>NC_044986.1:100886256-101486256 GCF_008728515.1 Papio anubis
TTTTTTTTCAGGATGATAAGACAAATAATATTTGGTAAAATTCCAGCTAAAAGGTAAATAAAATCCAAGAAATAGCACTAAGGTGTGTCATTCTTAGAAGTTGGTCTATAAAATGGGGTGGCAGACATTTATTATAGGAAGGACACGAGAACAGGGGAGAATCAAGGAACCAACTTTTTTTAGCCTCAGTTAACTTTTTTTTTTTTTTTTGGAGTTTTAAGATTTTATTCATAAAACAATTATTCCTTGGGGTTAGAACCATATTATCACAACACTGTTGCAATTATTATAACAACTAATTCTATAGTAATAATAATCATACTACTACTACTAATAGTTTATTGATTTATGGACCTTAATTTACATGCAAATCAGAGGATTTTGTAACTTTACTTTTTTTTTTTCTTTTTTAGTATCTGATTTAAGGACTTTTATTTATTTATTTTTATTTATTCATTTATTATTATTATTATACTTTAAGTTCTAGGGTACATGTGCATAATGTGCAGGTTTGTTACATATATATATTTGTGCCATGTTGGTGTGCTGCACCCATCAACTCGTCAGCACCCATCAACTCGTCATTTACATCAGGTATAACTCCCAGTGGATGTGGAGAATTAGGAACACTTTTACACTGTTGGTGGGATTGTAAACTAGTTCAACCATTATGGAAAACAGTATGGTGATTCCTCAAGGATCTAGAACTAGAAGTATCATATGACCCAGCCATCCCATTACTGGATATATACCCAAAGGATTATAAATCATGCTGCTATAAAGACACATGCACACGTATGTTTATTGCGGCACTATTCACAATAGCAAAGATTTGGAATCAACCCAAATGTCCATCAGTGACAGACTGGATTAAGAAAATGTGGCACATATACACCATGGAATACTATGCAGCCATAAAAAAGGATGAGTTTGTGTCCTTTGTAGGGACATGGATGCAGCTGGAAACCATCATTCTTAGCAAACTATCACAAGAACAGAAAACCAAACACCGCATGTTCTCACTCATAGGTGGGAACTGAACAATGAGATCACTTGGACTCGGGCAGGGGAACATCACACACCGGGGCCTATCATGGGGAGGGGGGAGGGAGGAGGGGGGAGGGATTGCATTGGGAGTTATACCTGATGTAAATGACGAGTTGCTGAGTGCTGACAAGTTGATGGGTGCAGCACAGCAACATGGCACAAGTATACATATGTAACAAACCTGCACGTTATGCACATGTACCCTAGAACTTAAAGTATAATAATAATAAAAAATAAAAAAATAAAAATAAAAGAATGTACTGTGCAAAGCACTTTACATAGGCTAAAAACAACTGTCCTAATTTTACAGAAATTTGAGGCATAAAATAGTTAAGAAATATGGGTGGTCTGAATCAAAAACAAGCACTTTTAACTACTATGCAATACTGTCTCTAGAAAAATATACTGCCTGATGAATGATGAACTGGAGAGGAAGAAAACTGTAGACAGATAGTATTGCAAAAGTACAAGCAGGCTAAGAGCAAGCTAAGAGCAGATTTCAGGTGTTCTTGCCATTTAAAAAAAAAAAAGACAAATAACCATGTGAGAAGATGGATATGTTACTTTACTTGATTCTCGTAATCACTTTCCTAAGCATATCAAAACATCATGTTGTATACATTAAGTATATACACTTAAAAATAACATTAAAGTTATAAAAGAAAAAAAAAACCAAGCAAGTAGTGATTAGGAATAGAACTAAATCGTAGTAAGAATAAAAGAAGAAAATAGATTCATGAGATAGTAAAGTCAGATTTATATCCCAAGTGGCTAAAGTAGAATGAAAGGGAGTGCCTAACATATTGCCATCAAAGAGACCAGACTACCAAGCACTTGTGTAATTTAAGATCTATTCAACTCTGATCACAGAGAAAAGATGGAGGATTTCATTGCTGCTCATCGCCACTCCCTAACCCAAGCTCAGCTTCAACACATACCTTCTTGTGCCAAGGGTAACAAAATATCATTACACAGGGGGCAATTAATTATTTTACCTATATATAGAGAACTCTGTGAAAAACTTGGATAAAAAAGGATTCTGGAATCTCTGAACTATTTCAACAAAGGAACAAAACGTCAAATTCATTTTTTATTTTGCATATATATGGTATTCATTTGGTCCTAAGAGTATCTTGACGATTTACACAAAAAAATGATGCTTACTGAATTCACAATCTGCTGCTTAAAAATTAAATTAATTAGCAGATGGCCAGCTTACCAAATGATCAGTGTAAAATTTCAGTCCAATCTTCAGAAAAAAACTTTTGAGGTATCACTTGAATAAGCCATCTAACTGGTAACAAAATACTAAAATTATTAACAATCAGCACTACTCAGACAGACAAATTGGTCTTTACATATACTTAGGGCTGCAGAATTCTATGTACTTCTAATACCTTGGCATGTAAATGATTTTCAATTTACATTTAAAATCCCAATATGAAAAATTTGAAGAGTAAAATACAGAATATTCCATCCTTTGGCGTTTCGTTCAAAATTGTTTAAGAAAATGAAGTCAAAATAAAAATCCTAAAAGTGTGGTTTTCACTCAAGCTATATAAGTGAAATAATAAAGGAATGTTCTTACCTACAATGCATTCACTATAGTTAGAAATACGTATCAAATTTATATGTGAAACGTTAATTTGGATAGATTGCTCTTTTAATTAATGTGATTACTGTGCTTGTGTCATCACCAATTCTGATGACACTGGGCTAAGAATTCAGTGGGGTCTAAGGCTGAAATGATCAGGAGGGAAGGCAGAGGGGAAAAAGTGAGTTATAAAAGTCTGCCAGTCGAATCACAAAAGCAAGGAAGAGAGAGAAAGTGCAGAAACCAGGAAGTGGAATTAAGGTCAGAAACAATGCAGTAGCTGATGAGTGCACCTCTCAAACATTTCAGTCTCGGGACCCCTTTACACTCTTGAAAATTACTGTGTATCCCAAAGAGCTATGATTTATGGGGGTTATGTCCATTGATATTTATCATCTTATATATTATAATTGATAAAATTCCAAAATATGTATTCGTTTAAAAACAATAAAATATATTAACATAAGTAACATATTTATGAAAAAACTGTATTTTCTAAAATGAAAAATATTTAGCAAGAAGAGTGTCATTGTTTTATATTTCTGCAAATCTCTTTAATATCAGATTTATTACAAGGCAACTGGATTCTCCTCTCTTTCTGCATTTAGTCTGTTTCTATATCACATCTTGTATAACCTCTGGATACTCATAAGAGAATGGAGAGTTCCAAAGGCAAATAATGGCTCTGAATTACTATGAAGATACTTTTAACTTCACAGACTCCCTTGAAAGGGTCTTGAGGACCCCCAGGGGTCCCAGGACCACACTTTGAAAATGACTGCATTACACATACATATTTTAAAAAGTGGCAGACGAAGATGATTTGCAGACAAGCGTAAAAACATGGCTCCTAAGCAGGGTTGCTCAGTTTGTACACCTATAAATTCTGATATTCAACAGATCTAGAATTGCAGTGGGGCCAAGCCTACAGAGACAATTATCCATTATCCTATTTCCAAGTGTAAATATAGAATCAACTCAATAGAATCTCCTCCAGGTGATCATGAAATTGTAACCACCAGCAGGGAAGAAAAAAGAAACTGCTTTTGCATGCATAAAACAAAGATTGTACTGACAAGTCAATAATAAAATCTACGGAAATAATTACACAATCAAGATTAGGTCATGGCTTCGCTTCATTACAATAATTATGGTAAGATAATAGAAAGCACTGCTGAGGGATAGCTCTCTTTCCTGAAGAGCTATAAAAATAAAGTGGATACGCACATATTTAGAATAAAGATATTCTTTTCTGGAGACAGAGCATGGACCAAAATCCTCCCCCAGACTTACAAGTCCCTCTGAGCGTGTTTATCCCCCTAAATGGGCTCTGATAATCTAACAATTCCCCCTTTACACACTTTTCTACTTCATGCACAATAACTGCTCTAAATATTCTCCACTTGCAATTTGTTTTTGTTTTTGTTTTTTCTCCTGAATCCTTCTGTTTTCAATGGTCCTTTGTTCCATTTCCAGCCTTACTCTTATTTGTTTCATCAATTACATTCACTGTTCCCTACCCCTTTCCATACACCTACGTGTGAGCTTATATTTTAAATACAAAAATCTTGTGCATTTTAGAGACAATAGTAACCCAAACTATGAATAAGCTAAAAGAAGATGGGGGCAAAAAACAATGGCTTCAAATGACAAAAATAATTTGAAATAAACACTTGTACATTACTTTGAGGACAAAAGCATTTTCAACTGATCTCAATACTTTATGCTCTGCTTGTGTCATCAACACCCACTTGTTCTCTCTCAATCTATAGGCCCTTGGGGAGGGAAAAACAATGATAAATAGAAACCTGTCCTGGAAGAATACACAGAAACGACTCGGTAAAGATACAACAAAATAAGAAGGTGGTAAATAAGGCCTTTCATCTTAGAAAAAGAAGATATCAAGGAACAGAGTTTAACTCTTGTATAATACAGTCAGTTAAAGCTCTCTGAATCAGCCAAGGGCTGTAGCTAAGCAACATGATTCTTCACTTGCTCAAAAAGGGGACTGCCAAGCATCAGGAGCCTCATTTCTCACTGAAAGCTTTGACAAGTTTCCACCATATTTTATGTAATTGTAGCAGAGGGAGTGCCAGATTAGATCTGATTTGCTGTCATAATGGGATTTTTTCCCACATACGCTAATGATGCAAAGCTATATTTAACCCCAAAAAAGTCACCCTCCGGCAGTCACTGTATATTCTGATTGCCTCTCATATCTAGAATTGGACAAGTAGCAATTTTTCTGCTACCGAATATGACAAAAGCAAAGGTTTAATAGGTAGTTTTTTTTTTCCCCCGATTGGCTCCATTATAAATTTAGCTACATATTCCAAATCTGTTCACTAACTTCATATTTCATCAGATGTTCTCTCACTGAATCGAAAAGATCAAGAAAGTCTGGTACTTCGAGTTCACATCCTTTGGTGTGTGCAAGTCAATTCTCTCGCCCCAGTCTACTCTTGCCGTGCCCTGCCTATGCTGTAGATCACCACCTTCGAACTCAGCCTCACCCTGATCCCGAGGCCACAGAGAAGCTTCAAAGCATTTTACACGTTTGTATTTAGCAATGGTTAGAGTTCATAACTTATATATTGTCACATTACAATTTATGATAATATGTTATCATAAATGTAGTGAATTCTCGTCATCCCTGTACATGGTAAGCTGCCGTCCTCCATGTTCACCTTTGTTTTATTCCTGCATTCCGATTTGTGTTCTAATTCTCTACTAGGAGTAGGTCCCTTCCCTTAACACCAGCCTTTTAATTGATGCCCAGACAACATGCACAGAGAGAGAGGCAGTCTATTCACCTTGAATAGTCAGGTAGCTCTCTCCTTTGTACATTCTAATTCAAATACTTCAAAAGGTCCTAACATTAGAGCAACAGATTCAAGAAGGTTGGTGATACAATCCAGTGACATAGAATGTATAAAAGGGGTGTCATTCAGGAGCAGACTCCAAACACCATGACCCTATTCTAGCTGGAAAATTGATTTATCTCCTTCTCTAAGTTATCTGATTCCTTGATAAGCAGAAGAGGCAAATTAGATTACTTTTAAAAATCAGTGGTGCTTCCTATAATATTGCCTCCTTTCTGGCTCAGATTATCCCAGATTTGCAATAGAAGGTCAGCTAAACATTTTTTGGCTTTTTCATCTCACTTTCATCAAAATTTATCAGTCTTGCATTAACATCCCAACCGTGCTTAAGGGGTAACTGGACATTAACTCCTATAAGCTAGCTTGAATGAATATGGCAATGCTGAATAATGGTTTGCTTTATCATTATCACAGAGAAAAATCAGAAAATCTCACGTTTGGCAAGTACAAGCACATTAAAGTGAGAATTTAAAGTATTACCGGTACAAGGACAATGAGAGTATTCTTTTGGATGGAAACATCTTTTAGTGGCTCCATTTAGAGTATACTAGGTATAAAATCTTAATGCTACAGAAAAATTTAGAGGTATCTAGTCCAAACATATAGCCAATATCGCATGCAGTTTTAATGAGCCCCACAAAATTGTCATGTGCTACCTTTCACTGTTGAAAATACCAAGGTCTACAGCATCCTCTCCAAGTGGTCATCCCTGCAAGGTGTGATTGAATAACTGTGACATTCAAATTTACAATCTACTATTTTAAAATGTGTATATTTCATTTTTTAACAATTCTGATTATTAAAAAGTTCCACTTACACTGAGGTAAACAGAGCCTTCTGCAGTTCCTGTTGTTTCACCAGTAAGTCACAGACTAGCCCCTATATTCCTTGAGAAAAAGTATAAATAGCCATATAATAGCTATTTTGATATTTGAAGACAGTTACCAGATCACCCACAAGTTTTCTATTTCCTGGAAAAACATTCTCAATGTCTTTAATTCTTCAAAAAGCAAGGTTTCAATGTCCTTCATAATACAAATTTTCTCTTCTGGAGTGCTTCTGCTTTATCTACACACATTTTAATGTACAAGAACTGAAACCTGTCATACTATTTTAGGTATTTTCTGCTCAGGTCTGAATACAGCTGAGATACAAGCCTCTCCAGATCTCGAGAACAACCTCAGACTATGTTGGCTTTTGCTATGGTTTTGCAGCCACACCATAGAGTTGACTTATTTTCAACTTTCAATTATCCTCCCAAATATCATTCACATGTGATCAAACCAAACCACATCATTCTTCCTGTGCTCAGAAAGATAGGGATTTTGATTCACATTCAAGATCTTATCTTTGTTCTGATTAACTTTCATTGTGATGGAGTTGTCCATTTCTCTAACCCAGTAGTATCTTTTTAGTCTCTGATTTTAACTTTGAATGAATTTGTTATTTTTAACTATGTGTCTCCTATACCATTATTCAAAGAATAGATGAACATTCTGGCAAGCACAAAGTCCTACATAAAACCCTGTAACAAAGGACCATAACCTTCACTGAAAGTTAATAGTCCATTCAATCACTTCCTAATATATAGCCTTAGACAAACACAAATCCAGGGCCTATGGGACTTTAATCCCTCTCCTACTAAGAATGATGCTGGATTTTCACAGCAATTACTTTATGAAATGCTAAAGCACCATGTCTAAAGTGATGCCTGGTATAGGATAATATCCCATCATCTCTCCTACCCAATTTTGAAGGTTAAATGTAGTTTGTAATCTAAAATACCCCATATATCCTCACATCTAATCCTAAATAAATTCATCTGGTTACATGTTTCCTAGAAAATAACCAGAAGTATATGATTGTAGTAAAACAAAAATAGGTCTAGAATCAGATAAATCTGGATTCCAATCCCAGTCTTAGCAACTACTATTTGTATGATTATAAATAAGTTATTTAACCTAGCTTTCTCATCAGTAAAATAGAGGCTTTAAAGATTAAAGAAATGCGTATAAAACACAAACACCAATTCTTGACCCAAACCAAGCACCACCAAGTCGTTGCAGCCATTATTAGTGTTAAAATTAAGAAGAAGCTTTATTTTTAGATTTTGATAAAAATCTATTGAATTGAAACAATAGAAAAAGTAAAATTTATCCAGAGTCTTTACTGTGAATTCATCCACCTCCTACTGTAACCTTCAATTTTGGGGTTATTTGCATCAGCAGTCCTCGCTATGATCCACAAAGGAAAAGGAAGTCTCTAAATATAGCGATGAATCTACCACCTCCTCACAGATATGCTCAAGGTTCTTAAAGCTGTGTTTCTCCATCATCTTCTTCACAACTCCATACAAGTTCTAGATAGAGACACCACCAACATTTACAAGATAGACAGATTTTTCTTTTGAGGTTGCATATGCCGTCTTGCCTTCAATCTACCCCCCCAGCTAACTTATACAAATCACCCTGTACACATTTCCAAAGTGATAAATTTCACTTCTCAAAACTAAAGGAGCTCTGTAATCCCAGTACTTTGGGAGGCCGAGGCGGGCGGATCATGAAGTCAGGAGATCGAGACCATCCTGACTAACACGGTGAAACCCTGTCTCTATTTAAAAAATACAAAAAATTACCCGGGCATGGTGGTGGGCACTGGTAGTCCCAGCTACTCAGGAGGCTGAGGAAGGAGAATGGCATGAACCCGGGAGGCGGAGCTTGCAGTGAGCCGAGATCACACCACTGAACTCCAGCCTGGGCGACAGAGTGAGACTCGGTCTAAAAACAAAAAACAGGGGGGCGGAACAAGACGGCCGAATAGGAACAGCTCCAGTCTCCAGCTCCCAGCGCGAGTGACACAGATGACAGGTGATTTCTGCATTATCAACTGAGGTACTCGGTTCATCTCACTGCGGAGTGCTGGACAATCGGTGCTGGTCAGCTGTTGTAGCCCAACCAGCGAGAGCTGAAGCAGGGCAAGGCATCGCCTTACCTGGGAAGCACAAGGGGGAAGGGAATCCCTTTTCCTAGCCAGGGGAACTGAGACACACAACACCTGGAAAATTGGGTAACTCCCACCCCAATACTGTGCTTTAAGCAAACGGGCACACCAGGAGATTATATCCCACACCTGGCCGGGAGGGTCCCACGCCCACGGAGCCTTCCTCATTGCTAGCACAGCAGTCTGCGATCTAACCGCAAGGCAGCAGCGAGGCTGGGGGAGGGGTGCCCGCCATTGCTGAGGCTTAAGTAGGTAAACAAAGCCCTGGGAAGATCCAACTGGGTGGAGCTCACAGCAGCTCAAGGAGGCCTGCCAGTCTCTGTAGACTACACCTCTGGGGACAGGGCACAGCTAAACAACAACATCAACAACAACAACAACAAAAGCAGCAGAAACCTCTACAGAGGTAAGCGACTCTGTCTGACAGCTTTGAAGAGAGCGGTGGATCTCCCAACATGGAGGTTGAGATCTGAGAAGGGACAGACTGCCTGCTCAAGTGGGTCCCTGTCCCCTGAGTAGCCTAACTGGGAGACATCCTCCACTAGGACCAGACCGACACCCCACACCTCACACGGTGCAGTACACCCCTGAGAGGAAGCTTCCAAATCAAGAATCAGACAGGTACACTTGCTGTTCAGCAGTATTCTATCTTTTGCAGCCTCTGCTGCTAACACCCAGGCAAACAGGGTCTGGAGTGGACCTCAAGCAATCTCCAACAGACCTACAGCTGAGGGTCCTAATTGTTAGAAGGAAAACTAACAAACAGGAAGGACACCCACACCAAAACCCCATCAGTATGTCACCATCATCAAAGACCAGAGGCAGATAAAACCACAAAGATAGGGAAAAAGCAGGGCAGAAAAGCTGAAAATTCAAAAAATAAGGCACATCTCCCCCTCCAAAGGAACGCAACTCATTGCCAGCAACAGATCAAAGCTGGATGGAGAATGACTTTCACGAGATGAGAGAAGAAGGCTCCAGTCCATCAAACTTCTCAGAGCTAAAGGAGGAATTACTTACCCAGTGCAAAGAAAGTAAAAATCTTGAAAAAAGAGTGGAAGAATTGATAACCAGAATAATTAATGCAGAGAAGGCCATAAACGAACAGACAGAGATGAAAACCATGACACGAGAAATACGTGACAAATGCACAAGCTTCAGTAACCGACTCGATCAACTGGAAGAAAGAGTTTCAGCGATTGAGGATCAAATGAATGAAATGAAGCGAGAAGAGAAACCAAAAGAAAAAAGAAGAAAAAGAAATGAACAAAGCCTGCAAGAAGTATGGGATTATGTAAAAAGACCAAATCTATGTCTGATTGGGGTGCCTGAAAATGAGGGGGAAAATGGAACCAAGTTGGAAAACATTCTTCAGGATATCATCCAGGAGAACTTCCCCAACCTAGTAGGGCAGGCCAACATTCAAATTCAGGAAATACAGAGAACGCCACAAAGATACTCCTCAAGAAGAGCAACTCCAAGACACATAATTGCCAGATTCACCAAAGTTGAAATGAAGGAAAAAATCTTAAGGGCAGCCAGAGAGAAAGGTCGGGTTACCTACAAAGGGAAGCCCATCAGACTAACAGCAGATCTCTCGGCAGAAACTCTACAAGCCAGAAGAGAGTGGGGGCCAATATTCAACATTCTTAAAGAAAAGAATTTTCAACCCAGAATTTCATATCCAGCCAAACTAAGTTTCATAAGTGAAGGAGAAATAAAATCCTTTACAGATAAGCAAATGCTTAGAGATTTTCTCACCACCAGGCCTGCCTTACAAGAGACCCTGAAGAAAGCACTAAATATGGAAAGGAACAACCGGTACCAGTCATTGCAAAAACATGCCAAAATGTAAAGACCATCGAGGCCAGGAAGAAACTGCATCAACTAACGAGCAAAATAACCAGTTAATATCATAATGGCAGGATCAAGTTCACACATAACAATATTAACCTTAAATGTAAATGGACTAAATGGTCCAATTAAAAGACACAGACTGGCAAACTGGATAAAGAGTCAAGACCCATCAGTCTGCTGTATTCAGGAGACCCGTCTCACACGCAGAGACATACATAGGCTCAAAATAAAGGGATGGAGGAAGATTTACCAAGCAAATGGAGAATAAAAAAAAGCAGGGGTTGCAATACTAGTCTCTGATAAAACAGACTTTAAACCATCAAAGATCAAAAGAGACAAAGAAGGCCATTACATAATGGTAAAGGGATCAATTCAACAAGAAGAGCTAACTATCCTGAATATATATGCACCCAATACAGGAACACCCAGATTCATAAAGCAAGTCCTTAGAGACTTACAAAGAGACTTAGACTCCCATACAATAATAATGGGAGACTTCAACACTCCACTGTCAACATTAGACAGATCAATGAGACAGAAAGTTAACCAGGATATCCAGGAATTGAACTCATCTCTGCAGCAAGCAGACCTAATAGACATCTACAGAACTCTCCACCCCAAATCAACAGACTATACATTCTTCTCAGCACCACGTCGCACTTATTCCAAAATTGACCACATAATTGGAAGTAAAGCACTCCTCAGCAAATGGACAAGAACAGAAATTATAACAAACAGTCTCTCAGACCACAGTGCAATCAAACTAGAACTCAGGACTAAGAAACTCAATCAAAACCACTTAACTACATGGAAACTGAATAACCTGCTCCTGAATGACTACTGGGTACATAACGAAATGAAGGCAGTAATAAAGATGTTCTTTGAAACCAATGAGAACAAAGATACAACATACCAGAATCTTTGTGACACATTTAAAACAGTGTGTAGAGGGAAATTTATAGCACTAAATGCCCACAAGAGAAAGCAGGAAAGATCTAAAATTGACACTCTAACATCACAATTAAAAGAACTAGAGAAGCAAGAGCAAACGCATTCAAAAGCTAGCAGAAGGCAAGAAATAACTAAGATCAGAGCAGAACTGAAGGAGATAGACACACAAAAAACCCTCCAAAAAATCAATGAATCCAGGAGTTGGTTTTTTGAAAAGATCAACAAAATTGATAGACCACTAGCAAGACTAATAAAGAAGAAAAGAGAGAAGAATCAAATAGATGTAATAAAAAATGATAAAGGGGATATCATCACCGACCCCATAGAAATACAAACTACCATCAGAGAATACTATAAACACCTCTACGCAAATAAACTAGAAAATCTAGAAGAAATGGATAATTTCCTGGACACTTGCACTCTCCCAAGACTAAACCAGGAAGAAGCTGAATCCCTGAATAGACCAATAGCAGGCTCTGAAATTGAGGCAATAATTAATAGCCTACCAACCAAAAAAAGTCCAGGACCAGATGGATTCACAGCTGAATTCTACCAGAGGTACAAGGAGGAGCTGGTACCATTCCTTCTGAAACTATTCCAATCAACAGAAAAAGAGGGAATCCTCCCTAACTCATTTTATGAGGCCAACATCATCCCGATACCAAAGCCTGGCAGAGACACAACAAAAAAAGAGAATTTTAGACCAATATCCCTGATGAACGTCGATGCAAAAATCCTCAATAAAATACTGGCAAACCGGATCCAGCAGCACATCAAAAAGCTTATCCACCATGATCAAGTGGGCTTCATCCCTGGGATGCAAGGCTGGTTCAACATACGCAAATCAATAAACATAATCCAGCATATAAACAGAACCAAAGACAAAAACCACATGATTATCTCAATAGATGCAGAAAAGGCCTTTGAAAAAATTCAACAGCTCTTCATGCTAAAAACTCTCAATAAATTCGGTATTGATGGAACGTATCTCAAAATAATAAGAGCTATTTATGACAAATCCACATCCAATATCATACTGAATGGGCAAAAACTGGAAAAATTCCCTTTGAAAACTGGCACAAGACAGGGATGCCCTCTCTCACCACTCCTATTCAACATAGTGTTGGAAGTTCTGGCTAGGGCAATCAGGCAAGAGAAAGAAATCAAGGGTATTCAGTTAGGAAAAGAAGAAGTCAAATTGTCCCTGTTTGCAGATGACATGATTGTATATTTAGAAAACCCCAGTGTCTCAGCCTAAAATCTCCTTAAGCTGATAAGCAACTTCAGCAAAGTCTCAGGATACAAAATTAATGTGCAAAAATCACAAGCATTCTTATACACCAGTAACAGACAAACAGAGAGCCAAATCATGAATGAACTTCCATTCACAATTGCTTCAAAGAGAATAAAATACGTAGGAATCCAACTTACAAGGGATGTAAAGGATCTCTTCAAGGAGAACTACAAACCACTGCTCAGGGAAATAAAAGAGGACACAAACAAATGGAAGAATATACCATGCTCATGGATAGGAAGAATCAATATCATGAAAATGGCCATACTGCCCAAGGTAATTTATAGATTCAATGCCATCCCCATCAAGTTACCAATGAGTTTCTTCACAGAATTGGAAAAAACTGCTTTAAAGTTCATATGGAACCAAAAAAGAGCCCGCATCTCCAAGACAATCCTAAGTCAAAAGAACAAAGCTGGAGGCATCACGCTACCTGACTTCAAACTATACTACAAGGCTACAGTAACCAAAACACCATAGTACTGGTATCAAAACAGAGATATAGACCAATGGAACAGAACAGAGTCCTCAGAAATAATACCACACATCTACAGCCATCTGATCTTTGACAAACCTGAGAAAAACAAGAAATGGGGAAAGGATTCCCTATTTAATAAATGGTGCTGGGAAAATTGGCTAGCCATAAGTAGAAAGCTGAAACTGGATCCTTTCCTTACTCCTTATACAAAAATAAATTCAAGATGGATTAGAGACTTAAATGTTAGACCTAATACCATAAAAACCCTAGAAGAAAACCTAGGTAATACCATTCAGGACATAGGCATGGGCAAGGACTTCATGTTTAAAACACCAAAAGCAATGGCAACAAAAGCCAAAATTGACAAATGGGATCTAATTAAACTAAAGAGCTTCTGCACAGCAAAAGAAACTACCATCAGAGTGAACAGGCAACTTACAGAATGGGAGAAAATTTTTGCAATCTACTCATCTGACAAAGGGCTAATATCCAGAACCTACAAAGAACTCAAACAAATTTACAAGAAAAAACCAAACAACCCCATCAAAAAGTGGGAAAAGGATATGAATAGACATTTCTCAAAAGAGGACATTCATACAGCCAACAGACACATGAAAAAATGCTCATCATCACTGGCCATCAGAGAAATGCAAATCAAAACCACAATGAGATACCTTCTCACACCAGTTAGAATGGCAATCATTAAAAAGTCAGGAAACAACAGGTGCTGGAGAGGATGTGGAGAAATAGGAACACTTTTACACTGTTGGTGGGATTGTAAACTAGTTCAACCATTGTGGAAAACAGTATGGCGATTCCTCAAGGATCTAGAACTAGAAGTACCATATGACCCAGTCATCCCATTACTGGGTATATACCCAAAGGATTATAAATCATGCTGCTATAAAGACACATGCACACGTATGTTTATTGCGGCACTATTCACAATAGCAAAGATTTGGAATCAACCCAAATGTCCATCAATGACAGAGTGGATTAAGAAAATGTGGCACATATACACCATGGAATACTATGCAGCCATAAAAAAGGATGAGTTTGTGTCCTTTGTAGGGACATGGATGCAGCTGGAAACCATCATTCTCAGCAAACTATCGCAAGAATAGAAAACCAAACACCGCATGTTCTCACTCATAGGTGGGAACTGAACAATAAGATCACTTGGACTCGGGAAGGGGAACATCACACACCAGGGCCTATTATGGGGAGGGGGGAGGGGGGAAGGATTGAATTGGGAGTTATACCTGATGTAAAGGATGAGTTGATGGTTGCTGACGAGTTGATGGTTGCAGCACACCAACATGGCACAAATATACATATGTAACAAACCTGCACATTATGCACATGTACCCTAGAACTTAAAGTATAATAAATAAATAAATAAATAAATAAATAAAAACAAACAAACAAAAACTAAAGAGGTTCACATTCGGGGTGGGGGGGGGCGGAAACATTGGCTCCTTCTTACCAAGCCTCTACTTATCTACTCCACTCAATACATGCCAGAAAGCCTTTCTTACAAACATCACTTTTCTCTATATCTCCAAATGCTTACTAATCCTTAAACCATACTGGAGAACCTGTTTATTTTCTTTAATATATGTAACGAACATCATTCTACATCAATGAATGAATAGTACTCATTTTAAGTAACACAATGGTATGATATTATTTGGGTGCACTATAATTTACTTACCCAATTCTTTATTATGCATTTGTTTCTAAATTTTTACGACAATATGTAATACTGTGATAAGCAGTCGAGTACATATATATTTATGAATTATATTTTAGAATTATATTTATATATTTTAGAATGTTCTAATGTTTTCTTAGATAAATTATTATTTTTTAGAAATGAGGTCTCACTCTGTTGTCCAGGCTGAAGTGCAAGGGCACAATCATAGCTCACCGCAGCCTCAAACTTCTGGGCTCAAAAGATCTTCCCGCCTTAGCCTCCTGAGTAACTGGAACTACAGGCATGTGCCACTAAACCTTGCTAATTTTTACCATTTTTTCTTAGAGACAGGGTCTCGCTATGTTCCCCAGGCTTAGATAAATTATTTAATGTAGAAGTAGAGAAAACACAGGTAGAACAAAAAAGTATGCATTTTTAATGATACATTTTTACCATATTGTCGAAAAATTTATAACAATTTGCATCCTACCAATACCACATGAGAATATCCTCACCAACATTGAGTATAATTCTTTTTTACTGCTTGCCAATTCAATAAATTCCTGCACTCCTAAAATACATGTGAAGACTTCTCTTTTATGACAAGTCTTATGTCTCAGAAATTAATATATTTTAGTATATATCACCTAGAAAATTTAGTACATAAAAAAGTTAAAGTCAATTGGTATATTTCTAAGTTCTCTGGTTCCCTCTAGAATGCAATTTCTTTTAAATTATAAATTTCCTCTGTCTTATTCACCACTAGGACCTAAAATAATGAATTTTAAATAATGTTATAAAAGGTATCGCATGGAAAAGATAGCTTATATGTTATTAACCATAAGAAGAAGAAGAAGAATTACTAAGAATAATAGTTCAGCAAACTTTTAAAGTGTCCTCAAAGAGAGAAGCCTAGTACACCTAATTGTATGTGAAGAGACTAAAGTCAGAACTGGGTTGCATGAGACAGTGATGGAAACGGTGGTTTAGTATTTAACCAGAATACAACACATAAATAGCTTGCAACTGTACACAGGGAAAGATGTATTGCATTTTAATAGTAAAAGAGACATCTAGACAACAAAGAAATAGTTTAATGTCATTTAATTTCCTACTACAGATTTTCTCTCTCTCTTTCCCCCAACCACAAGATGGCGATAGCCACTGGTGAACTCTTGGCTCAGTTGCTGGAAACATCGGAAACAAGCAGTTTGCCCTTAACTGACTTATTAGGCTCCCGGCTCAGTGGTTTTAGCACAGTGATTTCTAACCCTAGCTTTGAAACGATCTGAGAATCTCTATTCCAAATAACTCTCGAGAGCATAGTGGAAAACTCAGAAAAATACCGTCGGTTTCTATTAACTTTAAAAAGAAAGACTGTAACAAAATCAAACAAGATAGGCTTTAGCACTCCAAAAACAAATGAGGATCCATACAGTGGTGATATGGCCTCCTTTGGCTAAGCCTGGTAAACCAGTGATATGTGACTGAAACAGAAGATTAGCCTAGAAGAAAGAAGACTTAGAAGGTAGCTAACAGCAGTCTTCAAATACCTGAAAGGCAACCGCTACAAAAAAAAGTATTTTGTTTAAATTTATTTTGGGCAATTGGTCAAAAATGATGGCCATGTATTAGAGGGAGGCCATCTAACAACAGCAGATTATCTCCATTAATTCCACAGTGTCAGGTACTGTTCTAGGCACAAATGAACACCTGATCATTGCCCTACATTCCAAAAGAAGAGTATGACTTTATATTAAATAACCACATTTCACACTAGGAATAGGGGAAAAGAGAAGTTGTGCTACAAATACAACTAAAATGTAAATATCCACAATGATTACCAGTGTTTACTCCTCACTTACCGTAAGACTGTTACAGTTTCCAGTGTGAAATAATGGCATTAAAAATAGCTTGCAACATTCTCATTACTTAGTTTCAATTGCACTAACACAGATCATAAGAAGATTGCATAAGCCAAAATTCATTTTAACTTTGTCTTTAAATGTCCCTCAGTAAATTTTAAGGCAATGTTACTGACTCAAGTGTACAAGGAAAGCCAGGGATTTGAAAGTTTTAAAAAACCTGTATGGCTTGACTACGCTATAAGCTAGACTATATCCTAGAGCAGAGCTGTCCACTGCATTTTTCAGCATGGTAGCCACTAGTTATGGGCTCTTAAATGCTTGGAATCAGGTTAGTGAGGCCAGAAACTTCCTTTTTTGATTTTGTTTAATTTTAATTGGTTTAAACTTCAAAAGCAACATGTGGCTGGTGGCTATCATACTAGACAGCATGGCTCTAGAGATAGGTGAACAATAGTATTTGTTAAACAGAAACTTTCTGGAGAAAAGAAGAGCAATGGTGAGATAGCAACCACAAGATGGAACTGACACGTAGCTATTTCTAAGTGAGTCACTAAATGAAAAGTCAAATGAAAGATCTCTAGAAAAGTACTCTAAACCTGCTGTAGCCAAATGAGTAAGTTACATTTTGTATGTAAGAGGGTTTTTCTGCTATCTTTGAATCTTTGTATTCTATTCGTCTTCTCATATACCAAATGATGTGCTTTCTTACCTTTTCAGGCTTCTTTAAAATTTATCTTTAGAGATTCATTAAACTTACATTTGATAGAGTAGTAAAGAGTTACAAATAGATTTTCACCCAATACATTCCATAGAAAAGAGGAGACAGGGGAAACTGTCTTAGAGCAATATAAGACCAATGACTGGGGTGATAACACAACCACTCCAGCGAATCTGCTATCTTCAGAAAGTGGTCTCCGAAGCAGAGTAAACACGACTTTAATTGGCATGCATAAGGAAAATACTGGAATCTGTTTACATTTAATGTTTTAATAAAAGAAACATAAGCTGTTAAGCCTTGTCTTATTTAGGACTTGAATTAATATTAATGCCCTCACTCAATCTACCCTTCACATGATCACAAATCTGAGAAGGCACTTGAGACATCCTGAAGGAAAACTGGGAGTTTCAAGACAGAAAAACACTGACACTGGTCACTGGGTTCCTTCATTTGCTTCAATTTTCCATTTATTGCCTTTATATTTGGCCATTTAGATGAATTTTCAGAGTGTATTGTTTTAAAGTGTAAAATATTTACGATTCTTCATGAGATGGTGTGTGACCCAGAAAATCTTCCCCCATAAAAATTCTCTGATTATCTCAAAATGAACTGCTCACTTCCGAGCTTAAAGATAGGTTATATATTGCTTTTTACAAAAAAAGACAAATGTTCCAAATTTGCTGATCTGTTCTGGGATGGCAAGTGGTTGGTTGTCAATAATGTCTATGAAACAGGTATTTAAAAAAAAAAAATTCCTTCAAAGCCATTTTAACAATCCATGAGAAAGTCTTTTCAAGTGAGCATTTTGAAAATGGATATTTGAAAATATTTTCAGTGTTAAGTGGTTTTTGTTGCCAAAACCTATAAATATTCACATACCTCTACAGTTTAAACTTGGAAATAAAATGTCCTAGTCGGCTTTAATATATTTAACACAAAGAGATTCAGTGGGTTTTTAACCTATTCCTTTAAAATATTAAAATGGCCAGCTTTCGAATTAGTTTGCAAGGATCAATTGACATCAAGTAAGATGAAGAATTGCCAGCTGTATCTCTGCAAAGAAAACCTCTGCAAAAATTGGTAGCAAACACAGTTGACAATTTATTACTTCAATTTGGACTGATTTATCCTTGTGAGGAATCTTTTTCAACCATGACAGATATTAAAACTAAGTATAAAAATAAAGTGAACTTAGAGACCTCTGAATCACTGCATTACTAAGTATTAAACAAAGATTTTCAAAAATTATGTCATAATCATAAGTCTCACTAAAAATTTTATTAAAATTATGAATCAATTCTATTGCTATAAAAATATAAGTATTTTAACAAAGTAATGTAATTTACATTAAAATATTATTTCATCTTCATCTCAACCTTGTAAAATTTTCTGATTTATAATATACTTAACACAAAAATATAACAAAAAATGTATATATGCTCTAAATTTAAAATATGCATATACCATGGACTGATATTTAAAAGGTATTTACTAATGGAATATAACCAAAAAATTTCCAGGATACTCTCCTAATATTTCCTATTTCAAACAACTTTTCTTTAAACTTCTTATAGTGGAAACAAAGCAAAAGAAAATATTTAAAACAAAAATTAATATCAATTAATGTTATGTTTAAACTATTCTGTAGGAGAGGATGTGAAAACTGACCGAGTCCATTTTGCAGTAATCTAGATTAGTTATGAAGACATGTCCTTCGAAGAATGCTTACTGGCCTCCTAGACCTTATGAAGACCTAACCCCACTGAGAGATTATTTTCTTCACAAACCATTCCATGCCTTTCTAAAATGCTCCTGAGGCTTTTGTCATTGCTTCCATGTCACTTATCTGTTTCCAACATCAGACCTGATATTCTGGTTGTACATACCCTAGAGGCTGAAAAGTTTTCCAACATCGCTAGAAAAATTTTTACAGTGAAAAGTCTGCCTCATTTATAACTTTGAAATTTGTAACTTTGTCTATTGTTTACAAGAGAAGAATGTCAAACATCAGCAAGATAAAACCCATTGTAAACCAAGATGAGTATCTTTATTTCTAACAAATGGACATTCATAAAGACAGGACCCTACATCCCACAAATGTAGATCATGTTAAGTGCTTCCCAAAATAAGCCAGTTTACACAGCAATCCTTGGGGTGGTAACAGGGGGGGTTGTTACAAAGAATAAAGTAGAGCCAGAACACATGAAAAATGCCACAAGCGAGAGATGTTTCTTTCTGTTTTCCCAAGCAGCAAAAACCTCCAGAGAAGCCAGTTTCTAATCTCTAACTCACATTTGTATGGGAAAGGGACTGAAAAACTATTCCCAGTAACTACACTGAGGATGTGGCCCAGAACTGTTGCAGGTGCCTACAGCGATCAGCACAAACTATACAACCTTAGAGAAGCCCAATAAAATGTGTGAAGAGTTCCAGGACAGACCTGTTCAGGGAAGACTACCCCATGAGGGCCTCCTGAGCATAGCCAAGACACAAAGATTCTTTACTCCCAACTCCAGTACCTGGGCAACAAAAGGTGGCAAAAGGGACACAGACTGCAAGTTGAACATACACTCTGTAGATCCATTGTTTTGATATTGCTTTTCGATCACTTAGCCTCTTTCTACAATATTTTCTAATGAAATTGTAGAATATTTTTCCACCTTTTTCAGTAGGAATTTAATAAATATAATGCTCCCATATATAATCCCAAAAGTTATAAATTTCAACCTAATCTTTGTTAATCAGAAGAGAGGATAATATTTTATCTTGAAATAACCTAGTTTATCTCAAAGCTTTAAAAAGACACAAAACCCAGAAAATTAATCATCCTGATGCAATGAAAATAAATCAATCTTCCAAAAGGAAAAAGAGGTTCTTGTAGTATGACCATCTAGTCAAATAAACAGATGCACTGTAAGGACACAAAACCACACCATGATTATTAGAGGCAAGCAGCAACTGTAACAAACTGAAAAGTAAGTATCTCCTTATTTCTAGGCAGACTGCTTGTTGAACCACCCAGGAGCACCACTAACACAAGGCTATATAGAAATGAACACACACAGATCAATATCCACAATATGACACCCATGCAGAAAAAAGTCCACTCTGGCTAAAAGACAACACTAAGTGGCTATCTGCTCTTAACAGAAGAATATTGCTGTAGACATTGGCATGGAGATAATAATCAGGCTAAAGATATTCACCAAGCCAAGCAATTGAAATTCATATCTTAGAAATGCCCGAATCATCCTAAGTGGAGGCTCAGAAATGTTCAAAACCCTAAGAACATTTAAAGGAGACCAAGAGCTCAATTTTGTGAGTTAGCAAGGCGGAAACATTAACTGTGGATGGCAATCTCTGTGGAGGTGTATGGAGATGTGGGAGGAGGGGTGTGGATGTGAGGGAATGGGGGAGCTGTGGGAATGTATTGACGAAGTGGGGGATCATCAGGATATGGTGGAGAGATGTGATAGATTTAGAGGGATATGGGGCATTATGGGGGCTTCTTACGGTTTGAGGGATGCTGTGGAGAGTGTGGTGGCAGGGTGGAAGTATGTATTGAATGCATGGTGGATGTGGGAAACAGTGAAAAGATATTTAGGAGTGTGGGAGTACAGGGGTATGTGGGTTGTGTGTGGCAGGAGTATGCATGGTGGGTGTATACATGGTAAATAATCAATGGGCATATATACGTGTATATGCATGCATATATACCTGTACACCTGTCTGTGCATTTTTTTGTGTGTAATGGTACAAATAAGTGCTTATTGCTAAATTTCCTTCTGATTTAAAATTCCTTCCTTAAAAATTACACTATGTACAATCACCTTTCACAAATGGCAAAAATTCAAATTAAAGATGTAATTACTACATTTGTGGAAATATCCCCTCTGTTTTAAAGAAAGCAAGCTGACTTTCCTCACAAAGTCATGGAATCAATGTTGGAATAGCCCAAGTATTTAAGATCAAGAACTTTATTGTATGTTTATTTCACAGTTTGAGGACCTTGAAAATGGACTACTAAAAATGAAATCACTATTATGTCGTCATATTTCTTCTCTGAAACTGCAAAAGACACGTGATAGTCTTATTTCCAGAAGCATGATCTCTATGCCTGTTTCCTATCAACCAGAGTTATCATCAAATTCAGCATGAATAGGGACTAAAAACTGAACAAATACACACACATATACACAATTCCTTTCCAGGACCCTGTACAGTGTTTTCTCCTTGTTTTCAAAATTGCCCCACCATACCTTGTCTAGTGCTCTTCTAGCAGATAGCAGTGTGCCCGAATGAATACCACCAATATTTCAATAAGCATCATATTCCATAAAAACAGGCATAATTTGACCCTTCCTGGGACTGATTTCTCATCTCAGGACTATTTTAAATTTCCAGCCCATTTTGAAGAATAGGGCCAGGCTTTGACTGAAGTCAAACTTCAGATGTAATTGTAGTTTTGGCCTTCTTTCAGTCCCCAAATGAACAGTTATTCTACACAAATTTTATTTTCTACTCCTAGTTCAGTTCATTTGGCAGCACGGAGACTTACAAAGATTTTGTTCCCAGTAAGATGCCTCTTGTTCATTTACCCCCACAAATATAACATATTCAAAATAACATATTTCTGAGCTTAAAAAGGATTTTATTTTCATCTTCTTACCTCTGAATTATTGAGGTGGCATTTATGAGTTCCTGAAAACCAGCCATCACTTGAGCATTGGTCAATGTCCACTTTCTGAAGATTTATGTCAACTTTCATGACACCCCTAGAAACAGAAAAGGATAAAAAGAACAAATTAATCTGGGCATTTATGATTTCTCTGTACTTTATCCTTGAAATTATAAAATTATCATAAAGAACATGCCAAAAATTGTCAAATTGCCCACTCATATTCAACCAAAGTGTACCAAGAGAAGACACACAGTAGAAGAAAATCATTAAGTATTGGCTTTATGTAAGTCCAAAGGCAGGGAGCTGTCTTCACTTCCTTATATAATGACTGGTACATGATAGGTGCTCAATAAATATGTGTTGATTGCCTGAACTCCAGGATGATATTGCTCTAGACATGGCAGAAAATGTGACTGTAAAATAACACTTGCTCTCAGAACCTCTTCTAGTAAAGTAAATTGAAATAAAGCCTTCGGTTTATTTCTTTCTACTCCTATTTCCCATTGCAGGGCTAGGAAGATTGGGGAGTAGGGAGGACAGTATCAGCAAATAAGCATCTCATTCCTCTGATCTCCCATCCTAATAACTCGAAACAGCTCTTTATGTCTCCCAGTGTTCCGCATTACACATAGAGATTTGCCTCACTACAGAAATGCTGACTACAATTTTTTTCTTTTAAATCTGGAAACGAAGAGACTGCATTTCGCTTAGCCATTTGAGAAGTGTCACTAAGAAAGACAACTCACAAATTCAGAGCCAGTCAAAAGCTAAATTGCAAAGAAAGCTCCAAGTTGGTCTAAAATTCCTCCACTTCCTCCAACCAACTTTCTCTCTATATTTTCCTAAGATTCCCTCCTTTCTATTTTTCACCACCAGCATCACCACTAGCAGCAGTTGCTGCAGAAATAGCTGTCCAACATTGAACTATCACACATGGACTTTACTGAAATAAATATTCTGCATCCTGGGCCCTGAAGCTTTATAATGTAGTTTTTCATAAACTTAAGTAAAGTATATATACTCCACTAAAAACTACTCAAATAAAAACACATTTTCAAGGACTCACACCCCTAATTTAAACAATTTTTCATTATGATATCATTCATATATATAAAACATAAAAGTAGGCTCAAATTCCTGATTGTATAGCTCCTGTAGCAACAAGGAATCCCACAGAATTACAAAATAAATGCAAACAAAACTATAAAACCAACAAAAACCAAATTTAAAATATTCATTTAAGAAAACCAAACCTTATGCTTTGCCAAAACAAAGTCACCTCTCAAAACAGGCATATAGTACTGACTGCTAGTTCAGCAATCTTATTTTACCACACATCTTATGACTCATTTCTCTCATCTCTCTTCTCCTTTTAAACTACTGTGAAGCATTCTAACAGAATGGCTTAATGCCATTTGGGCTTCCTTTGGGGTGAATAAATCATTTCTTTTTTCAGTCTGCCTGTATTCTTTTCTTTAACCTGTGAGAAAAGTACTACATTACCTAGTGCCTACATGCTCAAAAGATACACAGAAACAAATAGGGACACTAAGACTTCCTGCCAGTATTTGGTTTATCCAGATAATCCAGAATACGTTTGAGTTGATTTTCCAGATGATCGGAGAAATGAAAACCCAAAGATTGCAGAAAACACGCTGATCATTCAGAAATACAGATCCCATCTTGCAAAATATTACTGTTGTGGGCCATAAGGCAATAAAACACATGTTTATGTGATAAATGAATGGATTTCCAAGTAACCTAATGCCTTAACCCAGTTCACTCCTTTCCTCTTTCAACAAATATTTGCTTGGTATGTGCATATCACTGTAAGACACACTATGTACGACAGAAAGGCAAACCTACCCCCAAGGAACACTAAAAGACATAAGACATTTTGAAAATGACCAAAGTATTTAATGGACAGTGGATACTAAATTCTGGAGGATTTGGGGAACTATCATTTGGAGTGAAGTAGGGCTTCAATCACCATTTGTTGACATACTGACTGCTTTCACCACTAGAACCTTCCATTGAACTACGTTCCACAAAAGTTAATCCAATCATCTAAGCCCACTTCTCATTCTACTTTATGCTCTTTGGAAATAACATTCTTTCATTCATTCAGTAGATACTCAGTGAGTGCTTACTATGTGCCAGAATTTTTCTTGGTTTTTGAAATGCATTAGTAAGTAGGAACATAAAATCCTGCCTTCATAGAGCTTAATTCTAGTGTGGGATAGAGAAATAGGTAAAATAAATGACTAAATTAGACTATATTTTACCAAAAAAAAAAAAAAAAAAAAAAGTTCCATGGGGAAAACAACTTCAAGCAGATAAAGGGGATGAAATAGAAAACTTTAAAAACAATTTTAAAGGGTGGTCAGGATAAGTCTCACTGAGGTGAAATTTCTTCTTTTTTTTTTTATTATTATACTTTAAGTTCTAGGGTACATGTGCATAACGTGCAGGTTTGTTACATATGTATACTTGTGCCATGTTGGTGTGCTGCACCCATCAACTCGTCAGCACCCATCAACTCATCCTTTACATCAGGTATAACTCCCAATGCAATCCCTCCCCCCTCCCCATAATAGGCCCCGGTGTGTGATGTTCCCCTTCCCGAGTCCAAGTGATCTTATTGTTCAGTTCCCACCTATGAGTGAGAACATGCGGTGTTTGGTTTTCTGTTTTTGCAATAGTTTGCTGAGAATGATGGTTTCCAGCTGCATCCATGTCCCTACAAAGGACACAAACTCATCCTTTTTTATGGCTGCATAGTATTCCATGGTGTATATGTGCCACATTTTCTTAATCCACTCTGTCACTGATGAACATTTGGGTTGATTCCAAGTCTTTGCTATTGTGAATAGTGCCGCAATGAACATACGTGTGCATGTGTCTTTATAGCAGCATGATTTATAATCCTTTGGGTATATACCCAGTAATGGGATGGCTGGGTCATATGGTACTTCTAGTTCTAGATCCTTGAGGAATCGCCATACTGTTTTCCATAATGGTTGATCTAGTTTACAATCCCACCAACAGTATAAAAGTGTTCCTATTTCTCCACATCCTCTCCAGCACCTGTTGTTTCCTGACTTTTTAATGATTGCCATTCTAACTGGTGTGAGATGGTATCTCATGGTGGTTTTGATTTGCATTTCTCTGATGGCCAGTGATGATGAGCATTTTTTCATGTGTCTGTTGGCTGTATGAATGTCTTCTTTTGAGAAGTGTCTGTTCATATCCCTTGCCCACTTTTTCATGGGGTTGTTTTTTTCTTGTAAATTTGTTTGAGTTCTTTGTAGGTTCTGGATATTAGCCCTTTGTCAGATGAGTAGATTGCAAAAATGTTTTCCCATTCTGTAGGTTGCCTGTTCACTCTGATGGTAGTTTCTTTTGCTGTGCAGAAGCTCTTTAGTTTAATTAGATCCCATTTGTCAATTTTGGCTTTTGTTGCCATTGCTTTTGGTGTTTTAGACATGAAGTCCTTGCCCATTCCTATGTCCTGAATGGTATTACCTAGGTTTTCTTCTAGGGTTTTTATGGTATTAGGTCTAACGTTTAAGTCTCTATTCTGACTCAACACAGTTCAAGGTATAATTAGAGCAGGTTTATAAAAACACTCTGAATCACCAGTATCATAAAGCTTCTCACCGGACTACTGTTGTCTAATACATTTTGGTTTTCTTTCTTGACTGTCTTATTTGGAAAGTATTTGCAATTGGCAAACTAATCAATATGCATTTCTACTCATTCCACAATTGCTGGTAATAATGAGGTCAAGTTTTTCTCAACAATCTTGCCATGGCAGTTCAGTTCCCAGACAGTGGAATTCCAGCTTACTCAGACATCGGCTAACTTGGAAAATAAAAAGCTGCAATTACTGTGGTGGTTTCCTTCCCTGGGGAAAACTGACTTCAGAAAAAGGCAACTCAACTGACTGAAAGCTTTCGCCCTTCATTCGAAGTTCATACATGGAAACTAAAAAGTCACCGCAGACCTCAAGCCCAGCTTGTGAAGCATTCCAGATTGTGCAAAACCATGGAAGATAATGAGCTATGTTTCCCAGCTGGGAAATCAACACTGAGGCTTCTTCATTAGAGCCTAAGCCTGGGCGCCTAGAGACTTATAAAACCCTGGGGGAAGGTGCTGTAGACTTCCTGTCCGGGGGAAGCGGAGGTTTGGGGAATATAACAGAAAGAAAACCCTCTCTTCGTAGGGAAGAGCATCCTGCCAAAAGGGACGCGAAGATCCAACACCCAAGGACCCATGTGTCCCATCACAGACCAGGCCTGGCAAGAGCCCCATCGGGCCTGCGCCCTGCATCCCCTGAGTGGGCATCTCAGGGGTGGAAGTGTTCCTGGGAAATTCTGAGGGTGAGAAAGCTGGCTGCTGTTTCATGGCCTCAGGACACAAAAGTGAGGGTCAAAAAATAGCCTGTAAGTGGCCTCCAGAGAATGGAAAATATAGCAAATAGGATCCCCCAAACACCTGGGTGCTCAGCTACACTGCAGACCAGCATTTTCCTCTATTTGTCCATCAATAGAACAACAAGCCCAAAGCAGGCTTCAGCCCATCAAACACCATTTCCCTACTGGTCTTTCTCTGTGAATGGACCTCCAAGTCAAAGCAATGGCTAACTGCCAGAGGTTGGACTCCCTTTGTGCTTCTTGTATCTTGACCCTTCTCTTCCATATGCATGGCCACTGCCTTGCTCTAGGCCCTCATCTTTCCCGGGTTAAAAATGTTTAATAATAGCATACTCTTGGGTCCTGTTTGACATTGCTCCAAGTAAAGATCCTGGTTTGTAGCTCTTGACGTTTGTATGGTGTAGGGACCTTCTTTAAGAAAAACAAAATCACATTTAAGTGACAAGATGACCTTTGGCCCTAGGTCTTTGGGTGATAGCTGTTGGATGGGTAGGCACCATGGGCATTAAGAGTATTACCAGAAGCCATTTCTATTCCAGAATGACCAGTAACTTCACTATACACAGAAGTGACCACAAACAACTTTAATATATATTTCTAAACCCAGACTAAAACAAAAATCCTAAACTTCCTCTTAACCAGTTTGCAAAACTGCCCACAGCCTAGGAAAAGTGTAATGGAGGCACATTATACCAGAAAGAGACCATTGCATTCAAAATATCTTATTTTTGCCAATTTTACAAAAACAGTTGACCACAAAACTCATTTCTAGTACCCATTCCAGGATTTTAGAAAGTTCCCATGCAAGTAAGGGTTGCTGAAGCCGAAGAATCATATACTACTTTCTATGTAATATTTGAAACATATAAACCCAATCCTGACAATTCCCTATTTGAAATCAGTATTGCTCACTTTCCTAAAGCTTAAAATCCAAGTTCCCTGGAATGACATAATCAGGGCCCTGCTACTTCCAACTTCTCCAACCACTCTCATGCATATATTCCTTGTTCCAGACAATTCAGAACTACATTTAGAGTCCTAAAAAATTCATGCTATCTCAAACCATTGTTTCATAGACGCCTTTATACATGAAGTCCCTTTGCCTAAAGTATGCTTTACATTATACCTTCTACCTGGCCACTTTATCAAGCCTCCCATGAACTCCAAGTCTGATATGGAAGACAGTCCCTTATTCTCCCATAATACACTGTGCTTACCTTCTTCATATCAATTAGCACGCTATATTATAATATTTGATTTTCAATGATATGTTTTCCCCACTGAAATTTCCACGGTCTATATCTTTTTTTAACATTTTTCCTCAGCTCCTAAATCAGCCCACAGCCAAAAATTAACTTTGGAGGAATTGCAGACACAAGAGAAGCAAGGAGTAGCTAAACCAACATCCCACCCCCCCAGAAAAAAAATACCCAAGCAAATTGAAAATATCATAAACTGCTATGGAGGAATGGATAGAGAGAAAGACTGGATAGACTGATGGAAAGACTTGAAATTCTGCTTTTCTCCCTCCCCATGTTACCTTGGACAATAATTTTTCTGCTCCGTCACTGCAAAAAAAATGGACAGTAACAGCCTATGTGGTCAATATTGATGGGATATCAAGGTAGAAGTTCTGCTGAAATAGATTGATGAAAACAGGTGCCTGTAGATCAGCTGCCATCAGTCACTCACTTCTAACAATAGACAGCCAGAACAGAATCCAGTGCCTAGAAATGGATTGTTGCCATAATGAAAACTCTAAACCTATGCCAGTGACTTTGGGACCAAGCAAACGCTGAAAGGGCCTCAGTGATGGTTAATGAAAGTGGCAATCTGTTGGTGAGTTTTGAAGGACAATGAAGACAATGTTATTGGAGGCAGGAACAAAAGGCACTTTTGTTATATAGTAAGTAGAAAGTTTGACAGCACCATCCCCTGTGAACAAGTGAATTTGTAGATCCGGCTGAGGAAGTTTCTAGACAAATGCAGAAATGCTACACCTGGCTCTTTCTAGCTGCCTCTGATAAATATAAAAAGACATGGACTAAAGAAGGGGCTGGTTCATGGTTTTATGTTTTGGCTTTTTGAGACAGAGTCTCTGTCACCCAGGCTGGAGTACAATGGCACGATCTCAGCTCACTGCAACCTCCACCTCCCCGGTTGAAGTGATTCTCCTGCCTAAGCCTCCGGAATAGCTGGGACTACAGGTACACACCACCATGCCCTGCTAATTTTTGTATATTTAGGAGAGATGGGGTTTCACTATGTTGACCAGGGTGGTCTTGAACTCCTGACCTCAGGTGATCCACCCACCTCAGCCTCCCAAAGTGCTAGGATTACAGGCTTGAGCCACTGTGCCATGTTTTGGCTTTTTAATTGTGGTAAAATATACACAACAGAATTTACCATCTTAACCATTTGTAACGTATGCTTTTATAGTATTGAGTACATACATATTATTGTGCAACCAATCTTGGGAACTCTTTTCATCTTGCAAAACTGAAACTCTGTTCCCTTTAAATGACAAATCCCTATTCCCCAACTCTGCCAAGCTCTTGGATTAAAACTACCTTTCTCTCTCTATGAATTTAACGACTCTAGGTTCCTCATATATGTGGAATCATACATTATTTGTCTTTTCATGACTGGCTCATTTCACTTAGTATAATGTCCCCAAGGTTCATCCATGTTGTAGCATGTGTCAGAATTTCCTTCCTTTTTAAGGCTTAACAAGATTCCATTTTTTATATACACCACATTTTGTTTAGCCATTCATCTGTGGTGAGCCCCTTGAGTTCCTTCCCCTTTTGGCTATTGTAAATAATGTTGGTATGGAGCTGCTCAGGTTTTTGACAAAATTTAGAAGAAATAGAAAAAGCCAGGACTGCTGAATTTGAAATAAAACTTTCTCCAGAAACACAACAAGCAAATAAAATATGGTGTATTAGTTTGTTAAGGCTGCCATAACTAAGCATCTCAGACTAGGTGATTTGAACAACAGAACTTTATTTTCTCACAGTTCTTTAAGCTAGAAGTTTAACATAAAGGAGTCGGCAGAGTTGCTTTCTTCTGAGCTCTTTCCTTGACTTGTAAATGGCCATCTTCTTGTGTCTTCACATGGTCTTCCCTCTGTGCATGTCTGTCTCCTCATTTCTTAGGAGGACAACAGTCATACTGGATTAGGACCCACCCTAAATGACCTCATTTTAACTTACTTCTTTAAAGATTCTATCACCAAATACAATCACATTGTGAGATATTGGAGGTTAGGACTGCAACATATCAATTTTTGGAGAACACAATTCATACCACAATATATGGTATCCTGATTTATATCCTGGAACAGAAAAGGGGCATTAGTGGAAAAACAGGAAACCTGAATGAAGCCTGTAGTTAATATTAGCTCCTTACTTTTGATAATTTTACCATGGTTATGTAAGATGTATTACTACAGGAAGCTGTATAAAGAGTATATAGAAACTTTCTTTTCTATCTTTACTAATCTTCTGAAAGTCTAAAAGTATTTAAAATACTTTTAAAAACTTCCTAGTTATAGAAAACTAGTTTTAAAAAAAAAAAATAAAATAAAATAAATAAGGGAGACTCGGCCTGGCACGGTAGCTCACACCTGTAATCCCAGCACTTTGTGAGGCCGAGGCAGGCGGATCATGAGGTCAGGAGATGGAGACCATCCTGGCTAACACGGTGAAACCCTATCTCTACTAAGGATACAAAAAATTAACCGGGCATGGTGGCGGGCACCTATAGTCCCAGCTACTTGGGAGGCTGAGGCAGGAGAATGGCGTGAACCTGGGAGGTGGAGCTTGCAGTGAGCCAAGATTGCGCCACTACACTCCAGCCTGGGCGACAGAGCGAGACTCTGTCTCAAAAAAAAAAAATAATAGTAAGGGATACTCAAGAATTAAAGAGAAAATATGCAAATAAACAGAAAATATGCAAATCATATGCAGAATGAAGAGATAAAAAGGAATATTTAAAAAGCAGTATTAGGATACATTGTTCTCTAACAAACTGAAAAACTAAAAAAGAAGGATTAAAAGGATAAGTTGATAGACAATATAAAACGCCAGTTTGCCCCAAAAGGAAGAAAAAAGTTTAATAGTGCAATAAGCATAAAAAATTTAAATCATTCACTTCCCTGAAAACTTCAGGCCTAGATGGCTTTATATACGAATTCTACCAAACTTTTAAGGAACAGTTCTGGTTTTATGTTTTCACAAACAAAAAAGAAAAAGAAAATCCCACCCAGTTCACTTTACATGATTTTTATTCCAAACCACATGAGGGCAATAAAAAAAAATTGCAGCCACATTTTATCTATGCATGTAGATTTAAGAGTCTCAAAGAAAATATGGGCTAAACAAATGTTTAAATATATTAAAATAATTATATGTCATGATATAGTGGAATATATATCAGAATGAAAGGTTATTTTAGCACTAGAAAAATATGCCCAAAAAATTCAAAATAGAAGAAATGAGAAAAAATTACTTTAATCAAACTAAAAAGGCGTTTTACAAAGTTCAACAACTTAGTTATTTTTAAAGGCAAGCTACAAATAGAAGGAAACTTTCTTAAATTGGCAAGGCTTGCCTCTAGCAACATTACTCTTAAGGGAGAAATTTTTTAAGATATTCCCTTTAAGGCAAGAATGCTTACTGTATCACTGATGCTATGTAACATAGTACTGAAATCTTGACTAATACTATAAGAACCAAAAATACCGAAAAAGAAAAATGAGATGTAAAGATCAGAAGTGAAGATATTAAATTGTCATTATTTGTACATGATATGATCGTTTAAAATCAGTAGATACATGAGAACAGTAAGAAAGTTCAGCAAGGTTGCTGGATACCAGATCAAAGAACAAAAAGCATTAGCATTTCTCTATACCAACGATCTCCAGTTAAAAAAAATTTATAACTAAAAAGACAACATTTAAAATAGTAACAAAACCTACAGGCCAGCCATGGTGGCTCACACCTGTAATCCCAGCACTTTGGGAGGCCAAGGCAAGTGGATCACAAGGTCAGGAGTTCGAGACCAGCCTGGCCTATATGGTGAAACTCTGTCTCTACTAACAATACAAAAATTAGCTGGACATGGTGGCAGGCGCCTGTACTCCCAGCTACTCAGGAGACTGAGGCACGAGAATCGCTTGAACCCAGGAGGCAGAAGTTGCAGTGAGCCGAGATGGCGCCACTGCACTCTAGCCCGGGCAACAGAGCAAGACTCCATCTAAAAAAAAAAAAAAACAAAAAAAAAAAACCTATAAATTCTCTAGTAGTTAAGAATACACAAAACCTCTATGGAAAATTTTTGAAAACTGTTAATGAAGAATAATGAATGATTTGAATAAATGGAGAAACATACTGATATGGTTTGTATCTGTGTCCTCGCCCAAATCTCTTGTCAAATTGTAATCCCCATTGTTGGAGGTGGGGACTGGTGGGAGGTGATTGGATCATGGGGGTGGATCCTTCATGAATGGCTTGGCACCATCCCCTCAGTGCTGTTCTTGTGATGGTGAGTATGTTCTAGTAAGTTCTGGTTGTCCAAAAGTATGTAGCACACCCCCACTTGCTCCTCCCATGTAAGACGCCTGCTTACACTTTGCCTTCCGCCATGAGTAAAAGCTCCCTGAAGCCTCCCCAGAAGCAGATGCTGCCTTGCTTCCTGTACAGCCTGCAGAACTGCGAGCCAATTAAACCTCTTTTCTTTATAAATTACCCAGTCTCAGGTATTTCTTTATAGTAGTGCAAAATGGACTGACACCCATGCCATTCTCTGACAGGGGATAATTCATTGTAATAAACATGTAAATTCTCATCAAATGAAAGTATAAAAACTACCAAAATTCTGTATGAATTTTTGAGAAATAGCTTAAGCTTAGGTAGAATAATAAAAGTCAGTTGTGAAAAAGAAAAAGAGGACTTGCCCAACCAAGTATTAGGACATACTACCCAATTGTGGCAGACTTGGGAAGCCATGGAACCAAATAGAGAGCTCAGAGACAGACACAGGGATATGAGGCATTTATGTTTATGATAAAGGAAGGTAGTATTAGGAACTTGGGCCACTAATGGATAAATATAATAACTGGATCACTACCTAATACCATGTACACCACTATATTCCAAATGTTAACAACTCGACTGCAAAAGGTAAAACTATAAAGTTAATAGCTGATAACATAAGATAATTTTTTGACAAGATATTAAAAGACTTCATAAATACTATGGCTTGAATGTGTCCCCCAGAGTTCATGTGTTAGAAACTTCATCCCCAGTGCAACGGTGTTGAGAGATAGGACCTTTAAGAGGTGATTGGTCATAAGGGCTCTGCCCTCAGGAATGGATTAATGTGGTTATTAAGGGAGTGGGTTTGCTATAAAAGCAAATTTGGCCTCCTCTAGTGCACGTGCTCCCTTTTTCTTGTGCATGAGTAAGCTCTCTTGCCCTTTCCCCTCCTGCCACAAGATGACACAACGACAAGACCCTCACCAGGTGGGGCCGCCCAACAATGGATTTCCTGGCCTCCAGAATTGGGAGTCAAATAAATTCCTAATCATTTATTGTGAGCCAAATAAATGTCTAATGATTTTAATCACTATAAATTACCCAGTCTCAAGTACTGTTATAGTGGTAGAAAATAGAATGAGACCAAAAAGAAAACCCAAAAGCATAAACCACAAGGCAAAATTTTGATTAAGTAAAAAACATCAGAAATTTTTTAAAATTCTGGGTTTTTTTGTTTGGTTGGTTGGTTGCTTTTTTTGTTTTTGTTTTTTTGAGACGAAGTCTCCCTCTTTTGCCAGGCTGGAGTGCAGTGGCACGATCTTGGTTCACTACAACCTCCAACTCCCTGGTTCAAGTGATTCTCCTGCGTCAGCCTCCCGAGTAGCTGGGATTACAGGCACCCGCCACCATGCCCCGCTAATTTTTGTATTTTTAGTAGAGACAAGGTTTCACCATGTTGACCAGGATGGTCTCAATCTCCTGACCTTATGATCCGCCCACCTCGGCCTCCCAAAGTGCTGGGATTACAGGCGTAAGCCACCGTGCCTGGCCAAAATTCTGGTTTTCAAGGAAGAACATTATGGACAAAGTTAACTGAAAGATGACATATTGGATGATTTGCAATGTCTAAAATTTACAAGGATATAATGTCATGAATACACCAAGATTTATTGCAAGTCAACAAAAATACAGGAATTATAATAGGAAGTGGGCAAAGGATATAAACAGTTTACAAAAAAAAGTAAACCCAACAGGCCCACAAGCATATGAAGAGATGCTTGAGCACATTGGTAATCAGGAATGCAAATTGAAACAATAATGAGATATCACTTCACATTTGTTAGACTGGCAAAAAAAAAAAAAAAAAAAAATTAGAAAGCTGTATAATGCCAAGTGTTGGCAGGAATGTGAGGCTATAGGAACCCTGCTGGTGGGTCTGGAAACTGAAGCATGCTGTCTAGAAAGTAATTTTACAATATTTAGTAAAATTGAGTTTACCCCTCCCTATGACTCAGAAATCCTGCTTTTGGGTTTCTCTTTCAAAGAAATCCACACTCATTCCTAAAGGGGCACAGAACACACACTATGCAACAGTAGAGAAATGCATTGGTTGTATATGCAGCAACATTAAGAGATTGTCAAAGCAAATTTGTGTGAATAAAATGCAAAATAATGAGGTATCTAGCAACTATTTAATCAAAATTATTTACAAAAAAAAAATAGCATGTGAATAAGAGAATACACCGCACAGGATAGTTGTAAATGGGATGGGTTCAACGGAAACAAGATACTTTTTTGGAAATGGAAGAAGAGTGATTTCTTTTCTGTTACTGTGTAACTGAAGATTCTAGATTCATAATTTCATGACTTTTAAGTTTAGCTGAAGTCATCTTTGGGTGTCTTCCTTATCTGGGGCCTCTCATACTAAGAAAACATTGCTCACAAAACACCTGCATGTCTATCATTTAGTTCATGCCCATAACTACAAAAAGTACAAGAGCACCAAGAACACAGTTCTCCCAGGGCTTTAATGACAGAGAAAATATTTGGCAAATCTACCGCAATTAGGCATGACCTCAGTACCAAAGTACTTGGTGGCTGCTTACTTAGCAAATATAAACAGATAATCTAGGTTATTTGAGGATAAGGCTAACTTTTCCTCTAACACAACTAAAACTTAAGTCACCAGCCATTGAGCAAACACAGCCAAGGGTCAAGACACCAGAAACTAGATAGGATTTGGAACCAAAGACTAAAATAGAAATATAATATCAACAGTTAATGTTTCTTTATCTGTAACACTTTTCGGTTATAAAGTAGATTATAAAGTAGATTGTGCGTGTGTGTCCCTACTACATGTAAGGCTCTTTGCTAGGTGGTAGTGCAGATGCAAAGCATAGGATGTCATTCTTTAAAATGGTTTAGTGGGAAGAAAAAAAAAAACAGAAGTAAAGATACAATCTATTCATTCATTTACACAAAATGCATTGAGCACTGAATTACCACTGTTGTTCTGCATTCTTTTCAGCCCTCTGATGTGGCATTGTGCCATGATGAGGGTTTTCAAGAACAGGCAATCCAGTAACCAGACACAGATCATTTAAAGGTTTGTCTTATAAGACAAAGAGAGAGAGCGGTACACAGATCTAACAGTAGTCAACAAGAAGAATAAAGGAGAAAGCTATACTCCATACAATTTACATATTACACATAAAAGAGAACTGCCTAAAGAAAACACGAAGTGGCTGGGCGCAGTGGCTCTCACCTGTAATCCCAGCACTTTGGGAGGCCAAGGCAGGCTGATCACGAGGTCAGGAGTTCGAGACTAGCCTGGCCAATACGGTGAAACCCCATCTCTACTAAAAATGCAAAAAAAAAAAATAGCTGGGTGTGGTGGCACACACCTGTAGTCCCAGCTACATGGGAGGCTGAGGCAGAAGAATTGCTTGAACCCAGGAGGTGGAGGTTGCAATGAGCCGAGATCGTACCACTGCACTCCGGCCTGGGTGACAGAGTGAGACTCTATCTCAAAAAAAAAAGAAAAATAGGAAGTGAGCTGCTCTCCTATACAGTCTCCAAGTAATCCCAAACCCATGCTCTAGTGGGTTTGCAGGTTAATTCAAGTGAAAGCAGGTTCGGGACCTACCTAATGTGACAGTTTGTAGAAGCCACCGTGTGGTCAGGAAATGTTGAGATGTTCTTGCTGCCAGCACCATGTGACACAGTTCCAATGCTTCTCTCCGTTCTTTTACTTCTCAATTCTAATACACACACACACACACACACACACACACACACACACACACACATATTCACATAGGACCAGAGTCTCATACTGAGAACAGTGGTTCTGGTGATGAGATGGTTGGTAGAAGAATAACATATATACCAATATCAGATGTACAGGATGCAGATTTTGTTTATTCTTTTACAAAAGCCTCTTGAATACCATCATTTCTTTAGTTGTCAATCAACTTTTAAAATGTGTTTTCCTCCTATTTCAATTATAGTGCTGTAGGTAATTGAGATAAAGTTTTCTTTTTTCAAAACTTTCCATTTCTAAATGCAACCTCTGCAAAATTAAAGTAAAAGCAGGAAAAAATAATCTTTGTATGTTTGCTAGAGACGCAAAATTGTTAAAATGTGAAAAACCAAGTGAAATAACAATGGTTACTAACCCTAACCAATAATAAGCTACGTGACTAATGAACAAAGCAAACATATTCTATAAACCCTGCTCTGTACAGTTGAATATACCACATGGTAAACATTATATTTTGAACTCCTACAAGTGTTTAGCTCTTTCTAGTTTTCAAGGAACTTTTGACATATATTACCTCATTTTATCTTTACCAAACCACTAGGCATAAAATACATAGTTGTCTTAATGATAGCATAAGAGCAAAATAATATAAAAACAGCTAACCAACATACAGAGAATATTAATTAGGAAAGGTAGCATTTACATTGTTATCTGAGTCCTTAAAGATCTTTTAGATGAAAACACAAAGCCCACTAATCGACCCCAAAACTTACTTGTTCTGAAGCTATCCTTTATGATTCTTTAAGTAGAATCATAAACTCAACCTAGTAGTAAATATAACCTTATGCTCTATCCCAGGAGTCCCTCAACCCCTGGGTCATGGACCGGTACCAGTCCATGGCCTCTTAGGAACAGGCAGCACAGCAGGAGGTGAGCAGCAGGTGAGTAAGCATTACCACCTGAGCTTCACTTCCTGCCAGATCAGCAGTGGCATTCGATCCTCATAGGAGCACAAACACTATTGTGAACTGCATATGGAAGGGATCTATGTTGCATGCTCCTTAAAAGACCCTAATTCCTGATGATCTGAGGTAGAACAGTTTCATCCTGAAACCATCTCCCTTCCCCCACCGTTGATGGAAAAATTGTCTTCCTCAAAACTTAGTCCCTGGTGCCAAAAACATTGGGGACCAATATTCTATCTTATGATTCAGTCTAAAAAGGGGGGGGTGAATAGACTAATAGAGTCACAGCAAGAGAAGAAATCTGTCCAGAAGCACCAAGGAACGAGTCATATAGCAAAAGGGACCTGTTGGGAGAAGCAATCTACCATGGGCCCTGAGCTTCCCATCATGGTCTTGCTGAATATGCCAAGAATGTCAAGTCCTGACTTAGCCACTTGGATCATTTCTAGGCTTGTGTTTTGCAGTGATCAACCTTGAGTGATGAGTTAATGTCTCCCCCCAGACAAAGAGCAGGTTTCTTTCTGCTTAATGTAAAGGCAGTGAATCTCTGAGTTCATAATTCTCCTACTATAATGCAACCTATTCATGTGCAAGTATCCATTATGGGCTCTTTGCATTTCCCCAGTGGGGCTTGGGCAAAAGTGGGAACTGACACAGACAGACTTGAAGCTCTAGAATAATTAAGTCCTTTCTCTCTGATCTAGGAGCCTCATGTCTTCTGGCAGCATCCATAAAATAGTGAAGAATTAGCTTGTTAGCTCACAAGTAAAATCTAGGTAGGATCTACACAGCACCTTTACAAATCACCTGTCAATCACCCTACCTTCTAGCAAGTAAATTATTTAACCATCAGAAATCAAAGCTGCATTTCTAGTAAACCTTGAATACATGTACATAATAGGCAGCCAGTAAGAATAGTTCTACAAATGGATACTTAATGAATTTTGAAATATAAGTCAAAACACAGTGTAGGATATTTGGTATACATTTTTGGAAAACAGGAAAATTATTTTAACATATATGTTTTACAGCAAAGATATATACCAAAATGTTATCAGTTATTAACTCTGAGCATTAAGATTGTGGGTGATTAGAATGTTTTTCTTTTGGTTGATCATTATTTTCTATAATTTCCAAGTGAATAGGTAATTTTATAATAGGAAAAAAAGTTAAACTTTAAAACTAGAAAATAATTATTTCACTCCTTGAAAGTCCTTTAAAGTAACAGATTTCACAGTCTTCCAGACTTTTTCTCTTGTACCAATTAAATGGCTTGTTCTTATATTTAATCAACTATTTCTTAAAACTCTGAATATTTAAGAACCCATATTTGGATGTGAACTCAACGTTTGATCAAATGGACTGAACAAATATCTATAGAAATCTCCACCCAAAAACAGCAGAATATACATTCTTCTCATATGCACAAGGCATATACTCTAAAATCATCCAAAGAATCAGCCATAAAACAACCCTCAGCAAATTAAAAAAAAAAAAAAAACAACTAAAGTGATACCAAACACACTCTCAGACCACAGTGCAATAAAATAATAGAAATTAATACTAAGAAAATTACTAAAGCTGATAGAATTATGTGGAAAGCAAACAACAACCTGCTTCTGAATTTCTGAATAACTTTTGGGTAAAAAATGAAATTAACGCAGAAATCAAGAAATTCTTTAAAACTAATGAGAACAAAGATGCAACATACCAGGATCTCTGGGATACAGCTAAAGCAGTGTTAAAAGGAACGTTTATAGTGCTAACTGCCCACATAAAAAAAGAAAGATCTCAAATTTACAACCTAACATCACACATAAAGGAACTAGAGATGGCATAACAAGAAAAAAGGAAAAAGAAAAAAGGACTAGGGAAACAAGAACAAACAAACCCCAAAGTTAAAAGACAAGAAATAACCAAAATCAGAGCTGAACTGAAGGAAATTGAGACATGAAAAACTATTCAAAGGATCAATGAATCCAGGAGTAGGTTTAAAAAAAAAAAACAACAACAACAAAATAGACCACTAGTTAGACTAATAAAGAAAAATAGAAAAACCAAATAAACACAATTAGAAATGACAAAAGGGACTGTATTAGTCCATTTTCATGCTGCTGATAAATCCATACCTGAAACTGGGTAATTTATAAAGAATAAGAGGTTTAATGGGCTCACAGTTCCACATGGCTGGGAGGTCTCACAATCCTACTGGAAGATGAAAGGCAAATCTTATATTGGTGGCAGGCAAGAGAGAAAATGAGAACTAAGTGAAAGGGGTTTCCCCATATAAAATCATCAGATCTCATGAGATGTATTCACTACCACAAGAACAGTATGGGGGAAGTCATCCTCATGATTCAATTATTTCCCACAGGGTCCATCCCACAACACGTGGGAATTATAGGAGCTACAATTCAAGACGAGATTTGGTTGGGGACACACCCAAACCATATCAGGAACATTACTACCGACCCTACAGAAATGCCAAAAAAACCCTCAGAGACTACTGTGGAACACCTCTGTGCACACAAACTAGGAAACTTATTTAAAAAAACGAATAAATTCCTGAAGACATACAGCCTCCCAGTATTGAACCAGGAAGAAATTGAATCCCTGAACAGACCAATAACAAATTCTGAAACAGACCAATAACAAATTCTGAAGTTAAATCAGTAATAAAAAGCCTACCAACCAGAAAAAGCCCAGGACCAGAAAGATTCACAGTCATATTCTATCAAATGTATAAAATGAAGAGCTAATACCTTTCCTACTAAAACGATTCCAGAAAATTGAGAAGGAAGGACTCCTCCATAAGTCATTCTATAAGGCCAGCATCATCCTGATACCAAAACCTAGCAGAGGCAAACATAAAAAACTCTTCAGGCCAATATATTTGATGAACATATATGCTAACAAAATACTAGCAAACCAAATCCAGCAGCATATCAGAAAGCTAATCTACCATGATCAAGGAGGCTTTCTCCATGGGATTCAAGGTTAGTTCAGCACACACAAATCAATAAATGTGATTCACCACATAAACAGAATTAAAAACAAAAACACATGATCATCTCAATAGAGGCAGAAAAAGCTTTCATTAAAATTCAACATTCCTTTATGTTAAAAACCCTCAACAAACTAGGCATTGAAGGAACATACCTCAAAATAATAAGTGCTATGTATGACACAGCCGACATACTGAATGGGCAAAAACTGGCAGAATTCCCCTTGAGAATAAGACAGAGATGCCCACTCACAATACTCCTAGAAGTGCTAGCCAGAGCAATCAGGCAAGAGAAAGAAATAAAAGACAATCAAATAGGAAGAGAGGAAGTGAAACTATCTCTGCTTAAAGATGGTATGATTTTATAGCTAGAAAACTCTGTAGTCTCTGCCCAAAAGCTCCTAGATCTGAGAAACAACTTCACCAAAGTTTCAATATACAAAATCAATGCACAAAAATCTAGCATTCCTATACACTAATAACATCTAAGCGAAGACCCAAATCAGAAACACTATCCCATTCACAATTCCCACAAAAAGAATAAAATACCTAGGAATATACCGACCAGGGAGGTAAATGGTCTCTACAATGAGAATTACAAATCGTGGCTCAAAGAAATGAGATGACACAAAAAATGGAAAAATGTTCCATACTCATGAAAATCAATATTGTTAAAATGGTCATACTGCCCAAAGCAATTTACAGATTCAGTGCTAGTTCTATCAAACTACCAATGACATTATTTATAGAATTACAATGTTTTAAAATTCATATGGAACCAAAAAAGAACCCAAATATCCAAGGCAATCCTAAGCAAAAGAACAAAGCTGGAGATATCACATTACCTAACTTCAAACAATACTAGGCTACAGTAACCAAAACAGCATCGTACTGGGGGAAAAAAAAAAAAAAAAACAGATACATAGATCAATGGAACAGAATAGGGAACCCAGAAATAATGCCACATACCTACAACCATCTAATCTTTGACAAAAGATTAGCAATGGGGAAATGACATCCTATTTAATAAACAGTGCTGAGTAACTGGCTAGCCACATGCAGAAGATTTTGACACTGGACACCTTTCTTACACCATATACAAAAATCAATTCAAGATCAGTAAAGACTTGTAAAACCTAAGACTATAAAAACCCTGCAAGATGACCTAGGAAATACCATTCTGGATATAGGCAAGGATTTCATGATGAAGACAAGAGTAATTGCAACAAAAACAAAATTAGACAAATGGAACCTAATTAAAGAGCTTCTGCACAGCAAAAGAAACTATCCACAGAGCAAACAGACACCCTATAGAATGGGAGAAAATATTTGCAAACTATGCATCTGACAAAGGTCTAATATCCAGAATTTATAAGGAACTTAAGCACATTTACAAGCAAAAAACAAACAACCTTATTAAAAAGTGGCCAAAGGACATGAACAGACACTTTTCAAAAGAAAGTATATACATGGCTAACAAGCATGTGAAAAAATGCTCAATATCACTAATCATTAGAGAAATACAAATCAAAACCACAATGAGATACCATCTCACACCAGTCAGAAAGGCTGTTATTAAAAAGTCAAAAAACAACAGATACTGGCAAGGTTGCAGAGAGAAAAGAACACTTATACACTATTGGTGGGAATGTAAATTAGTCCAGTCATTGTAGAAAGCAGTATGGTGATTTCTCAAAACACTTAAAACAAAAATGCCACTTGACCCAGCAGTCCCATTATTGGGACTATATCCAAAGAAATATAGATCATTGTACCATAAAGACACATGCCTATTTATGTTCATTGCAGCACTATTCACAATAGCAAAGACAGAGAATCAACCTAAGTGACCATCAACAGTAGACTGGATAAAGAAAATGTCATACATATACGCCATGGAATACTATGCAGCTATATTAGTCTGTTTTAACACTGTTACAAAGAAATACCCGAGACTGGGTAATTTTAAGAGGCTTAAGTGACTCATTGTTCTGCATGGCTGAGGAAGCCTCAGGAAACTTACAATCATGGCAGAAGGCCATGCAGAAAGGGAAACAAGGCAGGTCTTCCATGGCAGCAAAAGAGAAAGTGAAGAAACTGCCAAACACTGTTAAACCATCAGATCTCATGAGAACTCACTATCATGAGAACAGCATGAAGGAACTGTCCCCACGATCCAATCATCTCTTACCAGGTCCCTCCCTGGATGCTGGAGATTACAATTTGAGATGAGATTTGGGTGGGGAAACAGAGCCCAACCATATCAGCAGCCATAAAAAAAGAATGAGGCTATGTTCTTGGCAGCAACACGGATAAAGCTGGAGGCCATTAACTAATGCAAGAACGGAAAACCAAATAATGCATGTTCTCGCTTATAAATGGGAACTAAACATTGAGAAGACATAGATGCAAAGAAGGGAACAACAGATACCAGGGCTACTTGAGAGTGATGGGTAGAAGAAGGGAGAGGAATGAAAAACTACCTATCAGGTACTATGCTTATTGCTTGGGTAACAAAAATAATCTGCTTATTACTTGGGTAACAATCTGTACACCAAACTCCTGTGGCATGCAATTTACTTATATAACAGACCTGTACATATACTCCTGAACCTATAATAAAAGCTTAAAAAATAGCTATATTTGAGCCCAAAGTGGACCTCTTCCATCTATTCAACCAAGCATGTTTGATACAGTCAGGGGAGGAAAGCAAATGATTATTTCTAAAACTTAAAGCGAATTCTCTAAGTATTGGCGGCCTGATTAGAACTATTTTAACATGCTCTCTTATAGCAAATAACAAGGATGAAAATGTCAGTGGCATAATCGAAGCTGCCTTGTCATAATGATGTCAGACTTCAACCAAACCCTCATCCCCACTTATAGCCAGAGCACTAAGTTGTTAGTTATATTAATACCAATCGTAGACCATCCGACAACTAAATATACTTGGTCCATTGATGACTGAACACAATGTCACAGCATTTTCCCCTTATTTTTGCCCCTTAAATTCTACAAAACAATTAGCATTAGTTATACAAGAATACTACTATCAAATAGCTTTCTGCTTATTTAGAAGGCCAAATTTAAGAGGCATTTGTAGCCATCTTTTTTCTCTAGTGCCATTAAATAATAATAATCTTCCCAACATATTGCCAGAAAAAAATTGAAATCTATTTTCCAACCATGTAACTATCCATAATTTCAACCATGACCTGATATTCCTGTGATAATGTAAACTGTAAGACCTGATACCCTCTAAAGCATGTCAGAGAATTTTGCAGCAAGTCTGAAAGCAAGGAAATGTTCTCATCCCCCACACCGCTTTGCAGCAGACACATCCAGAGAAGCTTGCCAAAACTTTACATAGTATTCACGTCTCCCATCTGTCTGGCTTCTTGTTCTTGGAAGTCTTTTTGGCAATCAGGTCAAGGCTTCTTTGGGAAGTTCTGTATGTTTTATGTGGCAAAATATAAGTTTGATAAAAAGAAAGTCAACAAATATATAATGAAGTAAGGTCAATCAGCATGGAACATCTATCCTCTATCCACAAATACAATTCTTGTGTTTTGGGGCTTCTGCAGGTTAAATACAGCACATCTTTTAAAATTGCTAAGGTTTCAAATCCAATAATAGGTGACTGTTCCCCTGAAAAATATATCTTGAGCCTGCTGTTTTTGCAAAGGTAGCGGACTAACATCTCATTTTTGTGATTTTCCTTCACTGTAATCATGTTTAGCTACAATTTTATCAAACACATCCACAGTATTCTTTAAAGAACCTCTTTGGATGTGACCATTTCTGAACGGGATGAGACAATTTCTTGTAAGGGAACCCAGTGCAAGGAGGTCACTTCTATTATTGACTTGTTTAATTCAAAGAGTCCTAGGAGAGAGAGAGGAGGAAATACTTTTCTCACTTTATAGATGAAGAAAATTAGATTCATAAAAGTTTCGTAACATATCCAAAGTTATATTATTTTGCATTGCCAGGGAAGAAGAAATAAGAACAAAGCATGTTCTGTCAGAGAAAGAAAATGTATGTGAACACTCTAATCTGCCTTAAAATACACAATAGCTGTCTCATACCTTGAGATCTAGTGATTTCATTAAACGCGCCATTTGTGTTAAGATTTTACTTTAATTTTCAAACAAAGATATATCTTTTTAATATATAACTTCTTAATTTTAAATACTCTTTAAAACTTAATAACTTCTTAAATTTACTCTTTTTTTTATGTTGGATCTTATTCATACGGCTCTGAAAGTCAAATTACAAAACTGACAATTTACACAGGCTTTTAAATTTTAGATTTTTTTTCTAGATCCTAATAGACATTATGCTAGACACCCTTAAAACATCCTCGTTGAAACTGTATGTGACTGATACTATTCTCCTCAATTTATATTACCACCACATATGATCAGTGTTATTCTCCGTAAATAATAGTAAGAAATTTGGGACACAAAGAGGTGAAATGGCTTGTACCTAAAGACACAGGTAATAAGTAAAAGGGTGGAATGTGATGTTCATATCCTAGGTATAAGGGTAAGAAGACTGGTCAGAAGACCTAGGTTCATGTTCTTGTTTAAAATAGTGAACTGATCATGTTTCTCTACCTCCTCCCTCCATATCCAACTGTAATGACAGGAAGCACATACAAGAGGCAATAAGTACAGTGAGGAGAAGTAGCTGACCAGAGATTCGAACGAATTCTCCAGGATCATGATGATAAGCCAGGGAGGGGTGGCAGCTAAGGACATGCTTAGCAGAAGCCTGGAGCACAGGTGGAAAATGCTCATCCAGGACAGCTTGTGTTAAGACCATAGTTGGCAGGCATCAGGAGTGTGAGTGGAAACTAAAGCAGGCATCAAGGTGATTAAATGAAGGACTTACTTCTAAACAGATACATGAGTTGGCACATCCCCTCCCTAGAGTGCAGTGATGGCATTTTTTTCCCAAGCAAAAAGTCAAGAACTCTTCTGCAGAGATTGAAAGAATTCTGGGAAGAGGGAAATGTTTCTAGAATGGTTATTAGTTCTCCTAGAGTAAAGGTCCAGGGTGGGGCAGAAACTGCCCGCTTCTTTCTCTAGCTTCCTAAGGGGAAAGAAGACCAATAGTCAAGGCTAATCTGTTGAGAAGTGAGGCCTGCACATCTGTCACAAGATACATGCCATCTCACTTTACAATCTAACCTAGTCCTTCAATCATAAGAATAATGACCAGCTAAGGATCACATTTAGCAGAACTGGTGGCATAAAGGAGAACAGATATAAACAAGCAAAACAACTGAAATTGACACAACAATAATTCAGTGAACAAACGAGAATTTATAGGTATTTAAATTAAGATCCTCAAAGAAATTTAAGAAAATGAACAGACAACTGTGAAAAATAATCCGAGAGCAAAAAAAGGGTTCATGAACTTTAAGAGAAATTGCCAAAGGAAAACTATTTCAAAATAACACAAAAAGAAAGAAACAATAAAATCTCCCAGAAGGTAAAGCTTTTTTTTTTTAAAGGAGAAAATGGAAGAAAATTTAAGAAATATAGAAATCTATCCAGAAAGTCAAATATTCAACTGTAGGAGTTACAGAAAGAGAAACTGGATAGTAGAAAATAATTTATGTCATCATAAAAGAAAGTTTCTGAGTGAAAAAATCTGACAGGGTCCACTAAGTAGCAAGTATAATCAATAAAATGAATCACATCGAAGCACATCATCATGAATATTCAGAACCCCAAGGAAAAAGAAAAGATCTTAAAAGTTTCCATAAGGAGAAAATATTACCTACAAAGGTATAAAAAATCAGGTTACATCAAAGTTTTCATAAGAAACAATGAATGCTAAAAACAATATAACATGGTTAAAATTCTGAGGGCAAAATGACTTTGAACCTATACTTCTGTATTCTAACAATTAGAAGACATTTTCTGACATGGGAAGACTTAGAAATTATATATTCCACATATCTTGTCTGAAAAATGTGTTTGAGTGTTCCATAGGGTGAAAAAAAGAAAAAGAAGAGGAAGAATTCTAGAAATAGGAAGCCTTGCATCCAACACACAATTGTTGAACTAATCCAAAAGGTCAATAATTTGAAAAGATGTCCATAGTTGTTCTTCAAAAAGACCTAAAGAAACTTCTACAAATTATGGGACTCCAGGAAAAGTCTTCAAGAAAAATACGAATTTTCTTTAACAAATGGAATGATTAAGAAGTTGGACTGGCGGGGTGTGGTGGCTCATGGCTATAATCCCAGCACTTTGGGCAATATGGTGAAACCCTGACTCTACAAAAATACAAAAATTTAGCCCAGTGTGGTGGTGCATGCCTGTAGTCCTATCTACTTGGGAGACTGAGGCATGAGAATTGCTTGAACCCAGGAGGAGGAGGTTGCAGTGAACCAAGATCATGCCACTGCACTCCAGCCTGGGTGACAGAGTGAGATTCTGTCTCAAAAAAAAAAAAAAAAAAAAAAGTTGATCTTAGAAATAAATGTGATTCCTTGTTTTTTTTTGTTTGTTTGTTTTTTGTTTTTTTTTTTTTTTTTAACATGAAGAAAAGGCAATTAGCAACTCCAAGGGGTGGGAAAAGAATCTTGATGGAGATATACACAAACAAAACATAGCATGGTTTTGAACAAGTGATCTAGAAAAAGATCCACTGGACCTACCTTGAAATTTGGAAGATTCTCAAAATGGCAGGATTCAATTATTTATCTGTCAATTCTTAGAGGCAATTAATGGACAAAGCAGAAAATTCTTTTACTCTGGTAACAGAATACAAATGTTATTGTCTTTAATTATCCAAAAATATTAGATTAGTCAACAGAGGTAGGAGAGCAAAAGAAGAAAAATAGAGAATAAAAGATATCTAAAATTTACAGATGTAAAAATCAAAATAACCAATAGAAAAGTTATAATAAAACAATGGAGAGGGTAAAGAAAGAAAAGACCATAACGAGACCAAATTCCACATTTTTCTTATTGGAGAACCTAATGATGATTTTATTTCCTAAAACTCATAATGCCAGTTTTCAATTGTGACTACTCTTCACTAGGGATAAGTCTGCCTATACTTCCTTTTCCCGTCATGCAGAATTGACCTCCTCTAACTCCTCCAAGTCGTCTCATTCCTGGCTTTTCCATTCTTTATATGTTTTTTGAGATGAAGTCTCGCTCTGTCACCCAGGCTAGAGTGCAGTGGTGTGATCTTGGCTCACTGCAACCTCTGCCTCCTAGGTTGAAGCAATCGTCCAGCCTCAGCCTCCTGAGCAGCTGGGACTACAGGCATGCACCACCATACTTGGCTAATTTTTGTATTTTTAGTAAAGATGGGGTGTCACCTTGTTGGCCAGGCTGATCTTGAACTCCTGACCTCAGGTTATCCACCTGCCTCGGCCTCACAAAGTGCTGCGATTACAGGCATGAGCCACTGGACCCAGCCTGGCTCTTTCAATCTGACTCCTGTGCCTTGAGTCTCTTACTGGTAGTTCTTTCAGCAGCCCTGACTTCAACATTTTAGACCCCACCATAAAAAGCAGCAACGTGTGGGTCAAGAAATGCCAGAAAACCAGACTTGCCAGCCTCCAGCTTGAAAGAGGTCAGGGACCTGCTGGATGTCATCCCAGGTGGGCTGGTGAGGAAAAGAAATGCTGAGCCATGAACGAACCCAATGTGCCTCTTTCCTTATTCTGCTACTGCTATGTGTGTCTTGAAAACATTTCATTTTACAGGCTTAAGCCTAAGAGCAAGAAAAGCACCAAACTGATTTTTACAAGGAATTCTGGATTTTCTTTTTTTGTATCCCTTTACCTTTCACATATTTCAGTTTGTTCATTTACATTTGAGAATGGAGCAACTATGAATAGCTTATTCTTTGACTGAAGTCTCATCACAGAAACTGGAAAACCCAAGCTCCTAGAGCTAAGGGAGGAAGTGGGCAGGAAGGCCAAGACTGAAAGGAAGAGGAAAAAGCAAGACAAAGTAAAACCAGAATGCTACAATAAAGACACCCAAAGGGGAAAAAGATGAAGATGCATTCACAGTTTACATATTCCTAGAGGGGTGGAAATCTGTAAAGAACTTCACATGTTTCTATGTTACCACAGCATTTTAACCATTTATTGAGCACCTTCTGCATGCCTTCCTCTCATCTTCTACTACATTACCCATCTCTCACTACATTCCAGAAACATTGGCTTTCTTTCTGTTCTTAGATCACTTTAAGTTCATTCCATCTCGAGGTCTTCGTTCTTGTGGCTTCCTGTCTGGAATGTGATGACCTCAGCTTGCTCCATGAATGTCTTCTCATCCTTCCTTTCTCAGTTCGGAGTCACCTCTCCAAATAGGTCTTTCCTGACCATCCTATTGAATGCATTCTACCCTACCTCTCAGCTATTCTCTGCCACATTCCCCTATTTTTTTCCTTATAGCACTTGTTTCTATCAAAAATTACTTATTTTTATTTTGCCTGTTTATTATGCATCTCCCCCATTCCCACAAAAGAGTCCATGAGGACAAGGATTTTGTTGTCTTCACTATTCTATCCCTAGCACCTGTAGCCATAGCCAGGTGCATGTAATATACAGGTGCTCCTCAACTTATATGGGGTTACATTCTGATAAACTCATCCCAGTAAACCTATCTTAAGTTGAAAATGTGTAAGTCGAAAATGTGTTTAATACATCTAACCTATTAAACATCATTGTTTAACCTAGCCTACCATAAACATGCTCAGAACACTTACATTAGCCCATAGTTGGGCAAAATCATCTAAAATAAAGCCTATTTTTTACTAAAATGTTGAATACTTTATGTGAATAAATGCTGTACCAAAGTATAGATTTTACTGAATGTGTATCGCTTTTGCACCTCAAAAGTTTGAAAAATTGTAGGGAGAACCATCATAAATTAGAGACTATACACTATAACTTTTTAAAAAGGTTAGTACGTTTCAGAAATTATGTTAGCCTCTTTGCATATATAAGATTGTTTACTCTTTACAACAGTAAGAGGTATTCTATATCTTTTGCAATGAGGGAATTGAGCCACAAAGTTACATAACTTTCCAGTGTCACACTGTAAGTGAAAATGGAAATTTTTGGATTCAAACCTAGGTTTATGATCCCAAAACCCCTCCTCCTAGACACCATTCCCATGCTGTTTTTCTGAAATAGGGAAGGTACTTTCAAGAGGCACTGTATTAGTCCATTCTCACACTGCTACAAAGAACTGCTCGAGACTGGGTAATTTATAAAGAAAAGACATTTAATTGACTCACAGTTTCATTTGACTGGAAAGGCCTCAGGAAACTTACAATCATGGTGGAAGATGAAGGAGAAGCAAGGTACCTTCTTCACAAGGTGGCAGTGGAGAGCATGAACACAGGAGGAACTACCACATACTTATTAAAACCATCAGATCTCGTGAGAACTCCCTCACTATCATGAGAACAGCACCGGGGAAACTGCCCCCAGCATCCAATTACCTCCACCTGGTCTCTCCCTCGACACGTGGGGATTATGGAGATTACAATTCAAGATGAGAGTTTGGGTGCAAACACAGCCAAACCATATCAAGCACTGAATACAGGAAGTCATAAAAGATGGTCCTTGTACTTTAAAAACCTGTAGAACTCTTTGGGAAACAGGACGTTTACATAAAGAGACAGATAATAACAGGAGGCAGGTTGCTCCTATGATAGCCCCTATTTTAAAGTTGAGAAAACAAAAAACCCAAACTAAAGTGAGGGAGAAATAGGAGTATACAATCAAGTGATTTCTCATTCCAAGGCTCAGAACCTGTGAGCTCCCTGCCTTCATAAAGAACCTGCTGGACATTGTAAATTTGCAATACTGATAGGCTCATTCACAACATTGGAATATTTCAGGTACCCAGAAGGTCCGTAACCAAATTTTTTCAGTGACTAAATCTGCAGTTGTTTATATCAGCTGTTTATATGAAGTTGTTTATATAAGTTATATGTGTTTCAATTTTATCAAATACTGTTTACTTTTTCCCAAGTTTGTGTTTAAGGACTAACTACTTCTGAAGTACTAAGACTTTGTGTTTAATACAGACTTCGGATCCTATTGCAGATTGTCTTGTTCACAAGGTCTGGGGAGGGCCTGGGAACATATTATCAGGCTCTTCAGGTGATCCTTATGCCCAGCCATGTTTGGGATCAGTGAATAATGAACATAAATTAACCTTTACTTGATGACTCAGCATCTTTTTCTTTGTGTCTGTTATTAAACTGCAAGTTCGCTGCAGCCATCGCTAATGCAAGTGATGGTCACCAATTCCCTTGCTCTCATTCTCCTCACCCATAAAAATAAATTGGATTACGTGATCTCTAAAATCCCCTTTACTTCTAAAATTCCAACTCAGAAAGGAGCTTTTCACAAGATGTTTACTAAAAACATTGCTTCTTTAAAGAATGCCTCAATATCATTTGTTATTTGCCTCTTTTTCTTAAACATGGAAAGACAGATGCGTTGCGAAATAACTTTCAGGGGACTGTATTGTGAGAGGCTTTCCAAAGAACTAATTATTAAGTCAGTACCCAAAACAACCATCCTAAAAGTCTGCCTTATCCAGAAAAATCATAGTCTTCATCTTTCTTTTCAGGAGCCTTGGATTCATCTCTAATATTCACAACATTGTCTCTTATTTCTCTATAATTAACATAATGTACAACAGCAAGCCCCTCCCTTATCACAGTAGGTCGTGTATGTATTGTGTTTATGGATAGGGAGTAAAGAATTGGTCACTGTTCAGTTTGTGCTAAGGTAATTTGCACCATGAAGCCTAAACATTTTTTTTTTAATCATGTGGTCATTGTTTTTGTTTTCTTAGGCTTGCTTCTGACTTAACAGAATTCTAAGCATTATTAATATTTAAAACTGCATCTTTAAACATATGCTTATTAAAGCTTTAAATAATGTATATGTAGGGCCAGCAGCGGTGGCTCACGCCTGTAATCCCAGCACTTTGGGTGGCTGATATGGGTGGATTGCTTGAGCCCAGGAGTTCAAGACCAGCCTGGGCAACATGATAAAATCCTGCCTCCACAAAAAATAGAAAAATTAGCTGGGTGTGGTGGTGCACACCTGTAGTCTCAGCTACTTGGGGGACTGAGGTGGGAGGATCGCTTGAGCCTGGGAGGTTGAGGCTGCAGTGAGCCGTATTTATGACATTGCACTCCAGCCTGGTTGACAGAGTAAGACCCTGTCTCAACAACAACAACAACAACAATAATAATAATAATAATAATGTCTATGTAATACAGCATTTCAATCATTTCTTCTAGGAAATTCATTTGTAATAAGTTCAAATTCTGAACAACTTCTAGTTGAATCAATAAGTGAAAATGGCAAATGGAATATTTAAAATATATATTGTAAGGTACTAATATTCCTTTAATGGGAAAAGCTGAAATAAAGTTCTGAAATGCAAGCACAGTCAACTTATCTTTATAATGATTAAATCATCAAGAACTTAACTCCTTAACTACCTACTAGGGAAAAATAGTTCAGTTTCATCAGAACTGTAAAATTGCTCAATGGTAAATGGAGCTTCATGTAAAAGTAAGGCAATATTCCACAGCATCAGAGATAGATAATTGTTTTCTATCAGTTCATTCATCTTCCTTTGTTCCCTTTCCCCACTCCTTTACACCCAGCTGTACCCCTCTTCCCTTTTTCTGTTCTTCCAGGTACACACACACGTGCTTTCCTCTTTTTTTTTTTTTTTTTTTTTTCCGAGACGGAGTCTCTCTCTGCCACCCAGACTGGAGTGCAGTGGCACAATCTCGGCTCACTGCAAGCTCCGCCTCCCGGGTTCACGCCATTCTCCTGCCTCAGCCTCCCAAGTAGCTGGGACTACAGGCGCCTGCCACTACTCCTGGCTAATTTTTTGTATTTTTAGTAGAGACGGGGTTTCACCATGTTAGGTAGGATGGTCTCGATCTCCTGACCTCGTGATCTGCCCGCCTCGGCCTCCCAAAGTGCTGGGATTACAGGCGTGAGCCACCGCGCCCGGCCAAGTGCTTTCCTTTCAAAATTCATCTTTTATGGGAAACCTCAAATTTTAAACATTTAACCATATAGGTAGTAAAACCACGCTTAGCAACAGATTCCACAAATTTAGTCAGATGTTCTTTTTGAGCCCTGATGACATACAAATGTAAATGAATTCATATTTCATGGATCTATCAAAATGTTTCAGTTCTCACTTGTGTCAGGTTCTATATATACAATGATCTTATATTTTAAATAAATAAATAGATATGTAATCTGACAAATGCATATATGAGCATATCTATATGCACACGCACATATGTACACACATATGTGTACACATACATACAGAACCCTTGAAATAGGGATAGTCCCAGAGCAGCATTTTATACGTTACGTATCACATGTGCTCCTCTACACCAGTGCCTTTCAACCAGAGGCAGTTTTGCCCCACAGGGGATATTTGGTATTTTTGGCAGACACATTTGGTTTTCACACTGGCAGGGCATGTTGCCACTGGCATCTAATGGATAGAAGCCAGAGGTGCTGCTGAACATCTTACAATTAATAAGACAGCCCCCACAGCAAAGGCCTATGTGGTCCCAAATGTCTGTAGTTCCAAGGTTGAGAAACCTTGTTCGGCATAGTGGTCTGAGGCATCAAATACGAGGAAAATCAAACTCTTCATTTTATTCCAAGCAATTGATGGGATAAAAAGGAAAAAAAAAAATGCTTATCTTCACAATTTCATTTAAATCTCACAGGTCAAATCTGGTTACATTGCTACGTAAGAAGTAACTTCCCTTGTGAAACCTTTACACAGTTTAGAAAGGAGAGACCGTATCTATTCCCTCCTATTCTTAGTCTGTCAGTGGTCTTTCATTTTCACGATCCTAGGCATTTTCCCACAGTGTAAGGGAAAAACTGCCAGAGGATATGAGAAAAATTATGATAATTCTGATTTTACCTATTCGGAAAATAAAAGTTACTGTAGTTTCTAGCACAATATAAAAAGAAAATGTGGCTACATGTTTTAGTATAGCTTGTCTATTTTAAATAAAACTATTATGAAGACAAATAGCAATCTAATTTATATACAGCAGGAGCTGAGTATGCTGGCTCAGGCCTGTAATCCCAGCACTTTGGGAAGGCAAGGCAAGACCTTGTCTCTACAAAAATTAAAATTAAAAAAATTAGCCAGGCATGGTGGCATGTTCCTGTTCTCCCAGCTACTTAGGAGGCTAAGGCGGGAGGATCACCTGAGCCTAGGAATGTAGCGAGCTATAATCTCAACACTACACTCCTGCCTGAGAAACAGAGTGGGACCCCGTCTATTTTTTAAAAAAATAAAATTAAATTAAAAATTTACATATAGCAGTAAGGTCTACATTTTGCTTCCATATGTGAATATTTTGCTACAAATTGATAACTTATAGATGATAATAGAACTTTGTAGTTGACAATTACCCTGATTCAACTGTTATACATTGTATGCCTGTTTGAAAACATCATGTGTCCCATAAATATATACAACCAAAAAAAAAAGAACTTTGTAGTTGAAGAGACCCTGGAGTTTGTTTTCCTATTTCCTGATATCACATTTCATCAAATATAAGATGGCATTAATTGTAAGATGCCTTGTTATATTGTGTACCACAGAAAGAAACGAAGTGCCAACTGAATATGACATGCCCTCAATTGTTAAGACGTATCTCAATTTGAAAGACATCAAAATGTGAAAATGGTGCATGTCAGAATCGATAGAATATTATTCTTTACTATCACACCATTCCTTCTTTCTCAGATAAAAGCCATGTGTCAAGTTCTTCTATAATAATGTAACAAGGCATACACATTGGACAAGACACATAAATGGTGAGAAAGCTAAACAAATAAACCAAAATCTTACATAACTGTAAGATTCCTTTTAAGCTATAGGTGCAGTGGGTACTTTGCCAATTGGACAGGTTTTTAAAAATCCTACATTGTTTTGTTTTAGTCATATTTACTAAATGGGGAAGATTATAACAGGTATTAAAATGAATAAAAATTAATTGGATCTCAATTAAACAGAAGTGTTAGCAACTTTGTATGAGGGAAGAGAAAAGAGACAGAAACTGCCTCCTTGTACAAAGAGATAGGTAACAGGATTTTTGTTTGGAAAAATAAACTTTACTACCTTGGGATCAGATTATATTTAAGCTAATTTGTGTATCCTATGAGCTCTACCTATAATGAAAGTAATAAAACTAGATGTATCCTATAATTGCTTTGAGGCACTCGATAATATCCTTGGGTATAAAAAAGAAATTCACTCATGGTTTCTATGCTAGATTTGGCACTGCAGGAAAGAGGAGGGTGTGGAGGGGGGAAGCTGTGAAAGACTTACCCAAGAGGATTAATCCTCTCCTAAACTGAAGAAGTATTTCACGGAACAGTCATCTACCCAAATATTTGTGTAGGTCAAGTTTTTCTTCCTGTAGGAAGAAAGACTTGGGAGAGTAATTGGCCAGCCAAAGTGGAAATTACGCTATGTGTAATTTTAGTTTGTTACTAAACAAATTTCAGTTTATTACCAAAAGCTGAAAGGCAGATAAGGCAAGCAAAACAAGCCCCACTGATGCACATGACATTGCTGTGCTGGGAAAAGCTTCACAACACTGCTGGCTGCAGACTCTCCCAAGCATAGCCCCAGTACTAGTGAACTGCCTATTTGCACATAACAGCCATCAAGCTGCCAAAGTTATCAAAATCCCAATGTGCTATCTTAGTAATTCTGCATAAATAACTCTTTGAACACCAAACCAGAACTGAACAGAGAAAACAGCCAGGGCCTAATGCTTCTGTACCAACCAAGTGCAAAATAGCATCAACAACATACGCCTTGGCATCACAGTATATTACAATATAATCATAAAATGCAGTGTATGTTGAATTCAACAGCACTCTTAAGACTGAAAAAGGGTAGCCTTAAAATCTGAACCATGTGCAACAAACTGCTGCTTTTCTGAAGTTGAAAGCAACATTTGGCTTATCCAGAAGTTGAGGCTGGAAAAACAGTCTAGTGAGAGCCTCAGTTATCTCTCCAGACAGTAAGCATAATTCTTGTAATTTATTTTGCAGTTCTGGAAATCCCATTTCTATTCCAAATGCATGTCCTAGAAAATGGGAAGATAATCCTGTACCATTGCTACACCACAACATATAGCCCTTCTTTGAAATTTTAAAGCCAACTACAGAGGCAAATTGAAAACAGATTGCTTTTAAAAAGTAAGTAGGGAGCTTCCAAATGTCTGAACATTTATTCTCTTGAGAGAAATTATAGAGGTATTCTGAGACCCTTGGTCTAGAAATCTATGAAGCAACTTCATGTTGACTCCAAGTAAATCAGGAAGTCTTAAGTCCTGTAAATCAGATCGTGCTTATTCTTATTTTGAAATGGAGTTCTCATTTCCATTATTAGTTTATGTACTTAACTCATTGTACATTGATAGGACTTTCTGTAAATATTCTGTGAGTAAATGATCATTATAAAGTCAAACATGGAACACATGAACATTTTCTGCATTTATATAGCATTCATTAACTGATTTCAGCAGCAAATCAAATAAAACTTTACAAGTTGAAGCAATGCATCAGGCTAGGTGTGGCTCATGCCTGTAATCCCAATGCTTTGGGAAGCTGAGGCAGGTGGATCGCCTGAGCCCAGGAGTTCAAGACCGGCCTGGGCAACATAGCAAAACCCTATCTCTACAAAAACTGAAAAAAATAGCCGGGCATGGTGGCTCGGGCCTGTAGTCTTAGCTGCACAGAAAGCTGACATGGGAGAATCACTTGAGCCTGGGAGGCTGAGTATGCAGTGAGTCAAGATCACGCCACTGCACTCCAGCCTGGGCAATAGTGTGAGATCCTGTCTCAAAAAAAGAAATAAATAAAATAAAGTGACATATTGAATGATGTGCATAATCATTGATTTTTTAGGGTTATAAGGAGTTATCTCGTCCAACATCCTCAATTTACAGTTGAAGAAACTGAAAATTAAAGAGGCAACTCCTGCCTCTGGTAACACCCTAAGTCAACGATATGGTCTAGGCTGGTACCAACATCTGTCTCTAAGGCCAGTATTTCTACCATGACCCATTGCCATTACAAGCCTTCATAATGGTTAGAAACAAAACTAAACTGCTATATAAGTTACAAATTACTCTAAGTCAAATGACTCTAATACAAGTAAATGAAGACAGTTATGGGCAGCTGAGGATAGTATTCGGGAAGACAGAAGCTACAATACAAAAATATTTACTAAACTTCCTATGTGATGACAGTTCTTCATTTAGCCTTTACAGAATTTCAAAGGAGATACACATTACTCTTCATAGCTTAAAGATGATGTAACTGAGGCTTAAAATCCTCCACAGCAGAAGTTCATCTGAAAACCTTTTAATCTATAACCCAGGCAAACACCTCTGGGCTATTTCTGTAGGTAAGCCTACACATCATTTTTAGCTCCTATAAGAAAGACATAGGATACGTTTGGCCTATCCTATGTGGTCATTTCTCTTACACTATGTGAATTGCCCTCTTTTGTTGAAAGCAGAAATCTGTAATAGAATCACTGAAGGAGGTGTGTGGGTGTCTTGTGTGAAGGAGAGAAAGTGGAGTGAGCACTCAGGCAGTCAGTGAATCAGTGACACTAATGTTTATTAGTTTCTAAAAAGAGATTTCCACACTATTGTGATCTTTCCTTTATCTCCCTATTGACTTTTCTTTCTTTTTTTTTTTTTTAACCAAATACCAAGTCTAATATTCACTTGGTTTCCTCTTCCTTTGCATGTGACTCTCCCATATCATTTCCACAAGGTACTAGATTTATGTGTATCAGCCCTGTTTCCAAAAAGTATTTGTTGACTATGTGGATAGGCCAATTAAGAGGTATATGGAAATCATCAAGTCTATTTCCACATTTTTATTATGCAGAAACTGATTTCCAGACAGGTAATACGGTCAGTCAGAGACAAAACTGGGACTTGAGGCAAAGTTCTTCCTCAAATTGAATACTCTTCTCACTGTACAACATACTTGGTTGCATCGTTGGCCCAAAAAGAATAAGTGTGTATCACTGGTTTGGGCCAAGTATATTACTTAATTCACACCAATATCATCTTATACATTTTTAATGACAAAATTGGGGAATCAAGAGATAGAAATCAGCACAGGATGGTGGAAAGACTACGCAGGCTTCGTAGCTAGGCAGATCTAAATTTGATTTTAGGTCCTTCATTTACTAGCTACATTAGCTTGGGCAGGTTGCTCAACTTTTCTGAACTGGTTGCGACCTGAGAATTCTAAGAATTAAATGTACTGAAATATATAAAATATCTAATGTATAGTAGATACTCAGTAAGTATTGGTTTCCCTTAATTCCCACTTGCCCCAAAAGAGCTATTCCACTTCTAGCAAATTCCTTTAGCTATTTGGGTCTCAGCTTCCTCAACTATAAAATGAGAAGAAACCAAAGGAATTCCAAATTCCCTCTCAAGTTCATCAAGAATTAATTCTTTAAAGGAATTTTAAAGAAATTCATCTTCTTTTAAATTCAACAAACACTTAAGTACCTGCTAACCATCCTAGGCACTGAAAGATTCCAACCACTGCCAGAGAGGTATCTATGCATTCAACAGAATGGGATCCAACTCCATAGTACTTTAAGTTCCACGAAGAAAAATCATTATGCAAACAAAAGAACCCTAGCTTTAAGGAAAATGCTACGAGGATATTACAAACCTAATGATAAAAGTAAAAATATTTTCAGGGTATATCTTAAATTATTACTCTCTGTTTTTTACTAGGATGGAAAATGAGAACCAAGTGTTCATACACTATAGATATGCAACAAAAGACTCAAGAAATACTTAAGAGAAATGAGTGCCATTTTTTCAAAGACAAAAAATGAGCAGCAAACTTCTATTTCCATATGTGCATTATGCTACATCTTAAATTTTAAGATACTTGTGTCATTCTGAAACACAGGGGAATAGAATGTATTCGGAGAGATTGTTTTACAGTGATAAACGGTAATATGAGAAGATATTTTTATATTGAACTTCTTATAAGAAGTTCTACATATTACTTTTAAAGTTCATGCTTTGGATTTATATTACCTAAAAATAAAATACAATGTAATTTACGTTAATTTAAATGTCTGAATCTTGTAAGTAAGACCTGGGAAAATAGTAACTAACCTTAACTAAAAGTTATTTCTCCTTTTCTCTTTCATAAGTAAACCATTATCAGTGGATTTTCTGTTATACATAAAGCTTTTTGCAAATAACACTTCACATGTTTAAAAGACTATTTAAAATCATGATCAGGGCTCCTAATCTGGTTTCCCAAAAATTCATTTGAGGTTTACCTTGTTACCATACCTGTCAAATACTATCCACCTATACTGTAGAATTTTAGAATGCGTATTTTATATGATAAAATATCATCAACAAAAAACCTTTTCCTTTTATGAGTATGAAGATATACAGAAATGACCCATTTAAATATTATCTCAATATGTGAAATTAACAATATAATCTCTTTTTTAAGTGACAGCTGTTTTCTCTGGGTTAATTTTTTTGGTTGTGATAAATGATGATAGAGAATAAAGTATGTCCCCAACACAGGTTGTGTACAGAGGTCCAGAGAGTCACAGATACCTGCTTCAGGTTTATATTTATCAAGTATAGGATAAACTAGAGGCAGAAGGCCTGGATCCCATTTCTGTTGTTGCTACAAACTTGATACGTGATTTTTGGACAAGTCACTTTATAGCTCTGTTTCTTCATCTAGGAGACAACAGGTGGAACTATCTGATGCCTGTAAGATTTTCTTCTGGTTTCTACTGCGTGGACCCTCAATACAGCATTTGAAGGGCACAGGATATGGGGTCAAAGCACTCACAGGAGAGCATTTACCTTGTGATTCTACTGAGACCAGCCAGCTGCAGTAGAGAGCCAGACACTAAATGGCTGGCTTTGTGCCTTGGCTGAAGAATACCATCTTTATATCCTTTGTGTAGGAAGACACTTAAAGAAATAAACTATTTTCTAAACAGAGTGAAAAAACAGGGAATGTCTGAGTCCTGTCAACCTGAGACCCTTTGTGTCCTCAGCCTTTCAACTTGGCTGCCAGAAGGCACTGAGTTCATTTAGGCAAACTATGCTTTCTGATCCACATGATTAAGAGAGATAATTCTGAAAATGAATGGTTTTCATCCTCAGTTCCACAGTGGCCCTCGAAAATACAGATATTTTACACAGTAACTACATTGTTTATAGCAACCCCTAGGACACCTTCATAGAACAGAATTTGGAATGGTGGTACATATGATATGAAGTATGAAGTGGGCTTAAATCCTGGATCTGCTATTTTACTGCTGTGCAATCTTAGGCAAGAAGCTTAACCCCTCTGGGCTTCAGATTCCTTTTCTGTAAAATAGAGAAAATAATAAAACTTAACTCATAAGGTTGCTGTAAGGCCTAATCAAGACAGTGCATGCAAAGCAGTTAGCACAGAGCCTGACATAAACTGAATGTTAGATGAAAAAGATAGATAAATCCTGGAACTTCAGGCTCCCTAAAAAGACTGTTTAAAGGCTACAAACAGTTTGCTGGCAGTGAATGGCATCTGCTGGTCTTTCCTCTTCTGAGCAAACAGCATGGCAAAGATTCAAAGCTGGGCTCAGCTCTTACTAATAGGATCCTGCAAGAATTAGGAGGAAATGAGATTATCTTGAAAGTAGAAAAGAGTTAGTCTGGTTTAAGACAAGACCTTTAAAAGAGATAGAAACACATACAAAGACACACACACACATATATTTAATATGGTCATACAGAATCAGACAAAGGGGGTTATTATCCTTTATGCCTTCACAAGTGTTGCCAACATTAAAAGCTACAGAACTTGATAACTGGATGGCTCCCTAGAGACTGTCTAGTTCAACTCCCTCACTGGACAGATAAGTAGCTGAGACCCAGAGGTTACGCAACTTGCGTGAGGTCATTCAGCAGTGAATGGCAGTACCAAGACAAACAAGCGTTCTGACCTTTCCCACTTGCCCACCCAGTACTTGATCTGGCATCTTTCAGCAGCTCAGCATCCAGTCCTCGCTGTGCCAGGGTATTTAAAAAATAAATAGATAATCCACACACAAAGGTTTCTCATCCTGTCCAAGTTCCCAAAAAGTACAAAAGCAATCTCAGCCCCTGAGACCCTCTTTCCAGAGCCTTCCGTCATGGGACTAAGGGATGATCTCAGTCCATCTTGGGCCCTCTCCTAAGCCCTCTTGGGTGTATCTACTCTTTCAGTTCCTTCCTCACATCCACTCTTAAAGGTTGCTTCCAGAAATTACCCGCCTCAAAGGTCAGGCACTTCCCCAGGCAAAAGTTAAAACCTGTTAATTTGCAAATTCTCTGCTTCCCTCAAATGCTATAGTTTGAGACAGGAAATACAGACTCCCTTAAGTTTCCTCCAGTCTCCTTGAGTGAATTCAGTCACAACTGATGCGTCCCTCTCGAATATAACTAGGTCCATTTGTAAATCATGTGAGTGTGTGAAGGGCTGGAGAACCCTTAGGTATGCCTGACACTGGGAAGAGGAGGAAAAGGCCACCAAGGAAGGAAAGATCAGTTGCGGGGAGAGGGGAGACCAGTAGAAGGAGCACCCTGACCAAATTGCAAACTCTGGATCCCCGAGACAGCTAGCTGCTGGGACTGACTCACTGCTGAGGGGCCGGAACTGCGAGGAGATGGCACAGTTTTAATTATAAGCTCTGACTAATAACAAACCGGTGCCCCCAACTGCACACGTAGGAAGCAGGCAGAGGCTACCCCAAAGTGGCAGAAACAAGGAACTCTCTGTTCCTCCTGCTCCCTTTTCGCCTCTCATCTGAGGCTTGCCACTCCGCGGACACACCCGGCGCTCGCCAAGTTGTCGCATCGCCCCCGGTGAGGAACGCCCCTCCCTGCTCTCCCGACAGTTGGAGGGAAGCACAGAGCAGCGGGGGTGTCTCCGTCCTGCCGAGGGCTGCCGGACCCTCGGCCCGTGCAGGGAAACTGGTCCCAGAGAATGAATGGCTTTTGCCGAGCGCCGGAAGCTGACGGGCGGGGGGCGCTTCTCGCCCCCAATACCCCGCGCCCGCGTGGGGCGTCTCTCAGCCCGGGTCTCTGCTCTGAGGGTGAGAAGCGTTCGTGTCACAGCCAAGGGTTCCTTCCCCACACGTGCACCCCCCCACCCCCCGCAAGACCGGAAGGAAAGCTTTTGCCTTCCCCTGTGCCCCCGGCCATCCCTACCTGAATTCCGGGACCAGGTTAGGCTGCAACCCGTAGAAGGCAGAGGAAAGAGTAACCAGCCACCCGGGCTTGTAACTCCCGTTCTCGCACTCCAGATAAGGCGGAGACCACTTGACGTGGCTCTTGTCCCCGCCGAGCCCGTCCTTGCGCCGCCAGCTGTGGCCCAGGCTCCGGGGCCCCTGATTGGGGCCGCGGCGGTGTAAGTGGGGCCTCCACTTGCGCCGGAGGCCGTGAAACCACTCCGTCTCCAGGGTGGCGTTGGCCAGGTGGGGTGCAGAGGAGGAAAGGTCTTGGAGCAGGATGCGGCTCTCCTGGCGCGTGGCCTGGAGGAAGACCTGTGGGGCCGGCGCGGACAGCGACTCGGTGCTGAAGGTGATGGCCGCCCGGGAGATGCTGGGCTCGCCCTCCAGGAGGCTCCGCACCAGCGCCTGGTACCACTCCAGGTCGTCCTGCAAGTTCTGCTCCCGCGACTTATTGCTCTGCAGCATCATGTTGAGGAAGTTGGTGGCGTGTGTCAGTGTGTCCAGCGCCCCGTGCAAGGAGGGATGCGCACTGGCCAAGGCTGGCCACTTCCCCGGCAGGCCCGCCAACTCGTAGCGGCCGGAGCAGTTGGCTCGCTTCAGCTGGTGGGAGTCCCCGGTGTAGAGGTAAGAGGCCACGTCCATAGGCACCTCCTCGGCGAGTTTCTGCGCCAAGATGGTGCCATCGGTGGAGCGGCTCCAGGGAGCCGAGGAGTCCGAGGCAGAGGCTCGAGCCGGCTGCTGGGCGTGCGGCTTCCCCCTCGGGGTCCTCTCTCGAGGGGAGTCCGGCCGTCCTTGAGGGTCGCGGCTGGCGCCAACAGCTCCCAATCCCAGCTGAGCGAGCAGGAGGCAGAGGAGTAAGGGGTAAGCCATGGCTCCCATCTCCCTCGCAGAGAGAAGAGGAGGGAACGGGGGGAATCACTTTTTAAATTTGGATCGTCAATTTTCAACAGTCAGACTTTTTCCAGGAGTCTTCCCACCTTCTCCAGATGGCACCCAGTCCAAAGGACTTGAAAATAAGAATGTTTCGAGATTGGTCCCGAGTGGCTAAGCTACCGTCGCAGAAATCAAGTCACCTGTGGCAGCGCTGGCCGTGCCCGCTGCGAGAGGGGCCGGCTGGGGATTACGCACCTCGCAGCCTGGAGCCGAGCGGGTTACATGGCCTCGCGCTCCCAGCGGCTGGAGTCAGCCCGCGTCCGTCTCTCGGCCCGGCTGCCGCCACCGCTGCTCTCATTGAGGCGCGTTCAGAAGCTGCTGTTGCTGCTGCTGCTGCTGCCGCCGCGGCCGCCGAAGACGCTGCTCCATAGTCTCACCCGCCGCAGGTCGTTCCCGCCTCCCGGCTCTGGCTCCTCCTCGACCGCTTTGCCCGGAGGCGCGGGGCGCGCGCTCAGACCCGCACCGCGAGCGCAGCCGCGAGTTCCGAGGAGCAAAGACGTCCTTTAAGACGTTCGTCTCTCCGGAGTCGGGAAGGCCGGGCGGCTGGTTAATTGCAGCCTCTAGGTTTGGCCGCAAACCACACTCCAGCCTCTCTCCTTGCTCCCGGCTCGGGGGAGGAAAGCCAGTTTAAAGAGGCAGTTTGGCCGCAACCAAACCCTTGTAGGGCGGCTGCAAGTCGTCTTGTCCCCTGTTTGGTCGGCTCCTCTGTCAATCAGCCGACTGCCATTTGTGGGGCCGGGGCGGGAGCTGTCCAGTGCTGAACCCGAGGCGGCCCGCGGGCGGCGGGGGCGCGGGAGGCAGCCTGCCGAGTCCTCGCACCCACTCGCGTTCCGGATGACTCGGAAACCTGCGGGGGTGGCGTAGGGTGGGCGGGAGAGCGGGGAGAAGCTGAGATTCCGTGGCTCAGAGCGAAGGAAACTTGGACGTACTGAGGAGGAGGGTGTTGGCGTCTTGCATGCTTAGTTAAATCAGCCTTTTGCCTGGAAAAGAGGGAGAAGGGAGTAGTTTTCATTTCTAGGTGAAATCGGACAGAAGGGACATAGGATGGTGACTTGTCCTCCTGAGCATCTGCTCATTTTAGGCAAATTATCAAATCCTCTTCCTTGTTGTCAGTTAAAGAAATGATTTAAATATACTTGTCTAGGCTCATCTTAGCTGAGGGAGTAATGGAGAAATCTACCAGCTGTGTTTTAAGGAGAGAAAAAAAAAAGTCATATTTAAGGAATCTCTGTCTGGGGGCCAGAGTGGAGGGAAACCTGTAAAACTGTATGCAAGTAAAGATGTGTAAGGGAGAGAGCAAGGGGCAGGACTCATGAGCTGTGGGAGAATGAGAAGGAGCCTGTGTAGAGTGAGAAGTGAAATCGTCCTGACTGGGAGTTCCTGGAACTGAGATATAAGAACTAAGACTTCTAGTTAGCTAAAGGTTGGGATATCCCAGCAGAAGAAAGAAGAACTGAGCAAGTATGCCAAGTCCCCCAAATTATTGGTAAATTTCTTACCACAATCTAATTGATGTTTTGACGCTTATTAGAGAATTTAAGTGTCTTCTGACACTCCAAAAGTAGACTGATACCAGATATGTAGTGTTTTGCACAGCTAGCTCCACTTTCCATATGCATCTCTATTTTCAAATTTCCCAAGAAAGACACAAATAGAAAATCTCCAACTTACTTTAATTCCCAACTAATAAAAATGTCCCTCGTGGCATTCTAAGCAGGCACTGCTTAGATTCACTGTACTATTTTATGTCATCCTTTCTATTGAGAAAATACTTAGGGACTGGAATGTAAGCCCCAAAAGAGCAAAAATCTTTATCTGCATTGGTCAGTGAGGTACCTTGAGCACCCAGAACGCTACCTGGCACATAGTAGGCTTTCACTAAATAGTGGCTAAGTTAGTGAATGAACGGGAAGATCATGATGATGAAGCTCACTTAAAAATCAGTCTCCTCACCCAAGAAGAGAAGTCTGCCTGACAGCCAGTGATGAGGGTTTTTGGAAGAAGACACAGCAACCAGTTTTTCAGACTGCAGTGGTTGGTCTCCAAATGAGTTTTTATAGTTATGCAAAGAGTGGTTATTAGATTTGTATTTACTTACAAGTAGATCTCATGTTCATATCCGACTTTTTGTTTAAATTTTGCTTTGCAATGTATGCTCCTATGCTAAGTAAAGGTCATCCCATTTTAGTGCTCTGCCACAGTATGGGTGGCAATAATAACAGAAAGAGTTTCTGCTTGTCTAATGTATCAAAGTATACACTATGGTTTTCCATTTACCTAACCATCTAAAGGCCAAAGTATAATTTCCTCATTCATTGATCTTTTTAGAAAACCTACATAACTTATTAACAATTCTTTAAAATTCTCTAGTATCTAACTTAAAAAAGAAGACATACTTGTATTAGTAGATCCTTCTATAAGTAATCCAATGAACCAAGCACAATCAAAAGACCTGGATTCTGGTTCTAGCTTTATTTTAAAGGAAGATATGTGACCACTGGCAAGACATTTAACATTCCTGTGTCTTGGGACACAAACTGTGTGTCGGCCTCGGGATTTCGCATTGAGTTTGTTCTGGAGAGGCACCTGAGCTACTCTCCCAGGGTACCAATCCTTTCACAAGTGCACATCTAATGAGAAAGATGCAGACTATGGAGACTTTTGCACTTCTAGTATTCCCTTCAATGGATCCCCTTCAACCTACATTGCCAAACAGCTGGGATGAGCTAGTTGTATCTAGAACAGCACTGCACAATAGAAATACAATGTGAACCAAAAGTAGGATCCTTATAAATAATTTTAAATGTTCAAATAGCACATTAAGATAGTAAAAATAAAAAGAGTAAAATTAATTTTAATAATATATTTTATGTAACCCGATATATCCAAATTGTTATCATTTCAATAAGTAAACAATGTAAAAGTATTAATGATATATTTTACACTTTTTACACTAAGTCTTCAAAATCTGATGTTCACTTTACACTCACAGCACAAGGCACTTCACACTAGCCACTAGCTCACTAGCCACCCGTGGCCAGAGGCTACCCTAGAGTGCAAGCTCTAGAAGACAGTCCATTACAGTCCAGAGTGCTAAGAAACCTAGGTCCATGCAAGGTAAGGCACAAAGTTCCAAATGCTCTAAGGGTTCTGGTCCATTTAATAGGTTTGGAATCAAGGTGACTGAGTAGGTAGACAATCCTACGTCTATGTTAGTGTCTATCAATAAATAAAATAATCCAAAAGAGGTTCTTTTAAGGGATCAAGGTTTAGCACATACACACACACACACACACACTCCCCAAAGCAGACTACAAAATTCTACACCATCTTGCATAAGACATATTCATTCATTCAACCAGTGTTCATTGAGCCTCTACTATGTATCAGGCATTGTGCTTGGTACTGGGACAAAATAGGCACATATTCTGGCTACGTGGCTCTTACAGCCAAGTGGGTAGAGACAGAGCTAGAGATAAAAAGGCAAACAAATAAATAAGACAATAGCATGTTGTGATAAGTACCATGAAGAAATAAACACTGCAAAGTGGTAAAGCATGCATGGTGTGGGAGCAGAGAACATATATAAAGAGATAAAGGAAAGAGACTACGAGGAGGTAACAATTGAGCTGAAACCCTAAAAATGAGGAGTAACTGCCTAGGTAGTATGTAATAGTGAACCAGATAAATGTAAGATGGTGAGAAACTTACCTTAAGTTGAGGGAGTAGTGAATGGACGCACTAAGAATACAAATACTCTATCCTTGGCAGGAAAGACAAGTGGAAAAAAATAAATGCAATATGCTAAAGGTCATATGTAATAAGAATAGAACAAACAATTGACACAAAGGAAAATCATTTCATAAGATAAAACAGGAAGTGGGGTGGGGATGATTATCTCCTTCCCCCAATTATAGAAGCATACTTTGTAGATAGAGATAAATATCCCTATGCATGCTGCTTCAAAATTAAGAGCTAAGTTGTCTAAATGAACATTTATACTGCGTAGGAGCTTTATTGTATTTTAATGGAACTATTGGTACATGACCTGTGACCCTGGGTGGAAAAGCCCAAGGAGTTTTTCAACACAGCCTGAAAAGTCAGTCTAATTGCTTTAGAACAACCAAATTTGCACTGATGAAAAAGTAGTATGTAATAGACACATGGGTTATTAGTTGTCTTTATATGATTGATTTATCACTATTATAAAAAGGAAGATGTGACATTAACATATCTTTAAATAAAAGAAAAAGGTCACAAACTACTGAGATCATATTTTAAGTGAGCAGTATAGGTTGAGTTTTAAAAAATATTTAAATGCAGCTTTAAATCACTTAAATAAGCAAAGATTAAGACTATAGGACATAGTGAAAGGGCACTGGATTGGCCATTGAGAGACCCAGCTCTAATTGGTTCTACCATTTTCTAATCATGTGACTCTTGACAATTCTTTCAACCTCCCTGAGCCCTTTTTCTGCATCTATAAAATAGGAGTTCTGTTCAGATACACAATCCACAACTGGAATAATTACAACTAAGTGTGAATCATGCTCTATGTACATTTACCAGGAACTCATTGTTCCTGGTCCTCCCAGATTTATAAGGTAAAAGTTATCTTTCTTTCTTTCTTTTTTTTTTTTTTTTTTTTTTTTTTTTTTGAGACGGAGTCTCACTCTGTCACCCAGTCTGGAGTGCAGTGGCATGATCTCGGCTCACTGCAAGCTCCACCTCCTAGATTCACGCCATTCTTCTGCCTCAGCCTCCCAAGTAGCTGGGACTACAGGTGCCCGCCACCACTCCCAGCTAATTTTTTGTATTTTTAGTAGGGACCGGTTTTCACCGTGTTAGCCAGGATGGTCTCGATCTTCTGACCTTGTGATCTGAGCCCCTCAACCTTCCAGAGTGCTGGGATTACAGGCGTGAGCCAGCGCGCCCGGCCAGTAAAGGTTATTTTTAGATTAAATAATAAGGGATCTCAGTAAACAAGGTAGCACAACTCCAGTCAAACTTCTGATAAGGTAAATAAAACTACAGACAATATAGTTTTTTAATATAACACAAAATCAGAAATCCAGTTGTTATTCTTGAGTCGACTGAGATTGGCTCTCCCCAAGCATATGTTATCCCTGTGTCTCATGTGCTCATTTGCAAAATGAAGACCATCGTCTTTGCTATCCAAAAGTAATGGTTTTGAAATTTCAGGATGCAGAACTATCACCAAAGAATTCAAATTTGTGATCTGGGTGAGACTTTAGAATCTGCATTCTCAGGTGATTCTGATACAAATGATCCGTGGAACACATGCTGAGAAATACTGCCCTGCCTTGAGCCAAGGAAAATGACTCTAAGATATTAGGAGAAAAGTTGTTTCATTGTTTGTTTTTGTTTCTTGTTTTGTTTTGTTTTGGGTTTTTTTTTTTTTTTTTTTTTTTTTTTTTTGTAAACACAAAGTCTTACTATCAATTGTGAAATGTAGCCTGTGAAAAAATAAAACCAGTAAAAAGTATTACTATTATTATATTTTATAGCACTTACAGTGGCCAGGCATTATGCTAAGGATTTGACATACTTTAGCTCATTTAATCTTTATTATAACACTGTGAGTTTGGTACTGCTTCCATTTTACAGATGGGAATCAAACAACCAAAAACATAAATTGCCCTAATTCACCCATCTGGCTCCAGATGTCATGCTCACAATCATTAGACCAGTAACTCTCAAATGTTTATATATTGGATTCATCTGGAGAGGTTTAGTCAACGCACAGATTAGTGCCCCTACTCCCCAGATTGCTGATTCAGTAGTCTGGAATAGGGCCTAAGAATCCACATTCTTAACACATTTCCAGTGATGCTAATACTGCTGGCCCAGGGATCACACTTTGAGAACCACTGCCCTGTACCATGCTTTTTACCATTATAATCTGTTGCCTATATATGCTTACACGTTTCCATGTATTTTACATGGAAAAAAGGAGTAAGTCAACATGAATGAGTGCAAAGATGCCTAAAATCTGCTAAGAAAAAAAATCTCTCAGTCTATTTCCAATTTAGAAGGCTTACCCAAGATATTTATGTTTTTCACTTAGCAATTTATTCTCATCTGCCTCCAGTTTACCCTTAAACTCTTACTCCCTGTCAGCATCACTTCTAACAACACTCCAACTCTTTCTACAGTTATCTCCTCTGCTTTTCACTATGAAGACATGACTTGGGCTGTCCCTGAATTCTCAATGAAATGTTTTGGTTTTGTTGTTTTTTTAAGTACTACTAAACACAGTATCTTCTCCATAGTCACTGGGGCTTTGACCCAAATTGCTAGTTTCCTCCATCTTCTCCCCATCACACAAAATTGATTGGTAAACCCAAAGACATCTCAAGAACTTTCCAACCACAAGGGAAGAAAACACTAGGAGATGGTATTTATGTAGGAAAATCCTGAATGTGCTAAGGCAAAACATTTACCTAAATGACTTTCCATGTCATTGACCTGACAGTTAAGGGCTAATATACCGTTTACTAAAAATTAGAGCAAATTATGGACAGCCCAACTCCATTGAATCCAAAGATTGACTCCCTTTCTCATCAAGAAATAAAAGCAACCAAAACTTTGAAACAAAATATACTGGAAAAAAATTGATTTTGTGGATAGGAAGAGATGAGAAATGGATTACTTTTTCTTTGCTCAATTTTGCCTGCTCCCCTTACTGGAGGGAAGCACATCATACCTTATGTATATGTATGTTGTCAGAGCTCATAACATTGTTTCCATCAGCATATTACCTTGGGTGTCATGGGGGTTTATTTCATAATCAATGTCGGACTTGGCTTTCCATCTGAACACAGGAGCTTTTGAAAGTTGGGAACTTCAAGTATTTGGGACTGTTACCGGAAGGATGGCCATGAGGTCCTTGGCATTTGGAACAAAGAATTGAACAAAACACACAAAGCCTTAATAACAAAGGAATGAACCACAGGAATGAAACAACAAAAGCGGGGATTTATTAAAGCAAGGAAGCATTCCACAGGGTGGGAGTGGGCCCCAGCAAGCAGTTCGAGGGCCCAGTTACCAAGTTTTCTGGGTTTTAAGTACTCCTTTTGAGGTCCCTATTGGCTTCCCCTTATCTGGATGATGGATTTGGTCCGTGGCTAAAGGCTGAGGTGAATTGGCACCCTATGCAGATGACGGGATGGTCCATACTTGGCCCACAGCAATCTAGGACACTTTCCTTTCCATCTGAGCCCTGGTGGATGGGGGAGGGCTGTAGGGAGAGTAGCCTTTGATCCTTTGCTACTCAGGTGTGGGGAGATGGAGTTTTTCCTTTTGGTTTAGCTTTAGGAATTTTGTGTTAATTGGTCTTAGGTTCACTGCCTGCAGACCTAGGTGTTTTCCCTTTGAGTTAACATTAGGAAATTATCATGAATTGGCCTTAGATTCCCTGCCCCCAGACTTTGGTGTTTTCCCTTGGTTCAGCTTTAGGAAGTCAGTACCAACTGGCATTAAGTTCCCTGCCTCCAGACCCTATTCCCCTGCCTCAGGACCACACCTATATGATGTGTGCACATCTCACACACACACAGGACACACTAATTCATGGCAATTCTTCATTGATAAAGAGAGAAACGTGTGTGACGACATGGATAAACTCGGAGAACATTATGCTCACATGACATATGCCAGGCACAGAAAGACAAATACCACATGATCTCACTTATATGTGAAATCTAAAAAAGTCTCACAGAAGCAGAAAGTAGAGTGATTGTTACCAGGGCCTAGGGCAGGGGCAGGGAATTGGGGAGATAGTGAAAAGATACAAAATGTCAGTTAGATGGGAGGAATAAGTTCAAGAGATCTGTTACACAACATGGTGACCATAGCTAACAGCAATGTATTGTATACTTCAAAATTGCTAAGAGAGTAGATTTTAAGTGTTCTTACCACAAATAAATGCTAAATATGTAAGGTAATGCAAATATTGAATAATTAAGGTGGTGGCTCACACCTGTAATCCTAGCACTTTGGGAGGCTGAGGCAGGCAGATCACTTTATTCCAGGAATTTGAGGCCATCCTGGCCAACATGGTGAAATCTTGTCTCTACTAAAATTACAAAAATTAACCAGGCATTGTGGCAGGTGCCTGTAATCGCAAACTACTCAGGAGGCTGAGGCAAGAGAATCACTTGAGTCTAGGAGGTGAAAGTTACAGTGAGCCACGATCAGGCCACTGCACTCCAGCCTGGGCAACAGACCAAGACTCCCTCTCAAAAAAAACAAAGTTGAATAATTCAATTTAGCCATTCTACAATGCATACATATCTCAACACATCATGTGGTATATACCATAAATATATACAATTTTTGTCAATTAAAAAAAAAATAAAAAGCAGAAATTATAAATCCAAACTTACAAAGATCAGTTTAAAATAATATGAAGCTACTTGTAAAATGTTTACTATTTTTAAAAAATTAAGGGAAAATAATCCAGTAGTGTTGATTTTGTTCAAATTTCAGATATTATCTTGATTTTATTTTATCTTTTTTTAATAGATTTTATTTTATCTTATTTTTTCTTATAGAGACAAGGTCTCACTATGTTGCCCAGGCTGATCTCGAACTCCTGGCCTCAAGCAAATCTCCCACTTCGGCCCCCCAAAATGCTGCAGCTACAGGCATGAGCCACTGCACCTAGCCCAGGTATCATCTTAAAGTTAGGATTGTATGAAATAACAAAACAAAGAAACAAACATGTCACAGAAATATGCTCTAACAAAATGTCGTGAAAAAAGAAAATTACTGCATGTGTCCCAATGGAAATATCTTCATGCCAAGAAAATGGACTATTACTGAAGTATGAGTCAAAATAGAAAACTGTTTTGTAGATCTATAGCTGTATTTTAACTGTAATATTATGTATGCCTAAAAATGTTTCCTCCAGACCCCTGCTGTCCCTGAAGAAAAAATAATGGTGACAAATTTACTTTCAGGTTTTTTTTTTTTTTAATCTAACCTCTAGTCAGTTGGTCTCTCCTCCTCCTCCTTCTTCTCCTCCTCCTCCTTCTTCTCCTCTTCCTTCTCCTCCTCCATCTCCCTCTATTCTTTTTCTTCCTTTTTCTCTGACAAGCATCAGGTGCTCAATGAGAAATTAGCTGTAAGTGTGAATTGTCCCCAAGGGAAGGGAAGAGAGGGAACTTCATATCTGTGAGGTACTTATTAAAATGTACTAAAAAGTGGCTTGTTTTGATTGCTTTGGGTATTACGATTAAAGTAGGTCTGATGCAGAAGCCTAACTGCTGTGGCCTATATAAATCATTTCTACTTGTCACTTTGATGTACACTTTGGAATAAAGAGTATCGGGCAAGATTTTGCATGCTGTTTACCAAGAGCTCTCTATTCAGACACACAAGAATTTTAGAGTTTTGGTACAAGCTTTCAGCTCCCTTTGTTCTCTGTGTCAAAGAAGGTTCTTCAATAATAGGACTGACTTCAAGAATACATGACCATCACTCATCACAATATCTGGGAAGGAATGAGTTCTTTTAGAGCACTATATAGAAATAACAAGTTCTCATATATTGTGTCAAAAAGCACAAGCTAGAGGAGAGAAGGCAAAAAAGAGAAACAATTTTCAAGAATCCACAGTGTCATGAGTACCAAATGTGATTAAAATGTAACTGTTTCAACTGGTTGTTTTTATATCCCAAATCAGATTTTTTTTTAAGTAAAGAATTAAAATTTGCCAGGCACAATGGTATGTGCCTGTATTCCCAGCGACTCAAGAGGCTGACAGGGGAGGATCACTTGAGCCCAGGAGTTTGAGGCTGGTCTCTGCGACATAGCGAAACTCTGTTTCTTAAAAAATAAAATAAAATTTAAGGAAGACAAAAAAAGTGATACGAAAGCTCTCTGAATGTCAAGCTTGTTTTCACTGAAATGGATTAACCAAGAAGTGAAGAGAATCTCATTTCTTAAAGAATCAATTGTGGTCTCCAGTAAAACAATATCCACATATCAGAAATGTGCTTTATTTAATTCTGACTAGATTGACGGGTGAACCAAATAACCATGGGAAGCCATCCCTTTTCTACTGTTCTATGATAGACTAAGGAATACATCCTATTATGTCCACACAAACAGAAAAACTAGTAAATATATATTCAACCCTAATACTTGTTTTAAGCATCAGAATCCAATCTATCTTTGTCACCACTTCTCTCATGCCACATTTTTCAACCTGACATTTAAGACCATTTACTGATTTTTTTTTTTTTTTTTTTTTTTTTTTACTTATCCCACCAGTTCTTCCCTACCTTTTGGAGATTCTCCATTCCAACGAAGTTAACCTGTTTACACTCTCCCATTATAAGTTATTTGCACACTCTAGGTCTATATCTGCCTTTGTGGAAACTAATCCTATAGAGAAAACTTTCACAAATACGTGTTTCCTCTTCTTAAAACCTTTAACAACTGCCAACTCTCTGAATAGACGTATATCCAAAGACAATATATAAATGGCTAATAAGTGTATGAAAAGATATTCAGCCTCATTAGTGATTAGAAAAGTGAAAATCAAAACATCGGGTTCAAGTTGGTATTTGAAAAAAACAACAAAAAAAGAAAGTCAAAACCATAATGAGATACCATCACACATTTTCTAGAAGGACTATAATAAATAAGATAGGCAATAACAAATGTTGGTAGGGGTGTGGAGAAACAGGAACCTTCACAGAGCAGATGGGAATGTAAAGTGCATATCTACTTTAGAAAACAATTTGGCAGTTTCTCAAAAGTTAAACAGTAACTGACAAATGACCCAGCAATTCCACTCTTAGGCACTTACCTGAGAGAAATGAAAACATATGTCCACACAAAGGTGTGGATGTGAATGTTCACAGCAGCATTGATCATAACAGCCAAAACCTGGAAACAGCCTAAAGGTCCGTCAACCGGTGAATGGATAAAGAAAATGTGGTGCAGCCACGTAACAAAATGCTATTCGGCAGTAAAAATGAACAAACCACTAACCCGTGCAGCCTCATGGGCATAGCCCAAAAACATTACGCTAAGTGAAAGAAGCTAGACACAAGAGACCATGCATTTATAACAAACATCCAGAACAGGTCAGGCGTGGTGGCTCACGCCTGTAATCCCAGCACTTTGGGAGGACGAGGGGGGTGGATCACGAGGTCAGGAGACCGAGATCATCCTGGCTAACACGTGAAACCCCGTCTCTACTAAAAATACAAAAAACAAATTAGCCGGGTGTGGTGGCGGGCACCTGTAGTCCCAGCTACTCAGGAGGCTGAGGCAGGAGAATGGCATGAACCAGGGAGGCGGAACTTTCAGTGAGCCGAGATTGCGCCATTGCACTCCAGCCTGGGCGACAGAGTGAGACTCCATCTCAAAAAAAAATAAAAAATAAAAATAAAAATATATCCAGAACAGGCCAGGCACAGGGGCTTACACCTGTAATCCCAGCACTTTGGAAGGCCAAGGCAGGCAGGTCAGGTCAGGAGTTCGAGACCAGCCTGGTGAATATGATGAAATCCGTCTCTACTAAAAATACAAAAATTAGCCAGGCATGGTGGCGCATGCCTGCAATACCAGCTACTCAGGAGGCTGAGCAGAAGAATCACTTGAACCCAGCAGGTGGAGGTTGCAGTGAGCCGAGATCATACCACTGCACTGCAGCCTGGGAGACAGAGCTAGACTCTGTCTAAAAAAAAAAAAAAAAAAAAAATCCAGAACAAGCAAATTTATAGAGACAGAAGGTGGATTAGTAACAACCTAAGCCTAAAACTGAGAACAAGAATCAACTGTAAATAGGCACAAAGGATCTTATTGGTGGGATAAAAGATGTTCTAATACTAAGTAATGGTGATAGCTGTACCACTCAGTGAAATTACTAAAATTCATTCATTTGAAAGTGGTGATATGTAAAATGTACCTCAATAATTTTATTTTCTTCTATTTACTTTTTTTTTTTTTTTGAGACAGAGTCATGCTCTGTCACCCATGTTGGAGTGCAGTGGCGTAATCTTGTCACACTGCAACCTCCGCCTTCTGGACTCAGACGATCCTTCTGCCTCAGCCTCCTGAGTAGGTGAGATTACAGGCACACGCCACCACACCTGGCTAATTTTGTATTTTTAGTAGAGACAGGGTTTTGCCATGTTGGTCAGGCTGGTCTTGAGCTCCTGGCCTTAGGAGATACGCCCACCTTGGCCTCCCAAATTTCTGGGATTACAGGCATGAGCCACCACATCTGGCCAATAATTTTATTTTAAAATCAGAACTACCACTCTAAGTAGTCCCACAACAATTCACAATTCAATCAAAAATTCACTTGATTTTCTAGAATCATCTCAGTTCTTATAAACTCATTTTGTATAATGTGTTTTATATTTCCTGATTTGATGTTATCTGTGAACATCTATGTAAACAATTCAAGAAACTTCTGGTTGCCTCCTCATCTATATAATCTATTATTTTATTTTATTTAGCAAATATCTGTTGGGCATCAACTATGTGCCAGACATAGTCCTAGTCTAGACAATATATTTGATGTTCTACGTAAAAGATATCCAATTGTTCTAGATGGAAATGATATAGCAGTGAACAGTCATGTTTCTGCTATCATGGTGCTTGCAGTCCACGGAGGAGAACAACAATAAACAAATGAAAACACAATATGACATAATTTTAAGATGTAATAAATGCTTTGAAAAAAATACAGTAGAATAAGAATATATAAGGGATTGGAGGTCAGGGAAGGCACCTCTGATTAGGAAACACTGAGCAGACAAGTGAATGATGTGGAAGAGTAATGGACAGGAATACCCAGGAGAACAACTTTCCTGGCAAAAAAATAACAAACATAAAGGCCCTGATCAAGCTCGGTCTATCAACAGGATCAAGCTCAGTCTATCCCAGGAATAGCATCAACAACTGCATGGATGGAGGCCAGGGAATTAGGGATGGAAAGAGGAGGCAAGGATCAAATCATGTAGGGCTTTATGGGAAGTCATGGGGAGATTTTTCCAGGAGTGACAAAATCATAGGGGCTGCCATATAGACTTAAGAGGGAAGGTAGGAGAAGAAACAGAAGAACCAGTTAGGAAGCTGTTGAAGTAGCCAAAGTAAGAGGTGATGGTGGTTTGCACTAAAGACGAGTGGGGAAGGCGGGATGATAATGGTCACAGTGGTTGAAAATTGTTGAATTTAAGATTGTAATTTTTGATGGATAAAGAAAGCATGGTAAACATACATAGTGGAATATTATTCAGCCATAAAAAAGAAGGAAATCTTGTCATTTGCAACAACATGGATAGAACTGGAGGTTATTTTGTTATGTGAAATAAGCCAGGCACAGAAAGACAAATATTGCATGTTCTCACTCATATGTGGGAGCTGAAATTTAAAATTTGAACTCATAGAGATAGACTAGAATGATGGTTACCAGAGGCCGAGAAGGAGAGCAGGGAGTCAGGGATAAAGTGGAGATGGTTAATGGGTGCAAAAGTGCAATGAGATAGAATGAGTAAGAACTAACATTTGATAGCACAATAGAACGACTACAGTTAATAATAATTTATTATATGTTTTTAAATAACTGAAAGAGTAGAATTGGAATGTTTCTAACACAAAAAATGATAAATACTTATGATTATGGATACCCCAATTACCCTGATGTATCATTATACATTGTACGTCTGTTTCAAAACATCATATTTTGATAAATATAAGCAACCATTTTGTACTCATAATTTTAAATTTTTTAAATTAATGTTTAAAAAGATTATAATTTTCAGAAGGTCATGAATGTTTTCCATTAATACTCCCTGTATATTACATGCAAATATGATTTTCCTCACATAGAAATAATATTAATATAGAAAATCATTTCTGTAAATCCATCTGGGAGTAGAATCCTAAATTTAAATTTTGAAAGATTTTTATTCTTTAGAAAAATCAGTGTTCCTGCATATCAGTATAAAAGTACTTCTATCCCAATTGAAAAATGATCAGAAAACATGAATAGAAATTTCAAAACAAAAGAAACATATATGACCAGTAAACATGAAAGGGATGTTCAACCTCATTACTAAGTGTGGAAATGCAAATCAAAACACGGTGAGATAAAGTGAAACTTACATGCCTGACAAAAAGTTAAAAGTCCAATAAAACCCAAGTTATTGGCATCAGACATGGAGAAAATGCAGGGGATGTGGATCTACAAATTGTCTAGGGCACTGCTGGTAGAAATGTAAAATTAGTATGTTTTGAAAGATAATTTGCACTATCTTGTGATGTCAAGTATTCACCTACTCTATGAGCAATTTCCATCTCGATATATACCCAAAAGAAGTTCTCACACATGTTTACCCTGTGATAGGTACAATAACATTACTATATCACTATTTAAATATAAAAAACCTAAAAACAACCTAAGGGCTCATCAACAGGTGAACAGTTACATAAACTGTGGGATACTCACACTTTTAAAAACAAAAGCAAGGACATTGTGAACACAGGATTCCAGGAGGTAGCTGAGCCCCTTGGGTGGAGTGAGATATGAGGATGAGAAAGGGAAGGACTATAGATTTAAATGCAAAATATTGTCAATGTCCTAGTTTTTGTACTAAGTGGTGGACTCATGGGTGCCTATTTAAAATAATTAAATAAATGAGATCATAAGTGGACCAATGATTAAAGTATATGGAACCAAGGATTATGGTTAATCAGACATCCTGAGGTCAATTAAAGAAAGAAAACAAAGGAACAGAAAGGGAAGGGAAAGGAAGGAAATAAATCATTATCAATTTCCATTTCTTCTATGGTCTTTGCTCCAAATGAATGAGCTTCATGGGCTACATGACCACCCTCACCCTTTGCAAGTCACTGGGCTGACACATCTGATAAGCCAACGGAACAAATGTCTCCATAGGTGCCAACACACTTTGCCTCCTGAATAACACGGCCAGCCCTTCTTACTGTCCTTAGCCCAGTGATCCAGCAATTTGCCTGTGGAAAGTTCGGTGCTCTGGCAGGCCTGTGGGGGTAGCATTTGAGATCAGGATGGATTTTTCTTCAGGGAATTTCTTCAACTGGATCTTTGCATTAATAACAGTTGTGAATCATTTACAGTACATTTTGCAGAGCCTTTATCTTGAACAATGCTCCACTTCAGGCTGAAGTTGAATTTCACTTTCTGAGGGTCAAGTTCTTTCTTCCCTCTCCTATCTGTCTCTAAGCTTATGTCATCTGTATCCAGAGCACTATTCCTAGGCCTCCAAGGTGTCTCCTCGAAGACTGGCTGACCCACTTTCCAGATGGAGCCAACATCATCCTCTGTCACATCCGCAAATCATGAACAGAAGGCCCAGGAAATGAGAAGTGGAGTCCCCACTGGGAGAGGAGCAGAGCTTCCAGCATGGGGCCCACAGCGAGATCACAGAAGCACAGCGGAATTCTCCAGAAAGCCCAGTTGTGATCAACGGCAGCACAGCCTGGTCCTACATGAAATGTCCCTGGATTTTAAAACACAAATAAACAGTAATGCAGAAATTAGAGAAGACGTATCATTTACCAAATTTAATCTGGCACATTTAATAATACATTACGATAATTATGGCACCTGAAAGCTAGACATAAAAACTCATTCCTTTGCAATTCATTGGCAATAATAGTTATTTCTGACATTCCCTCGGACCAATGATGGGAAAGAGAAAAGACAAAGTTAATGAGCTTCTCCTTTGACAGAAGGAGGTCACAGGCCACTCTTCTGGTCGTCATCCCCTAAAAAGGATTAAAGGTATGAGTTCAGGGAAGGATGACTTCCCACAGTACTTTCTTGAAGTTCTTTTGGAAGAAGAAATAGTTAGATACCCTAGAGAGGCTGATTTCAGTGTTCATTTAGAAGTCAAAGGCTTCAGGTCAGACCTTGGTCTCATAATAGATTAGCAGCAAGAGAAATTATTACTGTGGGTTTTGGTTTTGTGCTTATTTATTTATCTAGACATCAAGAAACTGTGAAACTGAGCAGCCCTTCAGTGGGAGCTGGTAGGAAGGACAACTAGATATGTAAGCAATCTAGAAAAACAGCCGTACTTTCAATAATCCATGCCAATAAAATTTAGTTCAAATATTTGCCTAAGACTTTTGCTTTTTAGTACTCATACGTTTTACTACTCATTTCAAGTAAATTAAGAATTGAAGTCAGAAAGGCCAGATCACAGAATGCCTCTTAAATATAGGCAAAGGATTTTAGATTTTATACAGTAATTCCTTGATCACTAATAAGTTTGTCTCTAATATTGACCCAAAGGTGAGGAAAAGAGTAGTTCTCAGACAAAAAATGTCCAGGAATAGGTGTCAACATAGCCAAATGACTTGTGAATTAGTGAATTCCTAAAAGCCAGGACAGAGAAAGTTATTTTCTCCTCCAGTTTATTGGCTTTGTATTACAATGTCTAGGAAGGAAGCTAGGTTTCCCCACACTCACATCTACTCCCACCTATGAAGAAGGCAGATGTAGGACAAGGACCAGGACAGCACTGGACCATAGCACTAAGGGGTAGGCTTTTAGGCATTAAGAGTGCAGAAGATAGGCCAGGCGCGGTGGCTCACGCCTGTAATCCCAGCACTTTGGGAGGCCAAGGCGGGTGGATCACGAGGTCAGGAGATCGAGACCATCCTGGCTAACACGGTGAAACCCCGTCTCCACTAAAAATACAAAAAATTAGCCGGGCATGGTGGCAGGTGCCTCTAGTCCCAGCTACTCAGGAGGCTGAGGCAGGAGAATGGCGTGAACCCAGGAGGTGGAGCTTGCAGTCAGCCGAGATCGCGCCACTGCGCTCCAGCCTGGGCAACAGAGCGAGACTCCATCTCAAAGAGTTCAGAAGATAAAATTTAAAAATCAATCCATTTTAATCAATAAAACATCTTATCTCTGCATAGTATACCCACCTGAATTCCTTTTTCAGAATCGTTTTCCTTATTTAAACTTGTCATTTGAGCAGCTGAAGTAAAAATATGGGCCCAGGACCCCCTTCTTAGTGAGAAAATCACTTCCTACCCTCACCCCAACAACATCGTCACTAAAACAAATAGATAAAAACAGCCTCCAATCAAAGGTCAAAAGAAACCAGAGGGAGCTAAGGGAAAATACACCATTAAGTGGGCAGTTCAGCCTGGTCATTTAGATCTTCTTTCTAAGAGCGCTAAGTTTTAATTCATAAACTATCTCTTCCTGGTTTGGCTTGGCTTTTGTGGTTTTTTCCTTGCCATAGAAGTGGTAAGGCATGAAATTCCAAGTTTAGAGTGTGAGCCTGGGGGAAAAATAGCCAAGAAAACCACTTGGTTGCCTTCCAGATACGCTTCTAAGTCATAGGGACAAAAAAAAAAAAAAAGAAAAAGTTCTTGCAACTGCTCTTAGCTGAACGCACTAGACAGAGGGGCCATGTCCAGGTTGGAGTAGAAATTCTAACAATTAACAATATGTGTGACTTGGGTGGTGGTTTTCACCTTCTACATATAAAGCTGAATGAGGACCCCATTCAGTCAGGCTGGGCACATTCTTTATGACCAAGCCTGATTCATACCTCCCACTGCCATTGGATGGCTCTGAGGTGGCATACAGGAGTACTGCCTGTGACCAGGAAGGGTAGGCTAGGAGCATGCTCTCTGACCTGGGCTGGGCAGATCTCTCATACCAGGTACTCTGCAACTCAGAAGGACCACAGGGAACACAGAAGAACCATGTGAGAACACAGTCAGACACAGGAGTAGGGGACCAAGAGCATGCATCCATCCTGAATCTTCTTTTTTTTTTTTTTTTTTGAGATGGAGTCTCACTCTGTTGCCCAGGCTGGAGTGCAGTGGCCCAATCTAAGCTCACCACAACCTCCACTTACCGGGTTCAAGTGATTCTCCTCCCTCAGCCTCCTAAGCAGCTGGGACTTCAGGCACCTGCCACCACGCCCGGCTAATTTTTGTATTTTTAGTAGAGATGGGGTTTCACCATGTTGGCCAAGCTGGTCTTGAATTCCTGACCTCAGGTGATCTACCCACCTCAGCTTCCCAAAGTGCTGGGATTACAAGCATGAGCCATTATGCCCGTTCTGTTCCATTTCAATGCAAACAATGCTTTTTCTTGAAGTCTGACCATTGTACAACAAGAGTCAAGTGCAAGTCACCAAGATTTTGAAACTCCAAATTTGTTTTTGTTTTAGTTTTTTGCTTTCTAATCATCATAAGCAAAAATTTCGGTTAACAAACTCGGATGTATATGGATTGTGGCTTTAAATATTCTAGAAGCTAAATTTTTACTCTAATACTTCAGCTGAATGAGCAAATCAGAAATTCAGCCTCAACCATTCTGGAAAGATCTGCCTGTCCTATACCAGACTGGACCCAGTTCTTGGGCCTCACATGGTGGCAAGGCACTGGGGCATAGTTGTCGGGATCTAGCCATGCTGTTTACCACTAAGATATAAACTGCCCTTGATTGTATAGACCCAGACCCAGTAGTTTTTTGATGCATGCCAGACTGTGCATGGGCCACGGGCATCTCTGTCTCATGCCACACTGAACTCTGAGGTGCGTGTAACCTAGGATTGCCAGATTTAGCAAAAACCAAACAACCAAACACCCAGGATGTCCAATTAAATTTGGATTTCAGACAAATAAATAATACTTTAGCATAAGTACGTTGCATGAAATATTTTAGACATACTACACAATTATTCATTATTAGCCAGGTGTGGTGGCTCATGCCTATAATCCCAACACTTTGGAGAGGTAGGAGTATCACTTGAGGCCAGAAGTTTGAGACTGGTCTGGACAACATAGTGAGATCCCATCATCTCTACAAATAATTTTAAAAACTGGAAAAAAAAATGTTTAATAAAGTCTTTTCCAGAAACTTGACAGAGTAAAAAAATAAATATATGAATTTAAAAAATTAAACAAATGGCCAGGCGTGGTGGCTCACTCCTGTAATCCCAGTACTTTGGGAGGCTGAGGTGGGTGGATCACGAGGTCAGGAGATCAAGATCATCCTGGCCAACATGGTGAAACCCCATCTCTACTAAAAATACAAAAATTAGCTGGGCATTGTGGCACGTGCGTGTAATCCCAGCTACTTGGGAGGTTGAGGCAGGAGAATTGTTTGAACCAGGGAGTCGGATGTGAGCCGAGATCATGACACTGTGCTCCAGCCTAGTGACAGAGAGAGACTCCGTCTCAAAAAAAATAAATTAAACAAATTATTCAGTATTTATATAAATTTTAATTTTAACTAGACATCCTGCCCTGTATCTGACAGCCCTACTATGATCCCCACCTACCAATATTCTTCTCTAAATCTTGCTGCCTCCCTGAGACACTGTCAGTAATCAAGGCCTGGGTCACTGTTGCTCTGAGATTATGAAACTCTTCTCTTTTTTTTTTTTTTCTTTTGAGACAGGTTCTCATTCTATTGTTCAGGCTGGAATCCAGTGGTATGATTATAGCTCACTGCAGCCTCAACCTCCTGGGTTCAGGGGACCCTTCCACCACAACCTCCCGAGTAGCTGGGATCACAGGTACACACCACCATGCCTAGTTAATTTTTAAAAAATTTTTGGTAGAGAAGGGATCTCCCTGTGTTGCTCAGGCTGGTCTTAAACACCTGAGCTCAAATGATCCTCCCACCTGGGCCTTTCAAAGTGCTAGGATTATAGGTGTGAGCCACTGCACCTGGCTGATTGTGAACCACTTCTAATACCAGACCAGGGGAATTTCCTGGGGAATTTATTCTCATTTGGAATAGACTTTTTGAAACAAAGCCAGGAACATCTTGCAGATGGTTCTGCTTTCTACCTGCCACATACCTGCCCTGAGACCATGAATTACCGTCTACAAACTTGAAAGAGTGGAGAAATTAAAGTCTCAAAAGGTTTGCCTATACTTTGTTTTTTCCCTTTAGTTCTCTCTCTCTCTGTCTCCTTCTCTCTCTCTCTCTCTGTCTCCTTCTCTCTCTCTCTCTGTCTCCTTCTCTCTTCCCCTCAACCGCTCCTCCCACTTCTTTCTGCTTTCTTTTCACAATATCAAAAGAAAATATTGGAAAAAAGCATTTTTCTTCTTATCAAGAGATTAGGCCAGTTCTGAAATTATGAAAGAGATTTGTTTAAATACAATAAGATGTTAGAATCCCAGGAAGCCATAGGTACCTTAGAGCAGAAATACGAAGGGGCAAATATATTCACATCTCCCAAAATCATTTTTTCTAGATTTATATTTCAAGATGGAAGACTTTCTCTGTATAAGTGCAATCCCATTATAAATGAAAAGAGAAGTACTAAGAAAATACATTGTTGTCTGACAGCTACACATGCTTGTTTTTAAAATGTGTTTTATTTATTTTATATATGTTTCATTGACTAGATTGTTCCAACAAACTCAGGAATTCATTCTGAGGAATGAATGACGCAGCTGCACAAGATATATGTGAAAAAGATGCTCACTGCAGCATTGTTTATGACAAAAGTGTGGACCAATTTAAATGTCCTTCAATCTAATATTTGCTAAATAAATTTTGTTATAATTACCTACTACAGCTATTAAGCTGGATATTTTATTCATCATTGTTTCAGAGTTTCTAAAGAAAATGAAATTAAAAGATATAAAGAGTTGAAAAGAAGATATAAAATTGCAGTTATCCAATGGCAACATAACTGTTTGCATAAAATCTAAAATAATCTGCATATTAATTATGTGAATTAATAAGTGAGTTTAACAGGGTTGCTAGATGCATGTGCAATATACAAATATTAGTTATATCAATATGGATATTGGATCATATGTATCTATATGTATATATTACACCAATGTAGTTTAAAGTTGAAATATTTGTTTAAAAAAGTAAGGCTAGGTGCAGTGGCTCACATCTCTAATCCCAGCACTTTGGAAGGCTGAAGAGGGTGGATCACTGGAGGCCAGGAGTTTGAGACCAGCCTAGCCAACATGGTGAGACCCCATCTCTACTAAAAATACAAAAAATTTGCTGGGTGTGGTGGTGCATGCCTGTAGTCCCAGCTACTTGGGAGGCTGAGACAGAAGCATCACTTGAGCCCAGGAGGCAGAGGTTGCAATGAGCCAAGAATGCGCCACCGCACTCCAGCCTAGGTAACACAGCAAGACTCCATCTCAAAAAAAAAAAAAAGAAAGAAAATAAAAGCTTACAGTGGCTTCAAAAAAGGGAAGATTTGCAAATACTCTGCACAGAAAACTATAAAATACTATTTAGTGAAATTAAAGGAGACCAAAATAAGGGAAGAATAGATGATGTTGATTAAATACAAGACTCAATACTGCAAAAGTGTCCATTTTCTTCTGGTTGAATCTATAAATTTAATGTAAGCCCAACTAAAAACCCAGCAGATGTTTTTATGCCTGATGATTTTGGGACTTAAATGGAAACGCAAAGAGCTGCACAGAGCCAAGACAATCTTGAAAAACAAAATGTCCTTAAACTCCCAGATATTGACACTTTCGGTAAAGCTTCAGTAATTAAGACATTATGGTATTGGCTAAGGGTTGTCAAAGAGACAAATAAAACAGAATAGAGTTCAAAATCAGACCCATGTATATGGTCACTTGATCTGTGACAAAGGCGGCTCTGCAGAACAGTGGGAATAGGACAATCTTTTCAATACGTGATTCTTAGTCCACTGGATTACACAGATCCACCTTCAGCACTGAGGCACTCATTCTCCCAGTTGCTGGGAAAGTGGGCTGCAGATGGCTTGGAGCCGCATCCCTCTCTGGAACTTCTCTTAGCCGAAGAAAACTGCTTCATCCAGCATGACATTCTCTCCCTGAGGGTAGCCCGTATTCAAGAACTGTTTGATGCATAGGTTCAAAGTCCTGGCCCCTTGCCTAGATTGGTCTCTGAAGGATACTTCTGGCTCAAATCTCCCTTTGGGAATAGTTTAGGTCACTATTGCAACAGTACCATTACGGCTTAAGTTCTCCCTCCATCGTTCTGGGGGAAGTGTCAGTTCTGCTTCCTTCACTCCCTTTTACGTTCTGCCTGAGAATTTTACCCAAGTAAAACTTCACACAAATCTCAGTGTCCCAGATTCTGTTTCCCAGGGATCTTGACCTGAAACACGTTGGAAAAAATTAGCCTTGACCCTAGCGCATACCTTACATACAACAACTTCTAGTCCAGAGGTTATCTAAAAGTAAATGATAACACCATAAAGTTTCTAAGAGAGCTTCTGACATAAAATCTTTATTCCTTTGGAGTAGAAAAAAAAATATTCTTAAACAGGACACAGAAACACTAACCATGAAAGAAGAGACTGATAAATGCTACTACATTAAAACTTAATAAATTTTATCAAAGGATACCACTAAGAGTGAAAAGACTAGCCATGGAATAGGGGAAGATATGCACGATATCTATAATCTACAATGGACCTGTATCCCAAATATAAAAAGAAAGACAAAAAAAAAAAGAAGAAGAAGAAGAAGAAGGTTGACAACCCAATAGAGAAAACAGCAAGAGACTTGAACAGGGAACAGGCACTTCTCCCAAAAGGATATCATAATGGCCATGTGAAAGGGAATCCAAACATATTAGTACTTAGGGAAAAAGCAAATTAAAACCACAGTAAAATACTCAAACCCACCAGAATCTCAAGACTGACAGTGCCAAGTGTTGATGAGAATGTAGAGCAACTGGAATGCTCTGACACAGTTTGTGGAGACTTGTTTGACATAATCTATTAAAATTGAGTGTGTGCATTGCCATACATTGAATGTTTGTGTCCCTGTAAAATCCTTATGTTGAAATCCTAATCCCCAATATGATGGTATTAGGAGATGAAGACTTTGGGAGGTTATTGGTCATGAGTGCACAGCCCTCATGAATGGGATTAATGGCCTTGTAAAAGACACCCCAGAGAGTTCTCTTGCCCCTTCCAGCAAGCGAAGTTACTGTCAAAAGACCCTGTCTATGAACAAAGAAGTGGGCTCTCAGCAGACACTAAATCTGTTCATGCCTTGAGCTTGGACTTCACAGCCTTCAGAACAGTGAGAAAGAAATTTCTGTTGTTGCATCAATAAACCACCTCATCTATGGTATTCTGGTATAGCAGCCTAAATGAACTAAGGCATGCATGTATGTCAGTTTTAGGAATGTTCTCAACAGAAATGAGTATATGTATATAGCAAAACACTTGCATAAAAATGTTCATCTCCCATGCAAAGCTGAGCTCTATGATTGAGTACTTTCATTCTTGATATATGCCCAAAAGAAATTCTTGCACATGTATACCCTGTGATATGTGCAAGAATGTTAATAACATTACTATTTAAATAGCAAAAACCTAAAAACAACCTAAAGACTCATCAAGAGAACAGTTAAATAAGGGATATTCACACTTATAAAAACAAAAGCAAGGAAATTATAAACACAGGATTCAGGGAGGTGGCTGAGCTCCTTGGGTGGGGTAAGGTATGAGGATGGGATAGGAAAGTACCATAAAGCCAGATGTAAAATATTGTCAATGTCCTAGTTTTTGTAATATTGTACTAGTATTATTCATAATAACAAAAAAATGAAATAGTCTAAATTCCTGTTAATTTTTATAGTAAATAGATGACCGGGCACAGTGGGTCATACCTGTAATTCCAGCAGTTTGAGAGGCTGAGGCAGTTGGATCACTTGAGATCAGGAGTTCGAAACCAGTTGGCCAACGTGGCAAAACCCCATCTCTACTAAAAATACAAGAATTAGCAAGGTGTGTTGGTGGGTGCCTATAATCCCAACTACTCAGGAGGCTGAGGCAGGAGAATTGCTTGAACCTGGGAGGCAGGGTTTGCAGTGAGTCAACCAAGATCATGCCGCTGCACTTCAGCCTGGGTGACAGAGCGAGACTATGTCTCAAAAAAAAAAAAAAAGAAATAGAGTCAAAATATATAAAGAGGAATGAAGAAACACCTGAAAAGCAATCAGATTATGCTGAAGCAGAGGGCCTAGAAATTGGAACAGCCCTGAGTGAGAGAATGGTGGTAGAAATTAAACTAAAATTGTAGACATGGTGTCTCAAACAAAAAACTGGTTAATGGGTACAAAAATATAATTAGATAGAAGGAATAAATTCTAGTATTTAACAGCACAGTAAGGAAATTATAGTTAACAATAATTTATTGTATATTTCAAAATAACTAGAAGAGAAGTGTAATGTTCCCACTACAAAGAAAAGATAAATGTTTAAAATAATAGATATCCCAATTACCCTGATTTGATCATTCCACATTGTATACATGTATGAAAATATTACATGTAGCCCAAAAATATGTACAAGTATGATATATCTTTTTTGTTTTATTTGTTTTTATATTCATTCTTTTCCCTTAGGATCTAATATTAACTTTTAGAAATACAAAAATAATAAATAAGTTTTTTAAAAGAAATAATTAGGCCAGGCATAGCAGCTCATGCCTGTAATTCCAGTGTTTTGGGAGGCCAAGGTGGGAGGATTGCTTGAGGCCAGGAGTTTGAGACCAGCCTGGGCAACATGGCAAGACCCCATCTCTACAAAAAAAAAAAAGTTAACCAGGTATGGTGATGTGTGCCTGTGGTCCCAGTTACCCAGGAGGATGAGGCAGGAGGATGAGGCAGGAGGATTGCTTGAGCCCAGGAGGTCAAGACTGAAGTAAGCCATGTTGGACTTACTCCCATCTGGGAAACAGAGCAAGACCCTGTCACAAAAAAAAAAAAAAAAAAAAAAAAAAAAGGGAGAGAGAGAGAGAGGAAAAAGAGAGAGATATAAGTAATTATTACTTCGTTTATAGTCAAAATTCATATCATTCGTCCCTTTCCTCTAACAAGAATATTAGTTTATGAGTTAAAATAAGCTGAAAGTGAATAAAGTAGTATATCCTTTAGGAGGCAGCTCCCCATCAGATCTCTACTCCTCTTACTTATTCAGTGCAGTAGCAGCACACCACGTCACTGGCACCACTTCCCCCAGTCTGGTAGCAGGCAGCTTTCCTGTGTACAAGCCTGTGATGATTAATTTTATGTGTCAACTTGGCTGGGTCATGGTGCCCAGATATTTGGTCAAGCATTATTCTTGGGGAGGAGGTGATTTTTTGGATGAGACTAACATTAAAATTGGTAGACTTTGAGTAAAGCAGATTGCTTTGTTAAATGTAGGTGGGCCGCATCCAATCAGTTGACGGCCTCTATAGACCGAAGACTGACTTTCCCCAAGCAAGAAGGAATTCTCTAGACTGCCCTGGAGCTCAAATTGCAACTCCTCCCTGAGTCTCCAGCCTGCCAACCTACCTGCAGATTTTGGACTCACCAAGCTTCCACAATTATATCAGCCAATTCCTTAAAATAAATTTCAGTCTCTCTCTATCATCTCTCTCTCTCTCTCTCTCTCTCTCACACACACACACACACACACACACATCTATACATCCTCTTAATTCTGTTTTTCTGGAAAACTCTGGCTAATACAAAGCTTAATACCTAGGAAAAGTCCATTTCCCCACCTGAATAAGCCTGGCATGAATTTTCCTGGCTTCCTTGTATTCCTAGTTCTATGTGAAGACTGCCATGTACATTTCTCTATTCTCTCTGATGCTCATAGTCTTAAATGTGACCACTGTCTCAGTCTCTCAAATGCCACGATTTTTTCTGTGTCTTTACAGGGAATAGACTGTATTTTTTTCCCTGTATAAATAAATATACATTTTTTGCAAGAAATGGGTACCTGTGTCAAGTTCTGGTCCTTTGCTGTGCTTTTGTGCCTGCTCTGACATTTGGATCTCCTCTGGGCAGGCCTGTCCCAGCTCAAGCATCCTCTGACATGCTTCAGTTCTTTCAGGATCTATTTCATTCTATTAGTCTTTATTCAACAGATTGAAATCTCCACAAACTAAACCCTTCTCTTTAATGTGAAAGCATTTCAGATTTCGGGTTTTTTTTTTTTTTTTTTTTTTTTTTTTAATAGAACCACATTCCCCAAGGTCAGTCTTGCTCAGCTCTGCTACTGAAAAAGACTGATATCCTAAGGTTACAGAATCTTCCCTCTGGCTAACTCCAAGAAATCCTTTCCAGCCCTAAAGTTGATTCACTACCTTATGATTCTCTAGCTCAGAATTACCTGAAGGGCTTATAAAAACACAAATTGCCAGGCCCCACTCCCACAGTTTGAGTCAGGAGGTCTCAGGTGAGGCCTGGGAGGCCCTCCAAGGGGAAGATGATGCAGTGGATCCAGGGGCCACACTTTGAGAACCACTGCTCTAGCTCTTCTGAATTACTATCTCTGACCCTGTTCCTGCATTGACTCTCTTTCATCTTCAAATACTTTTTTAAGACACAGGATCTCACTCTGTTACCCAGGCTGAAGTGCAGTGGTGTGATCATGACTCACTGCAGCCTCCATCTCCTGGGCTCAAGCAATCCTCCTACCTCAGCCTCCCAAGTAGCTGGGACTACAGAAGCAGGCCATCATGCCTGGCTAATTTTTGTATTTTTTCGTAGGGGCAGGGTCTTCTGTGTTGCCCAGGCTGGCTGGTCTCAAACTCCTGGCCTCAAGTGATCCTCCCATCTTGGCCTACAAAACACTGGGAGTAGAGGCATAAACGACCCCACCTAGTCCTTCCAAATCTTTTAGAGATATTATTTCTGCTGGTTTAGGATGAAACTCAGAATGGGGAAATGGACTGGAAGCTTTCCACTACAGAGACAGACCAACGTTAGAGGGAATTCAACATCACAACCATTTCTTTTGAGTGACTAAGTACTTGGAGAGGAAAGATTAGAAAGAACATTAAGTTTCTGCTCTCAAGAAACTTAAGATTTATTAAGGGGAAAGGCCTGCACAGAGATAACTGTAATATAAAGGAGAATATATTGTAATAAGTGTTAAAAAGGCCATGGAATAATGAGGAACACTGTTGGTGCCCCAAGATTATCCCCAAGGCCCGTCCCAGATGTCAAGGTCAAAACTTGTTCTCAGATTTGTGCAAGTGCAGCTCAGTAAGTCCACAATCCTTAAATTGTGCCTAGGGTGACTTAATTGTCTCCCCCAAATCCTGGCCCTGACAGAGGTCACGACAGAGAGTTCCAGTATGCCCTAATGGGTTCCAGCATTTCTCTGCATAGGGATATTCTTAGCCACAGGAGCCTGCTGAGGAACAACCTATCGGATTAGGGACCAACTCTCTTTTAATCTATAGGTTAAAACTTCCTTAAAGGCCCTATCTTCAAATACAGTTACATTGGAAGTTAAGGCTTCCATATATGAATTTGAGGGGGACACATTTCAGTCCATAACAATAATGTTACATGCTACTATGAGATACAGGGAGAATAGAATTGAGTGAATGGGGATCAGGTGCGGTGGCTCATGCCTGTAATCCCAGTGCTTTGGGAGGCCAAGACTGGCAGATCACTGGAGGTTAGGAGTTCAAGATCAGCCTGGCCAACATGATGAAACCCCATCTCTACTAAAAATACAAAAATTAGCCGGGCATGGTGGCAGGTGCCTGTAATCCCAGCTACTCAGGAGGCTGGGGCAGGAGAATTGCTTGAACCTGGGAGGTGGAAGTTGCAGTGAGCCAAGATTGCACCACTTCACTGCAGCCTGGGTGACAGAGCAAGACTTCATCTCAAAAAAAAAAAAAAAAGAATTTGGGTGAATGGGGAGGCTTTGGACATGATGGCTGTAGACATTTTGGCTTTAGACCTTCTGATGGTTAATACTGAGTGTCAACTTGACTGGATTGAAGGATGCAAATATTGTTCCTGGGTGTGTCTGTGAGGGTGTTGCCAAAGGAGACTAATATTTGAGTCAGTGGACTGGGAGAGGCAGACCCACCCTCAATCTGGGTGGGCACCATCTTATCAGCTGCCAGTGTGGCTAGAATAAAAGCAGGCAGAGGAACCTGGAAGGACCAGACTTGTGAGTCTTCTGGCCTCCATCTTTCTCCCATGCCGGATGCTGTCTGACCTCGAACATTGGACTCCAAATTCTTCAGCTTTTGGACTCTTGAACTTATACCAGTGGTTTGCCAGGGGCTCTCAGGCCATCTGCCACAGACTGAAGGCTGCACTGTTGGCTTCCCTACTCTTGAGGTTTTGGGACTCGGACTGACTTCCTTGCTCCTCAGCTTGCGGACGGCCTATTGTGGAATTTCACCTTGTGATTTTGTGAGTCAATTCTCCGTAACAAACTCCCCTTCATATAACATCTATCCTATTATTCCTGTCACTCTAGAGAACCCTGACTAATACAGACCTGATAGTTGCTTAAATTACAAAAATATGCAATAAAACATCCTGCAATAATGAACATGTTCTCTATCAGCATTGTCCATTGTGGTAGCCACCAGTCATATGGGGCCACCAAGCATTTCCAAGTGAGACTGAGGGAGGGAATTTTTAATCTTACATACTTTTAATTAAATTTAAATTAAATCGTATTGGGCAGCACGAGTTACAACTATAGGAACTTTAAACAAAGGACAGAGGTTCTGCCAACAGTTAGTCCTTCCAGGCCTTAAAGTCTTATACTGTACATCTACTTTAAACCACGTTTTGTGACAGATAGAAAAAGTGAAGCTCTGAAAAGGTGTCTTTTCTAGATTAACACAGCTGGCTATTACAGATCCTTCATAAGGGCTTGAGTATTTTGATGGCAGCAACCTTGCGATTGGGACTGTTTTGCAGGCAGCTGAAGATGTGCCACAAGCATTTAGAGAAATTGTCAAGGACAGAGATAAATGCTCTGGAGTCATCCCATGGATGCAGTGATGGTTGCAGCCACGAAAGTAGAGATAACCTAGGAAGAGAAGAGCATGGGGCTCTGCATCAAGTCTTAAAAGATACTCATACCTACATCCAAGGAAAACAAAAGGAAATCAGACCAGGCGCGGTGGCTCACGCCTGAAATCCCAACACTTTGGGAGGCCGAGGTGGGTGGATTGCTTGAGGTCAGGAGTTCAAGACCAGCCTCACCAACATGATGAACCCTCGCCTCTACTAAAAATACAAAAATTAGCTGGGCATGGAGGTGGGTGCCCGTAATCCCAGCTACTTAGAAAGCTGAGGTAAGAGAATTGCTTGAACCCGGGAGGCAGAGGTTTCAGGGAGCTGAGATCATGCCTGCACTCCAGCCTGGGTAACAGAGAAAGACTCCATCTAAAAAAAATAGAAGAAAATAAATAAAATAGAGAAAATTATTTTTAAAAAACAGAAAAGGAACAGACTTTGCCTCTGCCAAATGTATACCAATACTCAGATAGCTCCAGAATTGCCACCACCTCACACTTTTAAAATTCATGAGTGAAAGGCACAATGATAAAGAGTGAGAGCCCTTGCTTCACGTTCCATGTTTACCATCTATTAGCTGAGTGGCCAGAGTGAAGCACACAACCTCTCTGTGATTTCCTTATGCCTACAAGACATCTACACCCCCGTGTTTATTGCAGTAGTAGTCACAACAGCCAAGACATGGAATCAACCCAGGTGTCCAACGAGAAATGATAGAATAAAGGAAATGTGGTGTATACACAGTGGAATACTACTCGGCCATAAAAAAGAATGAGGTCCTGTCAGTTGCTACAGTATGGATAAAACTGGAGGACTCATGTTAAGTGAAATAAGGCAGCAGCAGAAAGGTAAATACTGCATGTACTCACTCATACTCACTCATAGTGGAAGCTAAAAATGTTGATCTCAAAGAAGCAAAAAAGGAATACCAGAGGCTGGGAAGGGTAGGGGAAAGAAAGAGATAGGGAAAGATTTATTAAAGGATACAAAATTACCACTAGAAAGAAGGAATAAGTTCTAGTGTTCTATTCCATTGTAGGATGACTATGGTTAACAGCAAAATATTATGCAGTTTCAAATAGCTAGAAGGAGGCTGTTGAATGCTCCCAACACAAAGAATCACTATGTACCCCTCAATATGGACAATTATTATTTGTCAATTTAAAATGTGTTAGGATTTTTTAAATGGAGGTAATGACAAGGTCTACTTTGGAAAACTGTTAAGATTGAGATAATACATAAAATGCCAGCAAAACCCTGGTGTATCATATACATTCTTTATTTTTTCTTTTCATTTCTTTTTCTTTCTTTCTTTTTGTTTTTGTTTTCTATTGTGGTTAAAATAGAGACAAGGTCTCCCTATGTTGTCCAGGCTGGTCTTGAACTCCTGACTTCAAGCGATCTTTCTGTCTCAATCTCCCAAAGTGCTGGGATTACAGGCGTGAGCCACCACACCCAGTTACATTCTTGAAACTTTATTTAAAATACAGAAGTTACCTTGTCCTTAATCTCATTTGTCTACCTGTGTCCCTGATGGGGAATAATAGCATTGCCCATCACCTAGTCAATCTTTTGAGAACCCAGAGTCCATCTTTGATTCCTTCTTCTTCTTCATTCCCCGTATACAGTAATTCACTGAGTGTTATTGATTCTAGCTCCACACTGTCTTTCAGATACGATCACTTCTCCCTGTGACCCCCACTGCTGCTCTCACTCAGCTTCCCAGCACTGTCACTTGGACCATGGTCACGCTGGACTTCCCGCCAAAAGCGTCACCACTCCCAATGTGTTTGCTACTCTCACCCATCCTCAACATCATCTCCCGGGTGGTATGCATAAGCCACAGGTCATTTTGCATCCATCCCCTTCTGGCAGTTTCTTTTTACAGACAGGATTAAGTGGAGACCCCTCAACATGGCATTCAAGGCCCTTCACAACCTGGCCCCAGCCTATCTCTCAATTTAGAGTCTGTTTTTATATTTCACCTTTTACTTTGAACCAATAATACCTAAATAGGAATCAATACACTTAAAAATTTCATATGAATAATTGTCTTATGACTGCGTATGGACCTGATAGATGGAAGCAGACTTTTTATTTGCCTCCATAGGGGAAAATGCACAATTCTGTATTAAACCTTTCAGAGAGAGGCCGGGTGCAGTGGCTCATGCCTATAATCCCAGCACTTTGGGAGAGCAAGGAGGGTGGATCACCTATGGTCAGGAGTTCAAGACCAGCCTGGCCAACATGGTGAAACCCTGTCTCTACTAAAAATACAAAAATTAGCTGGGCATGGTGGCACACGCCTGTAATCCCAGCTACTTGGGAGGCTGAGGCAGGAGAATCTCTTTAACCCAGGAGGTGAAGGTTGCAGTTAGCCGAGATCATGCCACTGCACTCCAGCCTGGGTGACAGAACAAGATTCTGTCTTAAAAAAAAAAAAAAAAAAAAAAAATCAGACAGATTCCTCCTGAATACTTCCTGTAAGCAGGCGGATCCCAAGACAGATGTAATTTTTTTTTTTTTTTGGCTGTTTTTGTTTCTTTTGAGGCAGAGTCTCACTCTGCTGCCAGGTTGAGTTCAGTGGCGCGATCTCGGCTCATTGCAACCTCCTCCTCCTAGGTTCAAGCTATTCTCCTGCCTCAGCCTCCCGAGTATCTGGGATTACAGGTGCACACCACCACACCTGGCCAATTTTTGTATTTGTAGTGGAAACAGGGTTTCACCATGTTGGTCAGGCTGGTCTCAAACTCCCAACCTCAGGTGATCCACCCACCTCAGCCTCCCAAAGTGCCGGGATTACAGGCATGAGCCACTGCACCCAGCCGTGACTCCATCTTAGAGGCTAATCTGCCATGTTGACTTCTGATTATTCCCTGGCTACATGAATGCCTCCTGACTCCTCCTTTATTTACTGTCTCTACTGTAAGAACAAATCTACCTTAATGTCATCACACAAATTATAAGCTATGGCACACAGGATAGCACTCTTGCCTGTACTGAAGAGTTGCTTTGCATTGTCTTGCTGGAGCACAGATACCCTTTCCCTGTGGGATATAAGTCCTGAGTCTGGGGAATAACAGTGCAGAGGGCCACCTGTCCTATGGCCAACCAAGACCACATCTCTGTCTGTCAGTTCCCCGATGAAACACCTTTAAGAATACACTGGACTATCTACCTCCTTCTTTGGTTTCTCAGCTCCTTTGGCATTTAGGGGTTGCTTTTTTATGGTCTTTTCATGGAACACCCCATTTTTCATTCTCATAAGTGCTCTGCTTTGGGCAATACGTTACATGGTTGCCTAGAACTCCCCCTTGCCAAAATAAGTCAATCTGAAGACGTGAAGGGCAGTCCCAGAATGATCGTTCCTATTCTTCCCACCCAGTTGGCTCTGGAATTCACTCTCCTTTTCTGTCAGCATCTCCTCCTACTTCCTTTTGGAACCCCTTCAAGCCTGCTTAGTCCTTGCTGAAACATCTTTTAAGGTATTGCCTCATATTTTCTCAACTCCTTTATTAAAAAATGCTTCACGGCCCTGTTCTCCGAACCTAGTTGATTAGACAAACTAATAGCTAAGAATTGGCTAGATATGCCACCTTCCCACAGAGCATGCATGAATTTTAAAAAGACCTTAAGAGCCCTGACCAAAGGAATGACTAATGGAGGGATTTTAGGAGAGCTGTGTAGGTGTCAGCAGTGTCATTAAAGTGATGTATCAGAGGCCAGGGATGGCGTGAGGGACCAGGGATGACGTGAGCCATTGCTCACACTCTGACCAACAGGAGCAGAATAAGGGAGAGAGAGACACGGAGGTGGGGGGCGCTAGGGGAAGCATGTAATTAATGGATGACCCTGGAGACTATGAGCAAGGTGAAAATTAAAGAAAAGAAAGATTCAGAAAAATTGCAGCTGGGAACTCTGGGTATGTATTTGGAAAGCAAACATGAGAGGGAAATTGTCAAGAGAGGTAGAGAATATGCAGGCTGCTACAAAGAACCAGAAGTATTCCAGCCAAGCCAAGCCAGGCAGGCACAGGTTAGGGCGCATGGGATGGGACAGCAAAGGGCCTGGCTGTCTGGGGCTCCCACGCTCCCCATCTCTGCTCAGGACTGAGAGATGTTTCAGAATCCGGATTGAACAGGAGAACCTTACGGGGGCAATGGAATGACATCCAGGAAGCAATTACATAAGGATGGGATCACTTCCTTCAAAGGGGCAGGAGAATCTCATTTATCATTAAGAGAGCAAAATAAAGCATTTTTGCATTTTGTATTAGTGAAGACTTAAAATCATAAAGAAAAAATACCAAGGTTTGTGAGGAAGGAGTAAAATAGGTAATCATATACAAATGTAAGATTACAAATAGGGACAAGATTAGGCAATATGTATCAAAAGCTTACAAAAGTTTACATAAAGAAAGCAATCAAAAATATGCAAAAATCAGCAGGGTGTGGTGGCTCATGCCTGTAATCCCAGCATTTTGGGGGGCCAAGGCAGGTAGATCACTTGAGGTCAGGAGTTTGAGACCAGCCTGGCTAACATGGCATAACCTCGTCTCTACTAAATATACAAAAAAAAAAATTAGCCAGGCATAGTTGTGCATGTCTGTAATTCCAGCTACTTGGGAGGCTGAAGCAAGAGAATCACTTGAACCTAAGAGGCAGAGGCTGCAATAAGCCAAGATTGTACCACTGCACTCCAGCCTGAGCAACAGAATGAGACTCTGTCTCAAAAAAAAAACGCAAAAATAGTTTTATATAAAGATATTTATTGAGGTGTTACTTATAATCATGAAAAAATTAGAAAAAATAAATATGCAATATTAAAGGATTTATTAAATAAATTATGAGGCATATAATAAAATACTGTATTATTAAAGCTCATAAGAAATATAAGCATGAAGAATATTCATATTATATTTAAAAATAAAAAAATTATAGAACAGTATTACACATGAATTTCAATTTTTATCATATTATATATACATAATAAAAACTGAGAAAGGGCTGGGCAAGGTGGCTGATGCCTGTAATCCCAACACTTTGGGAGGCTGACATGGGAGGATCACTTGAGGCCAGGAATTCGAGATCAGCATGGGCAACAAAGCAAGACCTCCATCTCTACAAAAATAAAATAAAATAAAAAATTAGCCATGATGGCATGTGTCTGTGGTCCTGGCTACTTGGGAGGCTGAGGTGGCAGGATTGCTTGAGCTCAAGAGTTCAAGGCTGCTATGATCACACCACTATACTCCAGCCTGGGTGACAAAGCCAGACCCTGTTTCAAAAACAAATAAACAAACAAGCAACAACAACAACAACAACCAACAACAAAAAACAGTGAGATGGTTTTATATACAGTATATAGATATACATGTATATATATATAATATACACAATGTGTGATTACACATACCTATATGTAGATAGATAGGCACATATACAGATATATAGATAAAGATCTTTGTTTTGCTTTAAACTGAGCTCACCACTATGGCCAAAGTTCTGATATAGATCTTGATTTGCCAAGGTCCCTGTTGGTCCAGGACTTGGCACATGCTGTTCCTCTGCCTAGCTACCTAGACTGTTCTCCCACCATCTCCTCCTCCACCCCTGGTGTCTTCATCTGTTCTCTTGCTGCTAATAAAGATATTCCTGAGACTGGGTAATTTATAAAGGAAAGAGGTTTAATGAACTCACAGTTCCACATGGCTGGGGAGGCCTCACAATCATGGCAAAAGGAGAAAGAGGAGCAAAGTCACATCTTACATGGTGGCAGGCAAGAGAGAATGTGCAGGGGAGCTCCCCTTTATAAAACGATCAAATCTTTTCAGACTTATTCACTGTCATGAGAACAGCACAGGAAAACCTGCCCTCATGCTTCAATTACCTCCCACCCCATCCCTCCCATGACACATGAGGATTATGGGAGCTACAATTCAAGATGAGATTTGAATGCGGACACAGCCAAATCATGTCACCTGGTAGAGCTCTAATCATTTTTCAGAAGACAGCTGAAGGATGTATTCTTCATGGAAGCCTTCCCTGATATCTGGCCCTGACCTGATTCCTCCATTATGCGCTGTCTTAGACTAGCCTCCTGTTTCTTCAGAACCCCTCCGTTTGCAGTAATTCACATGTTCATTAGCATAATTATTTTTTCAATGTCTGTCATTCCCACTTGAAAGTAAACTATCCCAGAGCCCAGACCATAGTTGTTTTGTTCACTATTGTATCCTCATGCCTAGCCAGTGCCTAGCACATAATTTTTGTTCATAAATATTTGTTGAAAAGATCTGTTAATATTTGAATATTCATATTTGAATGAATGAATGAACATCAAGGTTCATCCTAATTTGATAATCCGGAAATCTTCTGTAAAAAATAGTGCTTAAAACTGGTAGAAACCAGTATGAATCCTCCAGGCTTGTTGTGGTTTGGAGTCAAATAACCTTCGTCACCCAAGGGTATAGATACCCAACATGCTGCATACATTTATTCACCATCTGTGAACATAGTGTAGAGGTTAAGATCACAGTTTCTAGAGTCAGTGGCCTGGTCAAATATTTATTGTGTGACCATTGGCAAGTTAATGAGCAGCTCTGTTTCCCCATCAGATAATAGGACTTTTAATAGTACATGTCTCAAGAGGTTGTTGGGAGAATTAAGTTAATACGAATAAATCACAAAGCTTGGCACATGGCCACAGTGTGTGGGATAAATACATGTTAATTATTGTTATTATTATTATTAATTTTTGTGTATAGAATCCTTGGTACTGTAGGATATGTAGGATGCAATGATAAATCAGGCAAGATATTGCCCTTCAAGAGCTTGTTAAGTAGGTGAATGGGTAAGTGTAATGGTTAATTTTATATATCAACTTGACTGGGCCACAAATTAAATATTACTTCTGAATGTGTCTGTGAAAGTGTTTCCAGATAAGAGCCACATTAATCCCAGTACTTTGAGAGGTCGAGGTGAAAGGATAACTTGAGCCCAAGAGTTCAAGACCAGCCTGGACAAGATATTAAGATCTCCATCTCAACAAAAAATGAATTAAAAAAATTAGCTGGGTGTGACGGCTCACAACTATAGTCCCAGCTACTTGGGAGGCTGAAGAGGGAGAATCACTGGAGCCTGAGAGGTTGAGGTTGCAGTGAGCCATGGTCACTTCACTGCACTGCCGCCTCGACGACAGAGCAAGACCTTGTCTAAAAAAAGCAAAACAAAACATTTAAATCCATGGGCTTAATAATGTACGTCACCCTCCCTAAGACGGGCGGGGCAGTATCCAATCTTTGAGGGCTTGAATGGAAGAAAAGGTGGAAGAAGGAGGAATTTGCCTCCTTTCCCCTACTTTTTTTTGTGTCTCACTGTTGGAGGTGAAATGTTTCATCTCATCTTCTATTGCCCTTAGACTGAGATTCACACCATCGGTTCTCCTGGTTCTCAGGCCTTTTGACTTGAACTGATCGCACAGTTGGCTTTCCTGGGTCTACAGCTTGTGGATGGTAGATCGTGGGACTTCTTGGCCTCCATAATTATATAAGCCAGTTCCTCATAAGAAATATATATGTGTATGTATATTATATATGTGTGTGTGTGTGTGTGTGTATGTGTGTGTATATATATATACACACACACACAGATGAAATATATATATACATACAGTACAGATGAAACAAGAGTGCTAGGAGAATTTAGAGGAGGGAGTAAAGTCCACCCAGGGTTGAATCTTCTGTGGGCATCAGATCAAAAAGACAAGCTCCCTCGAGGCTGCGGTGAACTATGATCACGCCACTGCACTCTAGCCTGGGCAACAGAGTAAGATTTTGTCTCAATAAATAAATAAATAAATAAATAAATAAATAAATAACTCCAATATGATTTAAACAGCAAGATATATCTTGTTTACATTTCAATCACCTCAGACAGAGGCTTTTATCCAAATTAGACAAATTCCCCACCAACCTGGTTAACCACTCTAACTCATTTTTGCTGTAGTCACAGAAAGAGGAAGCCACAGCTCTGTTCACATTTTGGAAGGATTCCCACAAAGTAGAGACAATCTCCATGTAGCTTCTCCCAAAAGCTGGCCAAGGAACATAAACATCAGACTCTGGACAGTCCTATTCCCTATACCTGTAGTATTCTGCTGTTCAGCCTGATAGAAATGAGGGACCACTCTTTATCTCATTTGGAAGCAGCAATTATCTGCCAGAATAAGATCACACCAGAGAACATGATTATTCCCTAATAAAACATCTTTTGCAATGCAACATTTATCATGACTGAGTAATTTTATGAACCACTTAGAGAAGTATCACTTCCTTCACCCCAGTAGAAGTCTGTGTATACATTTTCTCTTTCAGCATAATAATTATCAACAACCATCAAAGGGCCATTGTCCTAGAACATTGTTTATAGACAGATTAGCCGCATCAGGGCTTTCTCTGAAATATCCACTACCACCATCATCATCCTCACCTCCACCTCCCCCCAACATCTTTCTTCCCTCATTGTGAAAGGCCTGTTTATCCAGGCCCTCAAAAAGTTTACCACACTTCAGTTCTCAGAGTAGAACAACAAAGCAGCATGTGTCAAATGGTGGACAGAAAGGAAAATAGATCAAATCCAAACACAGCACCATTTAGACTTTAATACACTTATTCATAGTATCTCAAACAAGCATAAAGGAAAATAAGCAGTCTTTGAGATCCACAACTTCCCTGACTGATAGACTTAAACCACCTTAATGGGAGACTTGGGGTGCTTTTCCACAGTTCTGAGGTTAAATAGAATGCATGTATTTTTAAAAAATAAAATTGAGAATTCTTGCCTAAGGCCTTTCATGAACTAACTTCCATGCATTAAATGACTCATTCTTGTAGGCAGTCATTCATTTATCAAAATTGTACTGAGGACCTGCTTGTGCTGGTTAGTGTTTAGAGGCAGGGGATACAGCAGAGATCCAGGCAGACACATTTCCTCACTTATAGAAAGGCAGATGGGCCAGAAACAAGCAAACAAATACACACAGCACTTGCAGACTTTCTAAGTGTTATCAAGAAATAAGTGGGATGGAATAAGAAGAATAACCTGAAAAGGGAGGTAAGGGAAATAGATGGGGAAGCTAGAAAAGAGAGAGTAGCCAGTTAGGGCCTCTGTAAGAACATGATGTTTCAGCATGAACCATGCAGAGTGACCTACACAGAGGGAACAAATTCAAAAGTTCAGATATGGACAAAAGCTTAACGTGTTAATCAAACAGAAAGGGGACTCTAACAATGTCATGTAGTAGGGTGAGGAGGTTGGAGTGCTGAGATAAAGTCGTAAGATATGCTACATTGAGTTTGGATTTTATTTTTTAAATTATTGAAACATCACATATAAAAGTTGTCTCAAAATGGGTCAAAGACCTAAACATAGCAACCAAAACTATAAAACTCTTAGAAGAAAACATTGGGGGAAAGCTTCATGACATTAGATTTGGCAGTGGTTTCTTGGATATGAACCCAAAACACTGGCACCAAAAGAAAGAGTAGATAAATTGAACTTCATCAAAATTTGAAGGTTTTATGCATCAAAGACACACTATCAAGAGAGTAAAAAGGCAACCCATGGAATGAGAGAAAATATTTGTGAATCACATATCTGATAAGCAGTTAATATCCACAATACAGAAAGAACTCCTAAAACTCAACAAGAAAAAAAGTCCTATTCCTAAATAGGCAAAGGACTTGAATAAATACTTCTCCAAAGAAGATATACAAATGGGCAATAAGCACAACAAAAGGTCCTCAACATCACTAATCACTATGGAAATGCAAATGAAGACCACAACGAGGTAACACTTCATCCATTAGCATGGCTACTGTTTCAAAACAAACAGAAAATAACGAGTGTTGGTGAGGATGTGGAGAAATTGGAGCCCTTGTGCCACTGCTGGGCAGGAATAAAAAGTGGTACAGCCACTGTGAACAAATGTATGGTGGTTCCTCAAAAAATTAAACATGGGGTTGATCCAGCATTTCGCTTCCTGGTAGGCACCAAAAAGAACTGAAAGCAAGGGCTCAAACAGATACTTGTACACCAGTATTCTGGCAGCGTTACCCACCAGAGCCAAGAGGTGGAAACAACTCAAATGTACGTCAACAGATAAATGGATAAACAAAACGTGTACATGTGCAATGGAAAATTACTCAAAGCTAAAAAGAATGAAATTTTGACACATGCTACCGCATGGATGAACCTAGAAACATGCTAAGTGTAACAAGGCAATTTCAAAAGGACAACAGTATAATCTACTTATTTTAGTTACCTAGAATAGGCAAATTTATAGAGACAGAAAGTAGAATGGTGGCTGCCAGGGGCTACGGAAAGGGGAAAAGTAGAAGTTGTTTATTGGGTATTGGGTTTCAGTTTGGTATGACAAGAAAGTTCTGGAGATGGATGGTGCTGATGGTTGCACAATAACGTAAATGTACTTTAATGCCACTGAATCACACACTTAAAAATTCGATATTTTAAGCGAGGCGTGGTGGCACATGCCTGTAGTCCCAGCTATTTAGGAGGTTGAAGTAGGAGGATTGCTTGAGCGCATGAGTTCAAATTCAGCCTTGGGCAATGTAGCAAGACCCTGTCTCCAAAAAAAGTGTTATTAAAGATGATAAATTTTATCTTATGTGTATTTTGGTACAATAAAAAAGTTATTGGAAGATATTGAAAAGTTTTAAAAAGGGAATTTTCATAGTTGGCTTACCTTTTTAAAGATAATTTGTTTTATGAAGGATAGATTTTTTTCACAGGTGGAGAAACAAGTTAGAAACAGAAGAACAAGCTGTTCCATGTGAGAAATGAAGGGTTAGTGACAGTGCAGAGTGCACATGGAGTCAAACGGCCAGATTTGAGATTTTGGAGGTAGAGCTACAAAGCTAGAGGATGGACCCGAAGTGGGGTGTAAGTAAAAGAATGAAACAAGAATGACACTCAGGTTCTTTGCTGGAGCAATTGAGTGACACCATTAAAAAGACAGGAGAGAACCAGGCCTGGTGGCTCACATCTGTAGCTCCAGCATTTTGGGAGACCAAGGAGGGCAGATCACAAGGTCAGGAGATCGAGACCATCCTGGCTACACAGTGAAATCCTGTCTCTACTAAAAATACAAAAATTAGCCAGGCATGGCGGTAGGTGCCTGTAATCCCAGCTACTCGGGGGGCTGATGCAGGAGAATCGCTTGAACCTGGGATGCAGAGGTTGCAGTGAGGTGAGATCACGCCACTGCACTCCAGCCTGGGTGACAGAGTAAGACTCTGTCTTAAAAAAAAAAAAAAAGAGAGAGAGAGAAAGAAAAAAGAAAAAGATAGGAGACTCTAGCCAGGTATGTTTGCTATTTCCTCTGCCTGGATGTCTGTCTCACAAATCTTGGACTTTTTTTTAATGATAGAGTCTTGTTCTGTTGCCAAGGCTGGAGTGCAGTGGCATGATCTCGGTTCACTGCAACCTCTGTCTCTCTGTTTCAAGTGGTTCTCCTGCCTCAGCCTCCTGAGTAGCTGGGACTACAAGCATGCACCACCACAACCAGCTAATTTTTGTATTTTTTGTACAGATGGAATTTCACCATGTTGACCAGGGTGGTCTTGAACTCCTGGGCTCAAGTGATCCACCCGCCTTGGCCTTCCAAAGTGCTGGGATTACAGGTGTGAGCCACGGTGCCAGGTCCTTCTCACAAATGTTAATATGGCTTTTTCTCTATTATTTAAGTCCTTGCTGAAACATTGCTGCTTCAAAACAGACTTCCTTGACTACCCTAATCACTCCCCACTACACCCCCAATCCCTCTCTAGTCCCCAGCCCCCATACATTCTCCCCATAGCACATCATCACTACCTGAAAGGATACTCTGGTTGTTTGTTTTTCATGATTATTTGTGTTTACTCACCTCACTAGAATACACAAAGGAAGGGACTTTGTCTTCTTCACTATGCATCGACAGGGCCTAGCTGTAGTAAATGCTCAATAAACATGTTTGGTGAATGAATACATAAATGCAGTTGAAGGGAGATCTAAGAATTTGCTGGTAGAAATACAAAGGAGGCCCACTCTTTCCTTGATCATTTTTCACCCCAAGTTATTGGCTGAGAATTTGTTTGTTTGGGGGTTTTTCTAATTGTAAATTAACAATTTATAACTGTACATATTTATGGAGAACAAAATGATGTTATAATTCATGAATACCATACGGAAGAATTAAATCAAGCTAATTAACATATCCATCACCTCAAATACTTATTGCATTTTGTGGTGAGAACATTTGAAATTTACTGTCTTGACAATTTTGAAATTTACAATGCACTATTATTAACTATATTTACCACTCTCTGCAATAGATCTTAAAAAACACCCGTATTTCTCCTGTCTAGCTGAGATTTTGTACCCATCACCTTGCCGTTCCCCCCACCCCCACAATCTCCAAAATCACCATTCTACAGCAAAGAATTAGTTTTTAAGAGAGGTACATTACAAGGGAGGAAAGTGAAGAATGAAAAAGTAGGATTGTGTGAAATTAAGTCACCACTTGAGTTTTGTGGTTCCAAATTCAAAGTGAATTTGTTCAGCAAATATTTGAGTGCCTGCTCTGGGTCTGTGCTCTGCTAGTGATTTAACAAGAGAGGAGTCTACCCAAAGGACTTGACTTTATATCACCAAACTTGACCATGTCACTGGGAGTGTCCTTTCTCCCCAACACCTAGAAAATATGACAACAGCAGCAACAGGAGTTGAGTTTACTTGAGTTCAACTCTCATTTTCAAATTACCTATAAGATGCAAAACATGTATTCAGCACTCTACAATTAGTATAATTATACCATGTAATACACGCCACTGTCCTTGTGGATATTATACTACAAACTACTTAAGGAAGCCAAATATTTAGATAAGCCAATCTGCATGACCTCCAACTTGAGTCCTTGAACACCAGGGTAAATTGAGCTAAGACTATTGGGTAAAATCCATCTGTGGATATTCATAGAACTAGTCTTTTGACTTCCTTTTGGCGAGAGTTTTATTTTCTATTTGAAATTGCTCTTCCCCAGGCTCTGATTAGGACTACACAGGAAAGGAGCGTGCAGAGGATGTGGCCTCTGTAGGAAGCACGTTGAGTGGCATGTGTTTCGTTGTAAGAAATAGAAAACTCAACACAAACTGCATGTGCAATTAAAAAGTCCAGAGATGGCCAGGTGCGGTGGCTCCCAGCACTTCAGGAGGCTGAGGCGGGTGGATCACGAGGTCAGGAGATCAAGACCATCCTGGCAAACACGGTGAAACCCAGTCTCTACTAAAAATACAAAAAAAATTAGCCGGGCATGGTGGCGAGCACCTGTAGTCCCAGCTACTCGGGAGGCTGAGGCAGGAGAATGGCGTGAACCTGGGAGGCGGAGCTTGCAGTGAGATAAGATCACGCCACTGCACTCCAGCCTGGGTGACAGAGCGAGACTCTGACTCAAAAACAAACAAGAAGCTATGCTTTCTAAAGGCTGTTAAAAAGAAAAACAATAATTAAAAAATCCAGAGACAGAGTAAAAATCAAATGGTATTTGATCAGGACTCCAGCACAATCTTGGCAGTTGTCTCCATTTCTCTGTGACATTTCTTACCTATGTCACCTTCAAGGGTGTGTTACCTTCATCCTCAAGCTAGACATCTTTGAGACAAGACAGATATACATGGAGGCATCAGTCCCAGGCCTCCTATTTCCACCTCGTTCCATTTAGGAGGAAAAGAAGCTCCACATCATTCCATCTAGAAGGACAAGAAACTTTAATTCTCTAACCATCAATTCTTACACTTTAATTGGCCAAAGTTAGCTCTCATATCCTCTTGGAACTAACCGGTGAGACCAGGACACTGTAAGGGGCTGACTTTCATTGGTTTAGAACTAGGAAGGGACTCTCTAAGACAGTCACCAAGGAAACATGGATGGTATTGCGCTGATTGGTTTAAGAATTGAGGACCCACCCCTCCCCACTTTTGGCTGAGGATAGGGGTGTCAGGAGTCAATCTTACCCATAAATATCCGGGTTAGGAAGCAGGAAGGGGAAGATTTTACCAGAAAGGAAAGTAACAACATACACCACAGAAAAGGTCTGAAGGGGGCTGTGAAACAGGCAATTTTATAGACCTCTTTTCAGACTTTTCAGTTTCCTCTGACACTGGAAAGCTTCAGACTCATTCACTAAAGGAAGGCAATAATATGGTGAGAGATTTCTGGAGAGATGAATCAGTGCCTGTAAAGCATTTTGTAAGAATGACCTACTAAACAGTAAGACTGTGATCACTGGAATGCTTCATAACCGCACTAACTCTGCAGCCTGCCTGAGCTCAGGATGACTCTGCTACTGTTACTCTGGCAGCGGTCCTCCTCACCGAGATTGTTATGATGGGACCAGCTGAGCCTACAGGGTTCTTCAGCTCCTCGTTCTTCTCTATGATGCTTATTACCTATTTCATAGTCCCCTCAACATTAAAAGAAAGGAAATAGGAGGAAGCTGAGCAGTCATGGAACCTGGACACCTCCTTGTAGCCCCTTCTCAGCACAAATCTAAACACCTTTGCAGGAATGGGCTAGACCCTTCACTGGTTCAGTATCTCTCATCACTCCTTTCTTGGAAGGGAGCAAGTTCATATCTACCTGCCTATCAGCTGCCTGCTTCTCATCACGAAGATGTCTGGGAGGACACTTAATATGGATCAGACCACTGGTTTGGACATTAACCCAACTGAGTTCTACGCAGGGCCATTCTGCAGTGTCTACTATGTGGTCTTAGTCCTCATCTTTCTGAGTGTCAGTTCCTTCTCTGCAAAATTGGTTAATGTTGCCCTCTCATGTCTTAAGGTTCTAGGTTTCCTGAGCCAAGTGAAACTTCCCCAGTAGAAAAGTCTCAATCTTAGTTCAAAATTTAAAAGACATTCTGTCTTAGTCGGGTGCCCTCCAAGAAACAGACCCTGAGATGGAGATTTATATGAGGAAGTTTGTGGGAAGCACTCTTAGAATCAACGCTCATGCAGAAGAGAAAGAAACAGGATTGGGAAAGGGAGGGGTTACATTGCAGTGTAATCTTAATGAAGGCCTCAGCGTCATCACACAGAGGGCAGGAGAGCTTGGATGACCGTTCAGAGTCCAACTTGAGGCAAGGAACCTATGTTTTATCCCATTCCCCACCATCAAGTCCCCAGACGCAGCTTCCTCCAGTGACAGGGACCTAACCCTGGGCAAAGAGTTTTTCTTCAACTATTGACAACTGCCTGGAAAGGATTCAGTGGTGAACTTTCAATAGCCAACACCCCCATAAATCAGGGCATATGAATGTCTCTATCCTGATGGGGGATTTGGGGATCTGGGTGTTGGAGCACAGCACCCACTGCGTGTCCTACCGCTAAATCCTCTGGATGGGGGACCGAGGCAACCAGAGCCACATCTCTTCCCTTTCCGGTTTCTGTCCCCATATCATGACCCAAGGTATCCCGTTTTTCGTCTGGGGACTTACTGCAGGAAAAACTATCCCTGGAGTCCTCCTCACTTAGCTTTCCTCTGATGGTGTGAGTGAGCATAAGTCAATTCTGCAAACAGTCCTCAGAGGAAAGCCAGGCTCCTTGGCATTACAGAGGATGTTACGTTGACCCCAGTGAGCTAATGCACTCCCTTTTAAAGGGCATTTTAATTTATCTGCCAGAAAAAGGAATTTGATGCATTGAATGTTATCTTTGTGAACAGCTCTACCCTGAAATATCTTCATAACAGTTAGTAACACCTAGTGAGATATTATTAGCATTTCCTTAATTTATAGTTATGGGAGCTAAAGACCAGAAACCTTTTTCTGAAGGGGTCCTATGTTTGAAAAACTCTAGTGAGAAAGAAACATTCTTTACAAATGGAAATAACCTAGCTGGCTTAAACATTTATTTTCTTTTACCTACTGTTTTCCTCTGACTTAATTAATTATCTTAGAGTATGCTTTTCTTATATTTCTGTCCTTTGGTTTTGAGTAAAAGGTACATCTTAAAAATATCTAATCAATAAGGAGGATGCAACCCCATTATACATCACTTCCTTTAATAGAATCTATTTTAAATTTGGACTTCCTGGAACTAAGATATCCAGTGGTTTATCAGAAACAATCAGACATTTCGAATATAGTACATTTATAGGTCCACAGCTACCTCTTTGGATGCAAATTTATACACAGCCATCCTAGGAACTCTCTTAAAGCTAGCCCACCTGAGATGACATCCTCATTGAAATAGAATCATCCTATTGTGGTTATTCAGGAAGAAGCAAATAGCACAGAACCTCAAAAATAATTGTTGCTAGAATCCATCAGGGGTTTAGGAGAACCCAACTTTCCAAATATAACTCCATGATAGAAGACATTTTCCTGGTTGAAAAAAAAATGCTCACTCTTATTAAAATCAATTGTAAAAAAATTTACTGAAAGTTCATTTTATGCCCAATAATGCTGGCATAAAAAAAAAATTCTGAAATTTACAGTCTCACTGGGGAGAACAGACTAGCACATGAAATAATTAAAGCACAATTAAATCTGAAGTCCTGGAAGTTTAGTGGTAGTTCGGGGAGGGGAGGGCTCCACCACTGCAGGCTGATGTAGATATGAAAAGCTTTCACAAGGGGTTAGGAGCAAAGCCTTTGAAAGTCCCAGTTGAACTGCAGAAATATTTTCTGGGAGGGGCAGTGTTTTAAGTGCTCATTACTTTTTCATGTCTTATCTATAAATTATTGATTAGACTGCTGAACGCTGAGCTGTACTTGAAAGCAATAGTCAGGTGAGTGTGGAGAAGGAGGACTCGGGGAAGGTCTGAGAGCTGGTTGGCACCACTTGCGGGAGGGTAGGCCTGGGTAAGAGTCCCAGTGTCTGCAAGAGGATATTGACAGTCAAGGTGGATAAAGAGACATAAGGAAGAAAAGAGGCAACCAGGAGAGGAAGTTTCCCCAAAACAATTTGTCCCTGCTCTAAAATTCAGGACCACGCTTGCTGACCCACTGCATTAGTCTGTTTTGTGTTGCTAAAGTAATACCTGAAGCTGGATAATTTCTAAAGAAAAAAAGGTTTCTGTGGCTCACGGTTCTGATGGTTGGAAAGTTCAAGATTGGACATCTGCATCTGGTGAGGGTGGGCCTCAGGCTGCTTCCACTCATGGTGGAAGGTGGAGAGGAGCTGCAAATGGTGCAGAGATCAGATAGCAAGTGGGGAGGTTCCAGGATCTTATAAACAGTCAGCTCTGGCAAGAAGTAATAGAGTGAGAACTCATTCGCCCCCACAGGAAGGTCATTAACCTATCCATGACCAGCTCCATCATCCAAACACCTCCCACCGGGTTCCACCTCCAACCCTGCGGACTGAATTTCAAGATGAGGTATGGAGGAGACAAACATTGAAACTATAGCACCCACCATTGAGTATTAAAAGAGGGGGAAGTATTTTGGCCCCTCTGGTCATTTCAAATAACCCCTGGTCCTGGGGCACAGTCACTGTCTGCAGGGGGTCTTGTATGGTCCCATCCCTTTTTGCTTATTCTCAGCCTTCAAAGAGAGGGGTAGGGAGAGATTTAAAGGATACAAAATTATAGCTAGATAGAAGGAATAAATGCCAGTACTTTATAGCACTGCAGGATGACTACAGTTAACAATAATATATTACATAGTTTCTGGCCAGGCACAGTGGTTCACAACTGTCATCCCAGCACTTTGGGAGGCTGAGGCAGGCAGATCACCTGAGGTCAGGAGTTTGAGACCGGCCTGGCCAACATGGTGAAAGCCTGTCTCTACTAAAAGTATAAAAATTAGCTGGGTGTGGTAGCACATGCCTGTAATCCCAGCTACTGGCAAGGCTGAAGCAGGAGAATTGCTTGAACCCAGGAGATAGAGGTTGCAGTGAGCTGAGATTGCACCACTGCACTCCAGCCTGGGCAACAGAGGGAGACTCCATCTCAAATAATAATAATAATAATTATTATTATTATTATTATTATTATTATATATTACATAGTTTCAAATAGCTAAAAAGAGTATATACAATGTTCGCAATACAAAGAAACAACAAATGTTTCTGAAGATGGATATGTTAATTATCCTGATCACTGTACATTATCTGTAATTGAAACAACACTATGTACTCCATGAATATACAATTACTATTTGTCAATTGAAAAATAGGGCCAAGCGTGGCGGTTCACTCCTGTAATCCCAGCACTTTGGGAGGCCAAGGCAGGCAAATCATTTGAGGTCAGGAATTCAAGACGAGCCTGGCCAACATGATGAAACCTCATCTCTACTAAAAATACAAAAACTAGCCAGGTGTGGTGGTGCACACCTGTAATCCCAGCTATTCGGGAGGCTAAGGTGGGAGAATTGCTTGTACCCGGGAGGTGGAGGTTACAGTGAGCTGAGATTGTGCCACTGCACTCCAGCCTGGGCAACAGAGGGAGACTCCATCTCTAAATAAATAAATAATGCACTAGAGTACGTGTGGGAAAGGCCTGAGCCACAGCAGCAGCAAACTGACTCAAGACTTCAGAGGGGAATCCCGTAAGAGCACATAATAGGCAACTGATAATAATAATAACCATTAATCGGGCAGGAACTGTCTGCCTGGGCCTGCTGTATGCATTTCTATTCAGTACCTCATTTAATCTTCAAAGTCCTCCACTGAGACTGGTACTGTCCCATTGTACAGATGAGAAAAGTGATGCTCCTAGAAGGTTAAAGAGCCTGCCTTAAGGGAAGTATTGGAATGAACCCCATAATTCATCCACTGAAGGACTACCTGAATGAATACATCCATTACAAATGTCCCATAGGAATAAAAACTACCAAAATTATCAAGGTTTGTTAAGTGCCTAGAGTACTGACAAAGAACTTTCTTACGTATTGCCTCTCTCTTACCACAATTCGGCAAGGAAGACACTTACTTCCTCCTTCTAATTCTCCTCCCCAGAAAAATGTGACTCTCCCATGGATCTCTCAGCTCGTAAGAGCAGATTGACGCTGGGCACACTGGCAGGGCCTATAGTCCTAGCTACTTGGGAAGGTGAGGTGAGAGGACCATTTGAGCTCAGGAGTTCGAGGCTGCAGTGAGCCTGCTGTGCGCTGCAACAGCCCAAGTGATATAGCAAGGTTTCCTCTCTGATAAAAACAAAAATGACTGAAACAAGATTCAAACCCAGATGTTCCAACACTAAAGCCCCCTCTGCTCCCACCAACGGCTCCAAGTCCAGGAATAGGAAGACAGTGTGAGGGCTGAAGGGAAAAGACGCCCTCACATGGATGAACACAGTATGACTTACAGGATTGGTAAACATTCCCATGATTACTCTTTTGATTTCACTGTATCCCATTATCTTGCATACAAAACCCTCCTTTTTCCAAAATGGAATTTTGTTTTGGTTAGGGGTAACTCTGGTGGACAGCAGGGAAGGTGAGCACAGTCAAAGACAGCATCCTACCCTAAAACCAGTCTTGAGCAGGAAGAAAGGCTTGATCACAGTGATCTCCAGGATTAACAGAGGTGACGCCAGCAGAATGTCTGGGGTTTGGGAAACAGAAGAAAAGGGGCATAGGGAAACAAGAACAGACTTGAAAGGTGGCATTGGGGCTTGGCTGGTGAGAAACGTACCTGGTCCGTGCCACTGGGGATATTACCATGGCAGTGGGAACAAGGGCCCAGCCCCCAGCAGCCACCCAACAAAGTCAACCCTCTCTTGGAAAGACAGTGTGGAAATCATTATGATAATGCAGTTCCTTGCCAGCTTTGCCATTGGGAATACCAGGCAGATCCCTTGAGCCAGACTTTCTCCGAATGGAAGAACTAGAGGAGTTGCTGCCATGGCAACGCATTTCCCCTGCCCATTTATACCATCGGTGAGCTGGGGGAGATCCCTGGAGGAAGTGGATCCCCACCTCCTTCACCAAGGCAGGGAAATCGCCAAGGACACACAGATGGAGATGAGCCTTAGGGAATGTTCCCTCTAGCCTGAATGGCTGCTGGAGTTGCCATGGCAACCGGATTCCTTGCCCACCAAACCATGAAGGAGGGAGATCAGCTTCAGCTGCAGGAGCCCGTCTGTGCCAGCACAGCTCCCGGGCCCCCAATCTGGCGAGCTCTAGCGAGGGTGCACCTTAGGTGAGAGGCATCCCTGGGAGTCCAGACGTTTCCTGTGGTGCCTGGAGGGACTGACTCTTAGCTCCTTCCGTGGAAGGACATGCCAATGCCATCCAGGAGAGCAAAAGGCATGCCTAAGGAAGATGCATGGATGGTTGCTGTCAATCTCAACAGTGGTTTTGTCATTGGGAAGCCTTTGAATAGCATGTGTCATACTAAGCTTTATTTTTGTCTCTGTTTTTTGTTTGTCTGTTTTGTTTGTCTTTTTGAGACAGGGTCTCACTCTGGCACCCAGACTAGAGTGCAGTGCTGCGATCATAGATCACTGCAGCCTTGAACTCCTGGCCTCAAGCAATCCTCCTGCCTCAGCCTCCCAAGTAGCTGGGACTACAGGCACGCACCACAACTCCTAGCTAATTATTTGTTTGTTTATTTATTTTTTTATTTATACAGATGAGGTTTTGCTATGTTGCCCAGGTTGATCTCAAACTCCTGGGTTCAAGCCATCCTCCCGCCTTGGCCTCCCAAAGTGCTGGGATTACAGGCATGAGCCACCAAGCAGGCCCTGTCTCTGTTCTTGAGTTCTCTTGGGTAAATCCTTTAACTAATACTAATGTAGCTAATATTCAAATAGGTGGGTTTTGTCTCTTGAGGGCAAAAGTAGAAAGGGGAGGTGGGAGTCTCTGTGGGAAAAAACTTCTAATAAGTTAATTTTTTAAAAAATTTTACATTCAGGAGGTACATGTGCAAGTTTGTTATATGGATATATTGCATAATGGTGAATTGGGGCTTCTAATGTACCCATCACCCAAATAGTAAACATTGTACCCAATAGGTCACTTTTCAACACTTACCCTTTTCCTACTGTTACAGGAAAGGGGTCCTGATCCAGACCCCGTAAGAGGGTTCTTAGATCTCACAGAAGAAAGAATCCAGGGTGAGTCGCTAGAGTAAAGTCAAAGCAAGTTTACTAAGAAAGTAGAGAAATAAAAGAATGGCTATGCCATAGACAGAGCAGCCCCAAGGGTTGCTGGTTGCCCATTTTTATGGTTATTTCTTAACGATGTACTAAACAAAGGGCAGATTATTCATGCCTCCCCTTTTTAGACCATATAGGGTAACTTCCTGACATTGCCATGACATTCGTAAACTGTTATGGTGTATAGCAGTGAGGACGACCAGAGGTCACTCTTGTCATCATCTTGGTTTTGGTGAGTCTTGGCCAGCTTCTTTACTGCAAACTGTTTTATTAGCAAGGTCTTTATGACCTATATTTTGTGCCAACCTCCTATCTCATCCTGTGACTTAGAATGCCTTAACCATCTGGGAATGCAGCCCAGTAGGTCTCAGCCTCATTTTACCCAGCTCCTATTCAAGATGGAGTTGCACTGGTTCACACACCTCTTACATTTCCCCTCTCCCTTTTATAAAAGAACCCTTAATCCTAAGGGTTGTAGAGGGACAAAGATTCATCTTCTGTAACTTCTTCAGGCTGAATAGGGGTGATGATTCCTGCCTATTAGAGTCTCTTGTGTTAGGGGTAGAGGGGAGATCTATCAGAAAGCATCAGTGTGGTAAGGGCCATTCATAACTCTTAAGTTCTGACAAAAGGTGCTATCTGAAAAAATAGTAAGAGTTCAGTTTAAGACAATGTTGAGTAAGCTTATCCTGCATTCCTATACAGAGTACAACAGCAATATATTCCACAACAGTAAAGCAAAATAAGTAAAATTATTCCAAGTAAACTAAATTAGAAGGCTTTCCATGAACTTGGCAACTGTTGGAACCAAGCTGAGATGCGGTTGCTAGCTGATTGCAATTTGCCCAGAATTAGAATATTGATTTAGATTTTTATATTATGTATCCCTCTTGTTTTTTCTGAACAGCAGTCAGAGATCACTAGTTGGTTCACAGGAATAAGCAGGGTTAGCCTAAATTGCAGAAACAAACTTAAAAACAACTGATGAGAAAAATTTAATACAAGCGTACCATAGTTTCTGAAACATAACTTCTCTCTCCAGTTTCCCATTTTTATTAAAGACAAATCACGGTAAGACTGATTTGCTTTATTATACTTGGCCTAATTATGTGTATAAAGTGCAGCAAGAATAATTGTTTTTTACGTAAGTTCTTTTTAAATTGGCTTTGATGGAACTCTATTGCATAGAAGGAATCTTAGATAAGACTTTTTTAGAGCCCAACCCTGCCATGGGTTTGTACCCTCAAATACCTATGAGTTGAGTAAATTCTTCTTTTCTTGGAGTCCAAAGATAATTTGGGGTTCCTGGACCTGTTAGAAAGTGACATTCTTTACTTACCACAGGTCAGAAACCCTGTACAGGGACTCTGTAGGCAAGGTATGAGGCCAGCTCCTCAAACAGCTTTTATTGACTTTATGAGTCAAGTTTGATTCCTTAAAGGAAAGCATCCATTCCAGCCAAAGCCTTGGTAGAATAACCAATTTCTCCAATGTTGTCCTGTGGCAAAAGAAAAGAGGTTCTTATTGCACTTATGAAAATAACTATATTGCCATAAATTAAGATCTTACAAATAGTTTTCAAATTCTAGAGAAATCAGGTAGAGAGAAACAAATATGCTCCAGATTTTGTTCAAAGGAGTACACTTTGCTCAATTGTTAAAAGCTGTAAATAACTAAAAAGAAAAGTTTTCTGGACTCTGGAAAGCAAAACAAAGGATCAGCAATGTTTTAAGCAAAAAGTGAAAAAGATTTTTTTAGACTGTTGTTGGTGTGGTCAGTTCATTTAACTCCTGTTCTGCTTGATATGTATGAACATTCCAGTTCTCCATGTGTCCTGAAACTTTTTTCCTCTATTAAAATGTCACAATCTCCAAAGTTATCAGAAACTTGCATTTAAGAACTTCTGTCAAAGTCCTGGCCGGGCATGGTGGCTTACGCCTATAATCACAGCACTTTGGGGGCCAAGGCAAGTGGATCACCTGAGGCCAGGAGTTCGAGACCAGCCTGGCCAACATGGTGAAACCCCATCTTTACTAAAAATACAAAAATTAGCCAGCCGTGGTGGCACATGCTTATTATCCCAGCTACTAGGAAGGCTGAGGCAGGAGAATCACTTGAACCTGGAAGGCAGATGTTGCAGTGAGCCGAGATCACAACACTGCACTTCAGCCTCGGTAACAGAGTAAGACTCCATCTCAAAAAAAAAAAAAAAGTCCTATAGCTGATTATAAACCATCTCCTAAAGAGGATTAAAACATGACAACAATTATCTGTGGATGACAAAACATCTTAAGACAGCCACAGTCAAAAACTCGATTGACAAAGAAATTTGGTTACCTCTGTGGCATACAATGATTTTAACATAAAAATTATTAATAACATACACCAGGTCATACCAGATTTATAGGAGTTTCCCATAATTTTGGATCATGTACCAATAACACATTTATACAAATACAGCCAAAAAAAAAACAAACACTATTTCACATTTGATAATGCTCCCTGTATGACCTTTATACCAAATAAGCCAAATGTTACTGTTGCATTAGTGCATTACTGATGTCAAACCCAATTCTTAATAAAACCTTACAGACAAGTGTATTTAATCTTAATCAATTTGACCATAAGGTAAGATTCTCATAAACCTTTTATAACGCTTTATAATTTTTGTCAAAGACCAGATCATAAGCAGGTTTTTGCTTGAAAAAACTTATGCATTTATTACAATGTTTAATTTACAGAAAAACTGAATACCCCTTTGACTTTAGCCAATATGTTTGCACACAGAATCTCTTCCACAACTGTTCAGACCTTCAGATTTTTCCCATCTCACTTAAAACCATCCTTTTACCCTCTAAAGTTAGGCAAGAAATCCACATTCCTATGCCTTCTTATAATCTTTTACCAAAACTACATTCTACTCTCCTTACACGTCTTGTGTATCTAACTTTTTCTTCAGTGGTCACAATTACATATTACAATGTTAGCTCTGAGTGATGCTTATTTTTGATGAAAACCTTGGTAAGTTCAGGATTTTAGTTATGTGCTAGGTGTGGAGCCTAGCCCAGGACACACCAGGCAAAAGTAAGTGCAGATAAGGGCTGACTTTTTCCAGCACAGCTAGAGGCATGGCTAACTCCACATGTCCCCAGGCCTTATCTAGAATCTAATGCTCCAAAGGAGATACATTGAACAATTTTTAAAAGTCAAAGAAGCAGTTTATAACCTTAAAGCATTTAGCAAATTTAATATCTGACCTGCATAACTTAGACCAAATGTTTTTATTTTACCAATAATCTTTAAAGCTGTTTTTATTTCCTAAAGATTGCTAAAGTCACATGAACTAAATGAAAGGCATTACACTTTTTACTTTTCTAACATTTGATTTAGGTTCTTCTTCTTATTAAATCAATTAATCAAAGCTCTTTTATATTACACACACATAATACATATAAATACATAGACCGACAGAAGATAAAGGACCCATTCGTTCCCTAAGCCAGGAATTGGACCCAAAACTGGGCCATCATTGCGAAAAGAGAAAGCATGGCCACATGGTTAGAAGGTCAAGCTCCCAAGGAAATGAGTGACCAGTTTTTTGGGCCTTCTTGAACAGCAGGCTTACACATGTCCTAAGCCTGTGTTCTATCCTAAGGTACCCCTCTTATGACAGAACAGTACAGAAAGACATACAAAGCACACCAAATTCACTACAGTTAAAGGCGAGCCTCACAAATCCTTTTTCCCATTAATCAAAACTTTACAGGAGATAAACAATCATTTTTACCATTCAACCAGTTTGCACAGACAGAGAAAGAGAGAGAGACAAAAGCATTGCCTGAAGCAGGGTGGGGAAGGCAAGGCACAGCAACCCTGAGAAATTCAGGCAGCCGCTTCTCGGTAGCGAAGGGATCTTTTCCAGCAGTCCCATCAGCTCTCAAGTTTCCCCTTTTAGGGAGGAGAAAGCTCCCCATGTCCCACGATCCTGTACATGCCTAATCCTGTCACCCACAGCTGTCAGCAAAGAGTGCAAGGCAGATTAATCCAAAGAGAATAACAGTTAATATCCCATAGTGCCAAACCTGTTCTTAACTGAGAGGGACTTTGTGAGAGGGACTTTACTGAGAGGGGCACTCACCCCCTAAATCTTAGAAGGGACTCTAACCACTCCTAAATTGGGCCTCTAACCCAAGGTTGGTCAAGTGTCCTTGCCTTTTATTAAGAGGGGCCTCTAAGCCACTGTCTTAGGAGAGACTCTAACTCCCTTGAGTTGGACCTCTAACCTACTCCCATCCTCTACCCGGGAACCCCACCACTTACCCAAAGTTGTCTAATCAGCACTGCAGTCTATTTCCTTTGGATTGGGAGAGTCTCCTCAGTATCAACTTTTTTGGGGGTTTACCAGAAAGATGTTACCAGACCCCACCACTTACTGGGGGTTTCCACACTATAGTCCCATCTGTGGTCACCAGAAAGATATTACAGGACCCCAAACTTACCCAAAGTTAACCTTTGGGTCAGGGGTTTCTGCACTATAATCCCTTCTCTGGTCAACAGAAAGATGGTACAGGAAAGGGGTCCCAATTCAGACCCCAAGAGAGGGTTCTTGGATCTCATGCAAGAAAGAATCCAGGGTGAGTCTATAAAGTGAAAGCAAGTTTAATAAGAAAGTAGATAAATAAAAGAATGGCTATTCCATAAGCAGAGCAGCTCCGAGGGCTGCTGGTTGCTCATTTTTATGGTTATTTCTTGATGATAAATGAGAGGTGGATTATTCGTGCCTCCCCTTTTTAGACCGTATGGGGTAACTTTCTGACATTGCCATGGCATTTGTAAACTGTCATGGCGCTGGTGGGAGTGTAGCAGTGAGGACGACCAGAGGTCACTCTCGTCGCCATCTTGGTTTTGATGGGTTTTGGTCACCTTCTTTACTGCAACCTGTTTTATCAGCAAAGTCTTTATGACCTGTATTTTGTGTCGACCTCCTATCTCATCCTGTGACTAGAAAGCCTTAAGCATCTTAGAATGCAGTGCAGTAGGTCTCAGCCTCATTTTACCCAGCCCCTATTCAAGATGGAGTTGCTCTGGTTCACACGCCTCTGACACTTCCTTTCCCCGTTTTGGAATCCGTGGTGTCTATTGTTTCCATCTCTATGTCCATGTGTGGCCATTGTTTAACTCCCACTTATAAATGAAAACACACAGTATTTGATTTTCTGTTTCTGAGTTATTTCACCTAAGATAATGGCCTCCCACTCCACCCATGTTGCTGCAAAGACATGATTTCATTCTTTTTGGTGGCTGAGTAGTATTCCATGGTGTATATGTATCAATCATCATTTTCTTCATCCAATCATCCATTGAAGGATATTTAGGTTGATTTTATGACTTTGCTATTATGAACAATGCTGTGATAAACATGAGTGCAGGTGTCTTTTTTGTGCAATGATTTCTTTTCTGGGGAGGTAGATACCCAGGAGTGGGAGTGCTAGGCCAAATGGTAGTTCCATTTTTAGTTCTTTGAGGAACCTCCATGCTGTTTTCCATAGAAATTGCACTAATTTACATTCCCACCAACAGTGTATAAGTGCTTCCTTTTCTCCACATCTGTTGTTTTTTGACTGCTTAGTAATAGCCATTCTGACGGTATAAGGTGGTATCTCACTGAGGCTTTAATCGGCACTTCACTGATGGTTAGTGATATTGAGCATTTTTTATGTATATCGGCTGCTTGCATGAGGTTCAAATTTTAATATCCAAATTATGTGTGTATGATTAATGTGATTAAAATTTAAAAGAAATGGAAAATAAATGGAAATAGAGCCATTCAAAGAGCCAAAATGCATGACTTCAATAGTCCTAAGACTGTCGATATCAAGAAGCGTGTTACTCAATTAAAGCACAGAGACCTCAGGGTCTGCATTCTCGTGCACCACCATATTCTGCTTGTCAAATCCAGAGACTCACATGAGTGGAGGATGAATAAAACACACTGATTTATATTTGGTTGGTCTTTTTATTGCATTTCCTCTAACTGGGTCATTTTCATTTCCATTTGGGTTCAGAAAATCAACATCCCTTGACACATGATGGGGGTGGGAGGTAAATTAAACCAGCTAACAGGCCACATGGCTAAACTTGCATTAATAAGAAGAACGAATTGAATTTATTTTACCATCATTTTATCATCCGAGGACTACACAGAGGCATGGCACAGTGACCTCGGCGCAAGATGCTGGCTGCAGGTAACGTGTCACACTCCCATGTGATCACAATGACAGCGACCATATATCGGGTTCCTATTCTGTGTCACACACTGTGCTCCAGGCTTACGTAAATTCTTTCTTTTCATCCTCACAACAACACAGGGGAGGAGGTATTATTATTCCCAAAGCACAATTGATGGAACTGAGGCTAAGAGAGGTTAAGCAGTTTTTGCCTAAGGGCACTTGGAAAGTAAATATAAAATGCCCAGGCAATGCCCAAACCCAGTTCTGGTGCAAAGCAGGTGCCCTTGACTCCTAAATCCTAAGCTTTCTGGGTGGTAAAATCAAGGGAATGATTAACAATTTCCTCCTCACATTTTTCATTTAAACTCAAATCCTCCAACAATGCCACTGTTTGCTCTATCAACTTCAGGCTGTCTCCTATGCCTTCCCTTCCGCCGCTATGTGCTTTGCTTGTGTGGTCTGATTAGCTCTCAAATGCCACAATAATTCTACAATTTATATTTCATTTCAATGCATACAGAGTCCCTACTTCTACATGTGCAGAGCTAGTTTTATTTCAGATGCTATAATAAGAAGGAAGATGAATGAAAAAAAGAAAAAGAAACATACAAATCTCTTAACAACCTTACAAATCCACTGGAAAAATGAATATATTTCAAGTCAATAGTTGATCAGCATGTTATATCCAAGTATCTATGTAAAATTACTCAGTCTCACTAATTGTAAAATATGCAAGTTAAAATCAGACGCCGTCTCTTCTTATCTATCTCATTCTATTTATTTGCAGAGGTATGTTTAAATGCATACAAACACACACACAAACAAATAGTGCTAATAAAATTGCAGTGGGAGTGGGCCTCTCATCCATTGCTGATAGGATTTTAGTTTGCATCTGTCTTTCTCAGGGGCCACTCGGCAAGATGTATAGATAGATAGATAGATAGATAGATAGATAGATAGATAGATAGATAGATAGATAGATAGATATACACGCACATACACACATGTACACACACACACACACACACACGCACACATGTATATGTGCTCCAGAAGTGCTTCTACCACTTGGCCCAGTGATTCACTTTGTAAATATCTACCCTAAGGAATGAAACTGAGAATACAAGATTTACCTAAAGGCTATTTATCATTGCTTTATAGTAGTAAAAACTATGAAAACAACTGAAATGTTGGCAAGTGGGAGACCAGTTAAATAAATCCTGGTACAGTCATATGAGGTGGACTATTGTGAAGCTATTAGAATTATGTTTTTGAGAAATATTTAAAGACCTCAGGAAATGGCCACCTTATACAGCTAAGTGAAAACAGGATACAAAACTTATATAGAATATGATTCCAATCTTGTAATAGAAATTAGATAGATAGATAGATAGATAGATAGATAGATGATAGATAGATGTGTCATTATACTAAAACTTTATCAAATACATTTTTCTTTTAGAAAACGTGGACAGAAAGGACACTGAAATTTAATAGCACTTGTATTTTGTGGGCTATTAATTATATTCTTCATATTTTTCTGTACTTTTTAAATGGTCAGAATGACTACTTCTATAGCCAGAAAAAAATAATGATGCTACTTTAAAAAAAAAAAAAACAAGCCAGGCATAGTGGTACATGCCTGTAGTCCCAGCCACTCAGGAGGCTGAAGCAGGAGGATCCCTTGAACCCAGCAGTTTGAGGCTATAGTGAGCTATGATCACACCACTCCACTCTAGCCTGGACGACAGAGCAAGACCTCTTTTCTTCTTCTTCTTCTTCTTCTTCTTAAAGACTAGTTTGATAGTAGGGACTCCATTTTAACAACAACAGTAACAAAAAAGCAAAATAGTAAATGAGCTTGGCCACAACCATTTATTGCCAGTATTTCCTGCCTCTCCTCATTCCCATAAAAGGGGCTAACTAGGGCATGGAAGAACAATCCAAACTGGGATTGCCACCATTAATCCTGTGAAATACAATGACTTTTCTACATGGGTTTGGTGACATAGATTTTTGCCGTTAGTGTCTGTAAAAGGAAGACCATTGGTAACTTGCATAGAAACATTAGGTTAGGCATTCTAAGTCACAGGATGAGACAGGAGGTCAGCACAAGACATAGGTCACTTACTACATTAAGATATAGTAATATTGTATACAGATATCAAACTATCACAGGTACCCCCAAAATATGTACAACTCATATATCAATTAAATGTGTATATATATAAATAATAATTGTTTCAAATACCTAGTAGAAGCTGTGTTGAATAAGGTCATGGCCTTTTCAGAGGAGAAGGAAAGCTGTGTCATACTCTGAGTACCTATTTCTAGCACTTTCCTTTGTATAAAGATAGCATGACTAGATTACAACAAAAGAATCTTAGGAAAAGTCACTACCAAGAGGGAGTCAGTCATGTGAAAGGGTCAGGGGAAGAAAGAGCAAGACAAGTGTGTGGGAGAGGCATCGCAGACACACTGCCCAACAGACAGAAAATAGACATCCGTATATCAACAGCGGTCCCCACGGTCACGGGGCGTCACTCATATCCCATGACTTTGCTCTCTGAACTTGATTATCTCAATTACGTGAACACATTATCAATCAGCCTTCCAGAAAAATACCAACTAATGAGCCACCTTTTCGTTTCTTTCATTTGTCTATGTTATAAGGTTCAAAGTAAACCTTCCTGAAATAGACAGCAAATTTATTAAAATATGTTTTAATGAGTGGCCCTCCCCATTTCCCCTTTCCCATTACTCTCCATTTCTCTTAGGAGAAAAATGAGAAAATTTATTCAAATTCTTTTGCAATTGATTATGTGTTGATTAGTGGTCCTGGGTTTTGTTGTTGTTGTTTTTAACCTTTTTTAAAAAGCTGGGTTGGCACAGTGGCTCATGCCTCTTATCCCAGCACTTTGGGAGGCTGAGGCAGGCAGATCACTTTAGGTCAGGAGTTCGAGACCAGCCCGGCCAACATGGTGAAACCCCATCTCTACTAAAAATACAACAATTAGCTGAGCATAGTGGTGCACACCTGTACTCCCAGCTACTCAGGATGCTGAGGCAGGAGAATCGCTTGAACCTGGGAGGCGGAGGTTGCAGTGAGCCGAGACCACGCCACTGCTCTCCAGCCTGGGTGACAGAGCCTGACTGCGTCTAAAAAACCAAAATATTAATTAAAGAATGCTCGATTAGTTTTGATAATCTCTTTATGGGCATAAAGAAATAGCCAAGGAGGTTCATCATTGCCATGAGAAGATCAGCAATCTATCAGCTTCAAATGCAGTATGGATTAAACGCTTCTATGCAGGCAATCATCCCTCCGGGATTCCCACTGGCCAGATTCAATGTAGCCTGGTGTAGCATGTGTGGAGCACCACAAGCAAAGCCTGTGAGATACAGAGAGGGAACAAGCTGAAGAAGGTAGACTTGTATGCTAGGCCAGCCCAAGCCTGCTCCTGAAAAGGCAGGACTTAGTGGAAAATTCCTAGATCCTGTAATCCCAGAGCAGGGGAAAGGAGGTTGCTGGGCTGTGGTGCAGGTGTGCAACGAGAAAAGTTACATAAGTATGGCACAGAGAGAATTTCAGGACCCATGCCCCCAAACCCAGGCCCGGAAAATATGCCTTTGCTGAGTAACAGAACTCATACCTTATGTGGTAGTGTATATTGTTTCTGGATGCTGACGGAACTTTTTAAGATGTAGATAAATTACCGAAGGCCCTTTTAAGGAGACTCTCACCCCAGGAAGACTGCTGATTATCACAGCTGCAGAAGGGGGACCCCAGGAAGCCCAGGTCTGTGTCTTTGGTAAGAAAAACATCACGCAGAGAGCCTGGAGGATTTTTATTAAGCAAAAGATTCACAGGTTACCAAAATAATATAAAAGCCAAGTTTCATTTAAAACACACAACTGTAGGAAACCTTCCATATAACCTCAAGATCCTCACCAATCTATTTATTGCAGAAAAGATGCTAAAAATATTCCAGGTCTATGGAAGAAGTCTGGGAAAAAATCCATAATTAAATTTTGGAATTTAGATGATGACAGGATGTAGAATAAAGAAAGGCTCAGAGATCTTTAGGGTTGATCAGGTGTGGCCATATGGAGGAAGCGATTTGGGGAATTTTATTTCCAATGTGTTGGGAACATAATGGCAGAGGAAGATGAAAGATCTCAGGAATGTCTACAGTGAGGCATGGACTGGAATAACCACACATGCCAAGTGAGGCTGCTTCACCCTCGCACCTCGAAAGGAGCAATTCTGGCTTACAGTCAGCCTTGGTAAAGATACCCTTGTCTGCTCTGGGTCAGATTAGGGGGTTCCAGAATGTTCTGCATACTCCCCAATTTTCTTTCTAAAGCAAAGTCTGCCCTACTCTAGGAATCTAGGGTCTCCCAGCGATCCTGTTACTCAGGAAAGATAATTGCATCCTGGAGACTCCTGGGATCCAAGCCTCTGGTCAACGGGCTTCAGTCTCTAAATTCATATTTGGATGAGTTCAGTTAGTCAAAAAGCTGGGGATCAGAAGTTGAAGCCCAGGAGTTGGAGACTGCGGTGAGCTACAGTCATGCCACTACAATACAGCCTGGGCAACAGAACGAGAGACCTGTTTCTAAAAAAGAAAAGGAGGATGAAGAACAAAATGATTTGCAATGCTCATAAAATACACGGGGAAAGGAAGCATGTGGCAGAGAAAAGCACAGGAAATGGTAGATACAAGATGGGTCGGCTGGGCGCGGTGGCTCACGCCTGTAATCCCAGCACTTTGGGAGGCCGAGGCGGGTGGATCATGAGGTCAGGAGATCAAGACCATCCTGGCTAACACGGTGAAACCCCGTCTCTACTAAAAATACAAAAAAGTAGCCGAGTGTGGTGGCAGGTGCCTGTAGTCCCAGCTACTTGGGAGGCTGAGGCAGGAGAATGGCGTGAACCCAAGAGGCAGAGCTTGCAGTGAGCTGAGATCTTGCCCCTGCACTCCAGCCTTGGCAACAGAGCGAGACTCCATCTCAAAAAAAAAAAAAAAAAAAAAAGACAGGTTGAGATAAGATAATGCAGCTTAGTTTACTCTTTATACTGAAGGTAAGTAATTAGAAACAACAGGTAGATTTTTCTAGCCCTTTCTACTCATATAAAACCAAAAAAAAAAAAAACAAAAACCCATGTTGAGCGGTGGGAAACACAGGACAGGTTCTTTCCCATAGTTATCAGAGATAGCTGCCCCCTCATGTTAGATCTGAATCGAGAAAAAAAAAAAAAAAAAAATGCTGCCCCTTTGCAGACATGAGGAAGAAGGAGAGAGGGAGGGAGGGATAGAAGGAAGGAAGGATCAGTGGCCATGGGACATGACACTTGCCTGTCCCAGAAGGGCAGCTTTGCCATAGCCCATAATTCAAGGTGGCTGATACAGACTAAATAAGTCAACATGCAATGAGCACCTACTAAGCCCAAGATCTGGAGGCTGTGGGAAATACAAAGATGGGTAGGGTATGGCTCCTTGATTCCGGGTTTGCAATCATCTAGAGGGAGCCAGGCCAGAATAAGAATAAGAAGGAAATCCAGGCCGGATATAGTAGCTCATGCCTGTATTCCCAGCACTTTGGGAGGCTGAGGTGGGCAGATCACCTGAGATCAGGAGTTTGAGACCAGCCTGGCCAACATGGCGAAACCTCATCTCTACTAAAAATACAAAAATTAACTGGGTATAGTGGTGGGCGCCTGTAATCCCAGCTACTTGGGAGGCTGAGGCAGGAGAATCACCGGAACCCAGGAGGTGGAGGTTGCCGTGAGCCAAGATTGTGCCGCTGCACTCCAGCCTGAGTGACAAAGTGAGACTCCACCTCAAAAAAACAAAAAGAAAACAAAGTAAATCCAGTCTTTAGGATCATAATAAACCAACCCTAAGGATGCCAAACCATGCATTCAGGAGAAGAACAGCAATCTGCTCAAAAGTAAGCCAAAGGCAGTAGCTCTCAGCCCTGGCCAGCCTGCCACGTAGACATCGTTTGTGATTTTGGGGGTTGCCAACTAAGAACACCAAATCACAATCCCTTTTTGGCCCCTGGTAGCCCACAGTCCAGTGTTTCACATCTCTGAAGGCCTGGTAGCCCACAGTCCAGTGTTTCACATCTCTGAAGGTTCTCTGGTATCTCAAGCAAGGTGTGAGCTTAAAAGTAAGAACTCCCTAGATTCAAATCGTGACTACCCCATCTACCGTGTGACCTTGGGCAAGTTACATAACCTCTCTGTGCCTCAGTTACCTATTCTGTAAAGTAAATACCTTATTTGCCACATTGTTGAGAAAATTAAGTGAGCCAATACTTGCAAAGCATTGAGAAGAGTGTCTGACATATAGTAAGCGCTGAATAAATGTTAGCTACTTTTATTTTAAAGGCCTTTGTTTAGGAAGTCCTTATTATTCCTTATCAGCCAATACCTTCACAGGAATGAGCAAGAAGATACATAGGTTTAAGAGGGTGGAGGTGGAGAGAAGTGGAGTGAGGAGTTAAAAGAGTAGCAGAAAACAAAAAGCTGTTTCTCAGTGCCGCTGGGTATCTGTCACCATGGTGATTTGGGGCTGGGACTCGGGGAAGGCGCACAGTGAAAGCAGCTGCCTCCGCTGCCTCTCAGCCCCACCCTGGATCTGGCTCATCTTGGCACTCGTACTGGTTTCTTCCTAGGGCCTTTCTTTGGGTTTACCTGGCATCCTCTTTGATGAGATAGGAAAGAACATGGACAAATGCATGAGAGAAATAAAGAAAAGTTAGAAAACTACTCACCAAACATTCTGTAAAACTACAGTCAATGTGGAAGCCCAAGAGTGATGCCCACTTTCAAACACCGCTGCCCCTACCAGTGACTCAGTCTAGAACAAGTAGAGTCTGAATAGAGAACACCCTCCATCAGCTCCCACTCCCACCCCACACCCCGCTGAGAGAGCTGCCCAGGGCAGGTGAGAGTTAGGAGGGACTGTCGCGTCAGCCGCGGGGAGCGCGTCAACCTCATTTAACTCTGCAGAAGCATTTCCCCCTTGTTTGTACTTAGAACAAAGCAGGAATCCATTCTTTCACAGAGCACTGCTCCTGTCCTGAGCGGGCCGCTTGCCTGGTAGCCAACCGAAATGTCTAGGCGCCCCCTAGTGGTAAAGGTTTGTGCCATGGTTGTGGAGAAGGCACCTGAGATCCTGAAAGGTGATGGGAAGGGTTTGGGAATGCGCCTCCTCCCTCCCCTGTGCAAATGGACGTGCCAAACATTTGCTGCACCAGAGGCCACCTTGGCTCATTTCTCTGCCAGACACTATGGTGGGAGGTGAGATGCTTGCTGGGCAGAGACCAAATTTAATTTTCTGCTTGTTTCCATAAGTAAACTGTCTGTCCCTTGTCAGACCTTCTCCTTAAGCTCTTTCTGCCTCAGAGTGGTAGACACAACATCTGTGGATGCTTTTGATTTCTTGCTTCTTTGCCTAGGAACTAACTGGAACCTCTGTGAAGATGGAATACGGTTTTCTTTCCCTTTTTCTTGGTCCGCCTGTCAGTAAGGGGACAGGAGGGAAACTCTCAGCGCTGGCTCACGTCTTTAAGGCGGCCCCTGAGTAGTATTCCCTGTGGATTGGCTCACTGGTCTTTAACTTCCAGGCTAAGCTTGATCATAGATTTTAGACATATTCATACTTAATGGTAATTAACAAACACCGATCATTTGAAGGAATGTTGCTTGGCGACTAAGGGCATAGGCTCTGGTGCCCAGACTACCCAGAATCAACTCTCATCTTTATCACTTACAAGCTGTGTGACCTTGGGAAAACTCCTTAACTTCTCTGTGCCTCCGATTTCTAATCTGTAAACAGGGGTAATAAGAGTAATTACCTGATAGGGTTACCCAGAGGACTAAATGAGTTAAATGTGTAAAGCCCTTGGAGTAGAACCTGACATTGTGAATGCTGTGTTAGTTCTTAGGAAAGTTGTTGTTATATGTCATGGATATCAGTAACTCTTATGTTTAGTATTATTATGCATTATTATACATATCACTTCCTTTATCTCTTCCACAATCCTTTTGTTATCCCCATTTCACAGATGAGGAAACTAAGGCAGAAAGTTGTTAAGTATCTTTCCGAAAGACTGTGTCAAACGGGTCCAGCACTGAGAAGTTCATGCAGTCCATCATAGGAGTTCAGAGAGTCACAGGGTAAGCTCATGATCTAAATAAACATGCGTGAGGAAGTGTTATCTGTCCTCAGACAGAAATCTGAAGAGGTTATTGTGTGGTAGATAAAATAGGGAGACCAAGAGGGGAAGGAAGGGTCAGGAAATCCTTGGACAGAAAAGGGAAGAGAAGGGTGAACAGAAGAAACATTGTAAGCAAAGGCAAAGATGTGGGAGGCAGCAAGGGATGCTCTGTAAGCATGGCGAGTGTTGGTTGCAGTGAGAAACAGGATGAGCTGGGTACAGTGACTCATGCCTGGAATCCCAGCACTTTGGGAGGCCAAGGCAGGAGGATCACTCGAGCCCAGGAGTTCAAGACTAGCCTGGGCAATGTAGCAAGATCCCCGTCTCCAAAATTTTTTTAAAAATTAGCTGGTCATGTTGGCTCGCATTTGTAGTCCCAGCTGCTTGGGAGGATGAGGTGGGAGGATCGCTTGAGTCTGGGAGTTCGAGGCTACAGTGAGCTATGATTGTGCTACTGTCCTCCAGCCTGAGGGACAGAGCAATTCCGTGTCTCAAAAAAAAAAAAAAGAGAGAGAGAGAGAGAGAAGCAGGATGAGATGGGATTGAGAGGAGAGAAGGAGTCGGATCAGCCCTTGCAGGCTGGGCTGCACTGTTGGACTAGAAGGCCACGGGCAAAGGCTCTGAAATAGGTAAGTGACATGAGAGAGTCAGAAAATCCACTTGTCTTTTACAATAACTGATAAAATTCCTGATGTGGAGTAATAGTTTTGAAATTCTTTTTTAATTTTTTTGAGACAGAGTCTTGCTCTGTTGCCTAGGCTGGAGAGCAGTGGGGCGATCTTGGCTCACTGCAACCTCCACCTCCTGGGTTCAAGCCATTCTCCTGCCTCTGCCTCCCGAGTAGCCAGGATTACAGAAGCCCACCACCACACCTGGCTAATATTTGTATTTTAGTAGAGACAGGGTTTCACCATGTTGGTCAGGCTAGTCTTGAACTCCTGACCTCAAATGATCCAAACACCTTGGCCTCCAAATTGCTTGGATTACAGGCGTGAGCCACCACACCCAGCCTGAATTTTTTTAGAACACACTGGCCCTGAGATTTAGAAGTATTGGTGGTCAGCATCTCTGCTCCACTGGCCATTTTTCTAGTTGGTTCTTACCAATTCTAACCTGACTGTAGATGAAATGGAAACAAAATTTAAAAAGAACAACCAGGCTGGGCACAGTGGCTCACACCAGTAATTCCAGGACTTTGAGAGGCCAAAGCAGGATCACTTGAGGTCAGGAGTTTGAGACCAGCCTGGCCAACATAGCAAAAACCCATCTCTACTAAAAATACAAAAATTAGCCAGGCGTGGTGGCATACGCCTATAGTCCCAGCTACGTGGGAGGCTGAGGCAGGAGAATAGCTGGAGCCCAGGAGGCGGAGGTTTCAATGAGCTGAGATCACATCACTGCACTCCAGCCTGGGCTACAGAGAGGGACTCTGTTTCAAAAAAAAAAAACCCCACCAAATTATTGCCTCCTCTCTACACCTTCTCCCATCAGCCTGAATGACAGCTGCATAATGCAAATATCCCATTAAAGTTACTAATGGTTCCACACTAATAATGGCTTCTGGCATTTCTTTTTTCTTTTTCTTTTTCTTTTCTTTTTTTTTTTTTTTTTTGAGACAGGCTCTTGCTCTGTCACCCAGGCTGGAGTGCAGTGGCGCAATCTCAGCTCACTGCAGCCTTGACCTTTTGGGCTCAAGCAATCCTCCCACCTCAGCCCCCCAGCTTCCCATAGCTGGCACTACAGGTGCATTCCACCACAGATGGCTAATTTTTTTTTTTTTTTTTTTTTTGAGACACACTCTCTCTGTCTCTAGGCTGGAGTGCAATGGCGTGATCTTGGCTCACTGCAACCTCTGCCTCTCAGATTCAAGCGATTCTCCTGCCTCAGCCTCCCAAGTAGCTGGGATTACAGGTGCCCACCACCATGCCCGGCTAATTTTTTGTATCTTTTAGCAGAGATGGTGTTTCACCATGTTGGCCAGGCTGGTCTCAAACTTCTGACCTCATGATCCACCCACCTCCGCCTCCCAAAATGCTGGGATTACAGGCATAAGCCACCACACCCAGCCCGTGGATGGCTAATTTTTTTAATTTTTGGTAAGAACAGGGTCTCACTGTCAGAGGCGTTTGAACCAGAGCAATTCCATCTTGAATAGGGGCTGGGGAAAATAAGGCTGAGGCCTGCTGGACTGCATTCCCAGGAGATCAGGCATTCTAAATCACAGGATGAGATAGGAGGTCGGCACAAGATACAGGTCACAAAGACCTTGCTGATAAAACAGTTTGCAGTAAAGAAGCCGACCGAAACCCACCAAAACCAAGATGTCAATGAGAGTGACCTCTGCTCATCCTCACGGCACATTATATGCTAATTATAATATATTAGCATGCCACAAGACACTCCCACCAGTGCCAAGACAGTTTACAGATGGCATGGCAATGTCAGGAGGTTACCAGAAAAAGGGGAGGAGCCCTCAGTTCCAGGAATTGCCCACCCCTTTCTCAGAAAACTCATGAATAATCCACCCCTTGTTTAACATGTAATCAAGAAGTAACAGTAAGAATCTTTAGACCAACAGCTCAAGCCGCTGCTCTGCCTGTAGAGTCGCCGTTCTTTTATTGCTTTATTTTCCTAATAAACTTGCTTTCACTTTACTCTATGGACTCACCCCAAATTCTTTCATGCATGAGATCCAAGAACCCTCTTTTGGGGTGTGGATTGGGACTTTTTCCCAGTAACATTACTATGTTGCCCAGGCTGGTCTTGAACTCCAGGGCTCAAGTGGTCTTCCCAGCTCGGCCTCCCAAAGTACTGGGATTACAGCTGTGAGCTACCTCACCAGGCTGTGGCCTCTTATGTTTTCTGCTTAACACTATTGCAACCTAACCCATTCATTGTTACAATTGGAGATCTAGGGTCAAGGAATCTGTCCTTAAGGAGTTTACAAGCTAAACAGTCAAAGTCAAAATTGGGAATAGAAGAGACTGGGCTATCTACCGCTCCACTGAAACTCAGCATGCTATCATCCTAAGGAAGAGCGCTTCCCCTAGAAACTGTTAATGGAAAAACTAAACTCTGTAAAGTATTCAGAATTTTATCCTGAGCCAACAAGAGTGTCCATGGCCCAGGGAACAGTCACAACAGGTCATGAGAAAGTGTGCCCAAGGTGGTTGGGTTATGGTTTGGTTTTATATATTTTAGGGAGACAGAAATTACAAAGACATAACTCAATACGTGTAAGATATACATTGGTTCAGCCTAAAAAGGTAGGACTTCTCAAAGTGGGTCAAAAATGGATTCAAAGGTTTTCTGATTGACAATTAGTTGAAAGAGTTACATTGTATCTAAAGACTTGAAACCAGTGAAAAAGAAATGCTTGAATTAATATAAGGGGGATTACAGAAACCAAGGTTCTTGTTATGTAGATGAAGCCTCCAGAGAACAGATGGTAAATATCTTTTTTGGGATCTTAAACAGGTGTGAGACTCTTAGTTGCTCTCTTTTAGATCCTGGGAAGTCCTGGCTGCATTAATGGAGATTCTCTGCAGATGCAAATTTCTACCACAAAAGATAGCATTGCAGGGTCATTCCAAATTACATCAAAGAAATATATTTTGGGTCAGATAAAAACTATATTTGATTTCCTTCCAGGTCTGCTATCTATCATGTGATGCTGTACTGAAGTCAGGTTGGGATTTGGTATCTTATTGCCACAAAGAGTCTGTCTGGTCAGACTTATGATCTGTATTTTAATGTTAATGCTTGTCAGTTGTGCCTGAACTCCACAGGGTATAATGAGGTGTGTTCAACTTCCCTTCCTGTTATGGCCAGGAATTCAGTTTTTCAGATTTCTCTGTGATCCCCTTAGCCAAGAGGGGGTCCATTCATTTGGTTGGGGGGCTTAGGAGTTTGTTTTTGTTTTACGTAATCTTCAAAAGAGACCTGAGCACCAGATAGACTTTCCTCAACTGAGCCCACTGGTTACCAGCAAAATAATAGAGGTACAAACAACAGAGGCACTTACGATATCCAGACTGAGCCCTGCACACCACATCAAATGGCAAGGCTTTATGACTAGCCAGGGAGGTTAACAGGTACAGGCATCATTGCATTTCTCCACAAAGTGAACATCCATATCAAGGTAAATATAAATAGGAACTAAATCATGGCTACAGTGTGAAGTACCAGAATAGGGCTAACCCTTTCCTTGACCTGATTCTAATGCATTGTGTGAGTATGATTGACAGCAGTGGTGATTATAGTAATGATGAAAACACATTCTGGGAATCCAAGTTCATCTGGGATTCTAGGATAGCCATTAGTAATGAGATTTCTCCTGTCTCTGACATCCTACGATGCCTCTAAATCCTAGTTGAAGGTTAGAATTACCTGGCGAGCTTTAAAAACTTTCCCTGGGTGCCAACCCAGAATGTCTGCAGGAGAGGCCTGGGCTGCAGTATTTTTATAAAAAATCATTATTACAAAATATTCCTTTATAAATTAATGGCAAATATGTGATACCATTTCTAGGCCATCCTGATAATAAGCAACAGTATCATTCCCTTCAGAAAAGAGGTGAAATGGGAAGAACAAGCAGGAAGGCCAGGGCTTTTAAGCCAGCTCTTTAAACTCAAGCCACTTGTCTTTCACTTAGCAGTTGTGTGGACGAGTTACTCAACTACATAGACTTCTGGCTTCTCCATTTGCAAAATGAGGATAATGTAACCCATTTGGAAGATGTAGTGCTTGACACAGTAGAAGGTCAACTAAAACTAGCTGTAATAGTAACCATCACTAAAAGATAAAGAATAATGAAAAGTCAAGACATGTATAGTGAACCAGGCACTGCTACTAACTAGAGATGAAAGTTGCAACTTCACCAGGCAAATTGTTTAAACGCTCTGGGTCTATTCCCTCATAAAATGTCCACAAACTGAAAAGCTTGAGATAGGCCAGGTGCGGCAGCTCAAGCCTGTAATCCTAACACTTTTGGAGGCCAAGGCGGGCAGACCACCTAAGGTCAGGAGTTCGAGACCAGCCTGGCCAACTTGGTGAAACTACGTTTCTACTAAAAATACAAAAATTAGCCGGGTGTGGTGGTGCACACCTATAATCCCAGCTACTCGAGAGGCTGAGGCATGAGAATAGCTTGAATCCAGGAAGCAGAGGCTGCAGTGAGCCAAGACTGCGCCACTGCACTCCAGCCTGGGCAACAAAGAAAGACTCTGTCTCAAAAAAAAAAAAAAAAAAAAAAAGGAAAGAAAAGAAAAATGAAAAGGAAAGAAAAGAAAAGAAAAGAAAGGTTTGAGATAGATGTTCTCTGCAGTAACTTTTATTTTTAACATCCTGTTGTATTTAAAAAGTAGCAACAGGCTGAAAATAAAAGTCTTAGGAGATACATAGTAAATACTGTTGTCTGTGACTGACAGGAAGAACTGAGGAGACAGAGTAGGAGTCAGCTCTGGGAGGCTTGGTTCATAAACCACACTCAGCCCTCTCCTAACCACATCTGAAATAGAAGTGCACACCCCTCTTCCAGCTCCAGTAGATCTGTACACCTAGCATTTTTCTGGTCCAATTATCAGGCATCCCTCACTAGTGACCTAGTTAGGAGGATATAAAAAATGCATTAACTAGAAATCAGAGGAACCAACTGAGTGGAAGCCACAACTTCTCTGCATCTCAATTTCCCCTCTACAAAATAAAAATGGCAATATCTACCTTCAACATACTTTCAGCAGTGTAGAGAAGGTAAATGATTTCGACCTGATAAAATGAACTTTGGGAACTTTAGAATATCCAAGGAAAAGAAAAATGGAGATGCTCTGAGTCAACTCCAGTCAGGCTTTTGAAGACCAGAAAGGTTATCTCCCCTTCCAATGAGATCTTCAATTTTCAAAAAAATTGCCATTGCAATCTAGAGGTGGCCTCAGAAGGTTGATGGTGGTGATGCCAATTAATAGAAGTGAAAGCACAACGTGAATCATTTACCCCTCTTTAAAAAAACAAATCATGGGTAAGCATCATGTACAGTCAAGCATCAGATTGCATCCCGGGGTTCCTTGTATTCAGATGGTCAGCATCAGAGCTCAAGTACACAGTAGTCCAATGGAATGTATTACCCATGAATCTGCATACATTAGCATTACCAAGAATACAAAATGGTACCATTATTATGTAAGCAGCCTCAGTTCAAACGAGCTGTCAGTCAACTGCCTCCAGGCTTGCCAGCATCTAGTTTGTTGGCAGATAGAACATCGCAACCTGCTTTTTCCTGTCATGTATTTGACAAACATTATCATAAACCAGGTGCCTTTTTGAGCTGTCACCTCCTCATGGGCATCTGTCTTATCCATCGAGTGGAGCACCCATTAAAAAATGGGGACATTATTTCAGCAGCTAATTAACCAAGCTAAATGAATATATAAATTCATTTTTTCAATTCAACTTTCCATTTCTCCTTCCAGCTGCTAATAGAGGGAGTAGAGTCAGTAATGTGTTATGAATGGATGATATGTGACGTTATATCTTAATAAAAAACACATGTCCATGCAGATTTTTATAGCCAACAATTAGGAAAACTTTGACAATTTTAAGACATTCACAACACATTCAGAAGAAGACTATTGTGTTTCATAATTTCCAGAGACTCATCATAAATATGAAAAGCTTTGTTTTTCTTTAAGGAGACTTTTGAAATGCATTTGCAATCAGAGCCAAATAAAGAGTCACAGGATGAGTCCCTAAGTTACCCAGTGTGAATTTCAGCACCTGACAATGATCTCATCATCCTTAAGTGCCCAAACCAGGACGTTCTTCAGAAGAATAGACATTGTCCCATATAAACATTTTGCTTCATTTTTAAATGAATGGCAATGAGAACGATGTCTATAAATTTTGATTCATTGGGCTTTTAAAAGAAGAATAATTTGGGGATTGTAAATTACTCAGTCACTCCCTTCCTTTAAAATAATGTTTTGTAAAAAAAAAAAAAAAAATGCGAAGGTGTTATCCAAACCTCTGTAATGTGAACCATAGCATTATGCTTCAGGCAATGAGCTAAAAAGTAGCTTTCAGGGAACAGAAATGAGTTTTCACTTACAGCAAAAAGAACTCTGTGAAACTGGAGAGAGCAACCTCCAGAAAGGATGGGAGACAGGAATCAAGGTGCTTAACCTTAGCCTGTTGCCAAGCATCAAGGTCTGTTTCATTATGAGGACAAGACAGCTTTCTGTAAATGGAAGCTCCAATAAACTTGCAGAGATGGATGTGGAATGGTTAGTGCTTAACACCTCTGAATGTGACAGGACCCTCCTTTGAAAAGATAACTCCTCCCAGATATGACAAGCTGGCTCATGAGCGCAAACTGGTCCTGAAATTGAAATTTGGGAAGGGTCAAGAAAGTAAAATCCATGATGTGGAAAGAACAGCAAAGGTGGAGATCTTCCTGTCAAAGCAGAAGCCAAGTGTCATTTCTCAGGTGGCAAGGCCAGATCCAGCCAGCACTCACACAAGGAACATTATGCAAAGCAGGCACAAGATGGACAGGCTGGCAGATATCCCATCGGCTCTGATTCTGCAGGTCCCAGCCAATTCATCTGCTAAGGAAAAATTGTGTTAATTAATAGGAAATGAGTGTGAAGAAAACGAATATCACGTGGCAATTGCAACAGTCTGCTCCCACACCAGCAGATTTAGGTCTTCTGTTGGGCTGCAGACAGAGAACATCTTGAATGAAGTCCTTATCCTATGCATTCCTCGCAATGCCAACTTCCTTGCCCTCTGCCACCCCTTCGTTGGCCAGATAACCCTGAAGTGACCCAATCACTCACTGCCTCTGTCTACAGAGTTTATTGAGTATCTAGAATCTTCCATGGTTCATGTTTCAGGCCCGGTCCTAGGCTCTGGGGATGTGGAAATGACTCTAGAATCCGGTTATTTTATTTTATTTTATTTTATTTATTTATTTTTTGAGACTAAGTCTCGCTCTGTTACCCAGGCTAGAGTGTAATGGTACGATCTTGGCTCACTGCAACCTCCACCTCCCTGGTTCAAACAATTCTCCCACCTCAACCTCCTGAGCAGCTGGGATTACAGGCACCCGCCATCATGCCCAGCTAATTTTGTATTTTTTGTAGAGACGGTGTTTCACTGTGTTGCCCAGGCTGGTCTTGAACTCCTGACCTCAGGTTGATCCACCCTCCGCGACCTCCCAAAGTGCTGGAATTATAAGAGTGAACCACTTGGCCCAAGCAAAACCCAGTTCTTATCTCAGAAAGTCACCATCCATCGCAGTTTAGCAGGAGGAGGACTGCTCTGCATATGAATAATTAAAGAAATGAGACATGCTCTGATGGCAGTAGGAATGCATAGAGACTTCTTGGAGAAAAGGCTGGCCTATCTCTGAACACAGGCTGTAGAGGGGACTGAGACCCTTTGTTTTAGGTTAAATGGAGGCTGCTAGGTGGAGGGTGCTAAGTGAAAATGCTATACAAACCGCATGTTTTTCACAAATAGCAGTAGTCTTCCCATCCAGCTCATTGCCAGTGGACCATCCCTGTATGTAAGTCTCCTGAAGAAACCCTAGGTCTTGTTGACTGTCTTTGGATCCTTTCTTCAGGCTCTTGGCCACGGTACCATCCCTATTGAAGTCGATAGGCATCGGCATGACAATACCTGACTCAACATGGGCTAACAGATTCTTTGTCTCAAGAAGTAGAATTGTAACCCAAAGAAGATTGTCTTTGGGTTACACTGGAGCTGACAGATCCAAGACAGCCAGGGCTGCAACAGTTAATGGATCTTGATAGGCAGGCAGAGAAGGGCTGGCTGTGGAGACAGGGCAGAAAGAAGCAGCTACCCAGAGGTATAAGATTACCTTGGTGTCCCTGCAAGGATGGGGAAGCAACTTCAGGTTCTGACTGGCTGGCACCTGTTCAGCCCTAGTGGGACCCAGCTACGTTGACCTGAGGCCCCTTACTAAGCCAATGCCAACACTGCTGGGGAGTTTGGGAGAGAAGAGGGCTGGCAGGGCCGATCCTGCAAGGGGATTTGCAGAACCAGGGTTTGGGGAGTGCTGATCTGGCAGCCCCTGCAGTTTAATTTCCTTCATTGAGACAGTGCTGGAGGGGCTGCTACGTGGACCTGCTGGCATTCCCCGACTTGGGCACTGAGGTCCTCTTTGCTGCCTGGCACAGAAGGCACAATGTGTGGCTAAGGAACATTTATTTTTGATTTTTGAAGTTCTGGGGTACACGTGCAGGATGTGCAGGTTTGTTACATAGGTAAACATGTGGCATGGTGGTTTGCTGCTCCTATCAACCCATCACCCAGGTCTTAAACCCAACATACATTAGCTATTTTTCCTAATACTCTGCCTTCTCCCACCCCACCCGGAACAATTTTTTTAATCCTTGGTATAAGACGGAGCCCCTGTGACCTTGGCCTCATTCGTCCCAGCTTTCAAATGACTGCCACTTCTTTTTTCCCCAAAAGAACTCTGCAAAATGTTACCGGGGAGATGCTTCCTGAGCCATGAATCAGCAGGCTCTAATCAGTCCCTCTGCGAATTCTAAGAACCTGTTCTTTCCAACACTCAGCTGACACCCCTTCCCATGATGCTTTCAGGAGAGGCCCCTAAAGCAGCTTTTTCATCTTGAGTTGTTTTTCATTTATTGTCTGTATGTCTATGTCTTGTTTTTATAGAAACTCTTTGAGAACAAGGGCCATGAAATTGTTTTTTTTAAACACTTAATATGTGATCAGTTTAATGCAAGAATATGAAAATACGCCCTTCATGACCAATGACATCTGAGTGCCCTCTGGGCTCACCAGCTCATCAGCACACCACCCTGGAGATGAAAGGGATCTCCACACATCAGCTGGGCCATTTTTTGCCCGTGAGCCCCTCCTAACCTCCACCCCAGGGCAGGACTGAACTTCAAGGCCAGATTCTCAGCACAGGGAGAGAGAGCTTACAGAACAAAAAGACCAATCTATATTTCAGAAGAGAAAACCAAGGCCCATAAAAGTTAGCTTTCTCTACATCATATAGCTAGTGAGTGGCATTATCCAGTTCTATTGCATGTATCAAATAGATGGTTCCCTAGGCTTTAAAGGAGGAGGAGGAGGTGGAGGTGGAAACAAAGCCTGCTCTTTACCCTTCCTCTACTTTTGCAACTCCTGGAGCTACAGGGAGCCTGCCTTCAGGTCCGTCTCCTGTTCCTGCCTTCAGATGCTAATTAGCCATGCTCCTGGGCAGAGTCCAGCTCAGCCCTGACCCGAAATGACTGGACACAGGGCTTCCCAAGACTTTTCTCATTTAAACCCTTTTTCTCTGCATCTCCCTTCCTCTCCTCTACCCCTAAAGAAAACAGCTCCAGGATGCCTAAAACAAGGCAAGTTGGCTGTATCCAGCTTCCAGCCTTCCCCTATTAGAGTTCATTCTGGCTCCCTGACAGCAACCATTCACCTACCGCAGCTTACAAACTCAGCTCCTGGCGGGAGGGTGTCCCAGAACCAGTCGCTGTACTCCAAGTTCAACCTCAGACAAGCTGTGTTATGCAAAGCAGGCACAAGATAGACAGTTTGGCAGGAGTTCAGTTACCTCGTATCATGGAAACTCTTACACCAACGTCTAGGCAGAGGGGAAGCAGTGTATTAATTAATAGGAAATTCATGCAAAGGAGGTTCATGCTGCATTTCATATCAAAGCCCCTCTCAGGAAGTGGAACTCTAAAGGCAGTCACTGCATCAGGCAGGTCGGGGTGTTTGTTAAGGAAGAAGTGGTCCTGCCTTTCCTCTAGGGAATCACTCAATCTTCCCATTCCTCCTGTCCCCGCTGGTGAGACACTTTCCTCTTTATTGTCTCCAACAGCAGCGGAAATGAGTCTTTGCAGAGTATTTGGCACCAGCAGAACCCACCTCTGCGATGGTGCACAGCCAACAGATGTACTGCCTTTGGCTGGAAACATGCAGGCTCTAAGATGGTAATCAGTGGCCTCGGCTTCCCCCTGGGTGTTTCTTCCCATTAGCTCCCCTCCCCCAGCCTCATACAGAGCAGTGGGATCTCCGGACATCCAACCAGGCACCCGTCCTTACCATGCCAGAGGTCAATTGCTGTCAATTGCTGCTCCATGTGCCTGTTTCCCCCACAAGATTGTACATTCCCTTAGGACCACAACCCTGCCACATTCATTGGCCTATATTATGGGATTGTTAAACATGTTTGATATATCAATGGAGGAATGGATGGCTTAACTCTCAGGATAAGCTATTATGAACTCTTTCAGATTAAAGTGAACATTATCATTAGGGCCAAGCAATATGACTCCAGGGTATGTGCATTCTAAAAGCCTTTCACCTAAATGGTGAAAACAGGAGAATTTTAGGCACAGGTAGTTGGGAAGGAGAGTTTAGGGGAAATCCAGTAGCCTTTCAAGGGCAGAAGAGCAACTGAAGCCCTCAGACCCAGATGATAAAAGGGAACATTGTCTGCAGAGAATTTCAAAGCAATAACATCTAACCAAAACCAGTTTGCATTCTATTATCATCTTTGTAAGCAGTTTGAAACAATGTCAGTGATAAAGTATCCCTCCCCACTAAAAAATCTTTAGCTGGTTTAACTTCTGAGCAATTGCTGCAGTTTATTGTTCAATATTAATAATACATGTAAATGGCAAATGACCTCATTTTAATAACTAATTCTAGAATACACATTGTATTCTATATGGAATTTCATTTGGAGAAATCCCAGTTACACAATTGGCCTCCAACACAGACACAGCTATACATGTTCCTTTGAAGAGTAAGTTTTTCCCCGTTCAGAATCTTTTGAGCTTGCTTTGGGTGAAGTTCATGTCTGCAATCCCTATGGTACCATATGCCCTTGCATTTAAACAGTGGATTCTAAATAAACAACGATAGCTCAATGATTATAAAGATGAATTTGAGTCTCAATTTTGGCATTCAGCGTGACCACTAATAGAGTTTTTTTGTTTTTGTATATTTGGTTTTTTTAGGGACAGGGTCTCACTCTGTCTCCCAGGCTGGAGTACAGTGGAGCCAAAATATCTCACTGCAGCTTCTGATTCTGGGGCTCAAGCAATTCTTCTGCCTCTTCCTCCTGAGTAGCTGGGACTACAGGTGTGTGCCACCACACCTGGGTAATTTTTTAAATGTTCTGTGGAGACAGGGATCTTGCTTTGGTGCCCAGGCTGGTCTCAAATTCTTTGCTTCAAGTGATCCTCCCACCTCAGGCTCCCAAAAGTGCTGAGATTATGGGCATGACTACCAGTTTTTTGTTATTTAATATTTAAATGTTAAAACATAAAGGACTAATATCGAGAATCTACAAGGAACTCAAACAAATCAGCAAGAAAAAGCAAACAAATAATCCCATTAAAAAGTGGGCAAATGACATGAAAAGGTATTTCTCAAAAGAAGATATACAAATGACCAAAAAACATGAAAAAATGTTCATCATCACTAATCATCAGGGAAATGCATATTAAAACCACAATGAGATACCACCTTACCCCAGCTGGAATGGCCATTACTAAAAGGTCAAAAAACAACACATGACGGTGCCAATGCAGTGAAAAGGGAACACTTACATGCTGTTGCTAGGAATGTAAATTAGTGCAACTTCTATGGAAAGCAGTATGGAGATTTCTCAAAGAACTAAAAGCAGATCTACCATTTGATCCAGCAATCCCACTACTTGGTATCCACCCAAAGGAAAAGAAGTCATACAAAAAAGACAGCTGCATGTGTGTGTGTATCATAGCACAATTCACAATTGCAAAGATACGGAATTGACCTACTTGCCCATCAACCAATGAGAGAATAAAGAGAATGTGGTATTATATATACCATGAAATACTACTCAACCATAAAAAAGAATAAAATCATGTCTTTTGCAGCAACTTGGACAGGAGGCCATTATCCAATGTGAAATAACTCAGGAACGTAAAACCAAATACCACATGTTCTCACTTATGAGAGACCTAAGCTATGGGTGTGCAGGGGCATACAGAGCAGTGTAATGGACATTGGAGACTCAGAAGAGGGGAGAAAAGGAGGAGGGTGAAGGAGGGATGAAAAATTACCTATTGGGCACAACATACACTATTCAGGTGATGGGTACACTAAAAGCCCTGATTTCACCACTATATAGTTCATCTATGTAACCAGAAACCATTTGTACCCCTAAAGCTATTGAAATAAAGTTTAAAAAATAAAATGAAAATAAATTTCAAAACAGTGAAGTAATGAGAACTGTGAGGTGAGTTATAATTTATTTATTTTTTTGGGTGGGGGGTTTAGGTGCAAACTTTATTTCATACATTAAATATTTTACTGAATTTTCATAATATCTTTTAACTTGAAATGTATTCATTTTATTTTATTTTATTTTATTTTATTTTATTTTATTTATTTTTTTCAAGACAGAGTCTCACTCTGTCACCACGCTGGAGTGAAGTGGCGCCATCTCGGCTCACTGTAACCTCCGCCTCCCGGGTTCAAGCGAGTCTCCTGCCTTAGCCTCCCAAGTAGCTGGGACTACAGATAATTGCTTTAAAAGTAGAGAATGAGTTGAGAAAAAAATATTTATGGTATGATTTCATAGTTACCTAAATTATACTTTTTGCAGATCTTTCCATTTTATTAATATTTATCCAATAATTACTAAAAATTATTCATGAGATATTATATCAGACTAATTATATGTTAGTTCAAATTGCTGTATAGATACAAGATCTGTTGAAGTGCTGTACATTTTCTCTTTTATGTGTTGTAATGTTTATCTTAGGCTTTATTTTTAAAACATTATTTTTATTGGCCTAAATATATAAACAAAGTTCAAGAAAAGAAAAATCTTACTGTTTCTTTTCTGGTCTTTTTTTTTTTTTTTGAGACAAGGTCTCACTCTATTGCCCAGGCTGGAGTGCAGTGGCACAATCATAACTTACTACAGCCTCAACCTCCCAGACTTAACTGATCCTCCTGCCTTGGCCTCCCAAGTAGCTGGGACTACAGGCATGCACTACTATGCCCAGCTAATTTTTTAAATATATTTTGGTAGAGGCAGAATCTCCCTATATTGCCCAGACTGGTCTCAAACTCCTGGGCTCAAGCTGTCCTCCTGCCTCAGCCTCCCAAACTGCTGGGATTACAGGAATGAGCCACCACGCCCAGCCCTTTCCTGGTCATTCTTCTTTTCCTATTACAATTCCTACTGAGAGCAATACTTTTGCTGTGTACGGGAGGTGGTTGTTAAATTATGATTCATTCACTTCAGGTGTCAAACATGGCAGCAATGACAATGGAAAATCTGGGGCACTCATATCTTACTGTATGATCTACGCCCCTACTCCAGGCCACACCTGCCCCATTGATCACTCTCTGCTTCTTTACTCTGTTTCACTTTCTACATAGCATATCTTAACTGTCTAAAATTCTGTCTCTTCCTGCTCCTCCATTTCCTCCTTCTGTCTCTCTCTCTTCTCCAGAGGACAGTGTGTTTGTCTTTGTGCTGTCCACAGAAGGTGCTTAAAGAACATCCATTGAATAAATTAAACCACTCATACCAAAGATAAATTTCTATTCCAATCTGGAGATGTTGGCCCTCTGTATGGCACTTGGAGCCAGGGTGGGTTGACTTTCCCCTGCAGGCTGGCAAAGTTCCACAGAGCCATATCCTTTAATTAAGTTGCTATTTTTGCTTAGTGGCGCTATGATAGCTCAAGTCAAGTTGCTAAGGGCAACATACCTTTGCTTTTTCCACTTCTTCTACTCCCTTCAGAAAAAAAGTACAAAAAGATTTTTTTTAAGGCTCAGGTGATAAAAGTCCCCAGAGGAAGAAAAATGCCCCCAAACTATACACTAACATAATCTAGTCATAACCGTGAACATCTTAGCTCAACAATTTAAAAAATTCTTTCAGCTAACACCATCACAGGTTTTAAAGGTATTTGCTTCTTAGTAACTTTTACATTTTATCATAGGATTTGGGGGGGAAAAAGAGGAAGAATCTTCAAGACATGAAGAAATTAAAAAGAATTCCAAGAATGTGGAGAAGGAGGCAGAGCAAGATGGCAGAATAGAAGGCTCCACTGAATTGTCCCCTGGCAAGGACATCAATATAACAGCTATCCACACACAGAAAGAACCAAAAATCAGGTAAGCACTCACAGTACCTGGTTTTAACTTCATATAACCAAAAAAGGAACTGAAGTGGTAGGAAAAACAGTCTTGAATTGCTGACACCACCCCTCCCCCAACCCCTGGCAGGGACAGCATGGTACAGAGAGCCTTTCTGTGCCCCGGGGAGAGGGAGAGCACAGCAATTGTGAGGCACTGAACTCCGTGTTGCCCTGTGGTTACAGAAAACAAAACAGGACCGAACTCAGCTGACACCAGTGCATGGAGGGAGTATTGAAATCAGCCCTGGCCAGGGGGAGTTGCGGATCCTTGTGATCAAAACGTGAGTTCCCACAATCCTCGCCACCATAGGCTAAAGTGCTCTGGGGCCATAAATAAACTTGAAAGACAGTCTAGGCTACGAGGACTACAACTCTTAGGTTAGTCCTAGTGCTGAACTACGCCTAAATACAGTAGACTGGGGCTGGCAGCGAGTTGGTTGGGGGGAGGGTGGCGGGCACGTGACTACCTGCGACATCGGCTGGCATGGTTTTGGGAGTGGTGGCATCACCCCTCCCCTAAACCCAGACTGCACAGCTTGTGACTCCAAAAGAGACCCTTTCCTTCCACTTGAGGAGAGGACAGGGAAGAGTGGGAAGGACTTTGTCTTCCACCTTGTATACCAATTGGTAGTATAAGGCCCCGGTTAAAGGCATGAGGCCCCCTTTCTAGACCCTAACTCCTGAAGGACATATCTAGACACACTCTGAGCCAAAACAGACCCTGCTGCCTTGAACGGAAGATCTGGTCCTGGCAGGATTTATTACTTGCTAACTGAAGATCCACTCTTGGACCCTGAATTACTGGTAGCAATACTCAGATACTATATCGAAGGCCTTGGATGAGCCTCTGAGACTTGCTGGCTTTAGGTGACACTAGCACATTCCCAGCTATGGTGGCTATAGGGCAAGACTCTTTCAACTTGAGAAAAGCAGAGGGTAAAGTAAAGGGTATTTTGTCTTTACTTTTCCTGGCACCTTAGGTACCAGCTTGGCCACAGAGGGGTAGAGCACCAAGCAGGCTCTTGGAGTCCCTAGTTCCAAGACTTGACTCCTAAATGGCATTCCTGGACCTGCCCTGGGCCAGAGGGGAACCCACTTCCCCAAAGGGTGAGTCCCAGGCCAGGCAGCATTCACCACAGTTTGACTGAAGAGACCTTGGGTATTAACAGAACATCAGCAGTAGTCTGGCAGCACACCCATGGGCCTGTGGTGGTGGTGGCCATGAGGTGAGGCTCCTCTTCCTTTGGAAAGGGGAGGGAAGAGTGGAATGGACCACATCTTGTGGTTTGAGCACCAGCCTAGCGACAGTATGATAGAACACCAGGTGGATTTCTAAGGTTTTTGACTCTAGTCCCTGGCTGCTCGACAGCCCCTCTGGACTCACTGGGGGCCTGGGCGAATACATCACCTGTGTCCTGGGGAACATGGGCCTGGCTGGCTTTTCCATCTGCTGATTGTAGAGCCCCAGGGCCTTGAGCAAATACAGGCCATATCCAGGGAGTAGTTACAGCATGCCTGGAGTCAAACCCAATGCTGTGCTAGCTTCAGGTCTGACCCAGCAAAGTCCTAGTGGTGGCAGCCATAGAGGTGCTTGCGTCACTCCACCCCCAGTTCCACGTGGCTCAGAACAGAGAAAGAGACTCCAATTTTCAGGGAGAAAGGAAGGGAAGAGGCAAGAGTCTCTGCCCAGTCATTCAGAGAATTCTCCTGGATCTTGTCCAAGACCATCAAGGTGATACCTCTATGAGTCTGCAAGAACCACAGCATTACTGGGCTTGGGGTGCCCCCTAAAACAGACACAGCTTAGATCACAACACCCTAGTCCTTTCAAATATATGGAAAGTCTTCCCAAGAAGAATGGCTACAAAAAACCCCAGGCTTCAAATACTATAATAAGTAGCTAACTCTTCAATACTCAGATACAGATGAGCATTTACAAGTATCAAGATGATCCAGGAAAACATGACCTCACCAAATGAACTAAATAAGGTGCCAGGGACCAATGTTGGAGAAACTGAGATATGTGACCTTTCAGACAGAGAATTCAAAATAGTTGCTTTGAGGAAACCCAAAGAAATTCAAGATAAGACAGAGAAGGAATACCGAATTCTATCAGATAAACTTAACAAAGAGATTTAAATAGTAAAAAAGAATCAAGCAGAAATTCTGGAGTTGAAAAATGCAATTGACATATTAAAAAATGCATCAGAGTCTTTTAACAGCAGAAGCGATCAAGAAGAAGAATTAGGGAGCTTGATTACAGGCCATTTGAAAATACACAGTCAAAGGAGACAAAAGAAAAAGAATAAAAAATGACAAAGCACACCCATGGGATCTAGAAAATAGCCTCAAAAGGGAAAATCTAAAAGTTATTGACCTTAAAGAGAATGTATACAAAGAGATAGGGGTAGAAAATTTATTCACAGAGATAATAACAATGAACATCCCCAACCTAGAGAAAGGTATCAATATTTAAGTACAAGAAGGTTATAGAACACCAAGCAGATTTAATCCAAAGAAGACTACCTCAAGGCATTCAATAATTAAACTTCCAAATGTCAAGGATAAAGAAAGGATTCAAAAGCAGCAAGAGAAAATAAACAAATAACATACAATGGAGCTTCAATACATCTGACAGCAGGCCTTTCAGTGGAAACCTTACAGGTCAAGAGAGAGTAGCAAGACATATTTAAAGCGCTGGAGAAAAAAAAAATTTACCCTAGAATAGCATATCTGGAAAAAATATCCTTTAAACATGAAGGACAAATAAAGACTTTCCAGACAAACAAAAGCTGAGGGATTTCATCAACACCAGATCTGTCCTGCAAGAAATGCTAAAGGGAGTTGAGTATTCAATCTGAAAGAAGACAAGGATACTAATGAGCAATAAGAAATTACCTGAAGATACAAAACTCACTAGTAATATAAGTAAACAGAAAACCACAGGATATTGTAACACTGTGATTGTGGTGTGTAAACTACTCTTATCTTAGGTAGAAAGACTAAACAATAAAGCAATAAAAAAATACAACAACTTTTTAAGACAGCAGTACAATAAGATATAAATAGAAACAACAAAAAGTTTAAAAGCAGGGGACAAAGTTAAGTTAGAGAATCGTTATTATTTTTCTTTTTTTGCTTGTTTGTTTGTTTATGCAAAAAATGTTAACTTCTTATCAGCTTAAAATAATGGGCTATAAGATAGTATTTGCAAGCCTCATGGATACAATGGACACACAAAAAATGAAAAGCAAGAAACTAAATCATATCACCATAGAAAATCACTTTCACTAAAAGGAAAACAGGAAGAAAAGAAAGAATTAAGACCACAAAACAACCAAAACACAAATAACAAAATGGCAGGAGTAAGTTCTTACTTACCAATAACAACATTGAATATAAATGGACTAAACTCTCTAATCAAAAGATGTAGAGTGGCCGATTGGATAAAACAAGAGCCATTGATCTATTGCCTACAAGAAACACACTTCACCTATAAGGACATGTAGAGATTGAAAATAAAGGGATAGGAAAAGATATTTTGTGCCAAATGAAGCCAAAAGAAAAGCAGGAATAGCTATAAATAGATATAAAGGGCTGAGTGCAGAAGCTTATGCCTGTAATCTCAGCACTTTAGGAGGCTGAGACAGATGGATTTCTTGAGCCCAGGGGTTTGAGACTAGCCTAAGCAACATGGTAAAACCTCATTTCTACACAAAATACAAACATTAGCCAAGCACAGTGGTGCATGTCTGTAGTCCCAGCTACTCAGGAGGCTGAGGAGGAAGGATGCCTTGAGCCCAGGAGGTTGAGGTTGCAGTGAGCCGAGATTGTGCCACTGCCCTCCAGCCTGGTGACGGACAAAGACCCTGGTTCAAAAAAAAAAAAAAAAAAAAAAAGAGAGACAAAGAAGGTCACTATAAAATGATAAAGGTAAAGGGGTCAATTTGGCAAGAGGATATAACAATTTTAAACATATATGCACCCAACACCATAGCACCCAGACACATAAAGCAAATATTATTAGAGGTAAATAGAGAAATAGGCCCCAATACAATAACAGCTGGAGACTTCAACACCCCATTTTCAGCATTGGACATAACTTCCAGGCATAAAATCAACAAAAAAAATCAAACTTCATTTGCATTATAGGTCAAAAGGACCTAATAGATATTTACAGAACATTTCATCCAATGGCTGCAGAATACACATTTGTTTCTTCAGTACATGGACCATTTTCAAAGATAGACCATATGTTAGGTCACAAAACAAGCCTGAAAACATTCAAAAAAATTAAAATAATATCAAGCATCTTCTCTGATCATAATGGAATAAAACTATAAATCAATAAAAAAGAAATTTGGAAACTACACAAACACATGGAAATTAAACAATATGCTCCTGAATGACTGATGGGTTAATGAAAAAATTAAGAAGAAAATAGAAAAATTTCTTGAAACAAATGATAATAGAAACACAACATAATAAAACCTATGGGATACAGCAAATGCACTACTAAGAGGAAAGTTTATAGCTGTTAAGTGCCTACATCAAAAAGTAGAAAAACTTCAAATAAACAACCTGATGATGCATCTTAAAGAACTAAAAAAGCAAGAGCAAAGCAAAACTAAAATTAATAGAAGAAAATATATAATAAAGATCAGAGCAGAGATAATGAAATTGAAATAAAGAAACAATACAAAAGATCAATGAAACAAAAAGTTGCTTTTATGAAAAGTTAAACAAAATTGACAAAACGGTAGACAGACTAAGAAAAAAAGAGAGAATATCCAAATAAATAAAATCAGAGATGAAAATGGAGACATTACAGCTGATACTACAGAAATTCAAAGTACCATTAGTGTCTACTATGAGCAACTATATGTCAATAAACTGGAAAATCTAGAAGAAATGGAAAATTCCATAGACACAAACAATCTACCAAGATTGAACCATGAAGAAATCCAAAATCTGTACAGACCAATACAAATAACGAGAGCAAATCTGTAATAAAAAGTCTCCCAGGAAAGAACAGCTGGGGCCTGACGGTTTCACTGCTGAATCCTACAGAACATTTAAAGAACTCATACCAATCCTATTCAAACTATTCCACAAAATAGAGGAGGAGAGAATACCTCCAAACTCATTCTATGAGGCCAGTATTAGCCTGATATCAAAACCAGAAAAAAGACACATTGAAAAAAGAAAACTACAGACCAATATCTCTGATAAATATTAATTTAAAAATCCTCAAAAAATACTATTATAGTAAACCAAATCCAACAGTATATTTAAAAAATCATCAGCTGAGTGCAGTAATTCACACCTGTAATCTCAGCACTTTGGAAGGTTCAGATGGGTGGATCACTTGAGCTTAGGAGTTTGAGACCAGCCTGGGCATTATGAGGAAATCCCATCTCTACAAAAAATACAAAAATTAGCCTGGCATAGTGGCACACTCCTGTAGTCCCAGCTACTCAGGAGACTGAGGTGGCAGGGTCGCTTGAGCCCAGGAGGTTGAGGCTGTAGTGAGCTGTGATCACACCACTGAACTCCAGCCTGGGTGACAGAGCAAGACCTCGTGTCTCTCTCTCTCCATGTAAATACATATAGGTACATAAATATTATATATTATATAATATAATCATTATATAGATATATATATGTGTATATATATTTCATCATGATCAAGTGGGATTTATCCCAGGCATCAGGGATGCAAAGATGGTTCAACATATGCAAATCAATCAATGTGATACATCATATCAATAAAATAAAGGACAAAATACATATGATAATTTTAATTGGTGCTGAAAAATCATTTAATAAAATTCAACATCCCTTCACAATAAAAACTTTCAAAAAACTGAGTTAGAAGGAGCATACCTCAACATAATAAAAGCCATATATGGCAGACCCACAGCTCATATCATACTGAATGGGGAAACACAGCATGATTTGGAGCACAACAAGGATGCTCACGTTCACCACTGTTATTCACCACAGTACTGGAAGTCCTAGTTAGAGCAATCAAACAAGATAAAGAAAGGGCATCCAAATTGGAAAGGAAGAATTCAAATTATCCTTATTTTTAGATGACGTGATCTTATATTTGGAAAATCCTAATGACTCTACAATAAAACTATGAGAACTGATAAATTCAGTAAAGTTGCAGGATACAAAATCCCATTTACAATAGCTACAAATAAAATACCTAGGAATTAAACAAAGAAGACTCTATAATGTAAACTATAAAACACTGATGAAGGAAATGGAAGAGGGTCCCACAAAGTGGAAAAATAGTCCATCTTCATGGATTGGAAAAATCAATGTTGTTAAAATGTCCATACTACTACAGATTCAATGCAATCCCCATCAAAATGCCAATGACATTCTTCACAGAAATACAAAAAAAAAAAAAAAAAAAAAAATTCTAGAATGTATTTGGAACCAAAAAATACCCAGAATAGCCAAAGCAAATAGAATAAAACTGGAGGAATCACATTACCTTACTTAACAATTATACTGCAGAGCTATAGTAACCAAAACAGCATGATACTGGCATAAAAACAGACATATAGACCAATGGAACTCAATAGAGAACCCAGAAACAAATCCACACACCTACGGTGAACTCATTTTCAACAAAGGTGCCAAGAAGATACATTGAGGAACAGACAGTTTCTTCAATAAATGGTGCTGGAAAAAATGAATATCCATATGCAAAAAAAAAAAAAAAAAAAAAAAAAAGAAACTAGATTCTTCTCCCTCATCACATACCAAAATCAAACCAAAATGGATCAAAGAATGAAATCTATGACCTTAATCTATATATCTACTACGAGAAAGCATCAGAGAAACTCTCCAGGACTCTGGTCTAGGCAAAATTTTTTTTAGTAATACCCCAGAAGCACAGGCAACCAAAGCAAAAATGGACAAATGAGATCACATCAAGCTAAAACGCTTCTGCACAGCAAAGCAAACAATCAACAAAATGAAGACACAACCCACAGAATGGGAGAAAATATTTTCAAACTACTCATCCACCAAGGGATTAGTAACCAGAATACATAAATAGCTCAAACAACTCTATAGGAAAAAAATGTAATAATCCGATTAAAAATGGGCAAAATATTTCAACACTTTTCTCAAAAGAAGACATACAAATGACAAACAGGCATTTGAAAAGATATTCAACATCATTGATCATCAGAGAAATGCAAACCGAAACTACAATGAAATATCATCTCACTCCAGTTAAAATGGCTTATATCCAAAGACAGGCAATAACAAAGGCTAGCAAGAATGTGAAGCAAAGGAAATTCTCATACACTGTTGGTGGGAATGTAAATTAGTACAACCACCATGGAGAACAGTTGGAGGTTCCTCAAAAAACTAAAAATAGAGCTACTATATGATCCAGCAATTCCCCTGCTGGTATATACCCAAAAGAAAGTAAATCAGTATATCGAAGAGATATATGCACTGCCATGTTTATTGCAGCACTGTTCATAATAGCCAAAATTTGGAAACAACCTAAATGCCCATCAACAGATGAATGGATAAAGAAAATGTGGCACTTGGCCGGGCGCGGTGGCTTACGCCTGTAATCCCAGCACTTTGGGAGCCTGAGGTGGGTGGATCACGAGGTTAAGGGGTTCGAGACCAGCCTGAAACCCTGTCTCTACTAAAAACACAAAAATTAGCTGGGTGTAGTGGTGGGCGCCTGTAATCCCAGCTACTCGGGAGGCTGAGGCAGAGAATTGCTTGAACCTGGGAGGCGGAGGTTGTAGTGAGCTGAGATCACGCCACTGCCCTCCAGCCTGGGCAACAGAGCGAGACTCTGTCTCAAAAAAAAAAAAAGAAAGAAAGAAAGAAAAGAAAAAAGAAAATGTGGCAGTTGTACACAGTGAAGTACTATTCAGCCATAAAAAAAGGAATGAGATCATGTCACTCACAATAACAACATGGATGAAACTGGAGGTCATTATGCTAAGTGAAACAAGCCAGGCACAAAAAGACAAACATTGCATGTTCTCACTTATTTGTGGGATCTAAAAATCAAAACAATTGTAATGCAGATAGGCAGTCGAAGAATGGTTACTAGAGGCTGGAAAGGGTAGTGGGGCAGCGGGAGATGGAGATGATTAAGGGGTACAAAAAAATTGTTAGAAAGAATGAATAAGGCCTAGTATTTGATAGCACAACAAGATGACTTAAGTCAATAATAATTTCATTGTACATTTTAAAATAACTAAAAGAGTATAATTGAATTGTTTGCAACACAAAGGATAAATGCTTGAAGGGACATTTATCACATTTTACATTACGTGATTATTACTCATTACAGGCCTATATCAAAACATCTCAGGTACTCCATAAATATATACATTTACTATGTAACCACAAAAATTAAAAATTAAAAAAAAAAGAATTCCAAGCATGTGATTTGCAATCCAAAGTACTTGGGGTAAAACGGGGTCATGTTCTGTTGCCCAGGCTGGAGTGCAGTGGCACAAGCATAGCTCACTACAGCCTGGAACTCCTGGGCTCTAGCAATCCTCCCACCTCGGCTTCTTGAATAGCTGGGATTACAGGTGTGCACCACCACAACCAGCCTGTTTATTCTTAAGGTGAGGTTGGCTGTGGTATGTGGGGTTTGACAATCATCCAGTACTCCATCTTCCTTATCCCTACATTCAACTAATCTCCAGTTCTTCCAGATAATAACTCTCAACTATTTCTCAAATGTAACCCTCCCTTTCCATATATCAATCAACAGTCTTCTGGTTTCCCTGCCTCCAGTATTGTCCCCAATCCACTTTACCCAATTCCAACAGCCCAACCATGCCCCCTCACTGTATAACACATTTTAATAACTGCTCTTTGCCTAGAGCGAAAAATCCAAGCTCCTTAATGAGCCACAAAAGACTCTCTGGAACAGTACCACCATTTCTCATCCCTCATCTTCCAACTAATGATTCACCAAACCCAGCTCTTGCACTTTTCCAAACATGCCCATGAAGTTTCTCACTTTCTCACTTCGGTGTCTGTGTATAGGCTCACCTTATGCCCAGATTCTTATGGTCATCCCTCTAGTCTCTGGCTGATTCCTATTCACCTAAGACTCAATGTAAGTGTCCTTTCCTCCAAGAAGCCTCCTCTGAAACACCCATCCAACCAATCAGAATTAGGTTCTTCCCCTTTATATTCCCAAAGAGCCCTCTATCACTCTGTGAATGTTGCCAAATTATAATTATGTGCCTACAGAGCCATTAACCCTATTGGACTGACTTCCTGAGGTCAGTGACTGTATCTTACATCTACATCTTTTTTTTTTTTTTTTTTTTTGAGATGGAATCTAGCTGTGTTGCCCAGGCTGGAGTGCAGTGGTGCGATCTGGGCTCACTGCAACCTCCGCCCCCACCAAGTTCAAGCAATTCTCCTGCCTCAGCCTCCCGAGTAGCTGGGACCACAGGTGCCTGCCACCACTCCTGGCTAATTTTTGTATTTTTAGTAGAGACAGGGTTTCACCACGTTGGCCAAGCTGGTCTTGAACTCTTCACCTCAAGAGATCCACCTGCCTCAGCCTTCCAAAGTGCCTGGATTACAGGCATGAGCCACCACACCCAGCTGTATCTTACATCTTTATCTTAGTGCCTGGAACAGTGTCTGGCATATAATTAGCACATAATAAGTGCTGACTGCATGGATGAATATGAATGATAAGGGTTTTTTTTTTTTTTAACTTAAGCATATGAAAATTCTTAGGAAATCCTAAAAGTAGAATTACATTTAATTATATATTTGAAGAACTGCTTTTATGTAAAATAAATAAATAAATAAATAAGTATCCCAACCTTGCAATCCTGAGAAGTTCACCCAGCCAGTCCAATTCCTTCTCACCTGGCTTTCTTGAGTTCCAGGAAGAGATTCTTGCTTCATTTTGTGCATGGAGGATGCTGTTCTCCAGGGTTGCTAATTTAGCACTTCTCCTGGTTATTAAAATAACATGCTTATCACTGGGTCTAGATGTGCCTTAGTTCAGGGCACAAACAGACATGAGCTGGAGGCAGGACATGCTTATTTGGAGATTTACTGAAACTATAGTCTTGATCTACAAGCTTCTGGGGGTACCCAATTAGTTCTCCAAAATTAAATCTGTGTTTGGGGGGAGAAGTTTTTCAACTTGCACCCATCCTGTTTCCTCCTTGAATCCCTTTAAGTACCCAACCACATCGCTACACTCACTTCGGACTCTGACAAGCTTTTACAGGTAGGAACATATCCATTCTTTTTGTTGTTACTGTTATTGTTGAGATAGACTCTCGCTCTGTTGCCCAGGCTGGAGTGCAGTGGCATGATCTCAGCTTGCTGCATTCTCCACCTCCTGGGTTCACGCGATGCTCGTGATCCTCCTGCCTCAGCCTCCCAAGTAGCTTGGATTACAGATGTGCACGACACGCCAGGCTAATTTTTGTATTTGTAGTAGAGATCCAGTTTTGCCATATTGGCTGGGCTGGTCTCGAACTCCTGGCCTCATGTGATTTCACCCACCTTGGCCTCCCAAAGTGCTGGGATTACAGGCATCAGCCACCATGCCCAGCCAGAATGTATTTATTCTGATAAAGCTTTCCAGTTACTCTAATATGTCCTCAGACCCATCTGGCCAAATACAACCCACCTGGACAACTGATCCAACTTTTCCTTCACCAATGACGCGCTCGGGTCAGAGCAACAGCAGCAAGGTTCTTCTGGGACTAGACACCTCATTTTTCCTCTTATCAGAGTTCAGTTCCAGCATTTCTGTAGTGCCTTCCTAAAAGAACAATAAGGATCAGGAAGAAATCACATTGTAGGTCATTGGAAAGGACATGTCAGATTCTAGACGAAAACGTAAATTAGAGAACTCCAGGGAGATGAGTACAAACTGATCTTCTGAAATCACACAACCCAAACTAAGGTTTTTCTGGCCAAGACCGTGCCAAGAGTATGTTCTAGCACTCACCAAACCTGCAGCCTTGTGATAAGAGCACACTTTTAACCCTTAATGAAGGTCCCCAAAAGCAGACAGAAAAAATTAACAGGGACTAATGATAGTAACTGCCACCTGTACTCCTTTGAAACAGTTGGAATTAGAAGAAGATTGTGCAAATATCATGATAGAACAAGATTATTGTACGAAGATACTGTCTTTATAGCATTCCTAGTGCCTCTAGATATCTGGAAACTCAGTTATCAAGATGTTCTAGGAATTCCTCAGACCTCTGGTGAAAAAAAAATGTAAACACTTATTTATTAGTCATTTAATTATGTGATATTTATTGAGTTTGCCACATATGCCAAACACGTGGCTAGGTCACAAACTAAAAGACTGTGCTCCTTTTGTTCACCACTGTACTCCCAACACTTAGTACAGCACCTGACATACAGTGGATGCTCAATACAGTGTTTTTGGTTGGTTGGTTGGTTGTTTGGTTGGTTGGTTAGTTGATTGGTTGGTTTTTGAGATGGAGTCTCGCTCTGTCACCCCGGCTGGAGTACAGTCGTACAATCTTGGCTCACTACAACCTCCTCTTCCCAGGTTCAAGCAAATCTCCTGCCTCAGTCTTCTGAGTAGCTGGGAGTACAGGTGTCCACCACCACACCCGGCTAATTTTTGTATTTTTAGTAGAAATGAGGTTTCACCATGTTGGCCAGGCCGATCTTGAACTCCTAACCTCAGATGATCCACCCACCTCGGCTCCCCAAAATGCTGAGATTACAGGCGTGAGCCACCGCGCCCAGCCAGAATGTTTAAATATAAGAAATTAACACAAAGATCAACGTCTGGGAGCACAATATGGGGAGCTCTGCAGCCCTGCTTCCCAGTGAAATGGGTGAAAATTATTTTTAAAACAACCACATAAAGCCTAAAGACATACAGCAAAAGAAGATACACCTATTCAAGAAACTCTATGAAAATTTAGTAAGAAAAAAAGAGTATGTTATCTGAGCCAAGACTACTCTCTTTCTGCCCCTTCCTAGCTCAGTGAGGCAGATGACCAGTGGGCTGGGGAGGGGGGAACACTTAACTAAACTAATATAGGCAGTCACTAAGCAGATAAGCAAAGAACAATAACAAGTTCTGGGACAGGGCAGGGGTGGATCGGTACTCAGAGTTTACTACAATATGTCCAGTTTCCAATAAAAAAATGATAAGGCATGCAAAGAAACAGATCAGTATGACCCATACACCAGGCTGGTGATACAAACTGCCTGAGAGAACAAATCGATTGTGGGGTTAACAGAAAATGGCTTCAAAAAGGCCATTATAAATCTATTCAGAGAACTAAAAGAAGCTATGATTAAAGAAGTAAAGAAAGGTGTGATGATGATGTCACATCAAATAGACACTATCAGTAAAGAGATAGACAAATAAATGAATAAATAAATGAACGGGTGAATGAATGAATGAATATAGACTTTTAGCAGCATGCCCACCTCTAACATTTGCAAAGGCGAGGACAAGAGTAAAAATAGAGGCCTGTATACCCTATGTCTAAATAGATGTGAAATCAAGTGAACAAACTGTTAAATAAATCATGTTCTGTCCTCATACTTAAAAGATGTACTTTAATAATGACTTAGATATAGAAGGTATAATTGTGAATGAGCTACCTACCAGTTCAAGGTCTGTCTAGCTCTCAACTCTCCTAGGAGAGCTGCTTTTGGCCACTGGAAGCACATCTCTTCCCAGACCCAGGAAGGACGCTGGTGCCATCCCTCAAGGTGGGCAGAGCCCTTTGAATAGCGAATTCCTGGGTCTCGGGCATCCCAGAGCATGGTTTAGCTCAGAACAGTTCTGAAACTTGAGCAAGCATCAGAATCACCAACAGCGGTGTTAAAATACTGACTGCAGGAGCCATCCTTCAGAATTTTTGTTTCAGGAGTTCTGAGTCAGGAGCCAAGAATGTGCATTTCTAGCAAATTCCTAGGTGATGTGATGCTACTCTTTGGAGGACCACATTCTGAGAACTACTGATCTAGAATGAGGGGCTGCAGGCTCTGCGTGGGCATAGTTTCACTGCCCTTTTGGGAGGGGATCAGCTGGAGGAGAGTCAGGGCAGGGTCGTCTGAAACACAGGGCCCAGAGTTCTTGTGTCCAGCCTGACTTAGCCGTGGCAGAATATATACCAGGCGGCCTGGGAGACAACAGAGTCTGATGTACGAGATGTCTGCACCTTGCAATGTAGCCGTTCTTCAACACTAGAGTCCAGTCATTTGATCAGGAGACACACACTCCCTAGCAACAGACCAGCAACTTTCCTCCGACCAAGTCCAAGTGCCAGGGGACACAAGGATGCTCTCATTTCTTCTATCACCAGTCATGGGATGACACGGCAGCAGGGTCAGCTGAGGTTCCAGCGAGAACAGGGATTACTTTGTTCCCTTTGAGACATACTAAATTCATTAGAGCACAAAACCTTTTTTTCTGGGGTATCATTTATTAACTTGCATCACATGCAAATATTTTGGGAACTGTATTGCTGCCCTACTCTAACAGGGATTCAGCCACCTCCCTCATCAAATTTTTAAGAAGGTAACCAGTGGTCAAATAAAAGATTTATTTCTTACTCTAACTCAAGCTTAAAGATGTTAAATGAGTACACTGTAAACAGAGCAGACTAAAACCAAAATGACATGGTTACATCACAGTGTTTATTGTCTGCACCTAAGCAGGCAGAAAGGTGATTCTGCAGGCATTCCAATAAACTGAGCCTTGACTAATTGCAGTTTTGTCCAACAAATTGTTTTTATTTTAAAATCTACTATAGTTATATTTTACAATGGGCATGCCAATGCAGTAGTAGTCTACTTTATTTCAAAAAAATTTCATGTATTCTTCCACTATGACTAAATGAAAACATCAAGTTTTTTAAAAAAATACCAAGTCTTGAATGACGTGCAAATAACCTAGTCAGCATCAATGCACGCACATCCCTACTCAAAAAGACTTCTTTGTCTTCTTCTTCTCCCTCTCCCTCTCCCTCTCCCTCTCCCTCTCCTTCTCCTTCTTCTTCTTCTTCTTCTTCAGCTGCTTTTTCTTCCCAATTCCACAGGTCCCCATCAGCCAGAGCAAGAGCCAGCACCCTGAGGAAGTGACTTTCTCAAGACCATGCAAGTGAATCCTGCCCTCCCCACCTGCTACCTAATCACCCATCTCTCCCAGGCCCCTGGAAGAGCAGTATGTAGGTGGTATGTGCCAGGAAGTGAAGGGTTAATGCACAGTTTGGCCTTTTGAAATAAAACCCCCTGAATTCGCTCAAAGACGTCCTTTAAATTCCTTTCCTCCAGCACTTTGTTTGCAAGCCCATAAATAGCTCCTCTTCAAATACATACTGAAAGCCCAACCTAATAAAAGAGGTAAAACTGTTTCTGGGCTGAAGTGCTTATTGTATTTGCACAGGTCAGAGCTATAGTGTTCACTCTGATCTCAGTTTAAATAAAAGACAAAGGATTCACGTACAGCCATTCCATTCTTGAGATTCCCATAAAATGGGGGCATTTTTCTTCACCCATTGGAGCTGCACGTTAAGTACTAGAGGCTGTCTGCTCTTCAACAAGTACAGATTTGAGATGCTCGAATGCCCTGGTCATAACAGCAATGGCACATTTAGAGGACACTTGAGGCAGGATTGAGAAAAAAGGAAATGTTTCCTGCTCTGTTGATGGAACTTGCCTTAGATCACAGGCAAATAGTGATGGTAGCAGACAACAGTGGAAAGAAATCTTCCCTTAGGTGTTCTCTAAGAAGAGACTACATGTTATTTTTTTATATACACTTAGAACTAGAAGAGCTGTTTACATCTCATCTAATTCAATCCTGTAATTTTACAAATAAGAAAATCTAAACCGAGCGTTTCCAAGCAGTTTGCCCTAGGTAAGTAGATACGTAGGAGGTATAGGTCCACTGCCAGGTTGTATTATCTGGGTTACCAAGACTTTGTTATAAGCACATGTAGAGACCAATAAATGATTTAGACAATTCATACATAGAAGCTTCTGAATTCCTTCCTAAAATGGCAGGATGGTTATCTGAGGCGATTGAATGAACTGGGAGAAAAAAATATTATAGACCCTTTGGACACAGTATATGGTTTTCCAGTAATCCTTGTGCTGTGGCTTGAATGTATCCCCCAAAAAAACATGTGTTGGAAACATAATCCCCAATGCAATAATGTTGGGAAGTGGGGCCTAATAGGAGATATTTAGGTCATAGTGCCAATTATAAAAGGACTTCAGGCTTCAAGTCTTCAAGTTGCCTCTTTCTCTTTCTCTCTCTCTCTCTCTCACTCGCTCGCTCTTTTGTTCTTCCGCCATGGGATGACAGAGCAAGAACAGCAAGAAGGCCCTCACCAGGTGCCTTCACCTTGATAGTGGACTTTCCAGTCTCCAGAATTGTAAGAAGTAAACCTCTGTTCTTTATAAATTACCCAGTCTATGGTACTCTATTATAGCAGCACGAAACAGATTAAGACAGCTTGTAACAGTCTCTTCTGTTTTTCTTTACATTCCTAATGAATTTTTTTTAAAGCAAAAGAATGATTTTATGACTTTTTTCCAGTTCTTTATATGAGCATTCTCAGATTCATAGCTCGTTTCTTTTGGGTTCTGTTCATATTAGTAATGCCTCTTGCTTGTGGCATAAAGTAAATCTGGACATAACAAGTCTCTAACGCTAGTGAAAAAGAAACACAACTCTGTAGATTATTGAATTAATTGCTGCCCTGAAGGAAAAAAAAAAATCCCCTGATGTCTTGTGGCAGCAGTTGCACAGATGGCCCGCTAAAGACAAAAACTTCTGTGAACTGGGAAGAGTCTCCTTCAGAAACACAGCTTCCGTTATTTCAAGAGGGCATTTAAGGACACTTACTCTTGGCTTCTGGACTTTGCTGGGCAGAATTACTGTTTGCCTAGTGGTGCTGTCCACTAGAGGGAGTCAGGGTCCTTCCACGGAGCTCTACAGGGAAGAACTTCAAAAGAATGCAGCCATCTGAAATACAATGATGGAAGCAAGAAGGGGATAAGGGGTCACTTCTACTTGGGACACATCACACTTTGGAGGACACTTTATTCATGGATGTCTTTCTTCCTTTAACAGATCATCACTGACGGGAGATACAGTGTTTTAGACAATGGGGAACACTACGTCAACACTCGCAGAAGGGCCAGCCTTACTGCCATCGTGGAATAATGCATGGAAAATAGAAACTGGGAAGCCTGCAGACTCGGTTTACTAGTTGAAAACCGGTCAACTTTCACCTGACTTACCAAAGTGATAACCTAAGCAGGTATCAACAGCAGTTGCTTGATCATCTCTGACTTCGAACATACTCAAAAATTGTTAACATTTTCAACAAGCAAGCAAAGCAAGAGCCCCTTATCTCTTCAAAAGTATAGCTGCTGCCTGTAGCCAATTCGTGCAGTTCAGTGTCAAAGAGACCTTTCTTTTTTCTCTTTTTCTCTAAGAAAAAATAGGGTCTCACTATGTTGCCCAGACTGGACTCTGGACTTGAGTCCACAATCCTCTAGCCCTAACCTCACTCCCAAGTAGCTGGGACTATAGGCTCAAGCCACCATGCCTAGCCACAAAGAGACATTTCTTCAAGAATCCCCTATTATGATAAAATGCCCCAGAGGCCCAGCATGGTGGCTCACACCTGTAGTCCCAGCACTTTGTGAGCCCAAGGTGGGTGGATCACTTGAGTCCAGGAGCCTGAGCAACATGACAAAACCCTGTCTGTAGAAAAAATACAAAAATTAGCTGGGTGTGTTGGCATGTGCTTGTCACAGCTACTCAGGAGGCTGAGGTGGGAGGATTACTTGAGCTCAGGAGGTGGAGATTGTAGTGAGCCAAGATCACACCACTGTACTCCAGCCTGGGCAACAGAGCAAAATCTATCAAAATAATAAAATAAAATAAAATAAAATGCCCCAGACATGTGGGGGAAAGTATTTGTTATAGTATTATTTACAATAGCAAAATTGGAAAGAGACTAAAAGCTCTGTATCAAAGGAATGGTAGAGTAAATTATGATGAAGCCACATAATACAATATGATGAATCCTTTAAAATCGTGCTTCAATAATAACTTTAGTGACTTGGGAAATAATTACAAATTAGTGTCAAGTGAAAAATAGCATATTAAAGAACTGATGTACAAAATGATCTCAATTATTGTAATTTTTTTTAAAGCAAAGGTACCAAAAGTCTAAGACAAATTTATCTCTGAAAGGTAGGATTACAGGTGAATTTACATCATGTTTCCAATTTTTTGTGTGTGTTTAAAAAAGCTGTTAAAATAAATGTTTTTAAAATTTATAACTGGAAAGAAGTAATTTTGAATTTATATCCCAATACTCCTGAAAAAATGGCAGCAGACCTTTTGTGGTTCTCTATAAAGAGATTCCAACCCCTAACCAAGAACAATGGATGGTTGATAGGAAAATGCACAGGCAGGCATGTGAAGAGGGGGTGTGGAGTGAACAGAGGAAAGGGAAAAAAATGTTGAGGAAGGGGTGGTAAGAGGATACCAAGAACTCATTTCTTCTGCCTCCCTGGCAAGAGGACAGCATTGGGCCCAGCCAGTCATCATTCTCCAGGATCAAAAATCACGAAACAAACAAACAAACAAAAATGATGACATTACTGAAGACATTACCCAGTGAAAACAAGTCCTTTCAATAAAAGACCAACTGATAAATGAACTTTTTAGATCTTTGCTTTGATGGCTTTACAAGGCAGAAAATATAGAAAAATTAGTTACCATTTTGTCAAGTTGTATTTTTATTCATGATTGTATAAGTCATAACCAATTGACATTGATTAAGAATGACTCAAATAATCTTTAATGAGTTGTAAATGGTGTTTTATACTTCGTATAATTCATTTGGTCATGCGCGAGTGTCTATGAATGGATGTGTTTTGCATATAGAAAAACATTCATATTAAATGCCATGGAGCAAATATTTGCCATGTGAGGAAAGGAACATTACTTGGTAAAGTGATGTTAGCAGGAAATTACTACCTGGATGAATACATTATGATTCGAAAGAAGTTTAGAGGTGTCTACTCCAGGTACAGAACAAGTCCTTCTTTAGTCTTAGACTCTTTTCAAGACTCTTGCTTGGCTATAGCTGACCCACAGAGGCCATGTCTGGCAGGAGAATGCTCTGGGAAGGAGGAGGCAAGAAAGCTAGAATGGTTAACTTAAATTATCATGCAAAGGAGCGCCTAGACTTTTGCTAGTGAGCTACAGGAGTCTAAACAATTATATCAGCTACATTGTAACAGTCATTCTGGAACTCACCTAGAGATAGGCTGTACAGAAAGGGAAAAACTGCAGGTTACCAGGATCTGGAAAAAGTTCAATCAGAAAGGAAAAGTTATAAAAATTTGGGGGAGACGGGATTCATCAATGGGCAGATGTGTGTAAAGAAATTAAGTAAATCATGATTATAACAAATGAGCGAAAAACCACTAGGACATAGGGAAAGTTGTAGCGTTGAAGACAGAGTGCTCTGTCTTAAGTAAGTAAATGTCAGGAGGGCCCACGGCTTAGTAAGAGCTTAGTGCCGTGGAGAAATCCTGAAACAATTCTCACTGCCGTCCTCACATTGCCCTGAAGACACAACCCACACTGTGCACCGTGGAGGGGAATGGAAACCATGAAATTGACCACATCAGCCACGCAGACTAATCGTTAGACTTTGAACCTGTGAATGTTCCTGTGATGGTCTCCAACTTTCTTATCTTTTTGTCATGGACCTTGTTTGCCTGCCTAGACTTAAAAATTGTAAATGATTAACTGGTAGAAACGAAATTCCTAGTCCTTTTGGTGGTTTCCCCAAACAGATACTTTCCCTTAACAGCCAATAGTGGGTTTGTGTTTGTGTGTGTGTGTGTGTGTTAGTAACTTATCTTCCAAATTGTTAAAATTGGTCCTTTTGGAAAAAGTATATTTATTTATTTAGCTCAAGGAATTGTTGTTATTGCTTCAGGGCAACACAGAACAGCATAGTCACAGTTCCTCAGCGCAATTACCACAGTCCTATTTGGAGCCTGATTTAGCAACCAGCGTGGAAGCCAAGGCAAAGAGAAAACCATGAGAAGATGCTTCCCCTTGGGGAAGAAAAAAAGGACACATTTTAGACATTGTGAGAGGGAAAGAGACACTGTACTTCATATGGCTGGAAACCCTGGAGAACTGGAGCTATCACAATCTTAGTGCCCCAAATGGGAACTGTCTGTATTACAGATTCTCTGAGGAGATAGCATGTTTTTGTAAATGTATGACAAGAAGCAGCAGCCCAACTAGAAGGGACATGTTGAACATCCCTAATCTGAAAGTCCACAATCTGAACTGCTCTAAAATCTGAAACTTTTTGAGCACCAATGTGACTCTACAAGTGGAAAATTAAGAATCATGTGATGAATTCTAGTCAAAACTCAGTCAGTACTTTGTTTCATGCACAAATTATTTAAAATGTTGTATAAAACTACCTCCAGCTTATGACATAAGGTGAATATAAAACATAATTAAATGTTGTGTTTAGATTTGGGTCCCATCCCTATTCCAAAATTTTAAAAAATCCAAAATCTGAAACACTTCAGCATTTCAAATAAGGAATGCTCAACCTGTGTTAAGCCATTTATTATGTCTTAATTAGACTTAGTAAATGAGCCAAAACAACCTCTTTGAAGCCACTGTTTAGGATATTACACCTTCCATATTATTTGAATTCCAAGCCTTTAAATTTTTTTGAATTAATTACTTTTTTGAATTAAGTACTTTGAATTAAATACTTAATTAAGTACTTTGAATTAAGTACCATAAGTACTTAATTTTTTACTTAGGTACTATAATATACTATAATACACTCAATTCAAAAAAATTAAGTACTATAAATACTTTGAATTAAGTATTAGAGCACAGAAAAACTTTCAACCATGCCCACTGTCTTAGCTCAGATTACCTAGCAGATCCTGAAATGAGGATTCTTATTCAAGTAATTTATTGGCTTGTACCCTGAGGAAAGGAAAATAAGGCCGGGCACAGTGGCTCATGCCTATAATCCCAACAGTTTGGGAGGCCAAGATGAGTGGATCACTTGAAGTCAGGAGTTTGAGACCAGCCTGACCAACATGGTGAAACCCCGTCTCTACTAAAAATACAAAAATCAACCAGGCATGGTAGCACACGCCTGTAATCCCAGCTACTTGTGAGGCTGAAGTAGGAGAATCACTTGAACCCAGGAATCAGAGGTTTTAGTGAACTGAGATTGCACCACTGCACTCCAGCCTGTGCAACAGGGCAAGACTACATCTCAAAAAAGAAAGAAAGAAAGGACAATAAGAGAAAAGGGGAGGTTTGGGGTTGGGGAAGCTAAGCGAGAATGTAGTCTCAGATGGAGACCGCATGGGGACACCCTGGAGTACATTGCATCAGAGCTGCATCCTACCTTGAGGTGAAGGGGCTGCCTTGGGCTTGTCCAACGTCGGCCAAGGCCTGCAAGGGTGGGTGGGTGGGTTATGCAAGGCTCCTAGGTCTGACAGGATGAATGGAGAATGCTTTAGAATGGAGGCAGCTGTGAGTTGTTGGAAGATACAGGCTGATGAGCTGGCACGTGGAGAGAATGTAAGTGGGGCGGCAACAGCCTCTACTGTATCAAGCAGCCGTCACTACAAAAGCATCAGGCTGTAAACCAAAAAGTGTCTGAGACAGGTCTCCATCAGTTTACAGGTTTATTTTGCCAAAGTTAAGGATGCACTGGGGAGACAGGTCTGTCCCTTTCTTCACAGATGAGTTTGAGGGTTTTAGTTTTAAAGGGGAAAAGCAGGCTAGAGGAAAAGCGGGGGGGCGGGGGGCATGGGAATCTACATGTTGCAAGAGAAAAGGAGCAGGTAGGGGAAGAACCAATGACACATTGCTCCTGTGCTCAGTAAATCGGTGCTTCTCACAAGATAAGATGAACATAGATTTGCTCCCTGTGGAGACAGTTAACCTTTTATCTGTAGCTGTCTACTTAGGAACAAAAGGGAAAGCAGCTTCTTGCATGACTCAGCTTTCAGCTTACTTTTTTCCTTTTGGGAGCATGAATTGGGGTCCTGGGTTTTTATTTTTCTTTCGTAAGTCTGTGCCCTGATGGTGGCTTGGCAGAAGAGCGGCTGAACATGATAGGAAGCTACTGTAGACATTCGCTAAAACCCGTTCCTATCTTACCAGGAAGTCCTTCCTGTCCTGGCAGTTTAGAAAATGAAGTTAAAGCCACAGTAAGATTCTCAGGGAGTCAGACAGCAGTAGGAGAGGTGCTTGCTAGGCTCTTCCAAGCTTAGTAACATCAAACAAGTTACTCACTTTCTCTTAACCTCGATTTCTCATTTGTAGATTAATAAATGTAAATACCTGTATTAGTAGAGATAATAACACTACCTTAGTATGTGGTAAGTACTAAGCAAGACCTTATATGTTAACGAGTTTAGCCCAGTACCTAGCACATAGCAAAGGCTCTATAATTAGGCGTTATTATTAATTTGGAAATCAACGTTTCCAATAATATTGGAATTATTGATTGATAATTGACCCAGGCCGGGCGTGGTAGCAGGTGCTTGTAATCCCAGCTACTCGGGAGTCTGAGGCAGGAGAATTGCTTGAACCTGGGAGGTGGAGGTTGCAGTGAGTGGTGGCTGGAGGCGCCACTGCACTCCAGCGTGAACAACAGAGCAAGACTCTGTCTCAAAAAAATAAAAATAAAAATAAAAATGATAACTGATCCAAATTGAAAAGTGATGTCACATCAACAGGAACTCTATCAATGATACTAATACCTCCCATAGCGTATCTTTGGTATGATTCAGATTAGCATGCATTTTCGCATGTGTGGTCCCATTGTCCCCATTTTACAGCTGAGAAAACCAAGACTCAACTGAGAAAGCCCATCAGGAAAAGCCTCTGGCATCACAACCCCATGGTAGGAGTCTCTTGAAGATCTCTCCTTCCTGCTGCTCACAAAGTTCCATCAGCTCCAAGGTGACAGATTTATCAGTTTTTCCAAAAGGTTGAGTGACATCTAAATTTCTTGTTGGAAAGTACTCCCCATACTTAGTATTTTATCCATCCTGAAATGAATGAATCACGAAATCACAAGGAAATGGCAATGTGTGATCATCACACCCTGAATGGCTTTCCCGAGGTTGAAATGTTGATTTATCTGTGTAGCAAGGGAGCCCAAGCTCCTCGCCCATCCTTACTCACATAAGCTTCGCACATGGACTGGAGAGAATTGTGTCTGTTAGTCTGAAAACCAGGATCCAAAAGCAGCAAGAAGCAGGAGGAGATTCAACCCAAATAACCTCTGCCTACTCTTCCAGCTCAGAAATTGGCCAAGTGCAAAAAAAAAAACAAAAAAAAAACTAAAAATGTAAGCACACATTGCTTTGCAATGTGCCATTGAAGTCACAGCACAACCATTTGGAAAAAGTGAAATGGGTCCTCATTTTCTCTTTGTATGGCCAGTTCAAAAGCAAAAAAAAATTTTTTTTAATTTTTTTTCATTTTAAGACTACATGAGAGTAAACAACAAATTTAGCTAACTGTTTTCCCCTACTGAAGTTGTGTGAGTGTCACACGGTCATTTGTGTAGTCAAAGCACAAATTAGTCCACATTGGGGGGTAATTTTTTTGAAAGTCACAACTTTCCTTTGCAATGTGTTCCTAAGCTCTACAATTTTCTCTTCCAGGAATTTGTTCCTCATATTGGACCTAGACCATTTCTCTCAAAATATTCTCTTACTTTGCTCTTAATAAAAGAAAGAGCACTACATTACTAGATACAATAGAATAATACACCTTCGCCTATGTGAAAATGCTGGTCTACTTCCTCAAACTTCTCCCGTGTCATTCAAATAACCTCCAATTCTGAACTTAGTCATCTCTTCCCCATACGTTACATATAGGTCACCCTCCTTTACTTCCAAAGCTCCATATAGTCCTGAGATTGTGTGCTCCAGGACTGGTGTGGTCTTTTCAGGTTCTTTATCAAAGATCTCCCACAGAGAGCCGGATTCAGGGCCACCTGGGTAGGGCCATTCAAGATATTTGGGAGACCCCAATCTCCTCTGAGTACAGTGGTTAAGATTGTGGTGGGGTAGGGGAACAGACAGATCCGGGTTTAAATCTCATTGCCATTTACTAGTCATTCCTACTTGGAACATCTCTATGCTCATGAAATTGGGCTAATAGTTGTGTCTATTTTATAAAATTGTTATGAAGGTGGAATGAGACAAAACTGTGAAATAATAGGCATTCAAGGCCGGGTATGGTAGCTCATGCCTGTAATCTCAGCACCTGGGAATGTTGAGGCAGGCAGATCACCTGAGGTCAGGAGATTGAGACCAGTCTGGCCAACATGGTAAACCCCATCTCTATGAAAAATGCAAAAATTAGCCAGGCATGGTGGCAGGTGCCTGTAGTCCCGGTTACTCAGGAGGCTGAGGCCCGAGAATCACTTGAACCTAGGAGGTGGAGGTTGCAGTAAGCTGAGATCATGCCACTGCACTCCAGTCTGGGCAACAGAGCGAGACCCTGTTTCAAAAAAAAAAAAAAAACAGTCAAACAGTAATATTACTGATAAAGTAAAGGTTAGTTATTGCTATTGCTATGACCTCATCTGCTGTTTGCCTCACTTCTATTGATGAATGAAATATTATAATATTTTGAGTTCATATATATTCCTTCCTAATCTTTCAATTTTCCCTTTTGAATGTGTTAATGTAATGAATGTCATTGACATTCTTTGGCTGAAAATATATTCTGTCTCCCTTGAGTCATTCAAAGAACCTTCTGGCTAGATCACACCTAGTCCGGAGTGTCTGAGCAGCACACGGAGGCTTTAGGACAGGTAGGAGACAAAGTCAGTCTTTTGAGGAAGCCACTCTTCTAATAGCTTTATAATTGATCCCTGGATCATGCTCTGAAAGAAGTCAAGAGTTCAGAGGGAAATTCAGCACACAGCAGGTATAATTTCAATTTAGAATAATAGAGTTCCCCAACGTTACTGGTAGAAGAAGTCTTAGAGTCCATCTTTCAACCCAGTGTACAAATTGGCTTCGCAGTGCCCTTGAAAAGTGATCATTTGGTTGAGTCAATTTTAGGTAGAATTTAGAAAGTTCTTCCATATTTTGAGCAAAAGCATTATTTACCATGACTTCTATTCATCAGTTCTCACTCCACCCTTAACATCGTACATCTGCCTCACATCATCTCTCAGGGTTAAATCCCTCTGTTATGAGATAAATCTTTCACACTGAAAGCATCCATCAGGTCCATTCTACACCCTCTTCATCACACTCCAGATGATCATTTTTTCAAAGTAAAGATCCCCAATTCTTTTATTAAAGTTTAGAAAAACCTTTGCACTTAAAGTAATTGCTGTGAGTACATTGTCAGCAAGAAAAGGGTTATCAAAAATCTGATTCTCTACACATAATACACACAAATATTTATACAATACATGATCATATGTATGTACACACACAATTACACACACACATGATTACACACATACGATTTTGGACCTGACCCCAACTACCGTTTTGTAGCAAAGAGCCTATAGTGGTTTCCTTCCATAGTCCTTTTGCTTTCTTGCTTTCTTACCCAGAAATTTACTTATTGAAAGAGAACTCAGATATTTGAGGATGAGAAATATAACAGAATGCACCAAATATTGCCATTCTGTAGGTAACTTCCCATGAGTTGTGTCTCACATAGATGATAGCTTACTTGGATATACCCAAAATTTCCAGGGTCAATGGAAGTCACCACACCATTGTCAAAGATCTCACCTTCCCCACTCCAACCCCCTCCCCCAAACCCTATTTAAAGCAAATAATCAAACAGGTAATTTAGGAGACTAGTATGGTTTTCCACAATTACAGGAAGACATTTGGCTGTGTGCCTTCCTTAGCTTGACAGATGTTACTGGCTTCAGGGAGGAAATTATTCCATGGAAAGAAATGACTAATGTATCTACTTTAGATATTAGGATGTCACATTAATATAGATAAGTATACTTTAGAAAAAAATAAACTAAAAAGAATCTATTATAGCCATAGTGGGCATTAGTAACAGGACACAGAGAGCAATAACAGAATGAAGTGTTTCTTGGTTGCAGTGGGGAGTTTTTTATGTAGCGTTTACCTTAAAATCTCTTAAGGGATGAATAAATTAACTGGAAGGACCTAGATGGCATGTATAGTCATGATCCTAGTGTCTTGGATGGGCAGAGCATGTAACTCATACCCTGTAGAATAGAATGGTGACCAAACAGACCTAATTCATTTTGGATCTTTACACTGACTCATTTGGATTAATGTAAAGATGCACCGATATATTTCCCCCTAAAAGGTTGCACCATGTCGAATACTTAAAGCTTAAGGCTATTTTGATTCAGAATAAGTGGTAAGTAATTCACGCATTTGACTTTCTCATAGCTGCCACTATTTTATTCTCATAGGATTGCTTAATTTAAGAAAATTCTAGACTCTCGAGCATTACCTCCAGAGAAGTTGTTATAAATTCAAAACTAAAACTTTGTTCCTCAAGAAGAATTACAGGATCTTAAGGCAAATTTTCAGGCAGACCTTGACTATTAGGGTTTTCCTTCTTCTTATCTTCCTCTTCCTCCTTTTTTTTTTTTTTTTTTTTGAGACAGAGTCTTGCTCTGTCACCCAGGCTGGAGTACAGGGGCACTATGTCAGCTCACTACTATAGTCTATGCCTCCCAGGTTCTAGCAATTCTCCTATCTTAGCCTCCCGAGTAGCTGGGATTACAGGCGTTCTCCACCACACCCGGCTAATTTTTGTATTTTTAGTAGAGACAGGGTTTCACCATGTTGGTTGGCCAGGCTGGTCTCAAACTCCTAACCTCAAGTGATCTTCCTACCTCAGCCTCCCAAAGTGCTGGGATGACTGATGTGAGTCACTGAGCCTGGCCTCCTCCTTCTTTATAAACAAGGAATTTTTTAAACTAAGTCTATCTAATGCCAAAAAGGCAAGAATTGATATAACACAGTTGTTGTTTTGTTTGTTTGTTTGTTTTTTAGCACATTCTGTTTCTCTGGTTAAAAACATTGTAAGCCTGACATTCCCCTAGGATTTCTTAAAATTATTTCATTAAAAAATCACAGTAACATATAGTTGTGAGTGAGGCACCCTTATAAGATTCATTACAGTATCCAGCTGCTCAGATACTTAATGTCATTTTATTCATTCTATTGTTGACACCGCATATTAGAAAGGAAAAGAAAAATGGAATTTCAGTGTAACGAGATTGAGAATATTATTACCTTATCAACATTATACAACATGAAATATTTTTAGGAACCTAATGGAGTTTATTGTGAGCTTGTCCTAAGCACCATGTGGTGCATATTTTTCAAATAATGAAAGACCTGCAGAAACCCCATAATGGCTTATTTTTGTCAGTGGGCCATGAATCCACTTAGTTATACACAGGTTTTTGCCAGGAATTTTAATCTCCTTAATGTGATCCACAAGGTGTGACCAGTTGTCACATTCATCATGAAGAACAAGAGCATACTTATAGTTTGTTAAAGCCAAGCAAAATTCTTAGGGTTAAATGTCAGTAAACCGTGTCTCTACATGGCCTCAAGTGAAGCCAAGATATAACCAATGTTCTGTTCTTATGTCCAAGACAAAGAGCCAAATCAGATCAGTATCAAATCGATTCAAATCTGTTTTGCTTGGAAGTATCACATTTTAGCTGCCTATCTTGGTCTTCGTTCTACCTGGTGCTGAAAAGAGGCATCCGTATTCTTAAAGCGTAGCTTCCATTCTATCTCAGATCCTTACTCAACTGATACAGAGAAAAATCCATAAAGGAATGAGGAAAAAGTATGTATGGGAGATAAATACTTGGAGTTACCTGGTTCTTTCCTTAGGTAATAGATATCTCTCTGTATTTCCAAAAAAGCCTCAGGAAAAAAAGGAAAAACAATATTGCTAAATGTTTACTACAGTGCGGCCATTCTCTGATTTTGATAATAAAAATGGCAAGATCATTCTAGATGAGTAGATTAGATCTGTTTTTTACCTATTCACAAAATACAAAGTCTGTCTGCTTAGTGGAAAGGTCCCCATTGTGTCCCGCACTGAGTGGAAAGGCTTGTTCCAGAGACAACATGGCTAGTTTCCTGGTTACATGGTCTGAAGACAGTTATGGCTTGCGAATATTCCCATTCAATCATCAATTGGCTACTGTAATTGGAAAAAGTAGTCTGGGCCTTGGATTTATTGGAGGTTTGAGTATTCTCTGGAGGCTTTATAACATTTTTTTAGCATTTAATGAATAACACTGTGAGGTTAGAGATTTAGTTCAGCTCAAGATTTACCTGACTTTTGGTCTTAAAGCCGTTTTTTGTTAAAAGCCATTCTGGTTTTAAAACCAAAATGACTTCCTTGGCCATCCCTGTGTTTTCAGCAAGCAGACCTAAAATCCAACAATTTGATATGAATAATTTACAATTATCTCCATTTCCCAACAGCCAAGCAAAAGCCTCACAGAGTATGTCATCTTTCAATAAAACTGCCTATAAGTACATATATAAGTAAGGAACTGATCAAAAAGAGATACAGATCATTCAAAAACTAAAAAGCACACTTAGAAGAAGAGATAAGGATATTAAGACATAGCCTCAACATGCAATAAAGCCCAAATATTCATGGGAAACTGTTTCACAGCCCTTTATTTCTCATGTGGAATTGTCACGCAATGTTAGAGACAAACACCTCGTAGGCAAATCTCTTATCAAGTGGGTGAATACAATTTACCACACTACTAACCTCTGCTGAAATAACTTTGGAGAAATACCACTGAAGTATTTCTTTCCATTTTTTGGTAGTCACAGAAGTGCTTCTATATATTAAGCAAAATTCTATCTGTAATTTCCAAATCAAACTCAGTTTTCTCCTCTTCCCCCCAGCTACCATTCAACCATCGGGCAGGATGGTAACTCCCAAAGGCCCCTCCCGAGGGGTCTCTGCTTGAAGACGTATATCCCCAGCTAATTTATGCATTTGTTCATTCATTCAACATTTCTTGAATATCTATTATATACTAGGTATTGGGGACATAAAACAAACAAGGCATAATTCTTGCCCTCAAGGAGCTAACAGGTGAAGATTAACACATAAAAAGAAATTAACCATGGAGTATGGTACATGCTTCCATAGAAGTTGGTCAGGCTTTTTGATGGCAGAAGAGGGACTTAAGGAGGTGACCAGAGAAACCTCTAAGAAAGGAAGACACTTGAGATGAATTTTAATGATCAAGTGGAAGTTAACTAGGTGATTAACAATAAAAGCAAAAATGATCACATTTTTCTTGTGCAGGCACTGAGCTCCTTATAGACATAATCTCACTGCAGCCTCCACCTCCCAGGCTCAAGCGATCCTCCCACCTCAGCCTCTTGGGTAGCTGGGACCACAGGTGTGTGCCACCACAGCCAGGTAATTTTTCATTTTTTGTAAAGACAGGATCTCCCTATGTTGCCCAGGCTGGTCTCAAACTCCTGGGCTCAAGCAATCCTCCTGCCTCGGCCTCTCAAAGTGGTGGGATTACAGGCCACTGTGCCCAGCCTTCTTGAAAGATCTTGAACAGTACAGGAGAAACTTGAGGATATTTATATGCTAAGGCTCTAGTTTATGTATCTTTTATTTTCTTTGAGACCTGGTGTTGCCAGTTTGACCATTCCATTGAACAGGGGACTAAACAGCAGTTAGTGACAAGTAGTCACTACTCAGTAGGTTTCACCACTCATTAGCTGGTGAAAGTAAGACTTAACGAGCAGGCACAGAAACTGTCATTCACCTGTTGATGTCTAGTCCTGCTCTCTGATCCTGGACACTCTGGTAGGCACCTCGCACCAAAAATGCACATCAAAATGCACACTGCAATGGAGTGCCACCATATTTTAAAGACAGGACAACAGGGTCCTACATGCAGTATGAAAGAGGGGATGTAGGGGCCTCAGGAAACATGGGGCTCTATGGGAGTATTGTCTTTGACTTGCTGCATTCTTAAACCTTGTTCCAGCTGGGGTGGTGGGAAGCACACTCTTTCCAGCCAAACTCATCCCTTGAAAGCTACCATTCCACCAGGGAAATTTTTACTTCCACCATCTCTTATGCTAATGAACACACCCTTCGTGGGGTAGATTTCAGTAACAATATTTGAAGTGCTAAGTAACTCCCTCCTAAGTGTGGATCCCTAATTAGGATGTTTCAAATGCTAACTAACAACTCTTGGAATGTGGATGCCTGATTAGGGTACTTCAAATACCTCCTCCTTCTTCCCTCCTCCTAGGGTGTCGATTGCACCAAAGTATTTTAAAGTAAATCAGCACAGAGATGATGTCATCCCTACATAGGGCTTGCTAGTGAAAACAAGAGAAAAAAGTGTCCCTTTATGTGTGTGAGACACTCGTCACCAGGACGAGTAGAGACAAGCTTGGTGTGCTGTGGCCCCAGTCGTTTCCTCTTCCTGAATGGGTGCGCAGATGATGAGTTAGTAAAGCATGAGTATCTGTCTGTATCCCTTTGTCTGAAAACCCGCATGACACATGCTGGCTCTACCAACACCACCATTATCCCTCATGACTTTTCCATAGCTGAGCAGTGCTGACGTAGAGGATTCAAGGCGCAGACAGGCTGCCACCCTGAAAAATGAGAGCACTACCCGAAAAAAAGGCCCTGGGTGGTATCATGATTTTATGTGGCTGAGCTTGAGATAGATGGCACATTTCCTGGGCTCTGCTTGGGAAAAGGGACTTATTCTGGGCTACAGAGAAGACCCTGGCACGCTGGGCAAGCTGACCAAGCCAGGATGCCTCCCCCTGAGCGAGATGTGGCCTGTCTGTATTTCGTTTAAGTGTGACACCTTCAACTCAACATCGCACTTCGGGGATAGTACAGAATCACTGAGGACCCTTAGGTGCCCCATAAAAGCTCTGGACCGAATACACAGAAAAAAAAAAACATGAAGAGCACATACACATATACATACTTTTGTACATAATTTCAGGAGGATTATGAACTCCCTCATCCCTTTCTAAAATATGTTTTTTTGGAAATAAAATCTCGATCTGTTGCCCAGGCTGGAGTGCAGTGATGCAATCTTGGCTCACTGCAACCTCTGCCTGTGGGTTCAAGTGATTCTCCTGCCTTGACCTCCAGAATAGCTGGTACTACAGGTGCTCGCCACCATGCCCGGCTAATTTTTGTATTTTTGTTAGTAGAGACAGGGTTTTACCATGTTGGCCTGAGTGGTCTTGAACTCCTGACCTCAAGTGATCCACCCGCTTCAGCCTCCCAAAGTGCTGGGATTACAGGCATGAGCCACCATGCCCAGTGCTTTCTGAAATATTATGTCTTTCAGTGCAATCTAAAATTATTTTCTTTGAGGGCAAAATATTGCAATAAAGTAAATAAATTTTTCATAATGTGAATTCATTTCAAATTGGGTTTTAGCTTAAAATAAAGAATTTTCTGGCCTTGGGAATGTCCAACAGTGGCCTAAATGGTCCTGATTTCCTTTTACTGAACCAAACTTGGGTCCACGCACCGGGCTCTGCAAAGCCCATACTGACATCAGGATTGCAGCAAGAGAAAGTGGGAGATTTATTGCAGGACACCAAGGAAGGAGAATTGACAGCACGTGGTTAAGATGTGAATTCCCTGACAGCTTACAGGTAAGGGACTTCAAAGGTAGAGAGGCAGTGGTGACAAGCAAAGCCATAAATTAATACATGAAGGTGACATATTGGTTTGACCTAAAAAGGGGGAACACCTCAAAATAGGTATCCAGGGGTAATAGGTAGATTCGAAGATATTTTATTGTATTTTATTGTATTATATTTTGAGACGAGTTTGGCTCTTTGTGCCCTGTCTGGAGTTCAGTGGTGTGATCTTGGCTCACTGCAACCTCTGCCTCCTGGGTTCAAGTGAGTCTCCTGCCTCCGCCTCCTGAGTAGCTAGGATAACAAAAGCATGCCACCACTCCTGGCTGCTTTTGTATTTTTAGTAGAAACGGGGTTTCACCCTGTTGGCCAGGTTGGTCTCAAACACCTGACCTCAGGTGATCCGCCCACCTTGGCCTCCCAAAGTGCTGGGATTACAGGGATGAGCCCATCACGCCCAGCCAGGTTCGAAGATTTTCTGATTTGAGATTGGTTAAGGAGCTGAAGCTTTCTCTAAAATTTTGAGGCCAGCAGAAAAGAATGTTAGCTCTGGCTCATGGGTGTGACCTCCTCCAGGACCCCTAGGAAGAAATTTAGAACAACGAATGGTGGTCAGAGTTCAGTCCTCAGCTTCCGTTTCTCTGAGGTCTACGTTCTAGCAGATGGTAGTTTCCATTCGGTGGCATCTGGGTTTCTGAAAAACAGCTCAGGGACATATGTTAAGATGTGTCATCTTTAGCTTCTACAGTTTTTACAGTCACAAAACATTTTGTGACTCTAACTTCCTTGGGGATTGTTTTAAGCTATTCACTTTTTAAATGTTTTGTATTGTTTTTTTCATGATGTTTTCTGACAGAGGGTTGATATAATCTTTTTTAAAATTTTAAGTTCCCGGGTACATGTGCAGGATGTTCAGATTTACATCCTCAGCAAACCTTCTCCATTATCAAGTTGCTCATCTACTTCTCAAGGCTAGCTAGTTTCCTGGAACTTCCCTTGAATGAACTCAAAATTTTTCTTTCTTTCCTGGAACTTCGATTGAATGAACTCAACATTTTTCTTTCTTTCCATGCTTGGGAAGATTGTTGGGGTGACTGGCAGGCCCCTATAGGGGATCCCTGCTCTGTCTAACCTTGTTCCTGGTAATGTTTGGCTGAGGTTGTTGCTGCCTGGCAGGGATGTTAAGGAATAGATTCCTATACAGGGCGGGAGGATGGGAGAAGATGCCCTGCACATGGGCCTTTCAACTCTAAGAATCTATGAGCTTCCACTTTCAGGCGCTCTTACAACCCCAGGGAAGGAGCATGCTAGAGAATCTTCCGGAGTCATGGAGAATATGAGTCCATCTCCCTATGGGTGGGTCAAAGGTTCTCTGAGGGTTAGGTCTGTACATTAGGATCAATTCCAACATCAAGTTCAGTAGCCTCTTCCTGTGGAGACTAGAGTAGGGACTTGGGGATGGAACTCAAGGGCAGAGAGAGCAGAACATGGGCCTAGGGATCAGACTTCTTCCAGGTCTAAGAAGACACAGATGCGAAATTAGGGGCAGTTGAGATTTCAAGCAGAAGTGCGGTTTTCCCGTGGAATTTCTTTCTTCCTTACTACCTGTATTAATCTGTTCCTACGTTACTATAAAGAATATCTGAGATGGGGTCATTTATAAAGGAAAGAGGTTGAATTGACTCACAGTTCTGAAGGCTGCACAGGAAGCATAGCGGCTTCTGCTTCTGGGAAGGCCGCAGGAAGCTTCCAATAATGGCAGAAGGCAAAGGAGGAGTAAGTGTCCTACATGAAAGGAGCAGGAGTGAGAGAGGTGGGAGGGGCCACACACTTTAAGATCACCAAATCTCACGAGAACTCACTCACAGTTGCAAGGACAGTACCAAGGGGATGGTGCTAAAGCATTCACGAGAAATTCACCCCATGAACCAGTTACCTCCCACCAGGCCCCACCTCCAACACTGAGGATTACAATTCAGCATGAGATTTGGGTGGGGACACAGATGCAAGCCATATCACCACCTCCTATACGAATCACCACCTCCTATACAAATCCCCAGCCCCAGACAGAGAGGAAGTCAGTGTAAAACGATTCTTATTTGAAGAATGAAAGGGCCAGGCGAGGTGGCTAATGGCTGTAATCCCAGCACTTTGGGAGGCCGAGGCGGATGGATCACCAAGGCCAACATGGTAAAAACTCCATCTCTACTAAAAATACAAAAATTAGCCAGGTATGGTGACAGCTGCCTGTAATCCCAGCTACTTGGGAGGCTGAGGCATGAGAATTGCTTGAACTCAGGAGGCAGAAGTTGCTGTGAGCCATGATTGCACCACTGCACTCCAGCCTGGGTGACAGAGTGAGACACTGTCTCCAAAAGTAAAATAAAATAAAATATAATGATAGCCTTCAGTGATTTAAAAAAAAAAAAAATCCCTTCTTTGCTTGGAGCTCTGTTTCTTTGGTCACCCTCTCTTTATCCTGGCAAAATTTTACCCTTCCCTCCTTCTATGGGAGATAGGAGAGGTTGCAACCAGTTATCTGGGCCGCTCCTTCTATTTCTCTCCCTGTGGCAGCCTAGTCTGGTCCCCATAGCCTAGTCTAGTCCCTGTAGCCTCCTGGCTGAACTACAATAAGAATCTCTTAACCATTCTCTGCCTCTGTTTCTCCTTCCCACTGAGTTTCCATCATGCCATTCCATCTTGCCCTGTGAATCAACACCTCAATCTGAAATTCAAGAGCAATGACAGGTGCAGTGGCTCACACCTGCCATCCCAGCACTTTCGGAGGCTGTGGCGGGAGGATCTCTTGAACCCAGGAGTTCGAGACCAGCCTAGGCAACATAGGGAGACACCTATCTCTATAAAAATAAAAAATAAAATCCAAAAAACTTAAAAATAAAGTGCTCTTAACTGCAAGTACTGATTTTCAGTGCAATCTAAAATTATTTTATTAAGCTGTTTCGAACATGAGCTAGTTCATATAGAAGGAGCCAGGTAAATGACAAGCAGGAATTTCTTTATTTGAAAACATTGAGTGATTCTCCCCTTGCCACCACAGGTCTGCCATTGGTGATTCATATGTTCTCATTTCAGCCACGTTCTCTTTTGGACGAGGCTTTGTGGTCTACAGGAGTGGAGTCTATGTCTTCTACCCCTTTTGAATCCTCCACTTCATTTCTTATAAAGCTGAGCACTGAGACAGGTACTTTATAAAATCTTATTGACACGCACACAGTGGCTGAGGAAATCAGCTACTCTTTCAATGGCAGCATCCCCTTCAAACAATAATCAGTGTTCTTGAAGGCCGGTGACAAGACCACTCCAACCACCAAATATATGGCAAGAATCTTTCTGGGAAGAGCAAACAGATTTTGAGGGGGCTTGAAGATGGAGAACACTCCAGAATTACAGACTTTGCTCTCAAACCATCTGCGCATGTCTGACCTATTGAGCCGGTGTCACTTGTCCCTTGCAGAATGTGTCTGCCTTGTTCCACAATCTGCCCATGAACATTTAGTGAGTGTCTGTTATTGGCAGCTCCTGGTTAGGTAAAGTGGGAACAAAGATGGACATGGGAGAGCCCCGGTCCTCAAGTAATTCAAATCTGCTGGCAACTGAGTCACATCAGAGCAACTATGACACAATTTAATAATTGTCTACAGAGTGTGGTTTGGCACAAAGGGCTTCTCAATTGCCAGGGGGAACAGGAGAAAATCTCCAAGGGGAGAAATATTTGAATGGGGTTTTGATGCACAAGGAAGACCAAAGCAATACAGATCTGAGGGAGGAGCATTATAAGCACAGGGAATGACATGTGAAAACACAGGGGCCAGGCATGCTGGCTCACAGCTGTGATCTCAGTGCTGTGGGAGGCCGAGATGGGAGGATGGCTTGAAGTCAGGAGTTTGTGACCAGCCTGGGCAACATAGTGAGACCCCATGTCTACAAAAATTTTTTTTAAACACTTAGTTGGGCATGGTGAACGCACCTGTAGTTTCAGCTACTCGGGAGACTAAGGCAAGAGGATTTCTTGAGTCCAGGAGTTTGAGGTTGCAGTGAGCTGTGATGACACCACTGCACTCCAGCCTGGGCAACAGAGCAAGACAATGACTCCTAAAAAAAAAAAAAAAAAAAAAAAAAAAAACAAGGCTGGGTGCCGTGGCTCACTCCTGTAATCCCAGCACTTTGGGAGGCTGAGGCAGGCAAATCACGAGGTCAGGAGATTGAGACCATCCTGGCCAACATGGTGAAACCCCATCTCTACTAAAATACAAAAACATTAGCCGGGAGTGGTGGTGCACACCTGTAGTCCCAGCTGCTTGGGAGGCTGAGGCAGGAGAATAGCTTGAACCCGGGAGGTAGAGGTTGCAGTAAGCCGAGACTATGCCATTACACTCCAGCCTGGGCGATAGAGCAAGACTCCATCTCAAAAAAAAGAGCACAGAGGAGTGGGAAGCAAGTGCCTGTGGTGCAGGGGTGGAGCATATGGTGGGAAGGGGAGGGAGGTGATGTGCAGGGGGATTTCCTCTCCTGGCCCTGCCTTTCCTGTCAATTTCGGGCAGCCCAGGTGACCAGGCCCTCTTCCACCACTGTGTGAGTCACCACCTGTCTCCTCCACCCAGGCCTGAGTGTGGCCGATCAAGGTACGTGCTGTTACTAACATGTTCCTCCGAACACAGCGTCAACAATTAGTAATGAATGAGGCCAGACCCGCTGTGTCACCGGCTGCCGGAAAGCCAGCTCCAGAGGTGCCATCAGCCCCAGCTCACGGCCAGGGCTTCCTTCCCAGCCATGCCTGCAGACAGGCTCCTGCTCCAGGAAATAGGACCACATTCTTAGGAGGGACATGCGGAGGGGAAAAACAGAAAGAAAAACTGCAGGAGGAGGCTGACCCAAGGCTGCCCAGACAGGGAGTGGCTGTGAAAAAGTCCAAGGTTTTCCTCAAACATTCCACAATGGTCTATAGACACTGAAAAAGCAGGCATGTTTAACTTTTTCTCTCCCTTGAGAGAGAAACACGGGTGGAAAAGTGATAAGACAGCAACAAGTCCCACTTGCTCAAGAAGAGAAGGATGAGGCTTATAGGTAAGCAAGGAAGGAGTCGCTCCAAACAATGTCATGCGTGGGGTTCCAGGGAAATTTCTGTACAAAACCACATCAAACGTGAGGTCATCAAGCTGTTAGAAATGCCGAGATCCTGCTTTTAGACTGTGTAAAGTGACTAGTAAACGGCAGTTAGCTAGTAGTTGTTATGTTATTTCTCTGTGCAAATACCCCCAAGAGACTCGGCTGGTTGCACACTTTCGCAGTCTGACTCAGCAAATATGTACTGGGTGCCTTCCATGTGCCAGTAACTATCCTACATATAAAGACCATAGCAGTGAATCGCTGGGGTTTCTAACGCACCCATTGATGACGCATTGGTCACGCCTCAGACTAACTTCTCAGACTGAAGAGACAGAGACGAAGGGAGAGAAGAACGCGCAGGCCTAGGTTTGGGGAAGGTGGGAAGTGCCTCTAGCTGCTGGAAGTCACCCACTACTGGGATGTCAGGTGCAGAAGGGCAGCCTGTAGGTTGGAGAGAGGAGAAGAAAGGGGTTGTTGGAAAATCCGAAGAGAAACATGTTGATTTTTCCCATTTTTGTTTGAGACTGGGTTTAGCCATAGCCAGCATTTGGAAAACCACCTAGCTGCTCTGGTTATCCTGCCCAAAGGAAAAGTCACCCAAAGTTTGTAGATCACCAGAGTTTTTTCCTTTTTTTTCCCGAAAATAGAAATGTCGGGGGTGGGGGGAGAACAGTAGGCTCAGGCAATGAGGAGCAGAAGGAGGGAGAAATTCAGTTTGTATTGGGAAGTTCCACCTTGCCATCTGTGCACTGTTGCTCCTCCTTCCAGAGCCCACGAAGCAAAATGGAACAGAAGGAGCTACACCCAACAGAGCAGGTGGCTGGAGGAGCGGCACAGGAAAGCCTGGGAGAAAGCTGATTTTCTGTATCTGGATGTGTCTGGCAGCATCAACCATACAGCTGCAAACCAGGATCGATTTCAGAGCTCACGGCCTGGCCACACGTGTCAGACACCTATGAACTTCTCATGGAGACTGTTCACCAAGAAGCATGAAGACAGCGCAGGTGACTGGAGGTGGCTCCCCAGGTAATACTGACATTCTTGTGCTCACAGGTTTTGCATCTGGGCAGCCAGCCTAATAGGGGGCCTTAGAGACATCCTTGTCTCATCTAAAGAAACATGAGGGCCAGGCGCGGTGGCTCATGCTTGTAGTCCCAACGCTTTGGGAGGCTGAGGTGGGAGGTTCACTTAGGGTCAGAAGTTCAAGATCAGCCTGGGAAACATGGTGAGATGTTGTTTCTACCAAAAAAAAAAAAAGTGTTTTTAATTAGCTGGACATAGTGGCACACACCTGTAGTCCTAGCTACTCAGGAGGCAGAGGCAGGAGGATAGCTTGAGCCTAGGAGTTCAAGGCTGCAGTCAGCTATGATTGTGCCACTGCACTCAAGCCTGGGCAACAGAATGAGACCCTGTCTCTAAAAAAAAAAAAATACAAAAAACAAAAAAATGCGGATTTTATATCATCTTTCCCTATGCACTGCTCGTGTGGGGTCTACCCTGCCAACAGAGTGAACTCTCTAGCATTCAGTTTAGTTTCAAGCACCATTCAAACTTTATAATTGAAGATGACAGAAACTGGAAAAGTTCCCTCTGGGAAAATGGCATCGTCTTTTCGGTGTATTTATGCTTATGTGGAGAGTATGTGGGGAGAGGATAATGTACTTCTTCAGTTTATTTGTAACTAAGGGACTTCCAAGTATTATTTTTCTTCAGTAGACTTTATTTGTTGAGGATGAGAACTGTGTTTTCTGCTGCGGATCTATTTGAGAAATTAGAGCAGTGTGGATCAATTTCTGGTCGCGGTATTCTTTGGCTCCCTGTTGGAGTGTGTGTTATGAGAATGGAGACCAGCATTCCTCCTCCGGAGCCTGTTCCAGCCCAGCCAAATTCCCCGGGAGCCTGGCACCCGGTCTGCTTACACAACACATCTTTAGAATCTGAGTCACCCTCGGGTTTTCTTCTTGGTATCACATTGAACTCAACTCCACAGCATCCCATTACCTTGGCCTCTCCTTGTACAGACAGGTCGGCTTCACAGGCTTCCCAAGCACCCCGCCTTCAGGAAGCAGAGAAGCCCAGGCAGATAAAAGGGTTGCATATATTAGACACCCACTCACCTGAGACAACCAGGGATTAGAAACAGCGATTATCACTCCCAACCCCAGAGAACGCACACAAGGCTGCCGGAGGCAACATGGTGAACCAACTCCAATTCATCCAGGAGGTTTTAGCCTCTCCTTATGTCAACACCAGCTGGCATAGTCTTCTATCCCCTCTAAAATGTAATTTCTTTCCTTATTTTGTTTTAGAGACTGGTCTTGCACTGTCACCCAGGCTGGAGTGCAGTGGCACCATGATAGCTCACTGCAGCTTCAAACTCCTGGGTTGTTCAAGCAATTTTCCCACCTTGGCCTCCCAAAGCTCCGGGATTACAGGCGTGAGCCACCATGCCTGGCCCTAAAATGTAATTTCATGCAACAAGTGCTTGCTAGCATTTTTTTTTTGGAGTGGGGAGGGCCCAGTGGGAGTAGCAGGCACTGGTCTGTGTGCTGGCGCTATGGTAATGAATGAAATAGGTGGGTGGGTCTGCTCCCTCATGGAGGTATTGAAAGCTGCCTTGATGTTTGTTATTTTTACCATATGAATTTTTTCTTTATGCTATATACAGATCTCCGTACATAGTATAATACTATACTAAGAAAATTAGGACAAGGTTGGGTGTGGTGGCTCATGCCCGTAATCCTAGCACTTTGGGAGGCTGAGGCGGGTGAACCACCTGAGGTCAGGAGTTGGAGACCAGCCTGGCAGACATGGTGAAACCCTGTCTCTACTAAAAATACAGAAATTAGTCAGGTGTGGGGGTGGGTGCCTGTAATCCCAGATACTCGGGAGGCTGAGGCAGGAGAATCACTTGAACCCGGGAGGCGGAGGTTGCAGTGACCAGAGATTGCGCCACTGCACTCCAGCCTGGGTGACTAAGCGAGACTCCTTCTCAAAAAAAAAAAAAAAAAAAAAAGAGAAAGAAAGAAAAAAGAAAATTAAGACAAAGCAAACATCAATGAAGCGTCCTCTTAAATAGAAAATTAGACTACAAAGGGGAAAACTACAATCTGAAGTTTGCGCCAGTGGGGAGAGAAGTGGGCATCTGCTTCTTGGAGCAATGGGTTTGTATCTGAGTTTCAGGTGGGCCCTGGGTCTCCCCCTCCTTACTTTTTTTTTTTTTTTAATATGGAGTCTTACTCTGTCACCCAGGTTGGAGTGCAGTGGCACAATTTCAGCTCACTGCAATCTCTACCTCCTATGTTCAAGCGATTCTCCTGCCTCAGCCTCCCGAGTAGCTGGGACTACAGGCATGAGCCACTACATCCAGCTAATTTTTGTATTGTTAGTAGAGACAGGGTTTCCATTGGCCAGGCTGGTCTCGAACTCCTGACCTCAGGTGATCAGCTCACCTCAGCCTCCCAAAGTGCTGGGATTACAGGCATGAGCCACTGCACCCAGCCTCCCCCTCCTTACTAATTGGCCAGCTATAGGTCTCTCTCTTGTTGGCTATCTCTGTGTCATTTCTAATCAGTATGGGATAGATCAAGGGTGAGAACCAATTTTTGCTCTGTTTAAAATTGAATGAGGCTGGACCCAATGACTCATGCCTGTAATTCCAGTGCTTTGACAGTCCAAGGCAGAAGGATCACTTGAGGCCAGGAATTTGACACCAGTTTGAGAAACATAGTGAGACCCCCATATCTACAAAAATTAGAAAATTTAGTGAGCATGGTGGTGCATGCCTATAGCCCCAGCTACTCGGGTGGCTGAGGCAGGAGGATCACTTGAACCCAAGAGTTCAAAGCTGCAGTGAGCTGAGATCATACCACTGTACTCCAGCATGGGTGACAGAGTGAGACTCTGTTCCAAACCAAGCCAAAACAACAACAACAGAAACATCAAAAATTGAGCGATAGAGGACACGTAGAGGGAGGAAGGTGACAATAGCCATAAGACCTTCCTGAACCAGGAAGGAAACAGATTACTCGTGGACTCTGGGGATGAAGCGTTTCAACTGACAGGGGCTTCTTTCCTGCCACCCTCACCTCCGTCCAAACTCTTGGGGTTTGGCATTACTGAGGCTGAGATAACAGAAGAGAGGCTTTTGTGATATAACTTAAGACACTGCTTTATCATGATTTTATATATATATATATATATATAAAATTACTTTTGCACCACCATGCCTACATATTTATATATGTAAATACTAGGTAAAGTTTGCATTGTGAGATTTCCAGTGATCTGAAATAAATATCTAACTGCCCCTTCTCCAAGATTCCCTGGGCAGGGTCACTCAAACACAGGTGCAGGTTGCCTCTTAGACAAAAATGCTGGTCAAGAGGGCAACAGGAATGGGGCACTAAAATTCAGCTACCAACACTATTGAGAGACAATGCCCTTTTCTGTATGTGCTTGATTGTTGAGTAAGGCCATTTCCTTACCCCACAGAGGTAGTGGTACAAGGGTGATAATTTTGACATGGCAGACTTAGCAGCAGCAGCCTGATACTGACTTTTCCAGAATCTAGGAGTCTAGAAGCATTATGGAGCCAATTCATCCATTCAATAAAATGTTATTGTTTTTCAATAATGGGTCACCAAGCTAATACTAGTGTCCTTAATCTCCCCAACATTCATAGAAAAGAACTGAAGAGCGATTTAAAGGCATTGTGTGTGCCTGTGTGTGTACCACAAGTGCAGAGGGTTGAGCTGATTACATATCTCAGTCCCTCATAGAGTGTTAGCTGTAAACCACACAAGGCATCACTGTGTTTTGATTCTTCTATCTCATTACTTCACTCCCATTCCCCTTCCCTTTCCAGGCAGTCATTTTGATGACTTTAGTTTGTATCTTTGTGGATGTATACTATCTTGCAAAAATATGTGTTACTTTGGACAAATCAATTCTCAATTTATATACATTATGTATTATATGTCTCATTTTCTTTTTATTTTTTCTCGCCAACTGCTATTACTTGAGTCTTTAGAGGAGGAGGGATTTATTTCCAAGTAAAATGTGTCTTTCTGACCTTGGAGAAGAATGCTTTGACAGCAACTTTGATCTGGAGAGAGATGAGACCAGTTCTGCTCCAGCTATGACACCTGTCCACAGACAGGTGCTCAGTGGGTATTGATTCCAGAACCTACCTGGATCACTTCCATAATGGCCACTCTTGGCAACATCCTAGCTGCAGGTGCCTGTCTCATTTAGACCAGGTCCTAGTGCTGAGTTTTGACTTTTCGGCACTTTGCCATTAATACACAGAACAAATAGCCCCTCTGTATTGACACCCAATGATATCACACAGGCCACTAGCCTTTGGGGACACCAGTCATTTCCTAAAAGTACATTAGGCACTAATGTTTCGGTACGTCTTGCAGTCCTTTACTCTTATTTTTATTAGAATTCTAGCCCTTCCAAAAATTGACTGCTGGCTTTCCAGGTATATTTCCCTCGAAATAACACCTGTCAATCACCTTATCTTCGTACCTACTTACAATTACTAAACACTAAGTACGTTCTCCCAACTCGAGACTTAACATCTGTACATTCTCTTTACCAAATGATTCCATAGTGATAACTGATGAAGTTCTACCTTTTTAAAGCCTTCTCAAATCCCTAATTTTCTCAAAATATGAATGTGTCTTCCTGCATGCTCATAAGAGATGTTCCTAGTCCCTCTATAGAAATTTACATGACTGACCTGCATTGGAATTGATTCTGTGTGTGCTGTTTCCTTCCCATTGAGCTGAGAACTTCTGGGGTATGAGGCAGGTATTGTCATCTCTGTATATAGCCTATAATGCATGGCATGAGTGACATAAGTGCTTCACAAAGGCACTGCTCATTGCAGAGCATGGGCTTTGATTTCCAACAGACCTGGATTCAAATTCTGACTCTATCACTATCAGGGTGAACTCAGGCTAGCTGATTAACCTTCCTGAGCCTCAGTTTTCTCATGTGTAAAATGGAGGTAACAATATCCTGAAGGAGATAAAGAGAGTCAGGAATACAGTAGATACTCCAAATGGCCCTTATAATGACAATGATGGTGACGACCATGACAATGACAATGGTGCGACATTCTTACCCATTTCTGAGTATAAGCAATACAGTGCAACCCATGGCAGCAGAAAACGATTGCAGAAGAATTTCATAGTCCTCTTCATACCTGGCATGCTGGAGTTGCTTCAGTTGCTGGCTTGAATTTCTCTAATGGAAAAGTAGACATTTGGTTGGTGCCGCAGGGATAAACAGATGCATTGTAACATTTTAAGAGTCTTCAGTAAAAGTATAAAGACCAGCTGAAAAGATTCACAATGGAGCTTCACCATGTCCTTTCAGCCGTCACTATAAAGGAATAGAAGGTATCCCAAATTTTAAAAATCGAAGATAATTTTTTGATCATTGCCATTTCTGTAGAATCTTCTGATTGTTGAAATTATCGTTCCAACTTCGACCAAATTTAGAGAGTCATCTGATGGGCAGTCCCTTTTTTTGTGGCAATTTGTTTCCTCCCTGAATGACGTATGAGAATTTCATGTCTGTGGAGAGAGATTATACTACAGGGGAGCAACTTGGCATGTTTGGGAAGTATAGGCCTTTCACAGAGCATTGGGTTAGGGCTATGCCTGAGCCCAGAATGCAGGCCTTTAGCCAGGAAGGAAAGTGGATAATACCAGTGAAAACTAGGACCTTTTTTTTTTTTCTAGAATTGGCCTCTACAGTAAATCACCCTTTATTTCTTCTGCCTGCTCAACTTTTGCATGCAAGCAAAATCAATGTAAAATAAACTTGATACTTGGCATTTAAATTGAAATGAAGTCACAAGAGGGCAAGGAGAGAGGAGTGAGAAGGGTGAGAAGGAAGGGCCATCACTGATTCTTGGTGATTTTAATGGGGGAATATGGTGGCATCATTGTGGGATATTTTAACAAAGTGACCACAGAACTTGGAATTAAAAGATTTAGATGTGAGTTCTGGCTCCTTCACTTAATAGCCAAGAGATCTTGAGATATTTACTCATCACTCAGAACCTCTGTTCCCCACCTCTAAAATGGAGAAAAAGAATAACCCAGCCAGGCGCAGTGGCTCACACCTGTAATCTCAACACTTGGGGAAACCAAGGCAGGCAGATCTCTTGAGCTCAGGAGTTTGAGATCTGTTTGTCAACATGGTGAGACCCTGTCTCTACAAAAATACAAAAATTAGCCGGGCATTGTGGCATGCACCTGTGGTCCCAGCTACTGGGGGGCTGAGGTGGGACCTGAGCTGGGACCTGAGCCTAGTAGGTCGAGGCTGCAGTGAGCTGTGATGGCGCCACTGCACTCTAGCCTGTGTGACAGAGTGAGACCTAGTCTCAGAAAAAAATAAAATAAAATGAATCACCCACATCATAGAAATGCTAGGGAATTAAATGAGGTGAGAAATAAGAGAGCACCTTCTGTATGAAGAAGGAAGGAAGGAAGGAAGGAAGGAAGGAAGGAAGGAAGGAAGGAAGGAAGGAAGGAAGGAAGGAAGGAAGGAAGGAAGGAAGGAATTAAATGAGATGAGAAATAAGAGAGCACCTTCTGTATGAAAAAGGAAGGAAGGAAGGAAGAAAGAAGGAAGAAGGAAGAAGAAAGAAAAAAGAAAGAAAGGAAGAAAGGAAGAAAGAAAAGAGAAAAAGCACTATTCTATTTATTTATTTATTTGAGACAGAGTTTCATTCTTGTTGCCCAGGCTGGAATGCAATGGCATGATCTCCACTCACTGCAACTTCTGCCTCGCGGGTTCAAGTGATTCTCCTGCCTCAACCTCCTAAATAGCTGAGATTACAGGCATCCACCACCATGTCCAGCTAATTTTTTGTATTTTTAGTAGAGATGGGGTTTCACCATGTTGGCTAGGCTGGTCTCAAACTCCTGACCTCAAGTGATCTGCCCACCGCAGCCTCCCAAAGTGTTGGGATTATACAGGCGTGAGCCACCATGCCCAGCCAGTACCATTCAATTTAAAGCAACTTTTTATCCCCAACCTTTCTACAATGAGCATGTGTTACGTTTGCAGTCAGGAAAAGTTATATTCAGAAGTTAATATATGTGTGGCTTGGAGTTACCCAACCAGTAGTGACAATATAAAGGAATGCGGAATGATAAGCACCGATGTCAGGACATGACCACTGGTATAAGCAAGCAGCTGAGATTGAGAAGGATGCTTGGGGGCTCCAACCATATTGGTAAAGTTTACTTTCTCAAGCTGGGTGGTAGGTGCATGAGTATTTTTTTTAAATTATTTTTTATGCCTTTTCATGTGTCTTAAATATTTTAGCATAAATTTTAAAAAAATCAGTGCTGGGTAAAAAGATGTATGTACAAGAATGCTCACTGCAGGGTTATTTACAGAATTTGAAATATTTCAAACAACCTGAGTGACCAAGAATGGAAAATTCATTGAAAAAATTATGGTACAGTAAAAAACCCAAAGGTAATATTGTTAATATTACCATTATTGTCCTATGAACCTGAAGTCACCTACTTTCATTGAGCTAGCTGCTGCATCTAACTATTTATGATAGAAAATTAGTGCCCATAGAAAGACAAATAGGGCAGGGCCTGACATAAGCAAAATCTAAAACAGTGAACTCCTAGGAGCAGAGTAGAATAATGAGCACTAGAGGCTGGAAAGTCGGGGAAATGGGGAGATATTAGTCAAAGGGTGCAGTTTCAGTTAGACAGGAGGAATATGTTTTCTGAGATTGATTGCATAGATTGAGACTATAGTTAATAACAATGTATTGTATATTTCATTTGCTAAGAGAATAAATTTCAAATGTTCTCACCACAAAAAGGGAGAAGTATTTGGAGTGATGGATTATGTTAATTACTTGATTTAGCCATTCCACCTTGTATACATATATTGTAATGTCACTTTGTGCTGCATAAATATATATAATTATAATGTCAATTGACAATAAAATTTAAAAAAATAAAAAAGGTGCCTAACTGAAAAACAGTTTCCTCCCATTTTATTCCCTCCAGTACTTTTTTTTTTTTTTTTTTTTGGAGACAAGCTGGGCATGGTGGCTCACGCCTGTAATCCCAGCACTTTGGGAGGCCAAGGTGGATGGATCACCTGCAGTCAGGAGTTCAAGATCAGCCCAACCAACATGGTGAAACACTGTCTCTACTAAAAACACAAAATTAGCCAGGCATGGTGGCACATGTCTGTAATTCCAGCTACTCAGGAGGCTGAGGCAGGAAAATCACTTGAACCCAGGAGGTGGAGGTTGCAGTGAACTGAGATTGTGCCATTGCACTCCAGCCTGGGCAACAAGAACAAAACTCTGTTTAAAAAAAAAAAGAGAGAGAGAGAGAGAGAGACAGAGTCTCACTTTCTGTAACTCAGACTGGAGTGCAGTGGCATGATCATAGCTCACTGCAGCCTCCAACTCCTGAGCTCAAAGCAATCCTCCTGCCTCAGCCCCCTAAGTAGCTGAGACTACAGGTGCTCAGAACCACACTCGGCTAAATTTTTATAAAAAATCTGTAGAGATGAGTTCTCACTATGTTTCCCAGACTGGTCTCAAACTGCTGGCTTCAAGCGATTCTCCCACCTTGGCCTGGGATTGCAGGCATGAGCCACTGAGTCCCGCCTCTAGTACTTTATTAAATCCATGATTAGTGAAAATGTATTCACTAGGTGACTATTCCTGAGGATTTAGAAATGTTCAGTCCACATTATATATCTTGCCATAATATATAAGAATATTTAATACTTAAACAAGAATACGTTAATGAAGGAAAAATTTGAAAGGCCCGAATGAGGCCATCTCTTATTGTGATCCATAAAACGCAGTGTTGAGCATACTAACCTCTTTACTTGCCAGACGGCCAGGGCTAGCTTTCGGGTTACTTTTCGTTTGCTTTGTCTTATCAAATTGCTCAACTAAGGTAATCATTTCTCACTTATTAGCATAAAATGCCCTTCACCTTTTTTGAAACTTAAGTAGGGCACATATATATTGTTTGATAATCTGACTTAACTCCACTTATTTGTAGTTCTCATAGCTGTTCCCTTGTTCTTTTTGACAGCATTACCTCCTTTTAAGAAATTCTCCACAAACCACAGTATCTAATCCTGGGTTTTACTGTCTCTTCTGCACATTCCTATCACCCCAGCTCCTTGTCATGACACTAACACGTTTCTCAGGATGAAACATGATATGGTTTGGCTGAGTCCCCACCCAAATCTCAAATTGTAACTCCCATAGTTCCCACGTGTCATAGAAGGGACCCAGTGGGAGGTAATTGAATCATGCTGTTCTTGTGATAGTGAATAAGTCTCATGAGATCTGATGGTTTTATAAAGGGCAGTTCCCCTGCACATGCTCTCTCTCTTGCCTGCCACCATGCAAGACGTGACTTTGCTTCTCCTTTGGCTTCTGCCATGATTGAGAGGCCTCCCTAGCCATGTGGAACTGTGAGTCAATTAAACTTCTTTCCTTTATAAATGACCCAGTCTTGCGTATGTCTTTATTAGCAGAGTGAGAAGACTAATACAAAATGGTTTCTCTTACTACTTGATATGGTTTGGATGCTCGTCCCCTCCAAATTTCATGTTGAAATATGATCCCCAGTGGTGGGAGGTGATTGGATCATGAGGGCAGATCCCTCCTGAGTGGTTTGGCACCATCCCCTTGGTGATAAGTGAGTTCTTGCTCAGTTAGTTCACACCAGATCTGGATGTTTAAAAGCCTGGGACATTCCCCTGCCCTCTTGCTCCTGCTCTCATCATGTGACGTGCCTCCTCCTTCATCGTCCACCTTGATTGGAAGCTTCCTGTGGCCCTCAGCAGAAGCAGATGCTGACACTATGCTGCTTGTACAGCCTGTAGAACCATGAGCCAATTTAACCTCTTTTCTTTATAAATTACCCAGTCTCAGGTATTCCTATATAGCAGTGCAAAAATGGTCTAATACATTACTCTCTCCCGGGTACACTTACTCTTCCTTTTTAAAATTTTAATTATTGAAGTCTTTTTTTTTTTTTTTGAGATGGAGTCTCACTCTGTCAGGCTGTAGTGCAGTGGCATGATCTCGACTCACTGCAACATCCACTGCCCAGGTTCAAGTGATTCTCCTGCTTCAGCCTCCTGAGTAGCTGAGGTTATAGGTGTGTGCCACCACACCTGGCTAATTTCTGTATTTTTAGTAGAGAGGAAGTTTCACCATGTTGGCCAGGCTGGTGTTGAACCCTTGACCTCAGGTGATCCACCTGCCTCAGCCTCCCAAAGTGCTGGGATTACAGGCATGAACCACTGTGCTCGACCGAAGTCTTATTTTGATACAAACATTACTTTTTCTATTTCCCCAACTTAATTAGTAGAGTGATGATCTCCTGACATCTGTAACTCAAGTTGACTTTTTTTATCTTCCATAAGTTTTGATTTACACACCCTTATTGAGATTTCCAAATTCTGTTCACTTATTACCTCCTGAAATTGTGCATTTTGTTTATCACAGTTTCCCCAGTACCTAGCAAAGTGCCTAGCACATTGTGGGAGAGCAATACTTATCTGAGAGAATGTAACCCTAGAGAATGAAGTAGCATCTAAAATGTATTGAGCACCTACTTTGTGCAAAGTACTCATCTAAGTAATTTACAGTTAACCCTCCCAACAACTTTAGAGAAAGGATATATTATCATCTTCATTTTACAGATGAAATGTGAAGAGGATCAATAACATGCTCCCCTGGTCACTCAGCTAGCAAATAGTAGTGATGTGGTTAAAATAAAGGCATCACGACTTCAAAGCCAACCTTCTTAATTGCCCTTCTTTGTATACAGCCTCCTAAATGCACTGAATGCCGTCTCCTTCCTCTTCCCTTCTGATTTCCATTTCCATTTCCTCCCTTTTCCCCATAACATTGGACATTTCCAAGTTGATCTGTATCTATCTTCAAGAAAAAAAAAATGAAGTTTTACCTTTACCCCAAATTTCTGGGGTAAAGATACAAAAAGACCTCAACTGCAAGAGATTCCACCATCTGAGAATGACTTTGGAAGAATCCCCTGCCTCTCTGGACTCCCAGCATGCCCTGAAATCCTAGCCTGAGCACACCCTTTGCAAAGTCATAAAAGCAGGGCTGAGAACAGCTATCTGAGACCTTGGCTCATGGACTGAATCTCATTTGCTTTGGCTGTTGATTTGGGCCATTGCTTGTGTAGGATTCTGCTTCTCATCAGCAGCTTCTGCTTGGTGTGAACTCCATGACTGGGGCTTGGTTTTCTTTCTGCTGGACTGTGCTTCCCCATGGAGACCTTGATGCTCTGACCCATTGCCCGTCCCTTTATATCTTAGAATGCTCAGATTCAGAACTTGGCTTTGCTTTCTACAACTAATGAGACTTACCTGCCCCTTTTATGTTCATGAACATTCTGGACTTGAACACATATATCACCTACAGGCTTCATGGATATAGACCCCTAGTTTTCATCATCTAGTGTTCCTCTCTTGACCGTCCCTATAACCTGAGGCTAACATCTTTACCCTAGGTTTTCTTGTTTTCCCACTTATCAATTAGAAGTCCTCAGTGTATTCTCTTGGCTTCTCCCTTGCTTCCACTTCTTACTGATACTCCTTGGCTTGCTTCCACCCCATGACCTGTGGTTTCGTGAGAGAACCACATGTAGGCGTGGGATTTTCCAAATTTTTCCCACAGACGCTCTTCAGAGGAGCCGTGGTGAAGCCCTTTTTGATAACAGTATGATCCACTTTTCTCTGTGGTCTAGAGATTAGGGTAAGGGAGTACAGGACTTGACCTTGAAGAATGCTTCGGAAACTGTATGTGAGGAACCACAAAGATAAAAGGCAGAAACAATGACAATAAAAAAAATTGTGACCAACTGACCATTCTGTGGGAAAGAAGACAAATTAAAATAGATCTAACCAACTCCATTATACACTTTCTTTTTGTGCTATGTATGTATTTTAGGAAAACTGCCGAGACCATCTGTTAAATGTTTATTTCCTTTGTTACTTCTGAGGTGCTAAAAAAGACTATAAAAAGCCTATAATGAGAAGAAAGGGGAAAAGTCGCCTTTAAAATTGTTGGAAAGTGATCAAGAAAAGGAAAAGCTAGAAGCCAAACTCAAGCTCAAGATCTGGCTTCCTTTTTATAATCAGAAAGTTCTAGAAGAGGCAAGTCTACCTTATTCATAAAATTATTGCCTAGACTTGTGCTTTGTTTCTAATTGTTGATACTGCTTTGTTATGGCAGAAGAAATGGGGCACTTGGGAGGGAGATTTATTTGTCAATACTTTTCTGAAAGGACAGAGGAAATTGAGCAAAACCAGGAAACACTGTTCTACTTTACTTGTTAGTTCTTCTGAAAAACAGAAAAAGTTTGAGAAGCAGGGTGAAGGAAGTCTTCAGCCAAAATAAGGTACAAGAGTTTGTCTGTACAATTCAATTCTTCATGCTTTCCCTGTTCACAATTAGTCTGGATAATCAAATACTGAGTGACCTAGAAAGAAAGAGAGACAGTGGAACATTTTCCAGTGGCCTCACATGCTCCTGATGTTGAATCCCACTTGCTGACATTCAGTAATAGCCTCATCATGGAAAAATTGAAGAGGGTAATTAGCATCCCTGAACAAACCTTGAGAGTTTGAATTAAATTTATAAAAGGAAAAATTGGGTTTTTCCGTTCTGTGGACTATAAGAATTTGGATAGACAATGCCCAAATGGCCAGCAGCCTCAGAGTCAATTACTCTGAAGTTTGTTGCCAAAAACTAATTTTATTCGTTGAAAAGCAAAGTAAGAGTCCACAGGTTCGACTGACCACAAATTAACTTGCAAATGACAAATTCTCACTTTTTCCACCTAAATAAAATAAAATGCTTCTACTGAAACATTCTGAATTTCTAGAGGATGGAAATTAACACAGAGGGCTTACTTTCAAGTACAGTCACCATTTAACAAAGTCCTTGGGGTGCTTTAGTAAATAAACTCTTTGGCTGGGATACAATAGCAGAGGTTGGTTAAAAACAAAAAAAAAGTCAATCTGTTCATGAAAAGTTATAGTGAGATTTTAATATTTTATGAAACAAGATTATTTTAGGTTCATTCTATGAAAGGGCCATGATTTTGTAGAAAGCGAAAAATTATAGAGCTTTATATGCACTATTTCCTGTCATCCTCACAAACCAGGAAAGCAGGTATTTTTATCCTTATGTTCTAGATGAAGAAACAAAGGCACAGAGAGATTAAGTCACTTGCCCAAGGTCTTGATGCTGGTGATAAAGCCAGGATGCGGATGCACGCAGGTGATCTGGCTATAGAGCGGCTTCTATAAAGCATATGGAAAGTTTTGCATCTCTATGGTGTTGTAGAGATTATCAGATGCAAGAAAAAAAATTCAACTATGGAATTAGGGCTTACTACCCACATGAGAAAATGAAGGCAATAGTTCTAATGATTGACAAAATGTGTTCATCAAAAGCCTGAAGGTACTATTGGTTGTGAATTTTTTTTAATCAGTGAGATTAATTCTGAACTTGATAGAATGTACTTAAGCGTTTAATAGCTCATTCTGGCCTTGCAAAGACAGAATTTCTAATATCATTCTGATTGTTCCACCAGGAGATATTCCATCTCCTCAGTGAAGAAAATAGCCAGATTGATTATAATAATTAATAAACCTCTCATAGCATTTGCTAAGCTTTGATTGATATATCCTCTTGCAGTTTTGTTTTTCTTTCAATCCTGTTACCATTGACAAAAAGGATAATGAGAACATTTTGATTTTAATCAATGTTAAGCCAAAGAATGACTTAAATAATTTCTGGAAATTATATTTGAATTAGATATATTTGAATTATATATTTGAATTAGGTTCATTGATTAGAATTCTATCAGTCATGTTTCTGTCTATATTTATATCTATATACATATCTTTTATTTTTTCTCTGAAGACACCTTTGGTAGAATTGCTGCACACAGTTACTTCAACTTGATAGGACAACTGGTTCTGCCCTTAAATGTCACCATAAGCTTGCATTTTAGGGTGCTTGAACAGTTTTTAATAAAACAAAAACATGGCTTTTAACATTGTTTGTATTGTCTTATTATAAGCAGAAGAGAAGTAGATTCTTTTGTCTCTTATTTATTAGTCATCAATGTCTCAGTTTCAAATTTAAAAGTCAGAAAATAGCTTCTGAAATACAGAGAACTACTTTTCAGGGGATGGTTAGCCTGCAGATCTTATGTGACTAAAACTTAGATGTTTATATTTTTATGCGAATATATTTCATGCATATTTGAAGTTGTTTCATTTCTTGGAGAATTCCTCTTTTTTTTTTTTTTTAGAAAGAAACTCATTATTTTTCTCACTACTACAGCTTATATTTTAAAAATCATTATATTAATATCATATTATCCTCTTACCTTTTCATAACTTGGCAATGAATAGAAATCTGACCCTCAAAAGAAAAGCATAGGGCAGGATGGGTCATATAATAAGAATACACTGGAAGAAATTAACTAGTTGTGGTCTCATCTTGTCCATTCTACCAGCTTCAGATAAAGTAAAGAAACTTTTATCAGATTAACCCACTTAAAAATATAAATTATGAACTCTAGACAAAATAAAAATAAATCAAACAGCCTCTTAAAGGTAATGGACCGTGAATAAAAGTCAGCAAAAATGAAAAGGATTTCAACTCTTGAAACAGGGATGATACATTGGATGAGGTCCACATGTACTCACCTTTTCCCTGAGAGCACTCCTCAGATGGTAAGGCATAAATGGATAAAGTGTAAGTGAAAAGCAGCTACTTTGCTGACCTGACTCCCTCAGAGAGGGAGTCAGGAGCTGCCCAAGTGGTTAGAAATTGAGGAGAGAAATTCCATAAAGGGAGAAATCCACAGTCAAGATGAGCCCCAAAAATCTGGGCATAAATTACCTTTAAATACTTGGCTGATTCTTGAACGCAGCATGTACAAGGCAAGACTCTAAGGATACTCAAGGGAAAACAATAACTAGAAACTGGAAAGAATGAACTGAGCAGAGCTTTTAGCAACTGCATATTGCAGGAAAGACAAAGGGAGTTTAAGACCTGACCCAGCAGGGCATGGTGGCTCATGCCTGTAATCCCAGCACTTTGGGAGGCGAAGGCAGAAGGATTCAAGACCAGCCTGGGCAACATAGCGAGACCATGTCTCTACAAAAAACGAAAAAATTAGCCAGGCATAGTGACATGTGCCTGTAGTCCCAGCTGCTTGGGAGGCTGAGGCAGGAGGATCGCTTAAACTCAGGAGGTTGAGGTTGCAGTGAGCCGAGACCGTGCCATTGCACTCCAGTCTGGGTGACCGAGTGAAACGCTATCTCTAAGGAAAAAAAAAAAAAAAAACAACCCTACCCTAACAAGGGTCACGCTTTAGGACTAAAATCTTCCTCCCAATTCTAAAGTATTTGCCTTAGAACTCAGAGAAAAACTGAAATACACCTACCCTAATAAAGCCTAAAAACCAAACGTTCACAAATTCAAAGTTATATGCAAGAAATTTAACAGCCTGCTAGAATGGAACTTAACATTCTTTTAGAGAAGATAATAGAATTCAGAATCTTTACAGTGATTTATCCATGATGTGAGCTATATAATAAAAACTTAGTAGGTCTGAAAAGAAACAGAAGAATGTGACCCACAGTTAAAAGAATAATCAATCAATAGAAACAGTCTTACACATGATCCAGATATTGAAATTAGTAGACCAAGACTTTAAATAACTCTAATAAATATGTTTTAAATCTACAGGAAAAATGGGGCTGCAATGGGTGTGAATATTGTGAATATTCAAGGAATGTGGGAAGTATAAAAAAGAATCAAACAGAAATCCTAGAACTAAAAAAAAAAAAAGAATATCTGAAATTAAAATTTTATCAGATGTGATTAATAACAGATTGGACACAACAGAAGAAAGAATGAGTTAACTAAAGACTAGTCAATGAAAATCATCTAAATTGAAGCTGAAAGGAAAAAGACTGGAGAAAAAGAACAGAGTCTTGAGGACCTTAGAACAATGCCAAGTGGTCTGATGCACATGTAACAGGAGTCCCAGTAGAAGAGAAGAGAATAGAAAAGAAAAATTATTTGAAAAAAATAGGGTCTGAAAGACCTCCAAATTTGATCCAAAACATTAGCCTGGAGATCCAGGAAGCTCAGCTAACTTAAATCAGGATAAATATTTTTTAAAAATTCTTAGGCATATTATGGTCACACTTCTAAAAAGCAAAGACAAAGAGACTCTTGAAAGCAGCCAATATAAAAAGATATTATGTACTGGGGGAAAGATGTTATATACACAGGAACAAGGATGGGAAAAGGTATAAATGATGACTAATTTTTAATTAGAGATTGAACAATTAAAAATTAATTATAATTAGAACATAAAAAGCTTTCACACAATTCTATTGATATAAAAACATGCATAACTAACAATATTTTAAATTTATTCCACTACATCTTCTTATAATTTTATTTCAGTGGCTTTGAGAACTCCCGGAGTAGAAAAATTTCAGAGTAGTTTTATTGTTAACTAAAACTAAAAGCACTTCCTTTTATTGTGTGTAGAAAGGAGGAGAAAAGATGGTAATGGCAATTACATTAATGTGGTGGAATTATATTCCTTTCCTCGATATTTTGTCTTCTCATATTTTCAAACCTAATTTTGGTGAATTGGTCTCCCTTAATACTTCAGTGTTTATTTCTGAAACGTAATGCCACTGTCACATATAACAGTAACATAATCTTCAAAATCAGGAAATTAATAGTGATATCTTATTACCACCTAATCCAAATATTTCTCTCAAATTTTGCTGATTGTCCTAATATTATCCCAAGTAGGTTTAGGATTAAGTTCAGATCATGCACTGCATTTACATTTCTTCCACCTTTTCATTTTTAATTTTTAAATTTTTTTGAGACAATCTCACTCTCACCCACACTAGAGTACAGTAGTGTGCTCATAACTCACTGCAGCCTTGAACTCCTGAGCTCAAGCAATCCTCCCACCCCAGCTTCCCAAAGTGCTGGGATTATGGGCATGAGCCACCACGCCTGGCCCAGGTACTCTTCCATCTTGTACAGTTTTCAGGTCATTTCTTAATTTTCATGATCTTGAGGATTTTTTTAACTTTATATTTTGAATTAACTTCTGACTTAAAAATTTTTCAGGGCCAGGCATGGTGGCTCATGCCTGTCATCTCAGCACTTTGGGAGGCCAAGACGGGTGGATCACCTGAGGTCAGGAGTTTGAGACCAGCCTGGCCAACATGGTGAAACCCCATCTCTACTAAAAATAAAAAAAGTAGCTGGGCGTGGTGGTGGGCGCCTGTAATCCCAGCTACTTGGGAGGTTGAGGCAGGAGAATTGCTTGAACGTGGGAGGCGGAGGTTGCAGTGAGCCGAGATCATGCCATTGCACTCCAGCCTGGGCGACATACTATCTTTGAAATGATAGTACAGAAAATTTCTATATGCTGTTCATCTAGCTTTAATCTTTCTCTCTCTCTCCCTATATATGTACATAAAATAATTTTTTCAGAAATATTTCAGAGTAAGTTGCAGATACGATGCCTCTTTACTTTCAAAAATTTCATTGTGAGTTTCCTAATAACCAGGACTTTCTCTTACATAACTGTATCACAGTTATCGAACTTAGAAAAATTAACCTTGATTTAATACTCCTATCTAAACTACAGACATTCAATTTTGTCAATCACTTACTAATTTTGTTTCTGTCAAAAGAAAACGAATGTCTGGTTCAGGGTTCAATTCAGGATCACAAGTTTCATTTAGTTTGTCATGCATTTTTTTTTCCTTTAATCCGAAATGGTTCTGTAGTCTTTTGTGTCTTTCATGACCTTGGCATTTTTCAAGCATACAAGCCAGTTATCTTATAGACTGTCCCTCAAAAAATGGGAAATCTCAGCAGACAAATAAAAACAATGAAAAGAACCAAATGGGAAATTTAGAACTCAAAGAGGTAATAACTGATATAAGAAAATCACTGGGTGAGCTCATAAGAATTGGGATGACAGAGGAAGAAGTTAGTAAACTTGACAATAGAGCCATCAAAATTATCCAACGTGAAGAACAGAGAGAAAAAGGTTGTAAAACAAAATAACAGAGAAAAAAATAAGAAAGCCTCAGGACCTGTTTGACAACATGAAAACATCTAACATACATGTAACTAGAATTCTAGAAAGATAAGAGAAAGAGATTGAGAGAGAAAAAAATATTTGAAGACATATTGACCAAAAGCTTTCCAATATTTGGTGAAAGACATACATGTATAGATTAAAGAAGCTTAGCAAACTCCAAATAGGATACATTCAAAGAAAGGCATGGCTAGGCATATGAAAATTCAACTGCTGAAAAGAAGGCACAGAAAACAACCCTTGAAAACGGCTAGGAAAAAAAGACACAGGACATACAAGGAAACAATGATCTGAATCACTGCAGTTTCTCATCCAAATCATAGAAACCAGAAGACAGTGGAACAAATTCTTTTCAGAAGGGCAGCATGAAACATTTTAAATATTCACTCCCTTTATCTTAGAATTCCACTTCTAGGAATTGGTCGTGAATAAATGAAAAAAAAAAGTGACTAAAATGTACACATAGGATGCTATTTACAGTATTGTCTATAACAGCAAAAACTGTAAATAATAAAAATTTTTAAGAGGAAGGGTTCAATATATTATTGGGTACCTATATAAATTACTAGGCAGCCATTACAAATCTTACTCATATATTTATTGACATGTAAAGATGTCCACAATCTTGCTGAGTGTTAACAGCAGACTATTAAAAGGATGCACTTATGTATGTTTCTGAATTTACACAGCAAGTTCTCACTAAGGTCAGAAAGACAATAGCCCAACTTTGTCTAAGGAAGAAAAACCAAATGGTCAAACTACTGTTAGGTTCAGAAATTAGTATTCTTTTCAACATTATTTCATCTTAGTGTTACAATTCTCGAATCGTGACCAAAAAGCCATGTCTTCTTGATTGAAATGAGTTCCTCTTGAAAAGCCCATTTAGGGCTGGGCGCAGTGGCTCACGCCTGTAATCCCAGCACTTTGGTAGGCCGAGGCGGGCAGATCACGAGGTCAGGAGATCGAGACCATCCTACCTAACACGGTGAAACCCCATCTCTACTAAAAATACAAAAAGAAAATAAACGGGTGTGGTGGCGGGCGCCTGTAGTCCCAGCTACTCAGAAGGCTGAGGCAGGAGATTGGCATGAACCTAGGAGGCGGAGCTTGCAGTGAGCCGAGATAGCTTGACTGCACTCCAGCCTGGGCGACAGAGTGAGACTCCGTCTCAAAAAACAAAAAAAAAAAAGAGAAGAAAAGCCCATTTAATGTACCTCTGGTAGAGTGTTTAAAGTGGCATCAATGAATTGTGCCTCCCTAGTCCACACACCTTTGTCATGTGACTTCACCTACACCTTCTATCAAGAAGTGGAATCTGTTTCCCCGCACCTTGAATCTAGCTGGCCTTGTGGCTTGCTTTGACCACTAGAATGCAGTGGAAATGATGTTCTGGGATTTTTGAGCCTATACCTTAAAGAGCAGCCTTGTAGCTTCTGCTTCTGCTTTTGGGACCCAGCAATTATGTAAAAGCTACTCTAGTGGAAAGAGAAGGCAAGTGAGGAGAGAGGCCCCTGAGGATGGGAGACCATAAAAGAGAGAGGACACACAGTAAAGAACAGAGTACTAACCACAGCCAGCAGCCAGCACCAAGGCCCAGACTCCGGAGTGAAGCTATTTTGGATCCTCCAGCTCCAGTTGAGCTTTCCTGGCTGAAACCACGTGGAACAAAGATAAGCCTTCTACACTGAGTTCTGCCTAGATTCCTGATCCATAGGGTCATCAACAAATGGTGGTGGTTTGAAGCCACTGTTTTGTGATAGTTTGTTATGCAGCAGTAGATGACTGAAATAATACTTTCAGTTAAAAATCTTAACAACAAGGTATGCACTGCACATAGCTAGAGAATAAGCAATGTCAGAATAAGCAATGACCACTTTGTTTTTGTTTTTTTTGTTTTGTTTTGTTTTGTTTTTGATTTTTTTTTTTTTTTTTTTTTTTTTTTTTGAGACAGGGCCTCACTCTGTCACCCAGGTTGGAATGCAGTGGCACGATCTCCACTCACTGCAACCTCCACCTCCCGGGCTCAAGTGATTCTCTTTCCTCAGTCTCCAGAGTAGCTAGGAGGACAGGCATGTACCACCACACCCTGCTAATTTTTGTATTTCTGTAGAGATGGATTATTGCCATGTTGCCCAGGCTGCTCTCAAACTCCTGGACTCAAGCGATCCTCCTACCTCAGCTTACCAAACTGCTGGGATTACAGGTGTGAGCCACCATGCCCGGCCTAGCAATCATTTTGAATGACAGTACAATAGCAAAACTCTCCTTATTGAAAAGACTGAATTGAGGTATTCAAACAAAGCTTAATGAATTTGATTTCCAAGCGGATATCCGTCACCAATATCCTATTATAACAAAAAAAAAATGTTTAAAGCTTTGTGATTCTGACACTTAAAGTTATAATGTAGACTTAAATTCATTTTACAAACGTATATTTGAAAATCCACAGTAACAGAGCAAATAATTTAAAACAATGTTCTGCTAAAGTGACTATAATAATTCATGGCAGTAAAAATTTTGAGTTCAATGTAGAGACATCTACCATGCAACAAATTATCAAGGTGATTGCAGTAATTCTCACTGTACACATTTTTATTTAAATAACTCACACAACCTTTGACAACTATTGAATCTTTCTCATTCCAAGTCCTAAATAAGCAACTTCAGGTCATTTCACATAGTTAACATTATGAGAAACAGATACCTTTTACCATTCATTTAAAAACATAGTATGCATTTAAAATCATAGTCTCCCATTCTGTTCAGGTGCTGATAACTGGCGTTCATTTCAGACATCAACCTAAAACAGGATTGTAGGGATTCTTCCCGGTTATATTAAAATCATTCCCAGAAAAGGAAGCTGCTATTATTAAAAAGATCACAGATTTCCTAAGATGAATTCTCTCCAAATTTGACAGTAATAGCAACAGCACTCATAAGAACAATATGATGTATCCTTTAAAACCCTCCTTGCACGCGTTATTTTATTAGATCCTCATAACGGGCATATATCAATTTTATAGAGTTAGAAACAGAGGTCTGTGCAGATGAGAAGGATGCTTGCTGTCACTATAATGAAGTTAAATTTTAAGCCTAAGCCTCCTAAAAGTAAAACGAATGTCTAATGCTTAGTTCATATATTATCATAAGTGGAGATAAAACATACAGGCACACTCAGCCCTGTAACACAGGTAGGGAAGTGAGGACATAACACAGTTCCATGTCTACTTAAAGTGTAACTTTCATGGAAATCTTTCAGACAGTTATCAGACTTCAGTCACTTTTCTTGATTACCAAAAGAGTCAAACAACAATTCCTTTTAAAAGGAAACCATCATTTCCTATGATACCCTATCTTACAATAACCAAAACAATTCACAAAACAATTGAGAGTAGATATTGAAGACAAATGGTACCTAGAGAGAACCAGAAGTATCCTATTATAGTATGTACTTTAGAAAGCGACTGCAAATTAAAATGTTCCATTAAGGCTGCTCAATAAGCTTAAAATTCAGTGGTTTATTGTGGGATCTTTTTTACTGCTAGTTATCAGAATGAAGCATAACAAGAAGCCAATTAACTGAGAATTTACCCTTTTAAAGAAATTTATGATTAAATTATGAAAATGATAAGGAGAAAGAAATCCAGGATCTTAGCAAGTTAACCAGAGAGGAGTCATAAACGGCATATAAATGCTAAAGCTGAAATGAACAGGGATGGCGTCTGCTCAGGGAACAATGAAGTGAAGTCAATCCTGAATTCCAACTTGAAAATGTTTAAAGTAAATTGGCAGGATCTAGGAGGCCATCTAGGAGGTTGTTTTAAGGAAATGATAAGAAAAGACAAGAGGAAAGAAGAGCAAAACAGCTTTATAAGTTAGTTATGGGCAGAAATAGGAATTCATTTGTTTGGAGGTAAAAGTTCTCCAAATTTCCAGATGCTTTCATTAGTAGTTGAGTCATTTTGCTTTCTCTTCCTGGAAGAGGGTTTGGAAATCATTTATTTTAAGATGCAATGGGAAATAAAAGTGAAAATCAAATGTTTGATGAGCTAGACATGCAAAACAATCAACATCTCTTCCTTACTCTGTTCCTCATTTTCCAAGCCAGAATTTCTCTGCATGCTTTTCTCATCTAATTTGTCACCAAATCCTATAAAGCTATTTTAAAAATATTTCTTGACTGACAACTGCTTTCTGGTTCCACCTCTTAAGTCCATACTATGTCCTCCTAATTGGTCTCAGGCCCATGAGTCTAATTTCTCCATCACTACTAAGTTGCCAAAATGATCTTTCTAAAATAAAGAGGATTATGGTGTTCTACTTAAAATCCTTCAGTGACACCTCATAGCTTTCAAAAAAGTGTACGCTCATGGAACCTGCTTAATTTTCTAGCTTCATCTTCATGACTCCATACAGGTACTCTTTGTTCCAGGAAAGTGAACAGCACATACTCCATGCCATGCTGTCTCCTTCAGCCATCAATTTGCCTGTGTAACTATCACTTGGCTTTACATTTTGGCTTGCATGGGATTGTTTCCTCAGAATGCCTGCCTTCTTTAATCTCTCAGTCTGATTTTGATGTTTCTCTTCTTGGCTCCCCTCCAATAGCCTCAGGTGTAAAACACCATCATAGCCTGAAGGGGATTAGGAAAGGACCAGCAGGCAATTGTCCAGGGCTCCAATCCTCAAGAAAATGTAAACATCATTAGGAATGTTGCAGATCAATACTCTATGTGGCTGGGAGACTGCTTTGACAAGCTTCTAGGAATTAGAAGTCTAAAATGACCCAGGAATTATGCTTCAATAGTAATAAATCACTTTTAAAATACCTTTCAAAGAGGGTTTGGTTACTTTCTGTTTTTGTTCTGGTAGGTAGGTATGCAAGTTTGAAGTCAGAGCTGAACTGCTTAGAACAATACTCTGCTAGCAGACATCCTTCCTCATCCTTCACTGCACTGTGCTTGTGGTGCAGTAGTCTGTGCAAAACTGTGATCTTTCCCCAAAGAAAAGTGGAACAAATACTTTAAAAACATCTGTTTGAAGGGGAACTCTGTTAGTCCATTTTCACGCTGCTGATACAGACATACCCAAGACTGGGTAATTTTTAAAGAAAATGAGTTTTAATGGACTCACAGTTCCACGTGGCTTGGGAGGCCTCATAATCATGGGGGAAGGTGAAAGGCACGTCTTACATGGCAGCAGATGAGAGAATGAGGACCAAGCAAAATGGGTTTCCCCTTATAAAACTATCAGATCTCGTGAGACTTATGGGGAAACCGCCCCCATGATTCAATTATCTCCCACCAGGTCCCTCCTACAACATGTGGGAATTATGTGAGCTACAATTCAAGATGAGATTAGGGTGGGGACACAGCCAAACCATATCAGAAACCAAATACCTAATTAGCTTTCTCAGGCCATGCTATGTTTCTGTCTGGTCCTGATCATAATACTTATCACACAATATTGTAATAAGTTGAATTACTAAGGTCTCCATAAGCTTCACAAGGACAAAGGCCAAAACTTTTTTGTTTTGTAACAGATATGAAAAACATGTTCACCCAAAGTGTATGATCTTTAAGTGCAGTGAACTGACACCCAAAGATCAAGATTTAGCAGCGCATGTTCAATGCTGTCCAGAGAAGAATGACCTTGAGTCAAACAGATAAGAGTATTCTGTTCATTAAAGAGGCATTCTTTGTTGCGAGTCAGATACCAATCATTGTGAGAGAAATGTCCCTTAAAATTACTTTTCTCTTTTTGGTTTATCTTCATATTCACCAGATAACTGACTGTTCATTCCATTTTGTAGATACTGTCATAGAAGAAATGAAGAATATTGGAGGGAGAAGACCAAATTTCTGGTCACTGGAAAAATGCAACCATTATAAATCAATAAATTTACACTCTTTTTTTTTTTTTTTTCCTTGAGACAGAGTTTAACTCTTGTTGCGCAGGCTGGAGTGCAATGGCGCAATCTCGGCTCACTGCAACCTCCACCTCCCAGATTCAAGCAATTCTCCTGCCTCAGCCTCCCACGTAGCTGGGACTACAGGTGCACACCACCATGCCCAACTAATTTTTGTATTTTTAGTAGAGACAGGGTTTTTCCATGTTGGCCAGGCTGGTCTTGAACTCCTAACATCAGGTGATCCGCTTGCCTCAGTCTCTCAAAGTGCTGGGATTACAGGGGTGAGCCACTGTGCCTGATTGATAAACTTACATTCTATCTTGTGCATTATTCTCTTACAAGTAAGATTAGCAGGCGAGGAGGTCTTAAATTTGACCAACTGAGTACATGGACAAAAAGTTACTTCTAGATCTTTCACTTGGCACTGTCACCTTTCTGAGGTCTTGGGAAAATAAAATCCAATCATATATGTGTAACTGTTTTCAAAATTATAAAGCTCCTATATATTTTCTTCTTTGACAAAAATGACCTTCATATTTCAAAGGATATTTTAGCTTTGATTGTTGTCTCTCTAAAATAAAATTTTATCTTGGTACTGCTTTTGGCCAGCCAAATAAATTTTATGCTCTTGACCTGATTTAAACTAATATTTTCCTTCTTTCTGCTGCCAGTAAAATATTGTTATACTCAACTTTTCTCAAGAGAAAGATGTTCTGTGTTTCTTCATAGTAAGCAACAACATTTAAGGGAAAAGGGGGTCTCTCTTGAACTGATGACTCTTTTTCTGGAAAATATACAGAATACTGTGAAAAAATAAGCTGTAATGATCTGTTAGGATTAAACTTCATTACTTTAATAGAGAAGAATCCTACACATACGTGGAATTTACAAGAAATGGTGTTATTTTCTGGTAATGACCCATGTTGACTTGGCAGTTGTTTAAATATAATGTCAACCAATTATGTTTAAAATCTCAAGTAAATTGGAAAGATAGTTCCAGAAAAAAGGTAATATCAAGGGCAAGTAAAATTACTTTCTGAAAACTTCTGTGACTTGAGCTTTATAACATTTAAAACAAATATGGATAATCTTAAATTTCATCAAATTGGGAAACTGAACCATTCAGATTAGGCCACTCAACCTAGTAGAAATACTATTTTTTTTCACATATTTTTGGTTAGATTAGAAAACTGTGTTATGCTAAAATGAACAGGTTCACAATTGCTTTTCTAAAACCCATAGGGTAATTGGGTTGTGGAATTCAAATATTTTCAGATTTTAGAAAGGTAATATCATGTGTTTGCCACATAGTCAGTGCAGTGGTAGTAAGTGGCTCTCTGAAAAAGTCTGCATGAGTACATACAAGTTTATTATAAATTTTACTGATATAAACAAACTGTAACACAAAATTACAAATAAAAATAAATAATACATTTTACTGTAAATTATTTTTGATTTCACAGAATCTTTCATTAATTTTTGCATAGCTTTCACATTCATAGTTAACCTATGGTTGTGAATGATGTAGAAATGTACTTTAGTCATGAGTGTTTGTCGGTGTTTTCCTTTATTCTTACATCTGTATTTGGGTTTACTAGTCCTCCCTTTAGTTTCTTTAACTGAATACTTGCTCATTTATTTTAATACACATATATATAGAGAGAGATAGGCATACGTCCACATCCAGATAGAGATAGATGATAGATATATAGGCATACATACATACATATATACATACTAAATGAACACAGTTCAGGCCATACATTTCCAAATTCCACTATGGCTGCATCTCTACAAATTTTATGTTGTACTTTCCTTGTTTTTTCTTGATTTTAAAAAACCAAACATACATAGTTTAGAAGCCCTATTTTAGGACCCATTAAACTGCTCTAAATTCTCCAGCTTATATTCACCTATTCCAATATTTTTGAACTGTTTCCTGCAAAATATTTACAAGTTTTCCTTTCCTTGATAAATAAGTTTGGGAAGAAAGGGTTAAGCAAAGTTTAAATGAGTTTCCTTAATGTAGGATTAATATGCTAATATGCATTATAAATCCTATAAAAAGGAAATATAGAAGGCACATTTACTAAAAGTATTGGACCACAAGTTTGTTTTTTTTTTTTTTTGAGATGAGGTCTTGCTCTGTCACCCAGGCTGGAGACCTGTGGCACAATCATAGCTCACTGCAACCTCAAATTCCTAAGCCCAAGCAATATTCCTGCCTCAGCCTCCCAAATAGCTGGGACTACTGACATGCACCACCATGCCTTGCTAATATTTTAAATATTTGTAGAGAGGTCTATGTTAACCAGGCTGGTCTTGAATTCTTGGCCTCAAGCTCTCCTCCCAAAGTGCTTGGATTACAGGCATGAGCCACCATGCCCTGCTGACCACAGATTTTTGTTTTTGCTAAAACTATTTAAGTTTAATGAACCAACTTAAAAATGTTTACCTACTCTATAGTAGTTGGTGTCAGTATCGCTACTTTTACCTGTAATCATCATTTAGTACTATATTAATCAGGGTTGTTAATTGCAAATAATAAAAATAACTCTCAACAAGTTTAAGTATAAAATAAATTTATTAAGAGATAATAAATGGGCAAAATATTCTCCAGGAAAGCCAGGGATCAAGTTTAGAGGCTAGCACCAGAAACAATTCCCAGGTCACATCACTGGATTGCTGTTTTGGCACCACTAAAATGGCAGTAGATCCAAGAAAAAGGAAAGTCATAAGCTGACAAATACAGCAGGGGAAGAGACCAGAAGTGCAGTTTGGAGGCCAGAAAGCACATAAATGACTGCTTACTACTTTAATAGACTAGGGAAAGTTGAGTTCTATGTCTCTAGTATGAAAACTTCAAAATTACACTGATTAGCATGTCAAGACCCTAAAATAGTTCAAGAATTAGAGGTAACATTTACTTCTGAACCCAGAGGTGGGTTTGGGGGAAAGGAGTATAGGACTAAAAACAAGAGAATTCATCGAAAATCTGTATGAAAAGCAGTTATAGCCTTGGAAACTGTTCCCCACCCCATGTAGCAGGGCGACTGCTGAATAAGCGCTTATTCGATGGAGAGACTTCAAATTCTGGGATACTAGGCATAGGTGAGAGCAGAAATAGTACATGCCAATACCACAAAGTAGTGAGAGGTTCCATACTGAAAAATCTACATGTTGAATGGTAACAATTATAACCCCTCCTTTCTTTACTCTGACTCTAATTCCCTGGAGGATTTCTTTCCAGGAAGCCTAAAGAGGCTAAAAGAAAAGTCCTACAGATAGAATTGAGGGTACCCACTGAAATAGCCCAATTCATAATCATACAGTGAAGTCCAGCAATTGATAAGGCCCATCCAGGATATGGTTTCCAATCAATTTCTTGCTGCTTGAAAATTAAATGTGAATAAGAGAGGAAGATCACTAAACACTTGAGGAATGTCTCAATAGGAAATACAGAGACCAAAACAAGCAAACAAAAAGTGGACTTCAGAAGAAACAGAAACAAATTTCAAATGAATTTTCTAACTATAATTAAATTCCTTAGCTGACCACAGTGGCTCAAGCCTGTAATCCCAACACTTTGGGAGGCTGAGGTGGGAGGATCACTTGAAGCCATGAGTTCAAGGCCAGTCTAGGCAACATAGCAAAATCCCATCTCTACAGGAAAAGAAAAAGGCTTAAAAAATTCCTTAAAGAGTTTAAAAAAAAAAAAAAAAAAAAAAAGACTTCTGTATCCATGAAACAAAAACAGAAAGCAACTAAAAAATTTAAAAGGCACAAAAAAAGAACTAAAAACATGATAATCATAACTTATAATAGAAAAGTTAACAAAGAAATAAACCCAGGAAGTGGAATCCCTCCCAGAAAGGATAAATGGATGAATTCAAAGAAAGAAAAAGAAATGGGACATGGGAAAGAAAATCTAGAGAATTAGAGGGTGTTTGAGTTATTTAATACTTTATAACAAACCACCCCAAAACTTAGTGGATTAAAACAATTTATTATTTCTCAATACTCTGTGGGTTGAGTGGGTTCAGTGTAGCATGTCTTCTGCTCTTTTGCTTAAGGCAGTCACATAGCTACACTCACCTAGTAACTTGGCTAGGGCTCAATAATCCAAGATGTCTTTTCACTCTCTGAAGCCTCTTTCCACATGACCTTTCATTATGAGATAATCCGCACCAAGTATCTTTACATAAAAAAACGAAGGATGTAGAAGTGTCTAGCACCCTTATGGCCTGGCCTTGAAATCCCATATACCTTCTGCCACTTTCTATTAATCAAAGCAAGTCACAAGATCAGCCCAGATTCAAGGGAAGGGAATATGGACTTCATTTGTTGATGTGAGGAATAGCATGCACATAAGGTTTGGGAGGTATCATTAAGCACTATCTTTATTTATTATTTTTTATTTTTGAGACAGAGTCTCACTCTGTCACCCAGGCTGGAGTGCAATGGTGCAATCTCGGCTCACTGCAATCTCTGCCTCACGGATTCAAGCAATTCTCTTGCCTCAGCCTCTTGAGTAGCTGGGATTACAGGTGCCTGCCACCATGCCCAGCTAATTTTTGTACTATTAGTAGAGATGGGGTTTCACCATGTTGGCCAGACTGGTCTTAATATCCTGACTTTAGGTGGTCCACCCGCCTCCACCTCAAAAAGTGCTAGGATTACAGGCATGAGCCACCTCGCCTGGCCAAGCACTATCTTTAGAATCAATCTTCCACACTACATAAGATCATTTTAAGGTGTCTAAAATCCCTAAAATAGGAGTTTGAGAAAGAAAGAACAGAAAATATAAGACAGGAAAAAGAAATTCAAAAATAAGTTTTATCATAATTATCAGAACTGAAGGACATAAATTTCCATATTTAGAAAGCCTATCAAAGTGCTCCAGTAGCAAAACAAACAAGCACAAAGACTTATACCAATAAACACTACCATGAAATGTTAGAACCCTGACCATAAAGAGAAGATCCTAAAAGCTTCTACAGGAGAGGAAAAAAAGATTACATTTTAAAAATCAAGAATCAGAATAACATTAGACTTACCAGAAACAGTAAGAGAACCTAGAATATGGTGGAGCAATACCTTCAAATTTCTGAGGAAAAAAATACTTCCAACCTAGGATTCTATACACAGCAAAACTATTAACCTAGTCTGAAATGGAATAAAGACATTGTTAGACAAGCAATTTCTCAAATAATTAAAAGCACACGCTAAAATCACAACATTATCATAGGAAGCTACTGGAGAGTGAGTTCTACCAAAATTATGGAATAAACCAAGGAAAAGAAGCTGGATCCACTCAGCAGAAAGTGGAAGGACAATGTAAATAGAAAGGAAAGGTGACTAGAGAGACCCTATACGGTAGTCTCCCTATAAATCAACCAGTCTGCCTTAAAACAGGAAAACAGAGCACTCAAGAGGGGAAATCTTCAAGAAAAAAAATAAAATGGTTGTATTACCTAATGAATTTATAGTCATTGACATTTGTGCATCTGGCAGAAAGTTTGGAGATGAATTTGTTACATATGTAGAAAGTTAAACAAATTGAATAAACACCACAACTATTAATCCAAAAAATAAAACAAACCCAAAAATTACAGCATACTATGTAATTCAAATGTGGATAATAGTCATTATAAGGCAAACAGTAATCTTAACCTAATCCAAAATTACAATATATTAGGAGGATGGGAAGTAAGGAAATGAGAGGAGAGTGGGACAGAACAGTGGGAGCAGAAGTAAATATTTAACTTTTTCTTTTTTTTTTTTGAGATGGAGTGTCACTGTGTCACTCAGGCTGGAGTGCAATGGTGCAATCTTGGTTCTCTGCAACCTCCACCTCCCGGGTTCAAGTGATTCTCCTGCCTCAGCCTCCCGAGTAGCGGGGATTACCACTGTGTCTACCACTGTGCCTGGCTAATTTTTGTATTTTTAATAGAGATGGGGTTTCATGTTGGCCAGGCTGGTTTCATACTCCTGACCTCAGGTGATCCACCCGCCTCAGCCTCCCAAAGTGCTGGGATTACAAGTGTGAGCCACCATGCCCAGCCAAATATTTTACTTTTATATAAGAATGTCAGTAGATAATATCTAAAGCCAAAATTCAAAATGGTAGTATAGCTTGTTATCAAGAAATATGGAGGGAAATACCAGAGGAAACTGCTGATTTGAGAGTAATTACCTCTGGGGAGTGGGTACTACTGTTTTACATTTTAGCTTTATAAAACGATTTGACTTCTTAAACTATGCATAAATTTGTGCTCTAAATGTAACACAAGTTTTCACTGGTGGGAATATAAATGGTATAGCTGCTACAAAAAACAATACAAGAGATTCAAAAAATTAAAAATAGAATTACAATATGATCCAGCAACTCTGCTTCTGGGTGTATGACCAAAAGAATTGAAAGAAAGGTCTAGAAAGCACATGTGTATTGGTGTTTGTACACACATACTCACAGCAACATGATCCACAATAGCCAAATGTGGAAACAACTCAAATGTCCACAGACCGATAAATGGATAAACAAAATATGACACAAGGATTGCAAACCTGGACCATGTGCTGCCAAGCAACCCCCAAATGGTATTTTTTACATGGCTTCCAAAGAAAGCCTATAGTTATAAATTAAGTTTTAAGTTATCACAAATACGGGTAAGTCTAATTTAGTCTGAAATAAAATTAAGTCATTAAAAATTAACATATGTTGATATTTGTGCTTTAAGAGCACCAAGAAGACTGTTTGTGGTGGTTATTACTTTTTTAACTTATTCTTATTGTTCAAAATGGTTCCTAAGGGCTTTTTTAATTTCAGTATTTCTCATGAGCTCTGAAATATCTACCTCAAAGTTTTGTTTTGAAAATTAGTAATAAAGCATTTGCTTAAAAAATCCCTTGCAAAGATACTGTTAAACTTATGATTAGATGGTATTGAATTGATGCATTTTAGAATTCATTCACCAAATAAGAATTTGTTCATTAAAAATAATCCATTGTGAATTTAAAATTATAAACTCCCCTTTATTTGTAAATGAAACTTACCTGCCATTAGCAACTCTGCATTTTGATCATAGGACTACGATCAAAATATTGCCAGCTTGTTGCAGGAAGTCAGGGACCCCAAATGGAGGGACCAGCTGGAGCCACAACAGAGGAACATAAATTGTGAAGATTTCATGGACATTTATCAGTTACCAAATAATACTCTTATAATTTCTTATGCCTGTCTTAATCTCTTAATCGTGTTATCTTCGTAAGCTGAGGATGTACGTCACCTCAGGACCACTATAATTGTGTTAACTGTACAAACTGATTGTAAAACACGTGTGTTTTAACAAAATGAAATCAGTGCACCTTGAAAAAGAACAGAATAACAGCGATTTTAGTGAACAAGAGAAGACAACCATAAGGTCTGACTGCCTGTGGGGTCTGGCAAAATAAAGCCATAGTTTTCTGCTTGCAGAGAGCCTATAAACAGACGCGTAAGTAGGGAAGATATTGCTAAATTCTTTTCCTAGCAAGGAATATTGATAATTAATACTCTGGGAAAAGAATTGCATTCCTGGGGGGAGGTCTATAAACAGCCACTCTGGGAGTGTCTGCCTTATGCGATTGAGATAAGGACTGAAATACGCCCTGGTCTTCTGCAGTACCCTCAGGCTTACTAGGGTGGGGAAAAACCCCACCCTGGTGAATTTGAGGTCAGACCAGTTCTCTGCTCTTGAATCCTGTTTTCTGTTGTTTAAGATGTTTATAAAAACAATACATGCACAGCTGAACATAGAACTTTATCAGTAGTTCTGTTTTGCCTTTTTTCCTGTTTACTCAGAAACATGTGATCTTTGTTTTCCCTTTTGCCCTTTGAAGTATGTGATCTTTGCGACCTACTCACTGTTCTTGCATGCCCTCCCCTTTTGAAATCCTCAATAAAACTTGCAGGTTTTAAGGCTCGGGTGGGTGTCATGGTCCTACCAATATATGATGTCACCCCCAGAGGCCCAGCTGTAAAATTCCTCTCTTTGTACTTTTCCTCATTTCTCAGCCGGCTGACACTTATGGAAAATAGAAAGAACCTATGTTGAAATATTGGGGGCCAGTCCCCCGATACCAGCTGATCAAAGTATTGCCAGATATCAGTTATGCTGATTTAGTTGCTTGCACTTGACCTGTCCCTTTTCCATGACATTGGCGACTTTCTTGGCTTGGCTTTTTTCAGTCAGAAAAGCATATTTGTTTTTGAAGGAGACTGTTTGTTTTTAAAGTAAAAGTTTCAAAATGATAATAAGTTAATGATTTGAGCAATGGTTGGAGTGCACAGATGAGGCCTACACAAACTACTTTTTCATATGTAGATTGTATTCATTTTCCTGGATAGGGACAAAAACAGTATTATGTTTCCATGGGTTTGAAGTTCACATGAAAACAGGTACTTCATATTTTTTTTTAACTAACATTATGTAGTCTGAATTATAAAATGTTTATAAATGATTTAATGGATTGAGAGAAACAATATTTGTCATCCATGATTATTTTTGAAAGTGAATTGCTATTAAAATTTAACTAAAACTTCATACAATTTATTGTCTTCTAAACTGTATTTTGATGAAAACACATTTTATAACTTTCATAAATATATAACTTAAAAATCTAATTTTTCTCAAATATCTTACAAATTCACTACATTTATGATACTGTAAATTAATTTCAAACAGTGAAAGCTAGAGATAACCATAGCCTGAAAATTTATCAATTTTCATTTCATAAACTCATAGATTTTTAATAATGTCAACATAAAAGATGGTTTTACATGCTATTAAGAAGAGTCACAAATGTTAAGAAGTTTACAGTCACTAACTTTCAATATAAATTTTATAAAACAGTATATCTATTTGATACAAGAACAGATAAAAATTAGACAAATGTCCAGTAGTGGGTAAGTGGATTGTGGTGTTCATACAATAGAATACTATTTAGTAATACAATTCAATGAATTGTGGCTTCATTCATCTGAATGGATGAATTTGGAAGCCTCTGAGCAAAAGAAATAGGTCATGGAATAACACATAAAGTATGATTCCATTTATATAAAATTCAGAGAGTCAAAACTAAACAATGTACAACTATGAGAAAGGGAATGAAAAACAGAAAATGTATGATGTCGTTACGGCTGGGGGAAGAAAGTGAATGTAATCAAAGAAGAGTCAAAGGTGAGTCATGTTCTATTGGGTGAGGTGGTGAATACTTACGTATTTAATGCTTATCCTTAAACTGTACATATATTTTACACTCTGGAGAAAGAGAGGCAGGAAAGTAGAGACCATATATGTAGATAACTCTGTGAAGAACTTTATCTTAATTGGAGAATAAAGCAGCACAGATGGGAAAAAGGTTGATGTTCATAGAGATTTTCTTCTTATGCTAAAGTACAAAAAGACTCTAAATGCCATAGAAAGTAAGGTTACACAGGAGGGGAGAAGTCGAAGAAACAAGAGGAAGGTACCTGATGACACACGCCATTTAAGTAGGTTGAAGGGAATAGGATCCAAGGCACATCTAAAGAGACTCGTCTTTAAAAAGAGAATAATGCCACCCAATTCAATCAAAGGGGAGGGGAAAAGGACAGAAATGGGTGCAGCAAACATATACACTTGATGATGGGAAGCCTGAGGTATGTTATGTATGGTCACTTGTTCCTCTAGAATGAAGCAAAGTTATTAGCTGAGAGTGAAGGGCCAGAGTTGGTTTTCAGAAAAAGACATGAAATAACTGTTTTGGCCATTAAAAGAATATGCTGTCCACAAATAAATACACGTGAACTCTTTGGGCATTTCATCTTCCCTGCTTCTCCTGCCTCTGCTAGAATGTTTTCCCCGTTCCTTTTCATTTAGAAAATCTTCCCATCCTTCTAGACTCATCTTAGATTCTATGTCCTTTGTGAAACCTTTTTTGATTATCCCATAGTAATCCTTTCCTCTTAAATCTTACAGCACTTAGCTGTATCATTCATTTTTCATTTGACACACCATCTTGCAGAAACTCTTTTGCTTGTACATGATTTAATTTTTGCGTTGTTTTGTTAACTACAGTTATTGAAGGCAGAAATCATGTCTTCATTTTTTTGAGGCTGAGTCTTGCTCTGTTGCCTAGGTTGGAGTGCATGGTGTGATCTAGGCTCACTGCAACCTCTGCCTTGTGGGTTCAAGCGATTTTTGTGTCCCAGCCTCCTGAGTAGCTGGGACTACAGGTGTGCACCACCATGTCCAGCTAATTTTTTGTATTTTTCATAGAGATGGGGTTACACCATGCTGATCTTGAATTCCTGGCCTCAGGTGATCCACCCTCCTCGACCTCCCAAAGTGCTGGGATTACAGGCGTGAGTCACTGTGCCCAGCCAGAAATCATGTCTTTTTAAAACACTGTTCCTCTTACTTTCAGAAAAATAATGCTTTTTTTTTTTTTTGAGATGGAGTTTTGCTCTTGTTGCCCAGGCTGGAGTGCAATGGCGTGATCTTTGCTCAATGGCAACCTGCATCTCCCAGGTTCAAGTGATTCTCCAGCCTCAGCCTCCTGAGTAGCTGGAACTACAGGCATGCACCGCCATGCCTGGCTAATTTTGTATTTTTAGTAGAGACAGAGTTTCTCCATGTTGGTCAGGCTGGTCTTGAATTCCTGACTTCAGGTGATCTGCCTGCCTCGGCCTCCCAAAGTGCTGGGATTATAAGTGTGAGCCACCACACACAGCAAAATAATGCATTCTTATGTATGGTGAATATTTAGATGCAGTTTCTAAATATATCATCTACTGAAATATCCTTAAAAGTAAATGATAAAATAATAAAGACATACATGAATAAACAGAACTTTGAATCTTCCATTTTTTTTCCTGTAACTGCTCCCGATTTTCAATTTTTGGTTTTAGAATCTCCTTTTTAGAAGCTAAGCCAGAGATCTGGTGCTAATATACAATTGGTTTAATTTTTTAAAAAAAATTTAAAACAAATTTCTCGTTTATTAAACTATTAAAATGTTTTCTTCATTACAACTTTCAATGTATTGCTTCTTGGAGATTGTTCTCCCAGAATATGAAACTGAATGTTATCAAAGACAAATTATGTTAGGAATGCCATCTTGTGGTTGACAGTAGTCCATTACACTAATTGGTCTTGACAATCTTTAATTCAGAAAGAAAACATCCAGTAAATTCACGAACATAAATCATGGTTAAAATGTACTACGACGAAGGAATACAAATTAAATACATGTATCAGTTGTGTGCAGTTTCAGCTGCCAGAAAAATACTATGTTCACTGAAGAAACAACAAATTACATAAGAATTGACTCCAAATAATATAGTGAAACTGCTGTCTACAAATACCCTCCTATTGAGACTACTCAAGTACTCTTAATTTTGGAAAACTTTTCTCTTTAAATAGATCATTTTATTTCTGTATTCACTTCTAAATAGTTCTGCTTACTGTTTCATCCTGGACTTCAGTTGTCTTGATTTTCAAACATCATCACCCTAACCATAAACATCCAAAAGACAGCGAAGGACAGAGTACATATTTAATTTGGACAGTGTGAGAAACACATTAGTTGTAGTCCAAAATGGAATTTGAGGAGGGTTAAAAACACTGGCCATAGTCAGGTGCAGAGGCTCACACCAGTAATCCTAGCACTTTGGGAGGCCGAGGTGGGTGGATCACCTGAGGTCAGGCATTCAAGACCAGCCTGAAAAACTTGGCAAAACCCCATCTCTACTAAAAACAAAAAAATTAGTCATGCGTGGTGGTGCATGCCTGTAATCCCAGCTACTTGCGAGGCTGAGGCAGGAGAATCACTTGAACCTGGGAGGCGGAGGTTGCAGTGAGCTGAAACTGCCCCAAACAAAAACAAAACAAAACACTGGCCCTAATCCTAATAGAAGAGTTTACTACTTCCTCCATTCAAGTTAGCCATTTTGAGTGGTAAATTAACTTTCTAAACAACAGAGAACTATTCACTAGTTACAGATGTAGTACCTGAAAACTGGGCTTAAATATTTTAATTGCCAAATAGTATAGCAGACATTTTGGTCCACGTAACAGTGAGGGTGTGCGAGTGGAAACTGATATACCCCACATGAGCACAAGGCAAAGCATGACAGCTCAAAGGTCCGTGCACTGTGTTACCTTTTGTCACTTCTAGATTAAAGATCTGAGGAGGTGCCATGGAGGTCTAATGTCAGCCCTAGAGATCAGACTATTGAAATTCCAAACAGATATAGAGATATTTACATAAAAGACAAAATGCTACTGTACTCCAAATCAGTGTTTGAGATTTATTATTGCATGCTTATAGCCAGAAAAAAAAAAATTTACTCTGAAAGCTTTCATATGAATTGATTTTGGATAAGTTTTTCCACATGACTCTTCAAGACATTCATATCAGCTGCACAGACCTGGTACTCCATCTTCTCTTGCTGTTTTGTTCTCTCTAATAAAGCCTCATGCAGTGGAGGTAATGCATTGTATGAACCCAGTAAATACAGCTGACTTGATGAAGTCTCATTGATTTCTTTAATCTTTAAAGCCTGCATGATAGCAGGTGCAAACTTTGAGTAATGGGCTGTAGATGAGACAATCACAGGGCAAGTTTTGTCTTGCACCCTATCTGCAACCACTTTTGCAACAGCAGTGTGTGGATCCAAAATATACCCTGAAGTATTATAGGTAGAGTTAATAGCTGCTAGGCACTCTCCCTCAGAGCACCAGTCAGCTACAAAATCCTGCTGAAGTTTCTCAACTAGAACCTTTTCTATCTGGAAGTGATGCTGACTTTCTAATTGATTAAATAATTCTGTCATTAGTTGTCCATCTTTATTAGCCATCAAGTGTAAATGTCGTTCTAGGTTTGAAGATTTGAGAATATCTATCGACGGTGAAAAAGTCTGTGCTAATTTTCTTTCCCTTAGATCATAATGTCCTGTTTTTATAAAATCAGTCAAAACACGGTTCTGATTAGAGGCACAGATAAATTTTCGAATTGGGATTCCCATCATTTTGGCATACACTGCTGCTAATATGTTACCAAAGTTTCCTGTGGGAATACAGACATCGACTGGGCTTCCAAAAGAAATAAATCCTTGACTAACAAGATCGAGATATGCGGAAGCATGATAAACTACCTGCGGAAGTAGTCGGCCCCAGTTTATGGAATTAGCCGAACTTAAAATTGTTCCATATTCCACAGTAAGAAAGCCAGTAAAATCAGAATCGTTAAAAATTCTTTTTATAGCTGTCTGGCAAAAATCAAAATCTGACTCAACACCCACTGCCCATCCATTTTCTCTCTGACTGCCAATTATTTGTGCTTTTTGAAAATCACTTACTCCATTCTCAGGAAAAAATGTGACCACAGCTATCCTTTGCTTATCATTCTTATTAAGACGACTAAAACCATTTAAGACTGCACTCCCTGTATCTCCTGAAGTAGCTACAAGTATCATATAATTGCAACTTGGTGGGATACAGTGTGCAAAAATATGAGGCATAAGCTGTAAAGACAAATCTTTAAATGATCCTGTTGGTCCATGAAATAACTCCAGGATGAACTGGTTGCCTGAAAGGTGCCTGACAGGAGCAATTTTTGAGCAGGCAAAGTTTTCCCCATAAGCAGTTTCAATCATTTCTCCCAACCTGGCAGCAGGTATGTCTGCAGGATGGATACATCTTTCCAACAGTATCTGTGCTCTTTCTATGTAGGTTGCTCCTACTAGGCTTTTCCACTCCCCACAGCTGAATTTTGGAAACTCCTTCGCAGGAACAAAGAGTCCACCATCAGAAGCCAACCCCTCAATTACAGCTTCACTAAAAAATTTTGCTGAAACCTTCTGTTCACAGTCTTTAGGCCAAACGTGTCTTGTTGAAATGAATGTTTCCGAGTCCATATCTTGGTATCTTTTAATTGCATTCAGCACTTTGTCAGCTACCTCCTCTGGGGAAGCCCCACTTTCACAGAAAACACGAGCATCATACCACTTCTTATAATACTGTCTTCTAAATTTTAGTAAGTCTTTCATAGATGTTCCAGAATTCTGACCTACAATCCTATCTATCTTCATTAATTTCAGACGATGAATTAGATCTAGTAGAGGTACATCCAGGTATACAATTACTCCATTTTTCTTCAGATGCCACATGCTAGCATCATGCATTGGATTGGACCCAGTAAGGGAAATCACACTTCCAGATGCAGAAAAGTTTAACACAGCTTTTCCTTCCTCTTCTAAAAATTGCTCATTACCAACATCCTGTAATTTTTCAGACACACTCATATTCCAGGTTTTTTCAAGGATATCATCATCTACATCTATGACACAACAACCTAGTTTCTGACCTATTATTCTGCCTACTGTTGTTTTCCCAGCACCAGGAGGTCCCATCAGGATAATATTTTTGTCTCCAACAAGAGAGTGGGTGGAATACCATGACTTCCTTAATTCCGCAAGTGCAAAGGTTCTTGAAAGAAATTGCTGTGCGTGTTTATCCGTTTTAACATGTATACTAGAAAAACATTTCTGTGTTATCTTTTTCAGATGCTGACATCGGTTAAAGTGGAACATTCTCTTTTCACTTTTCTGCCCACACCAACCTAAAAATGGGCTTTAGCCCTTTTCAAAACACAAAACAAACAAACAAACAACAAAAGATAATTTGGTTACTAATTTCAGTAGATTGTTAAAATCCCAACAGTATTGAATATAACCATGCCCATGGTACATAAACTGTTTAAAAATCTGCCAAACTTATGGAATTTAAAAAAAGTATTCCAACCCAAATTCTTATATATTGCATATTATCCTTCTTAATGATATCTTTTAAAATCTCAAGACACTGAAAAATCAAAACTTCGACAAAATTTGTAACTATAAACAGAAACTTGTATTCACAGAGTGCCAGATTGTAGATGCTTTTAAAAGTATATATATACTAAATCAAATTACTATTTCTTTTCTTATTGAGATCTTTTAATGGAAATTATTTCATGGTTTATCTGTTTATATCACATATAAAGATGATTTGGAGTTGGAGTGCTATCTACTTAGAATTCACAAAAGTTGAATAATATTCTTTATATTTAATTTCTCTTCAGTTATATGAACATCATGATAGACTACATTACTCATAAATTTCTTACAGAATTCATAACAGGAAACCAGAATAAAAGAACATATTTGCTTATAAAATGCTTAGTTTTCCAAACTACAGAACAAAGGTATGATATTTTCTTTCTTATGTGCCTTTTACATGCATATTAAGAATCATTGTGACATATTATTCATACTGAAGGCTTTAAAAAGAGCCAAAGTGAAAGGTATACTATTATACAAATAGTTAAGAAAAATTAATAATCAGCAATGAGGTCAAAGGCTACATATAACCTTATCTGCATGGAACCATCATTTTTGTTTCTAATCCTATAATCTTCAGTGGAGAGATTTAACTCAATTTCCAGGCCCAGGGCAATAGCCAAGAACCTCAGGAATGTTTCCAATGATGAGAGAAAACAATTATTCTGGCATCCAAAGAAGCTCTATAATTTCCCATATTGACCAAGTCCTTGTCTTTGGAAATATACTCACCATTAAAACAAAAATGTATGCCAGACAAGTCAAGTCTTTGGTTATGTAAAATGCAATATAATACCTCTGCAATGTTCATGTAAACTGCCTGAAGTAATGTCACAGACACATAGTGGGGCTTATCACGTGTTCTCTGGTAGAACCAATATGCAACTAAAACATATTAAATACTAGATAATATGTTTAAGTATGTGCTGAAAACTTTTAATCATGTAATACTGACTTTCTATGCTACTTAAACTCTGTTTTGTAATTAAACATTTAAATGATTTTAAGCTAACTCTGAATTTAACTTACAAGTAAAATTAGAGCCGTCAATGGAAGTAATTCATTTCCTTATTTGACTTTTCAATTTGTATGTGCTGTGCTTAATTTCCACTGACTTGTAAACACAGGACACACCAGAACCAATCTGAAGAGTTGGTTGACTCTGAGGCAAAACTGATCTTTGCAAAACGTGGAGTCTATAATGGAAAAAATTTTAAGTTAATTATAACTGTATACAGTATCATAAAATTCTACATATAGACTAGTCTATTATTTGAAAAGCTCATCTGCAATTTTAAAAATACAGAAAAGTTGACCCTTTTCATGTCTCCCCAACTCTGTTATTAGATTAAGATACCATTTTTAAACATGTGTGTCTCATTATAAAAATAATTTCACTAAACAGTACTGAAGGAATTTCTACCATCAAGCAATAAAAAACCAAATAATAACAAATACAAAACCTTTCAGAAGGATACCTGGAATTTTAATGATTTTGCTGTATAATGATCAGAGGGGAAAAAAATCAGTGGACTACAGCTATGAAATTAGTGTCTGAATTGTTTTTTAGGCTGTATTATCTATCAAAATCACTATATATTCATATGTAACAATATCCACTATAAAAAGCCCAAAAAACTCTTGCCACAAAAAGATCTCTCTTAGCTATATAAGTGTCTCTATAATAAAACCAAAGCACATGTCATAGTGGTTAGCACAAAATATTTACAGTAAGATTAATCATTGTCACTCACTGACAATGAGCTAGGAATATATAAATTGAATCCAAATATGTAGGTACAAGGCAATGTGCATTTTTTTTTTTTATGGCTTGGTTTATAAACCTTCAGAGAATACAGTGGTGTTCAACCATGAATCAAGAACTGTTTTGCCACACACAGTCTAATCCTTTCCCTGAAGTAAACCAGGGACCAGAAAGAATTATATACTTGAATCATAACATCAATTTATTTTATTAAACGGTATTCTGGTACTGGACTTTAAAAGCACAAGCTGCTTTTAGGGCACTTATGTAAAACAGTTTGATTAACCTCCTATTCAGGAAGCTTTTGCTTGCAACATTACAGTCTCTTCTTTTTGAGTTTGCAATACATAACTTTCTGGTATCTGTATCAGTAATAATTGTATATAATCTGAGTGGCTGGTTTTCAAGTGCAGTAATTTTTTTTTTTTTTTTTTTTTTTTTTTTTTTGGAGAAAGGGTCTCCCACCGTCACCCAGGCTGGAGTGCAGTGTCATGATCTCAGTTCACTGTAGCCTCAACCTCTTGGGCTCAGGTCATCCTCCCACCAGGTGTGCACCACCACACCCAGCTAATTTTTGTAGGTTTTGTAGAGACAGGGTTTCACCATGTTGCCCAGACTGCTCTTGAACTCCTGAACTCAAGCAATCCTCCCACCTTGGCCTCCCAAAGTGCTGGGATTACAGGCATGAGCCACCACACTGGCCCAGTAAATCTTTCATCTTTTCTTCTGCTTTATGTTGCTTGCTACCATGCCTAACATCAACTTCATTAAAAGTAGATTGTAAGGCAAACATTATGTTACCTTCACCTTATGTTTTGCAATCTTACTTTTCCTATATATTAGTTCCCCTCTACCCTCTCGTTTTAAAATTTTACTTCACTTCCCTTTTTCAAGACTTTGGGGTAGACATATATATATATATATATATATATATTTTTTTTTTTTTTTAAATTATGACAGTTCAATTTGTAAATTCTGTATCAGTATTTCCCAAAAACATGTTCCTTAGACTAGGAGAAGGCAGTTAAGTACTATATTATTTCTAAAGAACAATAAAGATATATTCTATTTTAAGATACATACTAAATTTTATTTTGTAACATTTAACCACAAATTAATTTTAGGGGCTCAACATTTTTTAACAAACCAAATGAGGAAAAGATAACCTCATTTTCTTTTTGAGAATGTCTGCTGCAGTGGCCAGTCAGGAATATACACAGAAGGCATATATATGGACTTCACCAAAGCATTATCCACGGTTCACTAAATATTTGTTCAATTCACGGAGAAATGGAAAAAAGGATTTGAGGATATTGTTGATCATAAAAAATGGTTCTGTTGAATAGAGGGAAATTTCTGGTAGTGCACTCCAAGGCTTTCAGTCTCGATACTCTTCTCTTTAATGTGTTTAACAATTATTTGGATTAAGCATTGAGAGAGATATTGGAAAATTAGTGGTTAACAGGACGGACTTCAGAGAAAAATCTGCAGATGTGCAAGTCCTTTATATAAAATGGTGTAGTATTTGCATATAACCTGTGCACATCCTCCTGTATACCTTAAATCATCTCTGAATAACTTATAATACGTAACACAATGCAAATGCTACGTACAGAGCTGGTATACTAATTTGCTTTTTTATTTGTGGTATTTTTACTGTTCCATTATTTTCGTGTTTTTGTTTTTCAGACAGGCTCCCACTCTGTTGCCCAGGCTGGAGTGCAGTGGCACAATCTTGGCTCACTACAGCCTTGACCTCCTAGGCTCAAGCAATCGTCCCATCTCAGCCTCACAAGTAGCTGGGACTACAGGCACGCACCAATACACCCAGCTAATTTTAGTATTTTTTGTAGAGAGGGAGTTTCGCCATGTTGCCCAGGCTGGTTTCCAATCCCTGGGCTCAAGCAATCTTCCTGCCTTGGCCTTTGAAAAGTGCTAGGATTGCAGATATAAGCCACTGCGCCCAACCAAAATACTAAAATATTTTCAATCTGTAGTTAGTTGAATCTGAGAATGGGAAATTCACAGATATGGAGATCCAACTGTGTATCAGGACACAAACTAGCCAAAAGGAGGTTAAGCTCTACTGCTTCTGACTTCTAATCAAAAATTCTCTCAAACCTTTCTTTCAAAGGGCCTCCCACTTGCCATGAAATAGAGGTGAGGGTGGAAGGACCACACAATCCAGTATTGTTCTGTAATCACAAGGATCTTACAACCAAAACAATTAATTTTGCAAGTTCATCACTTAAGTCTTTATATTACTATCAAAGCTAAGCCTTTTCTGCCGTTAGACTTCTGCTGTTAGACATGTTCTTAATGATCTCAAATATTTAACTGAAAAAACTTAAATATCCACAATTCTGTAACTTTGAGAATTATAAAGACCCTGTCCCATTCATGTGCTCATACATTTGTTCATTTGTTCAGTATTGTCTTTGGCTGCTTTTGAGCTACAGTGGCAAAAGTGAGTAGTTGCAACATAACCACTTGGCCCGCAAAGGCCTGAAATATTTACCGTCTACCCCGTTACAGATAGTTTGTTCATCCCTATAGGTATATACCAGTTAATTCCCTGTGGACATGAGGTGGACACAGGCATTTTTTTTGAACTGTCATTTCAAGAGAATTATAAAAACTAGAAATAATTTTGCTTAAACACACTTTCGAAAGGCAAGGAGAACTGCAGATCAAATGTCTAAGAAAAAAGAAAAGTTCTTTTCCAAATGATTTAACAACCTGCTCATGACTGTACACTAACCATACTACAGTGAGGTCTAGCACAAATTGTTTAGCATTTTTTAAAGCATAATAAATATACAGACATCAGTTAAATTATTTTATTTCAATAACCCCAGAACATCAAAGCTACCTAAGGCCAGTTAGTGCTAACTGCAGAAATCATGTTTTGCCCTTACTTGCTATTTCAGGAACTGATTAACACAAATAGTCTCAAGGTGTTCCTTCTAATTAGAAAATTTATAAGCTTTAGTCTTTGACTATCCACTTGGCTAATGGTGTTGTTATTCCATGAGTCCTTGGTTTGAATCTTCGTAAATACAGGAAGTTTCCTGCCAAAATTTTTCTCTACGCTTGCTAAAACAGAAACCCCAAACATAAAATAATCAAGGGCGAAAAGAAAAGGACAAAGTGATATAGATTTAGATCCAGATCTAAATATAGATCTATAGATCTATCTATCTAAAATGTTTTGGAAGACAATCTGATGTGAAGAAATCTGGAGAATTTTCCCTAAGCGTTTGGGACAAAAATTAAAACCAACTGTATACAAAAAAAAAAAAAAAACTTACTGTATTCTTATCTAGTGCAATTCAGTAACAGCCCAAAATAAGGATCTTCACATTCAGTAAAGCCTTTTTATACAAACTAAAAGGTTCACCAGGCCATTGTGTTGTTTTAATGTCTCCACCAGGCAACCAGGCAGTGAGAAACCCAAACTGGTGTGTTTTCTCTCCTCTCCGGGAAGCTTTATTTCCTTCGGGCAGAGTGGCCTCTGTACGGGTGGCTCAGAGCCATCCATCTTCCTCCCCAAATCCTATTACCAAAATGTCTTTTAAACACTCAGGTAAAAGCGTCTACATGACTTTCCTACGGCAGTCCTATGTGCGTAGATTTACGGGTGACTAGGTGGAGCAAAAAGGAATAAAACTGCTTCTCAGAAGACAATTTTCAACATGGGACGCCAAAAACTGGACAAAAACGTAAAGGCCCACTTAAAAGGCTCTCCTCTCAGTTTAGGATGCTCATTTACAAAGAGCAGGTCCACTGGTTCCTGGAGAAGGACCTAGAGGAAGGGTCCCGACCGGGGGGGGGGGGGGGGGGGGGGGGGGGGCGGGGGAGACCCCGGGCGGGCAAGGCTGCGCGGGGTTCCGAGGGGCCTCGACCAGAATCGGCAGGAAAAATGCGCGCAGAGTTAAGATGACCACCGAGTAGCGGAAAGGGGAAGGGACGGTGCAGGGAAAGGCATGCGATGGGAGCGGGGTGGCTTCTAGTTTTCCTTTCTCTCTCCTCCAGTAACTCACCAAGGAAATCTCACTGAGAAGACGGGGAAAATGAAAGGAAATGGGGAAGCAGTTTCCACGAACCGCTAAAGCCGATACAGGAGACGGAGCACCGTACCTCCGGCTAGTTCCCCGGTCCCGCCCCCGCGCAGTGGACTCTGCCTGTGCCTGCGGCGGCCAGCGTACCTCCGCTCCACGCCCACGCCCGGAGCAGCCTCGCGCAGGGCACGTGACCTCCTCTCTCACTGTAGCCTATCCAAGCACTCCGAGCTCCTCGGGCTCCTCCCCTTCCTCGTCCCGCTGGCCGCCTTGGCCGTGCGTCCGCGTGGTCTCAGCCGATCGCTCCGCCCACACCGGGATTGGGGCCCGCTCACAAAAACGTTATTGTGTCACGCCTGCGCACCAGCTGCGCTTTGCTGTGTCTGCAGTAGGATTTTTTCTTTTTCCCCAGATACACAGAGATAGAATTCTAAGAGCACAGTTTTTAGGGGGACACCATTTTCACCCCGTTAACTTTCAAAGGCACGTAAAAACAGTGACTTCCAAATGAGCTTCTCCAGTAGAAGGCGATACAGAAAGGGGAGACCTAGTTTGCAGTGCCGCCGTCTACTTCCTCGTTGCCTAGTAACGGTTTCCACGGCAACCGCACAGTTAACGACGTTTAGCAATCCCGGGAGAAATAGGGTGTTTTCTTCCCGAGAGAGGACTGCTAAGAGGGGGTCAAAGGGGGGACGATGTGAAGGAGAGAAACTGTAGTCCTTGAGAAGGCGAAGAAGTAAGAAAGGGGAAGCAGTGAAGAAGGACAGAGATACTGGGACAGGGAGAAAAAGGCTGAGAATAGCTTTTAAGGAGTCATTTGGTGACCATGGATCCAACGTGCCCTTCTGAGTGCATTTATAACCTCATACCCAGTGACTTGAAGGAGCCTCCCCAGCCTCCTAGGTATGTGGATAAGCAAAGACCATCACTTGAAACAAGAATGGGGAATAGTCAGTATTAATTAAACATACATATACTGGGATTTTTAATAATGAAATGTATTTATGCCTCGATGAAGTAGCCTTGGAGGATAACTTGTTAGAGAAAAGGTCGAAATATCTAGATATGTAGCATCTCACAGTTTTACAGAGAGGGCAGTCCGGCACTGTGAGATGACCATTTGATTATATTACACTTAACCTCTTATTAATACTGCATATGATTATTGTGTAATTTAATTATATGTGATATGTATACAACATAGCACGAAGTTTCATGTTGTTGAAAAGAGAAAAATAACAATTCTGTTATCTTGTTTAAGTATACTTGATGTTTGGTTTCAGGAGTTCGGTGTTGTATTTCTAACTGCACTACTTCTCCCTCTCTAATGGGATAGTACTTATCTTTTCCCCCAAGATTTTTATGAAATATAAATTTACATTTGCTCTTGAACCTCAGGTTTTTGATCAGTGAAACGAAATATCTACTACTATTAGGCAGTTTCTAAGGACTCTTTCAGATCTAATGGTTTAATGGAACGAAGACTTGGTGGATAATGAACCAAAAAATATGTAATTGAGTTGAAATTTTACATAGGTCTTAGAACCTCTTATATTCTCCAAATCTCAAAAACGTGCAAAGGAAGCACTTCAGTTACTCCCATCTGTAGGGACTTCTTAGAACTTACTTAAATCTGTGGGGAGCAAAGAAAGTAGTGGAGACAATCTCAGCTCTCCTAGGACTTGAAATGTTTCTTGTCTTTTACCATCACGCTTGTTGGTATACCATCACCTTGTCGGACTGAAAATCAGGCCTAGCGATTAATTGTCTTTGTGATCTTGGATAAAGTTTCATTGGTTTACTGATCTGTGAAATAAATGTACTAGATAATATCCAAGGCCCCTTTTAGATCTAATGGTCAATTATTTTTACTAGTATTAGGGTAATAGCTCAACAAGTAGGCAGCTTCTTTAACTTTAAATATTTGGTTTAAACCAGAGCAGTCACTATATTTATTACTTTTCCATCAGCATATTAAAATCTAGAGATTGGAAAGAGGAATATAAAGTAAGTTATTGCACGGTTGCAGAATTTATGAGTAGAGTTCAAATTGTCTATTGTTGGACCAACTTTTGGTTTCAAATTCCTGCATATTACACGAGATAAAACTCCTCCTCTCTGTAACACATTGGTAGATTGTATTTCTATAGAATATTGAATTTGAGTGTTATTTTGTTAAGCAGGTACTCTGTTCTTTGGCAAATTGAAAAGTTTTACTGCATCTAGACGATTTTTTTTTTTCGAAAACATTTATAGGAACAGTCTTCATTTGGCAAGCATTAATGGAGCCCCAATTATGTGTATAATATTGCACTAGTATATCTGTTCTTGGTGCTGTTGGAGTGATAGCACAGACTTCTTGGTTTTACTATGAAGAAATGAGTAGAAGAAAGATTTGTGATGAGACGAAATAGAGGCACCCAAATGTGATGCCACAAGAATCATTTCTGTTAGGTTAAAGTCAATTTACACTGTCAAGATTCTGACAACTGCCCGCCTTTTGATCTCCCACGCCTCAGAGTTTACAGTCTTTTTGGGGAACTGAAATATGAACACTAAAATTTATCATTGAAAACCCTAATGAGAGATGAAGATACTAACTGAGAACTTAGAAGATGAATGTATGTGACCAAAATCGGATGAAGGGCACTTTTCTGCAGTTGAACTATTGGCTGAGACTTAAGTTATGAAAGTCTCAAAGTCAACGGGAAGTCACGATTCAGTTTTCAAAATCTGAGTTACTCATGATGCATAAGATGGTTTCCAAGATTTTCACCAAATCTGTCACCCTTTTTTTTTTTTAATTAATTTTCTTTGGGACAGAGTTTCACTCTTTTTGCCCAGGCTGGAGTGCAGTAGTGCCATCTCGGCTCACTGCAACCTCTGCCTCCTGGATTCAAGCAATTCTCCTGCCTCAGCCTCCCAAGTAGCTGGGATTACAGGCCCCTGCTACCATGCCCGGCTAATTTTGTACGTTTAGTAGAGACGGGGTTTCACCATGTTGGCCAGGCTGGTCTTGAACTCCTGACCTCCGTTAATCAACCCACCTCTGCCTCCCAAAGTGCTATGATTATAGGCATGAGCCACTATGCCTGGCCTATCACCCTTTATTGATGTCTGCAGTTATTGAATATCTCCAGTCATTCCTTCTTTCCATTTTGTTTAAAGCAATATTCCAGTTATGGTCTGAACATTCCATGAAACTATTATCTCTTTTCCATAATTCTTGGCACAATACTTTCATCCATTCAGCCTAAGCTTCCATAAGTATTTTGACAGTCGTGTCCAACTGTTGGCTCACATTGAAATACCCTGTATGGATTTTGACTAAGGTTGGTCTCTCCCATCCTCTAATTATGTAGCTGATTCCTTTTTATCTCAACTCATTAATCTATGGAGATCATTTTGAATTTGAATCTTTTATACATTCTGTTAACCATTCTTCCCAGCTTTGTGTCATTTGCAAATTTAATAAGTTTGTCTTTTATATCTCTTATCTATCATTGAACATGGTATATTAGTCTGTTCTCACACTGCTAATAAAGACATACTCAAGACTGGGTAATTTATATTTAAAAAGAGGTTTAATTGACTCACAGTTCCACATGACTGAGGAGGCCTTACAATCATGGCAGAAGGCAAAGGAGGAGCAAAGTCACATCTTACATGGTGGCAGGCAAGAGAGTGTGTGCAGTGGAACTCCTCTTTATAAAACCATCAGATCTCATGAGACTTATTCACTATCATGAGAGCAGCACAGAAAAGACCCACCCCCATGATTCAATTACCTCCTACCAGGTCCCTCCTATGACATGGGAATTACGAGATCTCATCAATTCAAGATGAGATTTGGGTGGGGACACAGCCAAACCATATCATTCTACCCCAGCCCCTCCCAAATCTCATGTCCTCACATTTCAAAACCAATCATGCCTTCCCAACAGTCCCCCAAAGTCTTAAATCATTTCAGCATTAACTCATAAGTCCACAGTTCAAAGTCTCATTTGAGACCAGGCAAGTCCCTTCTGCCTATGAGCCTGTAAAATTAAAAGCAAGTTAGGTACTTCCCAGATGCAATGGGGGTCCAGACATTGGGTAAATATAACCATTCAAAATGGCAGAAATTGGCCAAAACACAGGGGCTATAGGCTCCTTGCAAGTCCAGATTCTAATAGGGCAGTCATTAAACCTTTAAGTTCCAAAATGATCTCTTTTGACTCCATGTGTCACATGCAGGTCACACTGATGCAAGAGATGGGTTCCCATGGTCTTGGGTAGCTCTGCCCCTATGACTTTGCAGGGTACAGACCCCCTGCTGGCTGCTTTCATGGGCTGGCATTGAGTGTCCGCAGCTCTTCTGGGTACATGGTGCAAGCTCTTGGTGGATTTATCATTCTGAGGTCTGGAGAACAGTGGCCCTCTTCTCACAGCTCCACTAGGTGGTGACCCAGTGGGGACTCTATTGGGGGGCTTCAACCCCACATTTCCCTTCCACACTGCCCTAGCAGAAGTTCTCCATGAGGGCTCTGCCTCTGAAGCACATCTTTGCCTAGACATCCAGATATTTTGATACATCCTCTGAAATCTAGGTGGAGGTTCCCAAACCTCAATTCTTGACTTCTGTGCACCTGCAGTCCCAACACCATGTGGAAGCCTCCAAGGCTTGGGGCTTGCACCCTCTGAAGCAATGGCATGAGCTCTATGTTGGCCCCTTTTAGCCATGGTTGGGACTCAGGGCACCAAGTCCCAAGGTTGCACAAAGCAGCAAGGCCCTGGGCCCAGCCCATGAAACCATTTTTCCCTCCTAGGTCTCTGGGTCTGTAATGGGAAGGGCTGCTGTGGAGACCTCTGACATGCTCTGGAGACATTTTCCCCATTGTTTTGGCTATTAACATTTGGCTTCTCCTTATGCAAATTTCTGCAGCTGGCTTGAATTTCTCCTCAGAAAATGGGTTTTTCTTTTCTATTGCATCATCAGGCTGCAAATTTTCTGAACTTTTATGCTCTGCTTCCCTTTAAGCATAAGTTCTAATTCCAAACCATATCCTTGTGAATACATAAAACTGAATGCTTTTAACAGCACCTAAGTCACATCTTGAATGTTTTGCCACTTAGAAATTTCTTCTACCAGATGCCCTAAGTCATCTCTCTCAAATTCACAGTTCCACAAATCTTCAGGGCAGGGGAAAAATGCCACCAGTCTCTTTGCTAAAACATAGCAAGAGTCACCTTTATTCCAGTTCTCAACAAGTTCCTCATCTCCATCTGAGACCACCTCAACCTGGACTTTATTGTCCTTATCGCTATCAGCATTCTGGTCAAACCCATTCAACAAGTCTCTAGGAGTTCCAAACGTTCCCACATCTTTCTGTCCCCTTCTGAGTCCTCCAAACTGTTCCAACCTTGGTCTGTTACCCAGTTCCAAAGTCGCTTTCACATTTTTGGATATCTTTATAGCAGCATGCCACTCTACTGGTACCAATTTATTGTTATTAGTCTGTTCTCACACTGCTGATAAGTATATACCCAAGACTAGGTAATTTATAAAGGAAAGAGGTTTGACTCACAGTTCCACATGGCTGGGGAGGCCTCACAATCATGGCAGAAGGTGAAGGAGGAACAAAGTCACATCTTACATAGTGGCCAACAAGAGAGTGTGTTCAGGGGAACACCTCTTTATGAAACCATCAGATCTTATGTGGCTTATTCACTATCCCAAGAACAGTATGGGAAAGACCACCCCCATGATTCACTTACCTCCCACTGGGTCCCTCCCACAACATATGGGAATTATGGGAGCTACAATCCAAGATGAGATTTGGATGGGGACACAGCCAAACCGTATCACACGGCAAGTGCTATATACTTCACTAGGCTACCAGACACCTCTCCCTAGGCTGATAGCAATACTTTTGAGTGTTCAGTCACCAAAGGGAACCTATTAACTCATATTTCTCTACCTTATCAACAAGGATTTAACAAGATTCTCTGCTAACATCAACATGAAAATTATTATGTCTAAAATATTTCCCTAATCTATTTATCAAATAATCTTATTTTTTAATTGATTTTCGTTTGTGGTGACCTGAAACTCCAAATGGCCTTATGCAATCATTGCTTCTCTATGAATGTAATAAAAATTCTCTCTACAACTCTTACAGAAATTGTCATCAGGCTCTATAGTGTAGAATTTCTGCATGCATACTTTTTGAAAATGAGAATATTTAATGCAGTGAACACCACTAGTTTTTGTTTAACGTGGTTCTGTTTTTCATTGTGATTAATTGTAACACATAATCAGAGTTTCATTTTTGGAGCTTCCCATTCTTCTTGGACTACATTCTGCTTTATGCAGTGTCAATATTGTCAACACTTATATGTTCTGAAGTCTTTATAACGTCTCTTTGTTTCAAGTATGGTTGTGTATCTGACTTTGCTGAGAAATCTGTTCCTTGACTATTAGGAACTCTTAGGTGACATAGTCATTTTCTTCTGATCCAGAGTTTCTTGTCTTACCCACTTTGCTAACTAATTATAGCCAAGAATTTAATCAAGGAAAGCAGTAACCCTTTTAATTAACTTATATTCAAAGAAAGTCTAGACTATTCCAAAGTCTCTTTTTGTTTGGCATGATGACATTTTATGCTAAAATTCCCATTGCTGCCATATATGGTCTCTGAGCATTATGATTAGTGTTAGTAGCTATTTTAGTGTTTTAGTGTTTAGTGTTAGAATTTAAGTGTTAGAATGTGTTTTTCATCTGGCTAGGCAGTCTCTGCAGACCCACAATAATACTTCTCTTCATCTCTTACATTTTGTCCAACTGCCCTTCTCATGCTTATGTATCTCATATATTTATATTTATTCATATTATGTTTTATATATACATATGTATATCACAGGCACACAAATGAAGATGTGTTATAATTAATAGAATTACCTGAAGAATGTAGAAGAATTGAAGGCCTGGAAAACTATGTGGTTAACAAGGTAATTCAAAAGGCGCCTTTCCCTTCAGGCATATGGATGAGGGGACAGACAACCAGATACAGAATTTTTTTCAGCAAGGAACATTGCGGCTTCCATCTGCATTTACTGGCTTAATGTATATTTTGAGTTACTGCCTCTAATTTAGAAACCTATACATAATATAACATGTGGTAAAAGGTATTAGCACACCTCTCTGGCATTTGATATATACACAAAAATGTTGAGAGAAGAAAATATGACAACAATATTTCTTAAACTCAGTTGCCAAGGAAATGTGTAAGTGAGCTTTTGTGAATGTTAGACTCATTTTTTAGATTATTCCGTTACAGAATAAGGTTTAATATCTTAAGCAATACTAACAATATATTGTATATGAGAATTCACTTTTGCAGATCAGGGAAATATGTCAGTCTGTTATAACCACCTAGACATGATGACTCAAATTTTTACAGAATAAGACTGTGTCTTCCAGGACACAGGTAAAATCAAGTAAAGGGTTAAACAGTTTCAGTTTTAAAACATTTTATCAGGATGGATATCCAATAATAATCATAACCACAAGAATACTATTACTATTAATAGCAATATGTTCAATGTGTTAGAATTTAAAATATGCCAGTTATTGCTCTTTTCACAAGAATCTTATGGGATACGTAGTAGTATCCCCTTGTTACAGAAGAAAAATCTCCGGCCCAGAAGTTGAGGCAATGATGAAGAACAAGAGCTGAGATGGAGACACAAATCTAAAACCAAAGCTCATAACTTTAATTGGTTTGCACAGTCTTTTAGCCTGAGTCAATTAAACAAACTGAGTCTTTTTTGTTTCAGTAACATCTATAATTGTTTAATTTTTGATAACTTATTGTATATCAGCTACTATTTGGTGTTTATACACAACCTTGTTCTAATGCAATAAGTGTTTTTGATGAGGCTATCAAAGCAAATGGGAAATTTATGATAGAATAGATAAAGCTACAAATGAGGACCTACATGAAATGTACGCTTTAAAATCATGTTCATTTGCTTAAAGTCTGAAATAAATTTGACTCTATTAGTTAAGCAGCCAGCCCACAAAGGAAGAAAGATGCTTCCCATGCTTCTTTAAAATTCAATTACACTCTAAGTCACATTGTCCGAAGACAAAAGCAAAGCAGTAGCCAAAGAGGAGCACAAATGTTCTTGGTGTTCTGCCACAAATACACTTCCTCCAGGATTCATGGAGAGAGGAGACCATGTGTGTAATATAATAAAGATTTCAGCCGCACTTTTACACTAAATGTACTGAGTTTCATAAGTCTAATATTGCCCTCATTATAGATCAGTATCCCAGTACAATAACATAACTTAACCAAAGCAGTTTTGGAGATAGCAATGTGTTGTACTCTGGGTGTGCAGCTGACTATATAGTTTAATTCAAGGATAGATTTTCCTGCTATCTAGATCAGCACAGTATAACAGAAATGTAATGAGAATCATATATGTAATTTAAATGTTTCTAATAGTCACTTTTAAAAGTAGAAATAATAGGAAAAATTTACGTTATGTAGTTTATTTAATGCAATATATCTAAAATACTATGATTTCAGCATGTGGCACCAGCCACATTTCAAATGCTCAATATCCACATGTGGCTGTATTACACAGCACAGATGTAGATGAATACATTAACTACATAGTCTTTTGATATTCCATGTATTATTTCACTCAACAGCTTGTGAGAGGTATTGAGCAGCACTAAGATCATCATTATACTCAATGACATATGTCTGTGTTGTCAAGTAAGTGCAGAGCAGAGCTATGACAGACAACCAGGCTGGGGGAGGAATTGGCAACCATTTTTGAAAATTTAGTTACTTGATACAGACATGAGCCTGAATTGAACACTCTCATTTCAAGTCTGTAGGGGGTCTTAAAGGGTATCTGTGTACATCTAAAAATTCTCAAGAAATAATTTGGATAACTTTCTAGTACAGCCTAGGTTCCAGAGTTCAGAGTTCCACACAATAGTGTAATGCTGCAATAATACTGGCCAAAAATTGAAAAAGAAAAGTTGTTAATCAGATGCCCATTTTGCCCATTAGAGGAAAAAAAAAACTCAATTAAGCACTTTCAAACTATCTCAACTTTTTGGGCAATATCATTTATTTGTGTGCCCTTTAAAATAAATGGTTTTAAAAATGTAAATCTACTATCTATCTTAATGATGGGACTTACATGGTGATTATTGGCAGTAAAATACAGTTTTGATATGTTTTTTGAAGATGACAATTTTAGTTTGAGAATAACTTATCTTTAGCCTGTATCTAATAATTCTGATAATAAATAGAAAATAGAGCCAATTATCCATCACACTGCCTGACTTCAAACTATACTACAGGGCTGCAGTAACCAAAGCAGCATGGTACTGGTACAAGAACAGACACAGAGATCAATGGAACAGAATAGAGAACCCAGAAATAAGACTGCCCACTTACAACTATCTGACCTTTACAAACCTGACAAAAACAAGCAATGAGAAAAGGACTCCCTGTTCAATAAATGGTGCTGGGAGAACTGGCTAGCCATGTGCAGAAGAATGAAACTGGACCCCTTCCTTTAACCATATACAAAAATTAACTCAAGATGGATTAAAGACTTAAATGTAAAACCCAAAACTATAAAAACCCTGGAAGAGAAGCTAGGCAATACCATTCAGGACATAGGCACGGGCAAAGATTTCATGATGAAGATGCCAAAAGCAGTGGCAACAAAAGCAAAAATTGACATATGGGATCTAATTAAACTAAAGAGCTTCTGCACAGGAAAAGAAACCATCAACAGAGTAAACAACCTACAGAATGGGAGAAAATTTTTGCAAACTATGCATCTGACAAATGTCTAATATCCAGCATCTATAAGAAACTTTAACAAATTTACAAGAACAAAACAAATAATGCTATTAAAAAAGTGGGCAAAGGACATGAACAGACACTTCTCAAAAGAAGACATACATGCAACCAACAATCATATGAAAAAAAGCTCAACATCACTGATCATTAAAGAAATGCAAATCAAAACTACAATGAGATACCATCTCACAACAATCAGAATGACCATTATTCAAAAGATACTGGTGAGGTTGTGGAGAAAAAGGAACACTTACTGCTGATGGGAGTGCAAATTAGTTCAACCATTGTGGAAGACGGTGTGGCGATTCCTCAAAGACCTAAAGATGGGAATACCATTCAACACAGCAATCCCATAACTGGATATATACCCAAAGGAATAGAAATTGTTCTATTATAAAGACACATGCATGCCTAGGTTCATTACAGCACTATTCACAGTAGCAAAGACATGGAATCAACTAAATACCCATCAGTGATAGACTGGATAAAGAAAAGGTGATACATATACACCACAGGATACCATTCAGCCATAAAAAAAGAATGAGATCATGTCCTTTGCAAGGACATGGATGTGTGCATGTAAAAATTCTCCTCAATAAATAATTTGGATAACTTTCTAACACAGCCTAGGCTCCAGAGTTCAGAGTCCCACACAATAGTGTAATGCTGCGGTAATACTGTCCTTAGCAAACTAACACAGGAACATGAAACCAAATACTGCTAAATTCTTACTTAAAGTGGGAGCTAAATGATGATAACACATGGACACATGGAGGGGAACAACACACACTGGGGCCTATCGGAGGTTGGGGGTGGGAGGAGGGAGAGGATCAGGAAAAACAAGTAATGAGTACTAGGCTTAATACCTGCGTGATGAACTAATCTGTCCAACAAACCCCGTAACACATGTTTACCTATATAACAAATCTGCACATGTATCCCTGAACTTAAAAGAAAATAGAGCCAATTATCTAATAAAGTCACCATTAGATCTTTATAATAAAACCACACCATTCAGAAAATGGAATGAAATGCAGCTATTTAACAAAAAGAATAAGCTTTATGTGTATTAAGATATCACACTATATTAAGTTTTTAAAATCTGGTTGCAATTCGTACAAAAATAGGAACACAGGCTTGGCACGGTGGCTCACATCTGTTATCCCAGCACTTTGGGAGGCCAAGGTAGGTGGATTACTTGAGGCCAGGAGTTCCAGACCATCCTGGCCAATGTGGTGAAACCCTGTCCCTACTAAAAATACAAAAATCAGCCAGGCATGGTGATGCGTGCCTGTAGTCCCAGCTACTCAGGAGGCTGAGGCACGAGAATCATTTGAACCCAGAAGGCAGAGGTTACAGTGAGCTAAGATCACACCACTGCACTTCAGCCTGGGCAACAGAGCAGACAAAAAAAAAAAAGAAGGAAAGAAAGAAACACTGAAATTGAATTTATTCTGGAAAATTTGTTGGAGAGCTGGAGGAGACCTAGATTTTAATTTACTTATTAATGTTATTTTTGTAATTTGGAAAATATCATTTATATAAAATAGAGTATCTTATTTTCTATAATAGATGGACAGGCTTTCAGTTCATATACCTACACAAAAACATATTGAATCATGGGTTTACAAATTTAAAAGAGATAGGAGTAGAGACACCTTTTTTTTACCCCAAATGAAATTATCTTCTTAATCACGAGACCATATCTGCCAACCCCAACTTCTGTGGGCATTTTAAGGCACACATTTGGCTTGAACATTATTTCTTGAAAGTATCTAATGAGCTCATTCAGTTTGGACTATAACTGATTCCCAGCCTTTAAGTTCAGGATTGAGGCAAGGCTCCTAAAAGGAAAAAAACAATAATGTGTCTCCAAATAAGTCTATCTACATAAGGAAGAAGATAATACAAATTGTTACAAACAGTATCGCTGAACTTTTGCTTTCAACCAAAGATGGGATTTATCTTCTCGACTTAAATAACCAGAACACCAAAAAAAAATATATGAAACAATAGTTATCAGACACTGAACAATAGACAACACAGAGCAGTCATCCGTAAGAGAAGAGAAACAAGTGAGGCAAACCCTACGATTGCCCCAGCATACTCTCTGGAGAGAATTTCCAGGCCAAGATCCTGAAGGAAAAATTAAAACAAAGCCTAGGAGTCTCCCTGAGTTAAGGAGACAGAACTCAGAGTTTGTGAAGGCCAAAGCTGCTAGAATTCACAGCATGGAGTACCAGAGAGGAGAGCTGCATAGAGACAGGACTGTGGAAATACGAACAAGGATTTCCCTAAAGTCTTTGGTTGATAGCACACGTATGTAATGAAACAACCAAGGCCAAGAAAATAACCAACAGAAAGCAGTAGCGCCAGGTAAAGTTCGTGTTCCCACCAGCCCAGGTGGAGACACCTCCTAATACACAGGGCATTGAGTAGTGCACTCAGAAGTATATTGCCTCAGTAGTGGGGCCAAATTCAAAATAGACTGAAAGCACTTGTGGAATTACCCTAACACTTAAAGCAATCTTTAAAATGATCACCCTGTTTCCAACTATCATAACTGAATCCCAGAAAAAGGCTAAGGAAAAAATTTAAAGAACACCAGAAAAGAGAGAAAGAAGAGAAAAATTCAGCAGCAAGCAATGTAAAATTCACAATGTTTGGCATCCAATCAAAAATTACCAGGCATACAAAGAAGCAGGAAAATATAATGCATAACCAAGAGAAAACATAGTAAAGACAGACACAGAAATGACACAGATGAGAGAATCAGCAGAGAAGACCTTAAAACAGTTATTTTAAATATTCATCATGTATTCAAAAGGTACAAGAAAGCATGAACCAAGATGGGGAAAGAAATGGAAGGAGGGATCCAAATCTAACTTCTAACCATAAAGAATACCATGTACAAAATGTAGCTATAAGTAATAGATTGGATTGACAGCAGCTAAGACACTGAAAAAGAAAATTTAGGTGAATTTGAAGACACAGTAATATAACAATGCAAAATGAAATACAGAGAAAAAATAGACTGAAAAGGAAAGCAGAGAATCAATGAGGCTTGAACAATATCAAGCAGTCAAAGAATCATGGAAGAGGAGAAAACGGATGAGGAAACAGAAGAAATATTTGAATAAAGGTTAAAAATTTGTCAAATTTGATGAAATCTCAAAATCCAAAAATCCAAGAATCACAGTTAACCCCAAGTGGAAAAAAAAAATCATACCAAGAGACATTATCATCAAACTTATTAAAACTATTAATAAAGAGAAAAAAGTTTAAAACAGCCAGAGGAAAAAAAGAAAAATTATATAGAAGAAGAAGAAAAAAGGACAGCAAATGTATCATTAGAAACAATGGAAGCCAGAAGTTTAAAAAGGTCCTTTATGGAGAAGGAATGGTATCCTTTGGAAATATGGGTTTATACAGCAGAATAAAGAACACTGGAAATGGCAAATATATGTGTAAATATTCAAGATTTTTTCAAATATATTTAAAATATAATTATATAAAGGGAACATAATCACAATCATTTATGGATTTTTATACCACACAGAAAAGTAAAATATATTACAACACTAGGACAAGGGTGGGGTTGGATGCAAGTATTCTTTTGAAAGGTTCTCATACCATATATAAAATGCTATAATATTACTTGACAGTAGGCTCTGATAAGTTAAACCGGTATACTGGAAAGCTACAGTTTCCACAAAACCAAACCAAACCAAACAAAAAGCAAGATAGGAAGAATGAGCAAGGGGATATTTAAAAAACAGCAAGCTGGAAAATTTAAGCAGAAACAAATTTTTAAAATCACATTAAAAGTGAATTGTATAAACATACTAAACAAAAGTAATTGTTGGCTGGATAAAATTTCTATGCAGTCTATAGGAAAACTCAGACAAGTAGAAAGTCCAAGAATGGAAAAACATATACTATTGCAAGTCAAAGGGATGCTTGAGTAGCTACCATAATATCAGACAGAGTAGAATCTAGAGCAAAGAATTTTAAAAGGAATAAAGAATGTTATTTTGTAGTGATGAAGTGATCTGTTTTTCAAGAAGATATAACAATCCTAAATGCTATGCACCTACAAACAGATCTTCAAAATACATAAAGCAAAAACTCTTTTAATTGAAAGAAGAAATAGCCAAATCCACAATTACAGTCAGAGATCTTAACATCTCTTTTTCAATAATTAATAGAATAGACAAAATCAGGAAGGATACAGTACATTTGAAGATACTTTCAGTTTGACATAATTGTCATTTATAGAACACTCCAGCCAACAGTGGCACAATATACTTTCTTTTCAAGTGTATACGGAACATTTACTAAAATAGAACATACTTTGTGCCATAAAACAAATGTCAGAAAATTTAAAAGAATTGAAATCATACAAAGTATATTCTCTAACCACAATGGAAATATATCTGAAATCAATTAGATATCTGGAAAATCCCAAATCTATGAAAACTAAACATGTATAAACAAACTTCTAAATCAAAGAAGACCTCAAAAGTATTAAAGTTCAAAATAAAAAACCTAAACTTGTACCTTAAGAAAGTAAAAAAAGAAAAACAAATTAAAACCAAAGTAAGAAGAAATAGTAAAAATAAGTGCAGATATCATTGAAATGGAAAACATGAACACTGGAAAATATTAATGAAATTCTGGTTCTATGAGAAGATTGATAAAATTAATAGACCCCTCGCCAGACTGATCAGCAGAGAGAGAAAGAGAGAGAAAGACAGAGAACACAAATTACTAACATCAAGAATGAGAGGAGTGACATCACTATCAATGCTACAGATGTTCAAAGGATAATAAGGAAATACTATGAACACTTTTGCCCTAGCACCTCTTTCTTAGAGCAGAGCTTCCATCTAGTTTTTCTAAGCCTGATGGACAGGGCTCAGGTAAGTGTGTTTTATGATTATGCTTCTCCATATGAATATAGACTTAAATAAATTAAAATGTGAAATTTAAACTTTAAGTAATTTTTACTAGAAATATAAATGCTACAACTTTTTAAATTTAATTTTAGGTACATATCCATTTTTAAGGCAACTGTAAAAGATGACATGCAAAAAGCTAAAACTGCAATGAAAACTATGGGACCAGCAAAAGTTGAAGTACCTTCTCCAAAGGATTTCCTAAAGAAACATTCAAAGGAAAAAACTCTACCACCCAGTAGGTTTTATCATGCTTTCTTTTTAATATTAAAAGCTTTAGCAGGTGATTTAACTATTATTGTATTGTTGATGAATATTAAACGTGCACAGGTGATAGCAGCTTTACCTCATATTAAACAGAATTTGACTAGGAGAAAGTGGAAGTAGAGAATGGAGTAGAAAAAGAGAATGGAGAATGATAAATTGCCCCCCCAAATAGACTTTTGATTGGGTTTGGACTATCCAATGAAGCCCACATGCCGAACCATCTTAGTCCCTAGCTGTGGGACTTCAATTATAAACAACAATTATAGGAAGAGTCAAGACCCCAGAGACAGTATCTGACTAATGGGCAAGATTGCCCAGCATCTAAACCCTGTCTGGCCTTTTCTCCAACAGATGAAAATTACAACCATTACTACCAGTTGTTGAAGCAACTACTAGACTCACTTTTGAGTATAGGCTTTTACTCTTCCAGACCTCTAAGATCAACTGGACTGTAATGAGTTAGATGTAATGAAGGAGGCTTCATGAATAAGTGGTAGAACCAGCTTAGGGCCCCATGCCTATTTTAATGCTGTACTCTTGCTGTACTAAAATTTTTAAATTTTGATCAAGTAGCCTTGTGTTTTTATTTTTTACTGGGCCTCAAAAATTAGAGTTGATCCTAGTTATGGAGTCTATTGAATGATTTCAGGAAAGAAAGCTATCAGGGAAAGGGAGAGTAGACGAAATGTGATCTGTGACAGGTTTGCATGGAAGCAATTTCTTCACAACCCAAGTATGTCTTCCCAGATGTCTTAGGGTAATAAAGAAAAGAGAGCACCTGGGCAATACAGCAAGACCCCGTCTGTACAAAAAATTTTTTAAAAAAATTAGCTAGGTGTGGTGGCATGCACCTGTAGTCTTTGCTACTCTGGAGGCTGATGTGGAAGGATCGATTGAGCCAAGAGTTCGAAGCTGCAGTGAGCTATGATCAAGCCACTGTCTTCCAGCCTGGACAACAAAGTGAGACCCAATCTCAAAAAAAAAGAAAGAGAGAAAGAGAGAGAGAGAGAGAGACAGAAAGAAAGAAAGAGGAAGGAAGGAGGGAGGGAGGCAGAGAGGGAGGGAGGGAAAGAAGGAAGGAAGGAAAAGAAGGAGAGAAGGAAGGAAGGAAGGAAGGAAGGAAAGAAGGAAGGAAGGAAGGAAGAAGGGGGGAAGGAGAAAGGGAAGGGAAGGGAAAGAAAAAGAAAAGGAAAGGACAGAAAGAAACGAGTCTGTCTCTTCAAAATGTTGGCTTTTTATGTCTGCTGGCATCAAGGAAATAATGCAACATCTCAAGCCCAGCTAGAGATGTACATTTTAACAAAAGTGAAACTACTTCTCTTTATGGCAGTATTTAATGTCCCCAAATCCTCTCTCAACCCATATCTCATGACAAAGGGTAAGGGCACTATGAAGCAAGATGGCAAGATGGAAGAAGCAAGTGTGAAAATACAACATTCATCCTTCATTCGTGACTTCAGAAGTCTCTTTTGTATCTTCCTCTAGTCTTGGCCTGTTGTGCCCCAGCATTCTATGACTAGCAATACCATTTGAGAATATAGGAAAATCTTAAAGTGAATTTGATGCTTTCAATGCCTTAGGACCACTGGTATCCCTTGGGTCTTCATATAGCCTCTCTAGGGTTAAACATATGATATAACACAACCATATATATATATATATATATATCTCCTTTGTGTCAAATAAGAAATAAAGGAAGAAACCTATCATTTTATAAACATTTTAAGGCAAAAGCAAACCCAAAATTCCATTGACCTTTAGAGTAATTCATCAATTCGGGGTGTTAGGGCTGGGCACAGTGTTAGGGCTGGGCACATTTTTGCATTGTGGCAAACCATTTGGCTATATCAAAATAGATCAATGGGAATGATCAAGCTGAAGAGGCTATGTAAAAACGGCCAATAAGCAAGAAATACTTCTTCCGTGTATTTATATACAGTTCATATGTATGTGTGCGTGTGTGTGTGTGTGTGTATGTGATCTTTTTTGAGACAGAATGTCACTCTGTCACCCAGGCTGGAGTACAATGGCACGATCTCGGTTCACTGCAACCTCTGCCTCCCAGGCTGAAACAATCCTCCCACCTCAGCCTCCTGAGTACCTGGGACTACAGGTGCACACCATCATGCCTGGCTAACTTTGCATTTTTTGCAGAGATGGGGTTTCACCATGTTGCCAAGACTGGTCTCGAACTCCTGAGTTCAAGTGATTTGCCCGCCTCAACCTCCCAAAGTGCTGGGATTATAGGCATGAGCCACCATGCCTGGCCTTCTCAACATACTAATTGATTATGTTGCCCTTAATTTCTTTCCATTTTAATTACTGACTTTTTTTCTTTTAAAAAAATTATTTTATTGAGGCATGATTGACAGGTAAAAAGCTGTGCATATTTAATATCCACAAGTCAATGAGTTTGAGGATAAGTATAAACTTCTATCTTAAATATTTAAATATATGATAACTAAAACTTAAATATACAAGTGGTAAAATATCTGGATATTATAAATAGTACTGAGTAGCAGTGTTTGTAGTTTAATATTAACAAAGAAATGTTATATTTAACAGTAAAAAAGTTTGATCGGAACATGCCCAAAAAGCCTGCTGTGCCATTGAGGACTGATCATCCTGTCATGGGAATACAGAGTGGAAAAAATTTTATAAATACAAATGCAGCCGATGTCATCATGGGAGTGGCTAAAAAGCCTAAACCAATTTATGTTGATAAAAGAACGGGAGACAAGCATGATGTTGAGTCTTCAGGACTAGTTCCAAAGTACATCAATAAAAAGGTAGCCTTGTGGTATATTAATGAGAGGGCTGAGATTCAAATAATTTAAATATGGTGTTCATGGTGATCATCTATATTATCATGATTAGTGCTCTCATTGGACACATTGTCTACGTTGCTGATTCTCATTCTTCTGCAATCTGTGTTTGGTCCAAATCTAATGTGATAAAGTTACAAAGAACTCGTAGTAAACAATTCCGTATAGTTCAGTAGATAAAAGTTATTGTTGTTTTCCTTAATTTTGGTTATCAATATATTTAACAATTTCAATAAACATTCTCTGAAAGATATTTTTGGTTAGGTGGAAATGTCACTAAAAGCAGTCATTACTGTAAATCTAGAAGGAATAAGCTGTCAGATGGTCTTAAGATTTAGTCATTAATTGCAGTAACTTGGCAGCTGAATAAGAAAAATGAAGCAGAATGCAGCTTTAGAGCCATCCATCTCATCAGTGTAGTATAAATAATTCACATTCCTATTTTAACGTGAATATATTTATTTGGTTTTGGGTTTTGGGTGAAGACTTGAAAGTACTGTACAATAATCTAGTCATTTTGGGTCCTTCATTTGTATCTGAAAAGGTGTATAATTTCATTGGTGAACATTATAGTTTAAATATAGATTTTTTTTTTTGAGACATATTCTCACGCTGTTTCCTAGGCCGGAATGCAATGGTGCAATCTCAGCTCACTGCAACTTCCAGCTTCTGATTCGAGTGATTCTCCTCTCTCAGCCTCCCAAGTAGCTGGGATTTACAGGCATGCACCACCAGGCCTGGTTAATTTTTGTATTTTTAGTAGAGAGGGGGTTTCACCATGTTGGCCAGGTTGGGCTTGACTCCTGACCTCAAGTGATCTGCCCACCTCAGCCTCCGAAGTGCTGGGATTGCAGACATAAGCCACTGCGCCCAGCCAAATACAGATCTTTAAAATAAAAAAGCTTACAAAAATCTTATTTAATCCTACTTTATTTTGCATACTTATAAAGCTTAAAAGTGCTTGAAATACACAAAATATGAATGCAGGCTGGGCACAGTGGCTCACACCTGTAATACCAGCACTTTAGAAGGCCGGGCGGATTGCTTGAGGTCGGGAGTTCAAGTCCATCCTGGGCAACATGGTGACACCCCGTCTCTACTAAAAGTACAAAAATTAGCCAGACATGGTGGTGTGTGCCTGGAATCCCAGCTACTCGGGTGGCTAAGGCACGAGAATCACTTGATCCCGGGAGGCAGGGGTTACAGTGAGCCAAGGTCGTGTCACTGCACTCCAGCCTGGGTGACAGGGCGAGACTCTGTGTCAAAAAACAAACAAATAAACAAAAAGAGTGCAAAATTCTAAATAATAAGTTGCATCAAGAAGAAATGAAGGAAGGGAGGGAGAAAGGAAAGGACGGAAGGAAAAAGGAAGAGAGAGATAAGGAAAAAGGAAGGGAGATAAAAGAACAAAAGAAAAGAAATTGCAATAGTGATGTACAGGGGCCTTGAATTAAAGAGTCCAACGATCTACCATGATGAATCCAATGCCAGAGGAAAATCAAAACAGGACCCTCAAGGCTGTTTTCAGAGGACACTGTCTTCTCAGGAATCTAGGAGTTTGCAGGATAAGCCAATAAAGTTACTTCAGGCTTCTCCAGGTACTTCCTCCTTCTCTGGCCCCTGGAAACTGTTTTATACTCCTTGTCCCACAGGATAGGGAAAAGTGGAAAACTCACTCTCCTGGCTCTTAAAGCCACTTCCAATCCATTTTTTCTCCATGATTATATGAAAAGTCTTCGATGGTCATGCCACCACCTGCCACACACTCTGCCCCTCCTTCTGGCTGCTCTCTAAGCTGTCCACTTTATTGCATTTTCTAACTTCAACAGGAAATTTGAAGTATCCATCCTGGAAATAGAAAAATACCAGATCTGTCTATGCTCATTTACCAAGCCATGAAAGCACCGTGCACATAATGTCCTTTTGGTGTTGCTGACTAGCAATCAGTGCTCACAAAAGACTTATTCAATTTACTTTTCCCTTATCAGAGTTAAGTTTTAAAGATCTATTATTGGTAGGTGAGATAGTAAATAAATTCTTTTAAAGTCAATGTCATATTTTTATAAAATGAGTGAACTCCTGTTTCAGTTCCAAGTGAATTATATGCCATTCGTACCATGATAAACAATTTCTGAAAAGAAGCAAGGATAGATGATCACATGAGGCATTTAGCAATAGTAGTAAAGACATTATTTCAAATTGTAACTCTGCCACTTAGTAACTGTGATTTCCAACAATCCATTGGATTTATCACAGGGTCGTAGTGAGGATTAAATAATATAAAATATATTGAGCACTTGGCATAAAATATGACACCTAATAAAAGAACAAAGAGTGAATATTATAATATATGTGATTTTATTAACAGTATGCATTAGCCTCCGGTGATTCAGCCCATAGAAATATTTCAGACCATTGACGCTTTTGCTCATTTGTGAGTTTTTTTTCTGAACTGTATCATGCCATTCCCTTTCTTTTTAAAAGAAAATGTAATTTAATTTTTTTTAGAGATGGGAGTCTCACTATGTTGCCCAGGCTGGTCTTGAACTTTTGGGCTCAAACAATTCTCCTGCCTAGCTGTCCCAAAGTGCTGGGGTTACAGGCATGAGCCACTGTGCCCAGTCATTCTCCTTCTTAAACAAAGTATGCCAAATATAACCTTAATCTTTTTGTGATCCTGCAGAATCATCATGATGAAGCTCCATTATTGTTATTAAGTTGTAATGAGGTGTTTCCCTCAGTGTTTTCCGAAGTGGATTGGCCTATCTCACTGCACCAACTGACCAGAATACTGGGCTCCCAGAGTCTATTTGTGTTGTCCTCTGCAGCTTCCAGAACACACTTATATCTAGGATTTCTATCCCTTGTTCAGTCAGGATGGGTTAAGTTACACTGTGATGACAAACAACCCCCAAATTTCAGTAACTTAAAGCCACAAAGTGTTATTGTTTGCTTTCGCCACATGCCCTTTGAGGGTTGTTACAGGCTCTGCTTCTTTTCCTTCTTCCAGGACCCAGAAAAATCTAAACATTGCTTGTCACTAGACCAGACAGGAAAAGACACAGCAAGTCATCCACTAATTCTTAAGGCTTCTATCCAGAAGTGGCAGAGGTCACCTCCACTGACACTGAGCAATTCGGGGCATATGGCTACATCTTACTTTATGAGGACAACACAGGAAAGTGTTGTCCTACCAAGTGTCCAAAAGGAAAACAGAATGTTTGTCAGAATTTTAATGACTACCATACTTCCCAACTGCTGCTTCTTCAGCGAGTTCCTTCCCGACCTCCTTGTTTATCTAAAATAGCCCCTAGTATTTTCTTTTCCCTCACTATCCTTATTTATTTTACTTCAGAACACATACATATTATTTCATTCTCTATTTTTGGTGAGTCTCTGTCACCATAGAATGCAAATTCCCTGAAGACAGAAACTTTGCCTTTTTTATTCACCAGTATACCTAACACCAAGTACATTCTCAAATATTTTTTAAAGAAGGAATACATAGTAGTCCTGTTTCTACACATGGTGAAATCAAACGCATTTACTAAGCTGAGAGAATCATAGCTGATGGTTTCACTGTCAGTCGCTGTGAAACGGGAAAAGTTGTCTTATTCCCCTTGCAGGGTGTACCATAGGGCTGTGGCTCACTTCTTCGGTGCCCCACTGCTTAGACCTCTAGGGGGAGCATGCAGACGGGCAGGTTGTGGGGCTCTGACTCCACAGCAGTGTCTATGGGTCAATGTTCGCAGCTCCTGAAGCCCCAGCGGGCATGTGTTACAGGGTGTGCTCTTTTAATTTAGCTGTCCATAGGCGGCTTGTGTTTTCTCAATTAGACTCCCTGCCTTATCACTAGGGCAGAGGGCTTCCAAAGGACTTTCTGTATCCCAGGATTCTTGCCTTGGTATCCTGGAAGAACTGGATCACACGTGGGCTTGGAGAATGAGTGCAAGGTGTTATTGAGTGGAAGTAGCTCTCAGCAGATCGGGGAGCCCGAAGGGAGATGGACTTTCCCTGGAGCCGGGCAGCTCTGTGACTCGGGCTCTCCTCCCACCACCCCGTCCAAACTCTGTGTCGTTCCACTGGTCGATGGCCTGCCAGCATGCCAGTGCCCAACGGCGTGCTCTTATGTTGGCATGCTCCTCTCGACTGCCTCCATTTATATGTTCTTCCATTGATGTGTTCCTCTCCACGTGCAGCCATTTGTGTGCCTGCCTGCTAGGGTCTTGGGGGTTTTTATAGGCACAGGATGGGGGCATGTTTTTATAATGTTTTGGAAGATTTTGTCTTTTCTTTAACAAGACCACGAAAAAGAGACTTCAAAATATTCAAGATATTTCAGGTAAAAACTGAAGCACGTAGAAGGTGGAAGGTAGAAAAGCCAACTCTTGAATATCATATTCAAGATGTTTCAGGTAAAAACTGAAGAACATAGAAGGTAGAAAAGCCAACTCTTAGGAGTAAAGTATCAGCCAAGAACAGGGGTGGGAAACATTCATAAAAGGAAAAACATTGGGAGGCCGAGACGGGCGGATCACGAGGTCAGGAGATCGAGACCATCCTGGCTAACACGGTGAAACCCTTTCCCCTACTAAAAATTACAAAACTAGCCGGTAAGGAGGTGGCGGGCCTGTAGCCCAGCTACTGGGAGGCTGAGGTGAGAATGGCGCGGAACCCGGAGGCGAGCTTGCGGTGAGCTGAGATCCGCCACTACACTCCAGCCTCGGCGATGAGCTTGGTGACCTGCCCCCAAAAAAGAAAAAGGAAAGGAAAACAAGCAACTGCAATAACAACTCCACCTATTTATTTATTTATTTATTTATTTATTTATTTATTTATTTAGAGATGGAGTCACACTCTGACACTCAGGCTGGAGCGCAGTGGCACCATCTTTGCTCACTGTAACCTCCGCCTCCCAGCCACCTGAATTCAAGAGATTGTCATGCCTCAGCGACCTGAATAGCTGGGACTACCAGTACATGCCACAATGCCCACCTAATTTTTGTATTTTTAGTAGAGACGGTGTTTCACCATGTTAGCCAGGCTGGTCTCAAACTCCTGACCTCAAGTGATCCACTCCCCTCAGCCTCCCAAAGTGCTGGGATTGCAGGTGTGAGCCACCATGCCTGGCCAATAACAACTGCATTTTAAAAGGCAGAAATCTACTAGCTCTCAGCGAGGTGGGGGGAATCACTGAATTTTGTCAATTTACAGGGTTTTGAGCAAAGGCTTTAAGTCTGTACCATTTCTTTTTCTCCCATCATCGGTTGATATGTACACATATATAAGATTGCATACAAAATATTGATTACTTTTTTCTGCAAAATCTTCTTAGGATTATGGTGTCACACCTGAATACATACGTAGGCGAAACGAGGAACTAAAGAAAGCCCAAGAAGAATATGATCGCTATATCCAGGAAAACCTTAAGAAAGCAGCTATGAAAAGGCTCCCCGATGAAGAAAGAGAGGCGATTCTGCAGGTGTGTGTTCTGCCATTTACATTCATCTGTAACTCTTTGGATCACCTCTGAAAGAAAGGTGTACCATCACCTTGATGATTAAAGTCAGCACTTTGATTTTGAAATCAGAACAATCTCTTTGGATTACAGTTAAAAACTACATACAGCAAAGCTTACTCTTTGGAGAGAGCAAAAAGTTATAATATAGGGATTCATTGAATAATATTTTATTTCCAATTTGGTGAACTGTTTTTTTCCTGAACTACGGTTGTAAGGAAGCCTACCTTCCTCTACAATGAGTACGCATGAAATGAGGCAAATAAAGCATTTTTATTTTCATTTTTATGCCCCTGAGTTTGTGAAGAATAAGAAATTAGATATTTTTCACTAGATGGAGCTCTAGAATAATTGAATGTGTCCTTAAAACAACTTTTTTTTTCTTTCCTATAAGCCAAATGTCCAAAATTTTAAATAAACAGGTGTTAGGTTTCACATATGTTTCTCTTGTTTTTAATTAAATAGACTTAAAGATATATTTATATTGGGTTTTTTAATGCAGGACTTTTATCTGAAGCATTTAAAATATTAGGGGGCGTAAGCAGGGTTTCAGCTTCATCATTTGTATGAGTGTTTAATCAAGCACCTCTTTGTAGTTTTTATAGTCATACTTTCTCTTATAGAGGTAGAAATAATACTTGTTTGTTTTTTTTTTTCATTTTGAAAACATCCCACAAAGCCATTTCTTGTGTCTTATTAATCTGTTGAAAAATGGATTCATATGCTGTTATAAATTCTTAACAGTTTATCAATGTCATCATAATCCTCAATAAACATTTCTTAAATGCTAAACCCTGAGGATATTTTAAAAGGCATAAGATTTTTTTAAATGTCTACTATGGAGAATTGTGCAATTTAATTAGTGAGAGGTACTATGGATCTATGTAGATGTATAGATGTGAATGTGCGTATGTATGCAGCTCCTAAGTTTCACAAGGTTTCAAGGCACTAGTCCCCCCCGAGGAGTATAGATCATTAGCTGGGCCTGAAAATGTAGAGTGACGGCGTGTCCCAGACATTAGGAGTGGCTCAAAGGCAAGGACGGTGTCTCTTTGCTGACAGCAGCATCCCCAGTGCCTAGCACAGTGCTCAGTGGAAACGCAGATGTTCAGAAATGGTCTGCTGCAAAGGAGGAAGGCAGACAGGCAGGAAGGAAGGCTGGCAGACATGGAAGTGAGAATTGGCATGTCATTTTCAGGGAGAGCTCTGGTCTGTGGCCCATTCTGTCTCTCTCATTTGGATGTTTCCATTTTCAGAAAGTATATGCCTTTGTGAAAGCCAGGATTTTACACCTAAATGATGCTGAAAAATAAGAATATGACGAAGAACTCAGAAGTGACAGGTCCTTCCCTTCTGTGTCTTTTTGGCTGCAGGAGATAAGCAGCCCTCAGCTTCCTATTACGGTCACTACAGAGTTACCCTTTGATGTGACAATAGCAAATCCTCCACTGGATGCCTTATGAGCCAGGGAGCAGAGCTGCCATAGTAACGAAGCCACTGGCTGGCCTCCTGATGAGCCCTGATCCTTCCCTGGGCAAGAGTTGCATGTAGTTCGATGACAATCTGATTGTGTGCCCCTGAGTAAGCCACATTCTGCTCATTCTTCATAAAATAACAGTCTCATTATACCTGGACAGGATCGTCTGGTCTAGTGATTCCAAATTTCTCATTTTTAAAATGAGGGATATATATATATGCTGTGTCACTCTACATTTTCAGGCCAGCTAAAGATCTGTAATCCTCCAGTGGTGACTGATGCCTTGGAACCTTATGAAACTGAGGAGCTGCATACATACACACATTCATATCTCCACATGTACATAGATCCATAGTTCCTCTCACCAATTAAATTGCAAATTTCTCTATTTATACATATTTTATATATAAATTATATATGATGTATATACAATATATACAAATAAATTTTATTTATGTATATAAATATATATATACATATATATATAAATTTTTTTTGAGATGGAGTCTTGGTCTGGCACCCAGGCTGAAGTGCAGTGGCATGATCTTGGCTCACTGCAACCTCCACCTCTCAGGTTCAAGTGATTCTCATGCCTCAGCCTCCCAGGTAGCTGGAACTACAGGCATGCACCACCACGCCCACCTAATTTTTTTTGTATTTTTTAGTAAAGATGGGGTTTTGCCATGTTGCCCAGGTTGGTCTAGAACTCCTGGCCTCAGGTGATCCACCCACCCCGGCCTCCCAAAGTGCTGGGATTACAGACATGAACCACTATACCCAGCCCTTAATACTAATACATTAAGCAGGCCCCTTTGTTCATTCGTTTATTTATGGAATATCTACTGTGTTCCAGCCAGAAGGATACTGTAGAAAGCAAAATAAACACAGTCCTCAGTGTCAGTGAACTTAGAGTTTGATTTTCATTTGTCCTCAGTCACAAAACTATCAAGTGCATCAACAGGGACCAAAACTCATTTACCAATTGCCAGGCTGGTGTTTCCCCCACTACAGAACACATACTTGCAGAGGAGGTAGCAAAGGGAGGCTGCATCGGTCAGGGCTCCAGCAGGAAATCGAAGGCACTCTCAGCTAGGACTTGGAAGAGAACTTATGTTTGTTTACTTTATTTATTTATTTATTTGAGACAGTCTTGCTCTGTTGCCTAGGCTGGAGTGCAGTGGCACAATCACGGCTCACTGCTAGCTGGGATACTACCATGCCTGGCTGGGTTTTTTTTGTAATCTGTTTATTTCATTTTTTTTTTTTATTTTTTTATTTTTAGAGAGGGAGTCTCACTATGTTGCCCAGGCTGGTCTCAAATTCCTGGCCTCAAGCAATCCTCCTCCCTCAGCCTCCCAAAGTGTTGGGATTACAGGCATGAGCAGTGGCCACTGAAGAGAATTCATGAAGGAATTATTGACAGAAGCGAAATAGGGTTAAGGGAACCAACAAGAAGCACTGAGGCACCCCAGGAGTAGGGACAATAGGAATTAACCACCACCTAGGCTTGAAGGGCAGCAGGCACAAGAAGCAGTGCTCTCAGAATCCAGTGAGAGCTGGAGCTGGGCTGAGGGTCACAGTCATAGATGAATGCAGCTAGAACCCGTGTCCAGACTGTCCTAGGAGAGGAGGAGAAATGCCCCAACCTCACTCTCCGCCCTCCAGGGCTTTCTGTGGCTGAACTGGGGCCAAAGGGCGAAAGAGCTGGGAGCACCCCATAAGGTGGAGAATGTTTGGGGGTGGCGGGGGGTGCAAAAGGAGCATGAAACTGAAGGCCCTTCTTATTATAAGATCACTTCTCCCTATCTGAATTTTTTCCAAAATGAACGATATTATTTCAGCATTAAAATAGAAGAGAGGAAAATTAAGAAATAAAAATAAGGGAAAATCGCTATTGCTGCAACACATGAAATATCTTTTTAGATGAAATAATGAAAAAACCTCTTAAAGTCAGCAAGTAGCCTATTTCAGTATAATATGAAATATTTGCTACATTTAGTTTCCATCCCTGACTGTTGACTTTGATCCAAACGTTATTGTACACACTGGAAGATAAAAGCAAACTATCCTTTAAAAGAAAATTCAGAGGAAAACTGTAGCTGCTGTGACTGCAAGTAATATGGAAATATCACCCAACTAGCTATGAAAAACCTTTGATATCCGCAAGTGTACAAATACATAGACTTCCTCTCTGCAATAGACACCCCTGTGGAGCACTGTGGGAACCTCTTTCACATTCCATAATGAAAGGCTGTGGAGAAATAGAATTCTTTTGAGGGCTTCTTTTTGGAATACATCACATACACTATCAAGAACTGTGTAGCCTCCTCTTCTTAAATTTTAACCTGGATACTTTTTCTTCTATCCTTTCCCTTTCCCACATCCTTAGCTCACTCAAGAAGGTCTCATAATTTGTTGCCCCATTCCCCAACCAACCTCTTCTATACAGTGTGCCATGACCTGTCATCAGCCCTTTTATCGAAACATGGAAATAAATCATTGAAATTTTATTGTCCCCGGAAGTTTCTACAAGATTAAATTTGTACCGTGAGAGCTTACGATGAAGGCATTATTATATGAGTCACTTCTAATCCTCTTTTACACCTATATGTACAGCCATGGTTTTCAAGGACCATGTTTTCTAGGCAGTATTTTCAGTTTTGGGGTTTGGGTTTTGGGTTTGCTGTCAGGCAGGGTCTCACTCTGTTGTTCAGGCTGGAGTGCAGTGGCGCAATCATGGCTCGCTGCAACCTCAACCTCCTGAGCTCAGGTGATCCTCCCACCTCAGCCTCTCAGGTAGCTGGGACCACAGGCCCATACTACTATACCTGGCTGTTTTTTGTATTTTTTGTAGAGACAGGTTTTTGCCATGTTGCCCACACTGGTCTCGAACTCCTGGGCTTAAGCAATTCATCGTCAAGGCAGTATCTTAAATTGCACTTTCTGTTTTGCTTTTGTGTAAATAAAATAATCTATGTGCCCATAATGAATAATTAAAAAGTGCTGACTTATAACATTTCATTGAATTAATTTAATTAGTAGTTTAAGACCATTTTGTCTATGGAGCCCATAGGGCACTGTGATAAAAAATGGTAATTATGCAGAAACAGAAATAACCTTTATGGCTCCTAAGAGATCCCTAATTTTGCATTTGTTGATTTGTGAGACTCGAAAACGTTAGCTACATTATTGAATTAGCATATGTGTTACATTTAATGACCTTTCAATCATTTATAGAATACATTAATAGGAACTATAGATCCCTTAACTATATAGAAGGCAATTGGTTCTTTTTAATATATTGAAAAGACACTTAGAAGATCGTCTTTTGTGCAAGTGAATTTCAGCAATTTTACAAATCCCATTTGTTAGAAATAAGAAAATATGGCCATGAACATCAGAATTAGGTCTTTTGATGTGATTTCTCTGTTGAAGAATGAAGATAAAAAAGAAAATTTTACAAAACAATTTCCTGTTCAAAAATGTTGTTCTAAGTTGTTTTTTACCCACATATTTGCTATGAGCTTTAGCTTCACACTACTCATAACTCTGCATGTACATTTTTGACGGTAAAAACAAGTACAGTAACAACAAAAACAGAGCAAACAAATACTCCCAGTGGGAACTGAGCACACAGTCAAGGATGGGATTTGGCCTCTGTACAGTATTTTTGGTTACTGTGGCCAAGTACTTGATAAATACATTTCATTTTAGAAGTTATTTTTGTCAGTTTCTTTTACCTATTGACATTTTTCATTACCGATTAACTTTTCCAATTTCCTTTACTTTTGCAGTTTGCTTTGGTATTTACAAGTTTCTTTGACCATTTGCAGGGGCTGAAAAAGAACTGGGAAGAGCGGCATAAAGAATTCCAGTCCCTCTCGGTCTTTATAGATTCCATATCAAAGAAGATCCGCAAGCAGAGGCTGGAAGAAGAAATGAAACAACTGGAATACTACATTGGTGTAATTGAAAAGCACAAAATTATTTATATTGCCAATAAGTAAGAATGGATCTTTAAAGTATAGCAATTTCAATGCAGGGAAAAAAAACATGGAAAATATAAAAATAAAACTCCACGTTTTTCCAAAATGAAAATACTATGAAGAGAATAAAAATAGACTTAATCAGAATGCTTAGGCAATGTGCAAAGAATAATTGAGTTATTCACTTACACAAGAAGAAATTTTGTTTTTACTAGTGTCACGTTTTCCACATATAAACTATTACATTTGAGAATATGTGTTCCAGTTCCACAATGTAATTCATTATTATTACATGTTTCACATAAACATTAATTTCTAGGTACTGAAAAATAAAGTCAGCACTCAAAACTTCACTTTTTTTTTTCCCTGCAGTGCATGATACCAACAGCACAACTTTGAAAACTGTTAAGTATTTTGAACTGGAAATGGTAACATGTGCCTTCTTACTACTCTAAGTGTCTCCAACACATTGTTTCTGAGCTCCACAAATGCAAAAGATGTATTTTCCTGTGGCCCATGACATTTGCAGTTATTCCAAGTGATAAATATTTTCAGTATTCATAACGCTGTATATGATGAAAGGCTTCTATTTGGAGGAAGAAAAATTAAGAAGACAACTTACAAAATCAAGACTACAACTTGTAAAAGGCATCATTGAGGATGATTAAGGAGAATAGCCTCCTTTCTAGCATACTAACTTCGATATTCTTGTTTTATTCCACAACTCACTATGCATATCTTATTCAAATGTTTTTTTCCTTTTGGTCCTTTCTACTTATCTATTTTATGAATTCTAAAGTTACATTTGTAAGATTACATAATCTATTAAGCAATAAGTTTATGTTAGTAGAGCTGTTTTCAACCCAAAATAAGAAAAATAGCTCTAAATATCTAAGAGGAAAAAGTTATTTTATGAAATTTTAAATTAGAAAAATTGGGTAAAATATATGCAACTATAAAATATCAGAGAAGTAACCATTCCTACTACTTACACTGGTTTTTATCCTCTGGACAACATAAAAAACAAAATATGGGAGTCTTTCAAGCTTTTTTTGCAAACACAGAATTTGGAAGCCTTATAGAAAAGCTTATTTTGGTTACTTAAAGAAAAATAGTTCACATACAATTTTTTTTGAAGAGTCACTTGAAACTTGTCTGTATGAGTATCTTTATTCCTTTATTAACTTAGGGTGGATATAAAATAAAGGATAATATATGATACGTTCTCACTTACCAAGAATGGTTGGTTGCTATTTAGGGTAGGCTAACAGCTGTGATAGTACACTCCAAAATGTATAATTACATAAACATATATTCCATTCTTGCTAACATAGCAGTACTTTGCTGTGAGCAGGTCAGCAGGAACTCTTTTCTGCAGTCACTCAGGGACCCAGACTTACAGAGTGGGTAGGATGCACCTGATCCAGAGTTAGGGAGAGGCATGTACAGGCCAGGCCTAGAAATGATGCATATCATTCCCGTTTGCATCGCTAAGTAAGCAACTTAAGTTACTTTAACAAACTAACTCCAAATCTCAGTTGCCTGATACAGATACATTTTTCATTTACATCACTGTGCAATGCGACTAAGGGTGGGGGTATAACTCTGTTCCCTCAGTCACTCAGGGGCCCATTCTCCTTTTGTCTGGTGGCTCTGTTGATCCAGGCAGCCTTTCTCTGCCAGTTCAGGATGAGATGTTTAGGTCAGTATTTTATTTGTGAAATGATTGCTATACATACTCATTTTTAAATAATTCAAAATCGGTAGCAATGCAAAAATATTCTAATTACTTTAGCCTTATGGATATTATGCTTTGAAGTCATGAGTGGGAGTTGCCTTAAATGTTAAAATCAAAACTTTGTGGTTTTAACAGCTAATTCTTTTGCCTTCTGTAAATGTCTACTGAAGAATCTAGACTTTTCTCTATGGTCTACACTGTTGTCCTAGATGGACATCGTTGCTTTTCTTTCACACAGCCTTCAGAGTGAAACATTCCCATCCATTGTTCCTGGGAGGGTGATCCCTACCATGGGATCCCAACTTTGGATAAAGCCAGTTCAACCTCCCCCAATCCATACACATACATATCTGGGTCTCCTATCACCCAGAAGAGGGACAAACACCTGACTTGGACAGCTGGCCAGTGACTGATCAGATTCTCTCTCTCTTGAGAGCATGAATTAAGAGACATGGAGACTGCAGTCACTTGGGAGTAGACACCTGAAACTAAAAAGTCAAACTTCATTATGCAGCTAGTTTGACTTGGTTTCTCTTCCTGTTCAAAGGAAGAATGGGTAGAATAAAGATTTGATGTGGTCTGGCCCCTTGTCTATGATCTTTTTAGCTTGATTTCTTGAAATGCTGCTTCTTCCCTACCCACTGTAACTGGCATTCTGATAGTACTGAGGTACTAGAGACCTCCCAGATCTGCACACATCGTTCCCTCTGCCCAGAAAACTGCCTTTTTCTTTCTCTCATCCTACATAGCTGCCTGGCAAATCCCTAGTCTTCATCAGCTCACATCACATTTCCATGACAATCCTCTTTGATTCCTCAGAATCTGGCCTTCCTTTATGGCACTGGTCATATTGTATTGTGCATATCTGGTTATTTGCCTGTTTTCGATGAAATTGCAAGCTTGTGGGGGAGAAGACACTGTGTATCTTTTCATCTACATTCCTTAGAATCTGCAAGGACAGCTGGTATAGAGAAGATACTCAAAAAATCCTTAATGAATAAAGTAATGGACCGTACCCAAACATGTATTTTAATGATCTCTTGACATTATTATCATGACATAAGTCAGAGTTGGAGGACAGAGAATTTGACTGCTAAACAAACCAGATGATTCCATACCCATCAGTTAATACATAATCAAAGTAGGAGGAGGCAATTTCACGTAGTGCTTAAGAGCTCAGGTACTAAAGTCAGGCGGCCTCTGGTTTGCATTCCAGCTCAGCTGCTTACTAAGTATGCTGCATAACCTTTCTAAACCATGTTTTCCTTTTCTGTAAATGGGGTTGCTAACCCATTCCATGATCTGTAGAGTTATGATAAGAATGAATGGAACAATATGTGCATAACAGCATAGTCCCTGGCATGTAGAAAGACAACTTAATACTATGACTTACTATTAAGAACTCTCAATTCCGTAGTCCTTTTGTCCAGTTGGTGCTAGGCCCATTAACATCAATAGAATTTCCCACACCCATAAAATCTGGCTGCAGAAAAGGACTTGTTTGAACTGCTTAGAAGTTCTAGCCTGAGATTAGCCTAGCCTGGTTAATCTCTTCAGTGGCACACACAGATGATAACTATATTTGGTAACTTTTATCTCTAGTAACTGGCAAAAATTTGGCAATACATCCTAAGTTACTCAGCACAGGCATTCCAAAAAGATAGATAAGCTTAAATCAGTAACGATGCCAGAGAGTCACTGAGAAAGGTCTGCAAGGTTGTGTCCAACAAAGCCTCATGGGTGATATTTATTAGTGAATTAATGTGGCCCAGGACCTGACCTGAGGACCCAGGCTTCCCTGTTCTCAGGAACTCAGAGTCAGACACACATGAATTAAAGTCGATGTGAGCATGAGTTATTGCCCGAACATCGATTTTTAAATTAAGAAATACCTCTCAGCTAAATAAATCTTCATAATAAGTGCATTCTGTCCCAGTTGTCAAGCTATGTGGGAAGAAAAATCATAATCAAAAGGTACCTTGGGCCAGGCACGGTGGCTTACGCCTGTAATCCCAGACTTTGAGAGGCTGAGGTGGGTGGATCTGTTGAGGTCAGGAGTTCAAGACCAGCCTGGCCAACATAGTGAAACCCTGTCTCTACTAAAAATACAAAACTTAGCTGGGCATGGTGGTATGCACCTGTAGTCCCAGCTACTCAGGAGGCTGAGGCAGGAGAATCGCCTGAACCCAGGAGGCGAAGGTTGCAGTGAACCAAGATGGCACTGCTGCACTCCAGCCTGGGTGACAGAGCGAGACTCCATCTTGAACAAACAAAACAAACAAAAAATACCCAACAAGTACTTTGGCTAAAACAGAGCCAAGAGAAAAAAAATTATTTTGTAAAAAGTCTGTCAGCTGACATAGCTCACTCATTGTCATTCAACCCATATTGACTGCCATGTGCCAAGAACTGTTCTAGTTGCTAGGCATATAATGGTGAACAAAATAGCTATGTTGGGAAGACAGAAATAATCACACAAATATAATGCATTTATAATTAGAAATTGAAATTAGTGTTTTGGAAGAAGAAAAAAAAAAAAAAAACCAGGATGCTATGCAAGAGAATATCAAGGGAATCCTAAATCAGATTTTGTAGGCTCTGACATTTTAAATGAGACTGAAGAATTAGTGGAAGTTGGGAAAAGCTGAGAAGAAAAGGGTTGCAGAGGGGAAAGAATTCCAAGCAGAGAGAAGAATGTGTGAAGGATTTGGGGCAGGAAACCCTTGACGGATAGGCAAGACAGCCATGGGGCTGGGGTGAACTTAGAAAAGGGGAGAAAGCTGCAAGCTGAAGAGGAGGAAAGCAGGCACCACTGATGCGTTTTAAGCAGAGAGGTGGCAGGAGGCAGTCAGTATTTGTAAATGATCATTCGCTATGTGGACTGAAGTGGAAGATCAGATGAGCATGGGGAGACTAGTTAGTAGACTATTGGTAAAGAAGATAGTGGCACAGACCAAGGTTGTAGTAGTGCAGATGAAGAGTAGCTGTTGGCTTCAATAAATATTTAGGAGGTAAAAATATAACTTGGTGATGGATTGAACGGGGGAAGAGGGAGGTTTCAAAATTGACAACCAAATTCTGATTTGAGCAGCCAGGCAGTGGGGCGGTAAGCGGTGGGGCTGCCGTTTTCTGAACTGGGAAAACCTAGGGGAGGAGCAGTTTAAGAGAAGAATGTGGTAAAGATATCAAGAATATGATTTTAAACATGTTAGGCTTATGAAAATTGTGGCATCTAGTTGGAAGTTTAGATCAAGAAACAGAAAGATACATTGAAAGAGCGAGAGCTTTGTATCAAAAGAGAAGTGGGGTAGACCTGTATGTTTGGAGATTCATCAGCGTGAATAAGATCACCTTGGGACAAACTGAGAAGGCAATGAATGAGCTCTCAGCAACTACCATTTAGAGGTAAGGTGGGAGAGAAGGAGTCCGTAGATGAAAGGCCAAAACAAAGTTTAGTGTCCAGAGAGGTCAAAAGAAAACCAGGAAGCCAAGAAAATTCAAGAAAGGAGCACCTTTTCCCTAAAGTAGATCCTTGACAATGGGAATGGCATTGTCAACACCCTGGCCAAGACTTTCTGCTGGCTCTAGTAGGACACAGGTCAACATCTACACTGGTACCCTGGCCTCTGTTTCATTATTTGTAGTCCAAACTCCTCCATTGAATCCTTTGCTCTTTCGAGATATGTTAATGCCATTAACACTAGTCACAACATTAGTATGGGATCCACCATGCCTATTAACACAGTCCACAGTAATACAGTTTGAATACCAAATTGAAGGAAACTTTTCAAAAGGTCAAAGACATTTTTCAGCAGTTAAGGAGGCCAGTGCTGGTGAACATCATAAGTAACTCTCAAGAGAACCAGCTAATTTCGCTCCTTTCCAAGTTCTTTATTTGATTTATTTGTAAACACTGGTTACTCCCTGTAAGAGACAAACATAGATCAGGGGGAAAAAAAGAGCCAGATAATTTTTCTGGAGAGTTAGTTTCTTTCTGTTGAAATGTGCTATGGTTTAAAAAAAATCAGCAGGTCTGACTGACAGCAAGTTATGTAACTTTTGGAAAATCACTTAGTGAGTCTCAGCCTCATTTTCCTTATCTGTAATACAAAGAAACAGAACCAGATTTTGTCCAACCCTCCTTCCAGTCCTAATGGTCCATAACTATAAAACTCTAAGACTTTTTCAAGTTACTGCAAACAAGAGTTTGGTCTCCAAACTGATCAGAATGCAGGAAAGCCCTGGTGGATACAGAACCAATGATTTGCACCAACACGTGTCAACCCAAGAACATGATTTGACAAACTAGAAAGAATGTTAAGTAAAGCAAGAACTGTCACTAATTTTTCAGTGTTTTCAGATGAAAACTTCCTTAACAACAGTCATTTGAGGTTTTCAACCACAGAGTGTTACTTTTCTAAGTACTTTAAATACATGGTCTCTCTAGGAAGCCAGTGCTATTATTTATAAAAAGAGAGAGAGAGAGAGAAGGAGAAGAAAAGAAGAAGATGGAGAAAAAGAGGTAAAGGGAGAGAGAGAGGAGAGAGAGAAAGAGGGAACAGGAGAGAGAGGAGAGAGAGAAAGAGGGAACAGGAGAGAGAGGAGAGAAGGAGAGGGATGGGAAAAGAAAAGTAAAAAAAGGAATGGCATGTGTTCTTTTATCTGGAATGAGAGTTTCCAATGATAGAAGAACATTCTATGCTCTTAGGACAATGTCTGAGGCCACGAATAAAAAAAAAAACTGTGTGTTCATAATTTTAAAAATTGTTGAGTGAAGCCAAAGGGAATAGCATTTTTTTCTTTCTACATAACGTGCTTGATGAGAAAGAACTGAGATTAGCAACAGAGTAAGTGAATACCAATTATACCTGCAAACTGAAAGATAGTGTTTCACAGGACTGGTGTAAAAAGGCCATGCACATACTAATTTTTAAAACTGCACATGCAGATATGGCCTTTAGATGTAGATTTTTTATTCTAAAGGAGGTGCCGATATAGGAAACAAGGGTAGTATATTTTTTCTTCAAACTGCCTTACCTTAGGCACTCAAGTCAGTGATGTCTGTGAAGCAAGAACATATACTTACCTAAATGATATTGCTGATGTGAAAAACATCTGTGGAATTCTTTTGGAATAAAAAATATCCATCCCATTCCTGAACTTCTGCTACCAAGTTCTCTTTTCTTGAGACAACTAATGTTATCAATTTTTAATGTAACTTTTCTATAAATATTATATAAAAACAAATGTGTATATATATACACACAAACATAATAATTACACACACATATGTATATTCCTCTCACTTTTTAAAATTTAAATGAGAGCATGCAATAACATTTGCCTTTTTCAGTTACTAATGCTGTAAAGCTCATTTTTTTATTCATACATATTCTTCATTCCTTTTTGTCGATGCATGGTGTTGAATTGTGTAGGTGTATATATTTCACCAGTACCCTATTGATGGACATCTAAGTTGTTTTCATATTTCCTATTAAAAGCAATGTTGCAGTGAATGAGCTTGAACATTGCACTTGTTGATTTTATTAGGAACTATTTTTTACTTTGCTGTTTTTGCCTGTGTGTGATTAGGTAATGTATATACATGACCTAAAATGTATAATTTACCCAAAGGTAAGTAGGAAGAAGACATCTTTCTCATGTCCCTTTCACATAAGCAACCACTATGACCAACTTCTTATTGTTCTAAATGTATACATTCTATGCATATAAGTATCCATAGTATGAAAATAATTATACATGTATCTATAGAAGAATTACACCTATTTGACAGATACTTGGTTTTCTTCTGTCATAGCCTACAGAGATCAGAAGACTCTTGTCATAAAAGGCATCATGTTTGAGTGTAAGCCTTTATGTTAGGAATAGCTTTTTTATTGTTTCATTCTTTATCAACCACACACCATCAATATTGTGGATCTCATTAAGAAAGCAATGCTTTCCTTGATTTTCAATGCCTATGTTTTTATTCTGGATGGAAGAGGGGCTATGGATATGGGACACTCCCTGCCCTGTCCTTGGCCACACTGTGTTGAATTTTCCAATTTGGATTCATTGGTAAATTCGTTGGTTTCATCTGGAGAAATGCTTTAAAACAAATTCCCTGGCTTTTTGCAGAATTATTGAGATGACAGGCAGCTGCCACCCACTTAGTAAGATGATGTTCAGTACTAACTAGTAAGAATGCTTTATAGCTGGGCACGGTGGCTCACTCCTGTAATCCCAGCACTTTGGGACGCCAAGGCAGGTGGATCACCTGAGGTCAGGAGTTCAAGACCAGCCTGGCCAACATGGTGAAAACCCTGTCTCTACTAAAAACACACAAAAAATTAGCTAGGCGTGGTGGTGGGTGCCTGTAATCCCAGCTACTTGGGAGACTGAGGCAGGAGAATCACTTGAACCCAGGAGGTGGAGGTTGCAGTGAGCCAAGACCACGTCATTGCACTCCAACCTGGACAACAAGAACAAAACTCAGTTTCAAAAAAAAAAAAAAAGAATGCTTTATAGATATAGATGATATAAACAGTGAGATGGACGAGTTAGGCTGCAAATTTTAACACTGCAACTATCTGAGTTCTGCTTTCATTATCCCAGTGGTGGGGTCTGCATTGGGTCAGCTGCTTCCTGTGTTTTGTGTTTTTCTCTTTCTTGATTGTATTTTTCCAGTGCCGAGAGTCTACTTGTTTATTAACTCTAGATTGCAGGCTGCATGCAGAGAGACCCTCCCTGCACACACAATAAAATCTCCACTATACACTTACATCTCTCCATGCAAACTGTACACTTCTTGCCTGAGTCCTTCTCTTCCATATGATCTTGCTAACAGGACTTAGGAGCAGTCGTTCTAACCCACCACAATATTCTGAGTTTTTCCAATCAGGCTCCCAGGAAGGGGTAGAAAGGCATGTGGCTTCCCTTTTCTGACAGTGCATGTGACAATTTTACCAAATGTTTTGTCATGGAATAATAAGGTCAACAGCTTTACAGCCTGCCTAACAATCTTTCCTATCACTTAGATGTCACTTTATTCAATGACTATCATGAAGAATCAAATTATGATCCTTTCTAAGATGCTGAAATTCTATCAAGTCTTATCTCTCATAGGATTCTGTGCCAAAGATTCAATGTAGCTACTGTATTACCTAAGTAGACATCTGTATTAGTCCGTTTTCGCACTGCTATAAAGATACTAACCAAGACTGGCTAATTCATAAAGCAAAGAGATTTAATTGACTCACAGTTCTGCATGGCTGGGGAGGCCTCAGGCAACTTACAATCATGGTGGAAGGGAAAGCAGGAACATCTTACATGGTGGCAGATGGAAGAGCTGTGTAGGAAACAAAGGGAGAAGAGCCCCTTTTAAAACCATGAGATCTCATGAAAAACCATTATCATGAAACAGCATAAGGGAAACCACCCCCATGATTTAATTACCTCCCATCAGTCTCTCCCTCAACATCTGGAGATTACAATTCAAGATGAGATTTGGGTGGGGACACAAAGCCTAACCACATCAACATCATAACCATGGTTTGCTATTGTGTTCTCAAGGCCACTATTCACCGCTAGAGTTAATCAAGACAAAGTTAACTGTCCAATTCAAGTTTCTTTCAAGCAAGCAAAACAAAAAACAGAAGGACCCAACAGCTGTCTACTTTCCTTTCTATCCCCTGACTTTTCTGAGGCCAATACTGAGGACAAATCTTAATCTTGTGCAATTCCCACCCATGAGCTGTGCTGTTTTGGACTAATGTAGGTTTCTTTTATCTTTATTGGCTTTGAGAATGCAGTTCTTTTTTTTTTTTTTTTTTTTCTGAATAAGCTTGATGGCTCAACACAGCCAGCAGGCTTAGGCTTTAGGCCCAGAGCACCCTGGAGGCCACATGTGGTTTAATCTGGACAAATGCTTTAAAACAAATTCCCTGGCTTTTTTTCAGAATTACTGAGATGACGGGCAGCTGCCACCCACTTAGTAAGATGATGTCCAGCACTAACTAGCAAGAATGCTTTATAGGTATAGATGGTAAAAACAGTGAGATGGATGAGTTAGGCTGCAAATTTTAACATTATCTTAGAATTTGGATCACTATCTCACTGTACCATTAAATTGCTGTAATTCTTTTGTAATGTACCCAAAACATTATTAAAGATAGCTTTGGCACACCCTTTATGGAATTAAAATACAGTTGTAAATCCTGTGTTTTTTCTAAGTATATTTTATAACATAAAAAATAAAATAAAGAATGTGCCAAGATTCTAAACCTTCAAAATTTCTAGTTATTTCAGTATTAACCAAGCAAGCTGATGACAACTGATCATTATACTTTTTATAAAGTAAAAAAAAAGTTTTCAAAAAGCAAAAATATAAGCCAAATGCCTTAATCAGAATAATCCACTTTGTAAAATCTGCATTATTGTATTGTCATTTAGTCTTATGTTCCCAGCATTATCTCATAAGATATAAGGACATTTAAATATTATCTGGCATTGATTCTTCATAAGACGTCCGCTTTTCTTTAAGAACTATTGTATTTTCCATGTAAATACAATTAAAGTACAGCAAGTGAGTTTTCAGACTGATATTTTACTATTTCCGACTGATGTTTTATTATTACAATCCCCTTAATACACATATTTGGGCTAATTTTCTTACAATAGATTTTTAAACTATATTGCACTTGTTAGTTTTTTTAAAAAAATCACATCAGAATTCAAGCATTCTAGACAATTTATTCAAATGTTTAAAAGAAAACAAATTATTAAATTATTAAATTTACTAGTATTTTTCTGAGGATCTTACGGAGTGTGATTTCTGCCCCATTCTCATCTCATTGAACTTCTGCTCTCCTATAATATGTTCTAATATCATACTGTGCTTATTCAATTTTTTTACATGTCTGTATGTCATTAAACCTAAAATATCATGGTACGATTACAGCCTGTAATCGTAGCACCTTGGGAGGCCGAGGTGGGTGGATCACCTGAGGTCAGGAGTTTGAGTCCAGCCTGGCCAAAATAGTGAAACTCTGTCTCTACTAAAAATACCAAAATTAGCCGGACTTGGTGGCGGGTGTCTGTAATCACAGCTACTCGGGAGGCTGAGGCAGGAGAACTGCATGAACCTGGGGAGTGGAGGTTGCAGTGAGCTGAGATCACACCACTTCACTTCAGCCTGGGCGAAAGAGTAAGACTCTGTCTCAAAAAAAAAAAAAAAGAGTTCTCATTATCTTATATCAAAGGAAAAAAAAACCTCTAACAATTAATTGTCTTAATGTTTCCTTCTCTCTTCAAATTTTATACTTGCGGAAAGAGCCCTTTTAGACTTAAGATACAATTTTTTTCATGTATTCTTATAATTTTTTCATGTATTCTCATAAAAAGATTAAGGATAAGGTACAGTGGTACAATAGTCCTCCTGTATCTGTGGTTTCAGTATCTGCAGTTTTAGTTACCTGTGGTCAACATGGTTAGAAAATATTAAATGGAAAATTCCAGAAATAGCAATCCATATGTTTTAAACTGCATGCTGTTTTGAGTAGTGTGATGAGATCTTGCACCGTCCTGCTCCATCCCATCTGGACCTGAATTGTCCCTTTGTTCAGCAGATCCACGCTGTCGACACTCCCTGCCCATCTAGTAGCACTTAGTGGTCTCACTTAGTCTACCAGGCTGTCGGATCGACTGTTACGGTATCATAGTGTTTGGGTTCAACTCTCAGTTCACCTTCATTTTACTTCATAATGTCTCCAAAGTGCAAGAGTAGTGCTGCTAGCGACTCGGATATGCCAAAGCAAAGCCATAAAATGCTTCCTTTAAGTGAAATGGTGAAAGTTATGGACTTAATAAGGAAAGAAAAAGAAATTGTATGCAGAGGTTGCTAAGATCTATGCTAAGAATGAATGCTCTGTCTGTGAAATTGTGAACAGCTTGTTGTTTTAATTGTTCTATTTTATTATTAGTGGCTGCTGATCTCTTATGTGCCTAATTTATAAATTAAAGCTTAATTTAGATATGTACAGAAAAAAATATATAGTATATACAGGATTGAGTACTATCTGCAGTTTCAGGCATTCACTGGGGGCCTTCAAATGTATTCCCCGCTGATAAGGGGGACTGCTGTAATCCTAAAATATCCTTACATTCATAGCTGGATTTATCTTGATCACTATCCCACTCACAGTTGTCAGTGTCCATATTTTACCATATTTTCTGCACTGTCAGGAATGTTCCAACTTTTCACACAAGAGGACTCCAGCATCATCTCTGGGATTTTATTCCAAGCTACCAACTCCTCATCTGCATTTGATATTGGTCTTTCCTCCTAAGACAACCACTTCCTTCAACTAATATCAAATTCTGCCACTCTGCTCAGTTCTGGCATCTTTCTGTATACAAAAAACATTTCCTTTCCCAGGACAAATAGTAGTGCAATTTTTTTTTTTTCTTTTTGAGACACTCTCGCTCTGTCACCCAGACTGGAGTGCAGTGGCACAGTCTTGGCTCACCACAACCTCCGCCTTCTGGGTTCAAACGATTCTCCTGCCTCAGCCTCCCGAGTAGCTGGGATTACAGGCACTCGCCACCACACTCGGCTAATTTTTGTATTTTTAGTAGAGACGAGGTTTCACCATGTTGGCCAGGCTGGTGTCCAACTCCTGACCTCAGGTGATCCACCCGCCTCAGCCTCCCAAAGTGCTGGGATTATAGGCGCGAGCCACTACGCCCGGCCTAGTGTAATCTTTTGTAAAGCTTTTTTTTTTTTTTTTGAGACAGTCTTGCTCTGTTACCCAAGATGTGGAGTGCAATGGCGCCATCTTGGCTCACTGCAACCTCCGCCTTCCGGGTTTAAGCGATTCTCATGCCTCAGCCTCCTGAGTAGCTGGGATTACAGGTGCCTGCTACCACGCCCGGCTAATTTTTTTGTGTTTTTAGTAGAGACAAGGTTGCAGTATGTTGGCCAGACTGGTCTTGAACTCGTGACCTCAGGCGATCCACCCGCCTAGGCCTCCCAAAGTACTGAGATTACAGGTGTGAGCCCCTGAGCCTGGCCAAGGCATTTTAAATGTCAGTTAAACCTAACATGCACAGAACCAACAGTAGACAAAACTCAATTGAAATGACAATAACCAAGTTTGCTCCTGGGTACATAACGTCGCATACATCACAACTGCCCCCTGGTTGATGGTGATGTGAAACACCATTGATTTTAGAGATGTTCAAACATGAAAACAGCACATTGTAAGATAAATGGAATATACTCTTCTACCAAAACATCCCACTGCTTCCTAGATGTTACCTTTTTAAAAATCCGGCTCAAATTCAGCTCACTGTGCAAGCCTTCCATAATTAAAACCTCACTTGACACTTGGTATTGCTTACAGAACTCTATGTATCCACTACACAGTGGTATGTTACATTTGCTCCCTTCTTCGCAATAAATCCTCATAAGCCACGCTATAATAATCCTCTTTGATATTGCTTGGGAGGCTTTCCAGATAGGAGCTGGGATGATGCCCTCCTAGGAAGTTACAGCTGAATTAAAAAGCAATGGGTGACCAGATGCTGTGGTTCACACCTGTAATCCCAACACTTTGGGAAGCCTAGCTGGAAGGATTGCTTAAGTCCAGGAGTTCAAGACCAGCCTATGCAACATAGGCTCTACAAAAAAATAATTTTTAAAAAATTAGCCAAGTGTAATGGCTTGCGCCTGTAGTCCCATCTATTCAGGTGGCTGAGGTGAGAGAATTGCTTGAGCCCAGGGTTTGAGGCTACAGTGAGCTATGATTGTGCCACTGTACTTTAGCCTTGGTGACAGAGCAAGACCCTGTCTCAAAAAAGAGCAGTGAGTGTCAAAGTGCCCTCTTTGATGATTTATTTAATAAATATATAGTTTGGCTGTTGGATGTGCAAACGTTTTTTGGAGACAGAGTCTCACTCTGTCACCCAGGCTAGAGTGCAGTGGCACGATCTCGGCTCATTGCAGCTTCTGCCTTCTGGGTTCAAGTGATTCTTCTGCCTCAGCCTCCTGAGTAGCTGGGATTACAGGCGGGTGCCACCATGCCTGGCTAATTTTTATATTTCCAGTAGAGATGGGGTTTTACCATGTTGCCCGGGCTGGTCTCGAACTCCTGACCTCAGGGGATCTGCCTGCCTAGGCCTCCCAAAGTGCTGGGATTACAGGTGTGAGCCACTATGCCCAGCCCCAAACTTTTTTTTTTTTAAATAGAGACAGGATCTCATGCTGTCACCTAGGCTGGAGTGCAGTGGCACAAATATAGTTCACTGCAGCCTTGAACTCCTGGGCTCAAGTGATCCTCCTGCCTCAGCCTCCCAAGTAGCTGGAACTACAGGTGTACACTACCACACCTAGCTAATTTTGATTTTTTTTTCTTTGTAGAGACAGTGTCTTGCTATGTTGCCCAGGCTAGTCTCCAACTCCTGGCCCCAAGTGATCCTCCTGCCTCTGCCTCCCAATGTGCTGAGATTATAGGTATGAGCCACCACACCCTTCCCTGGATATGCAAATATCTTAAAGGAAGAATTCTGTCTATAATTCCTCTCTATCATCTGCCTATTTGAAAGAGTGTGTAAATATGCAGTCAGTTGGATTTGACTACCAACTAACGCTTAATTTTTGTAGCTTAGACATTTGTGTGGAAATTTACGACAGTGATTACCCTTCCATTTAACGGGAAAAAATTTTGTTCCTATGGTAACTGTTTCAGAACCGTGCATACTTACTATACTTCTAAAATATGCATCCCACTCCTATGGGAGTACAGATCATCTTGAAAGGATTTTCCCTCCTTCAATAAACATTGATTCCCCCTCTTCATGTGATTTAAGAATAAAATAAAACTTTGTAAGAACTGCTAAAGAAGAGCTTCAGGAAATGAGAACCATGAATGGGGCTAGCCCCTTGCAGCTCTCATGGGAGAGTAACAACACCGTCCTCAAGTGGTTTCTGGAAACACATGCTTGTCCCTTCATAGCTGTATTTCTCCCAGACTCTTTTTCTTGTCCATGCATCATCATGTTTGCTCTGTTTGGGATGTTGCTATGCAAAATGATATAAAAGAGTGGGTTTTTTCTAAGGCAATCAAGCTTAGCAGATGCAAGTTCAAGATGATGCAAAAGTTTCTTAGAAATGTTTTAGACTTCCTTAGGGAATATTATAAGAAGTATTCATGATAAGAGAGGATAAATATTGATGAAGGCCTAAAATGTCGTTCCGCATGATAAAATTCATCGGCTACAGGGGCTTTGTAACTACGGACAGCACTTAAGTAGCCGCTTTGAAACTGCCCTTATTTGTATTTCTGCAAACAAAGCGTCCCCTCCAACGTTTTTCTTCAAATTCGCTGCTCTCTATGAATATTTTTCCGTTAAAAACTATATGCTACCATCTTAACAAAGCAGAGAAATAAATACACCAAACTACAGCTTGTAGTATTTGTTAGAAAACTCAGCATCATGATCTCCTTTTTCTTTTTTTCCATGTTATATGATATTTTTTCTTCAGAGCTCACTTGTAAAAAGAGACCTATTGATTCTGTAGTTCTGTGATGGACATACAGAAAAAGAGTTATGAAACGTTCATAATATCTTAAGTACATAACACTCATCCTGAGCAAACATGACTTACAGACTCTAAAACTGCGAGTCTTCACAGCCAAAGGAGTAGCATGGGCTTACTTAAGGACTGAAAACATTCATCTTGCTACTTATAAAGAAGTCAAATGTGGCTGGGCGCGGTGGCTCATTCCTGTAATCCCAGCACTTCCACAGGCCGAGGCGGGTGGATCACTTGAGGTCAGGAGTTCCAGACCAGCCTGGCCAACATGGTGAAACCTTGTCTTTACTAAAAATACAAGACTTAGTCGGGCATGGTGACACACACTTGTAATCCCAGCTACTCTGGAGGCTGAGACAGAAGAACCATTTGAACCTGGGAGGCAGAGGTTGCAGGGATCAGAGGTCTCACCAGTGCACTTCGGCTTGGGTGACAGAGCGAGACTCCATCTCAAGAAAACAACAACAACAACAAAGAAGTCAAATGCAATAGTTGGGAAAATAGAGACAGAGTGAGTGATCATATGTGATTCGACTTCTGTCTCTCCAAAGGTAGTAAGCTCTGTGTACAACAGAGCCTTGAGTAAGATACAGAATACCTAGGTGAAATTATGGGTTTTCAAACAATTGGTCTGCTTTTGTCGACTTGCTACAGTGTCTGAAATCCCGCCATCAAATCTTTTCAGGCAGTACTGAATTCACTTATCCAAATACGCTAAGGATAGAAAGGCCGCAGCCGAAGGAGTCAGAGGCATACAAAGGAGCAGAAGAGGCAGTGTAGGGACTGAGAAAAGTCGTGGGTGTGCAGCAATACTGTGCAAGGCAGGTCTAGGTACAGCACCACTGGAAGGATCTTAGACAACAAAGGATGCTGTCTAACACCCAAGGAGGATGTTAGCTTCTGGATGAGCAAGGGAATGTTGGCACCTGTGAGGTAGAGATTGACTGTAGATTGGTAGATTTCTATTGTTTAAGTCTGCCTCGTTGGCTCAGCAAGACATCGAATTTGTGCCTTCTCAGACTTCACAGGCAGGAGCACCTCAGAATGGCTAGGCTTATGCTTTGTTTTCCTTGTGCATCAGCCCTGGGAAAGGACTTATGTCAGAGACAAAGGAAAAAGGCAACAGAGAGAGAGAGAGTTCTTTCCTCTGGGCCTGGGAAAACCTTGCTCCCTCCCTATATCAGAATCAAAAGTAAGAAGGAATGATATAGCCCAAGCTCTTACTGGCAGATAGGTTTTTAAAAATCTATCAGGTAATGACATTTCCCACTAATATTTTGCACTCTTTACAGCTTCCCAGTGATGATGTAACTGGTGGCCAGGACTATCAGCAGCCTGTACACACACACACACATCATACACACACACATATATACACACGCATATACACACATCACACACACATATACACATGTATACACACACATCATACACACATATACACACATGTATACACACACATCATACACATGTATACACACACATCATACACACATATACACATGTATACACACATCATACACACATATACACATCATACACACATACACACATGTATACACATAGCATACACACATATATACATGTATACACATACATAATACACACATGTATACACACACATCATGCACACATATACATACACGTATATACACACACTTATACACACACATCATACATATATATACACACACGTATACACACATCATACACACATATATACACACATGTATACACACACATCATACACACGCATATACACACATATACACATGTATACACACACATCATACACACGCATATACACACATATATACGCACATGTGCACACACATCATACACACACTCATCATACACATGTATACACACATGTATACACACATACACACATATATACACACATGTATGTACACATCATACACACACATATGTATACACACATACACACATATACACACATCATACACACATGTATACACATGAATATACACACATCATACATATATACATACATGTATACACACATCATACACACATATATACACATGTATACACACATCATATGCACGCATCATACACACACACATACACACACATCATACACACATATTGTATGCACATATACACACATCATACACACGTATACACATACATCATACACACATCATATACACATATACACATACATACATCATACACACACACATCATACACACATGTATACACACATCATACATACACACATACACATAAATCATACACACACATCATATACACATATACACACATGTATACACACATCATAAATACACACATACACATACATCATACACACATATACTCACTTATACACACACATCACGCATACACATATACACATACATCATACACACACACCATACACACATAAACACACATATATGCACACATAGTGCACACACACACATCATACACATACATCATGCACACATATACACACATACACACACATCCTACATACACACATGTCATACACGTACATCATACACACACATCATACACACATATACATACATATATACACACATCATACACATACACACGCACATTTACACACACAATACACACACATCATATACATCATACATGCACATCATACACACATCATATACATTTGTATATACATGCACATCATACACACATATACACATACATCATACACACATCATATACACATATACACACATATATACACACATCATACACACATATGCACATTTCATACACACATGTCATTCTCACATATACAGACGTACATACACACATCATACACACATACACACATTTCATACACATACATTATACACAGATATCACCACATAACATCAACACCACCACACACATCATTTACATCATACACACATACACACATATATGCACATCATGCACATACATACATCATACATACACACATACCACACAAGTATACACACATCATATATACATATACACACATATCATACACACACATCATACACACACGTACACACACACACGCACATAGGAGTCATTACTATCCAATCAAGGTCATCAAAGGCATAAAGGAGGGTCAGGATTACGGCGAGACTGATGAAAAATCTCTTGTAAAATTTGTTCGAGGACCTAAACATTGAACTAAGCAAAGAGTAACACAATGAGAACTACAAAGCTTCACTGAAAGAAAGAGAAGAACTAAAATTCCCCATCCTTCCCGCTCTACCTCCATGGTGAGTATTCAGCTCATTTGGGGGTTTATTCTCATTTGTTAGAGCCAAAGCCTTTCATCATTTCTGGGCAGAACATCCATCAAAGGCAGACCAGGTGGTACCAGCTGCACCTGATGAAAGAAATCACACGGTTTCATTATGTAGAGTAATGACAGAAGAACGAGCAGTTTGGACCAGCTGGATCTGTCTCTGCCACCCTTTAGTGCACATACGCACACACACACACATGCACATACACACACACACGTTCACACACACACATACACACACACACCAGAAAAAGAAGACTCAGGAGCTCTGAATTCATGGAAGCCAGAAATTGAACCTGGTACCCATGGAATCTGGAATCTTTCTGGCCTGTTATGATGTGCAAAGCAGCAGGTCTTGTTCATAACTGGCAGTAAATCTGCTTATTTAGTTAGGTAAAAAAATAAATAAATTGTTATGACTTTTCAAAGCCATGAATAGCCAATAAAGTGAAAAACAGAGACACTGCCACATGTTCTTCTCTGTTGTAGTAACAATAGCAAATGTATATAACTCTTACTAGGGTCTGTGTTATTCTAAGTGCCTAATCTAAATTAACTCACTCAGTCCTCATAATAACCTTATGATGTAGATATGATTATCATCCTCTTTTACTGATAGGGAAATTGAAGCATGGAGAGGTTAGGTAATTGTCCAAGATCTCGCCATCAATAATTCATATTAGAGGTGTTGATTTGGGTGGGAGTGTGGATGCCCATAAATAAAGGAATATACTCAGACACCTAAAAGGCACAGGAAGTACTCTTCACTAAGATTTCACTTAATCTCCAGCATCTTTCTTGTGCCATATTCCATCCATTTTAATCCTTACACATGTGGAGTGACACCTCCTAACAGAGAGTGATTCCATTAAGAGAATAATGAAAACGGTGTTAGGGGACCGGGCTTGCAGCCCAGGCTGCTCAGTTAATGCTGGAAATTGTCTCAGAGAAACTGTGTTTCTGATGTCCAAAAAAAGGCCCACAGCACTGGGAGAAAGGACTGAAGAAAGCCAGAGGGTATTGTGGTCTCAGCGAAAGTCAGTGCTGCTTTCAAAGTTAATGAGAAGGTTGCACGTATGACACATTGGGGTCTCTCCTTTATTAGCCACTTTATTTTTAAGGCCTTTCTTTGCACACATTTCATTTTTCTTCTTTAAATATAAAGGTGGCATTGATGCCAAAATGGCAAATTGTGTAAGTGACATATTTGATTTTCTATTTTCTGGATGCGGCAGACAGGTTCCAGGTTCCGGTTTCTACTCTCCTTGCCCTGTGCTTCACACTTATTCTTCAAGAGGGAGGTGATGAATCTGGATGTGTTCTTGGCAAAGTATTCTTATGGGCATCCTCTATTGAGTCAATATCCAAACACTATTGCAGGCAAAGCTAAGTGTAACTTATTTTCTCTGCCAGTTTTATCTCTTATTCTGAAATTTTAATGTTCACACTTCATGAATCGTTTAACTAAAGGATCAGGTCAACCTCCCAAGTTACACAACCTCTACTAAATGCAAGAAACAAGACCAGGTTTCAGGTGATAGTGTGGCTGTAGAATTCGTTTCATTATTTTGTATTTGATGTATTCTCATATAAAATCTTTAAATGCAGCAAGTTTATAGGCCCATGACCTGCTGATTTCTGTAGCTCATTAGTGAACAAGAGATGCAACCAGTGTTGTTCCAGAAGGAAAATCAAGAAGAAAGTATACACTTTTCAATAATGAGAACTGCTGAAAAATGAAATGGAGTGCCCTGCAAAGGACTGAGTATCCATCTACAAAGGAATCCTTGCCAATATTCCTCCTACTCAACCCGAAGGCATTTCTGATTATATTTCACAGAGAACTTAATTTTCCATAGTCATAGACATCTAAGCACTTGGAAATTTAAAGAAATCATTTCAAGTAGTAAGAAATTGACAGAGATAACTTGATGAAGCATGTAAACTTCTTTTTTCTGAAAACTCTGCAGAGGTTTGCATGATCTCTCTTTAGGGCTGGGGCTCAGAATCAGGGCTGGGCAAGTCAACGAGGGCTGTAGCCCCTGGAGGCCAGTGGACCAGACACAAGTGGAGAGGAAATAAGGAAAAGGAGGAAACGAGGAAGAATAAGGTGAGTGGAGGTGATAGTGATACTAACATAATCATCACAATGGTTTCATCAATCAATTGCAGTTGTTCTCATTTTTCACACAAAGGAATTGAACGTTAGGGTTGTGAGTCCCAAGATCACACAGTAAGTGATAGAGGCAGGATATGGTAGATTTCAGGGTTGGGATTCCTGATTCCACATTTTCGCATAATAGCAGGACAATGGCTTGTTCACCTTAGCCTGGATGGTTCTATTTTTTTAATTTTTAATTTTTTTTTTTTTTTTGAGATAGGATTCCACTCTGTCATCCAGGCTGGAGTGCAGTGACACAGTCATGGCTCACTGTATCTTCAACCTCCTAGTCAAGTGATCCTCCCACTTAAGCTTCCTGGGCTGCTGGAACTACAGGTGTGCACCACCATGACCAGCTAAGTTGTTGTATTCTTAGTAGAGAAGTGGTTCTGCCATGTTGCCCAGGCTGGTCTTGAACTCCTAGGCTCAAACCATCTGCCCACCTGGGACTCCAAAAGTGCTAGGATTACAGACGTGAGCCACACTGCTCAGCCTGGACAGTTCTATGTTAAAGACAGGTCTAAGAAGGGGGGAGCTCGCTTCTGGATCCTGCTGTAAGCCCCATGAATTTAAAATATCATAACTGTGGATAGTCATAAGTACGTTGCTTAGTCTCCCGAGAGTCATCTTCCTTTATATGAAATGGAAGTAATATCAATGAATCTTGGACGTCTATTAATATTATAAACTCTGAATTCCAATTTTGAAAGACTAGGAGAAAATGGAAATGATTGATTTCATATTTAAAAAAAAAAAGTGCAGGTCTCTGATTTTGGCTTTGCATTTTGACCTGAGCTTCATTTAACTTATGTTTATCTATGTTTGAAACAATTTATATTTTCTTCGTGTTTATGTTTTTTATTCGAGGAAGCATGAAAGAAAGAAACTCCCTACTCCCACCACAAACTGTTCTCTCGTTATTCCCCATATTCAAGAGAGCTACAGACCTACTGTCTATGGGTCTAGCAGCTATGAGCCTAACACTTTCATTTACCTCCTAAAAAGAGAGTAGGAAACAGCTGAGGCCAGTATAAGGGGTGTTACTCTAGGGCAGTGATGGTTAAGAATAGTAGGGGATGAGTTTGGGTTATCACCCTCTACCCCCAACCACCAGGGACATTTGGCACTTTCTGAAGACATTGTTGATGGTTACAACTGGGGGTGCTACTGGGTCCTAAGGGGCAAAAGAAGCCAGAATTGTTGCTAAACAGCTTACAATACACAGTACATTTCCACACAAAGACTCACAGAGCTCCAAGGGTCTATATTGCTAATATTGGGAAACCCCGATCTTTATAAAACAGGTAAAATGCATGGCATTTAAAAACCTGGGTACTTCCTTTGGCAAAATCTTCTAAGCTCCCAAACCTAGAGAATGACAACATGACAGAGCTGTCCACAGCTTTTAACAATGGGTAGAGAAGCCTTTCCTGCACTCGCCACTAATCTTCAGAAGTTCCTAGAGTGTGCTGTGTGAAATAGGCAATGTTTCTTAGATCATTCTTTCCACCATTTTTATTTTTCTCTAGGAAAAAGCAAACTGGCTTTTGGGAATTTCTGGTTGCCTGACGTTTTACATCATTTTTCAGGATTTGCTTTTAATATCAGGGTTTTTCTTTTTATGTGTCTTTTACAAGAAGAAAAAGAAAATATGGAAGGAGATTTGGAAAAAACTTTTAAAACCTGTGTAGTGTCTCTAAGAACAAGAAAAATCATCAGAGCTGTACGTTCCAGGTTTTCCAAACCAGCTGAAAGAGGTTTCTGAATAATCACAACCTCAATAACCATTCTTCATGTTTGCCATTTTCAAAAGTCTGCTATTTTAAAAATCAACCCAGTTGATTAGACAATTGGACTGATCCTGAGAACTATGCCTAAAGCAAGAGCTCAGAAACACAGACTAGTTTTAAGACTTAGAAAATAAATGTTGAAAAAGAATACAGAAAGGTCACAAGTAACACTGCACACACAAAAACAGAATATAAAAGGTAATATGACTTGACTAACAAGGTGAAAGGTAATGAGTACGGAGTCCAGGTATGACTTTTACAATTGCTAAGGCATTCTGTCTATATCGCTGAAGCTTTGGCAAAATCCCCAGACCCACAGAAAAGTCTGAGTCACCCATCTCTCATCTCTTTATTCTCTGGAAAAGGTGACCTAGGTGTCAGCTGTACTCTGTGGCTGATTGTAATGAACATGCTGAGAAATCTGAGAATGGAAAGCCAGTGACATCAATCTTGGAGTTAGAAAGAAATTATTATTTCTGAGTTCAGTATCTGGCCTTACCATGCAAACTAGATTTTTCTAGTCTGCCATTCTTTGAATTGCCTTAATTTAAAGTGTGTTGAAAAGTTCTCACCTGTGTATGCGACTTTTAGGGTTATTTGCTTTGTGGGTTTGGTATGAACTGAAGAGAATCTGAAAGTTCTTTCTCAAGCCAAGAGACAAATTGAGAAAATGACAATGTTGTCCTGAGCTTTAGGTTCAGAAGGATCATGATCATTTTGCTGAGCTAAGACGCAGAGGAGAATCTAAGGTAAAGTGAGTTCTAAGGAAAGAAAACCGCTGACCACAGTAACAGAACAGCATATAAAATGGCTACGGAAAGTGAAAACTGCTTCAACCCAAATACCAAATTCAATGCTCACTTCTGCATCGAGGGACAATCTTTCAATATGTATGTTACACTTCTTCTAATCCTTTTTACAGACACTTAGAAAAATGTGTAAATGATTTTAAAAATTTGATCCATTTACATTTGTTCCTTAGAAATAAACTATAAATATTGAGATTTAGTGATGTAGTTATGTTTGCTGTAGAGCTTATTTTAAGTATATTCATAGATTTTGAAGTTAATGTGTATTGCTGTCCTTTATATTCCAAACATTAAGAGCATCAAATCAGACTAATATCTTCTTCCTAATGTAAGATAAAAATAATAAAGCAATAATTTTAAAAATAGGGCTCTTAATTGAGAATCCATCACTATTTATACTAACTAGACAGAGATTTTCTTGTAATTTACTTTTGTTTTACATGCTCACATATAAATATATGATATAACATGTATAGAATGAATTGATAACACAAGACATAAATGTAATTTCATAGGAGAATGTTAGCTCATCTACATGATGAAGCTTTTACAGATTGCAGGTTTATTTTTTTAAACTGCTAACTGACCTGTTTATCATTAATAACACAGAACTTCTAACTGACCAGGAATTCCACCACAGTAACTCTATTTTAATATTGGGTAAAATGTTTTGAGCACTCCTTACGTACTCAGCACTCTGAATACATTATTTTCCTTAATCCTCACAGTAACCCTAAGAAGGAGGAACTGGCATGATCTCCATTGTACAGATAGGAAAATAAGGCAAAGAAAGTAAGAAACTTGCCCACAGTCAAAATCAGGTGGTAGGTAGTGGAGTCTGGTTTTAAAGCTGAGTCTGCCTGAGTTGGAGCCAAAACCCTGAAACACAGCACCGTAAACTTTTCATTAGTCTAGGTATTACTTTATGGACTACAACGATAAAACCACATTGTTTTAAAATAGTGTATAGTAAAGAATGAATCACAAATTCAAACTGACTTTTCTTATTAGTTCCAATTACTACGCTTTTAACATATGTTAGCTAATATTCTTTTCCCTCGAACCTCAAAGTGTTTTCACAGTAAAACTTAATTAACTTTCAGCGAAAAATCTTATAAGATTTACTGTATTCTTCCGCTGAAAAAAAAAAGACACTAATATTTTAAGCTAAATTTAGCAATACATATATCAAGAGCCTTAAAATACTTATACTCTCTAACTTAGAAATTCCATTTCTGGAGAGTTTATCCTCTAGAAATAGTTACAATGCATATAAATGTTTTATCACAAACACATTTATTTATATATTTATAAAATCAAAATTTGGAAGTAATATATTTATACTGGGGAACGGTTAAATAAGTGATAGCATTGCTATTTCAAATGATGTTTATAAGAAGTTTATTATACTATGGAAAAACACTTGTGTTATATGTTTATTTTACTTAGAATGTAAAGCAGAGAAGAAGGGAACAGAACTACAGCCCGCACACTTAGTCAGAACTAGGTAAGATAAACTTCCCAGAATCACAAAACTGGAAGAAGGCACCAAAATATGTTTAACATGCTTTTATATTTTACTTATGTTTTTCTGTATTTTCCAGTTTATAACCATTTGTACATGCTAATTTAAAACGGAAAAATATATCTGAACTTTCTTTTAAAAAGTTATAAACAGAATGGCTGAAACATAGCAGATTTGACCTTCTATGAGTCAGGTTCAACTTGCCATGGATCCTACAGTTCCAACTGAGGAAGTGAATGTAGTTAAGAGATGCCTAGTTAGAAAACACAAGGAATGGCAAGGTGTCGTGGCTCATGTCTATAATCCCAGCACTTTGGGAGGCCAAGGCGGGAGGATGACTTGAGCCCAGGAGTTTGAAACCAGCCTGGGCAACAGAGTGAGACCCTGTCTCTATTTTAAATAAAAATAAAAATAAAAAAATAAAGGCTGGATGCGGTGCCTCATGCCTGTAATCCTTTGGGAGGATTAGGCATGACGAAGGAGCACTTTAGGAGGCCGAGGCAGGCGGATCACTTGAGGTCAGGAGTTCATGACCAGCCTGGCCAATATGGTGAAACCCTGTGCCTACTAAAAATACAAAAATTAGCAGGGTGTCATGGAGCATGCCTGTAATCCCAGCTTCTTGGGCGGCTGAGGCAGGAGAATCGCTTGAACCCAGGAGGCGGAGGTTGCAGTGAGCTGAGATTGTAGCCTGAGCTACAGAGCGAGACTCCATCTCCAAAAATAAAAATAAAAAATAATAATAACAATAAAATAAATAAAACACAAGGAACCCAGTTCCTTCAAGTGCAACCCATAGGACTATTAATGTGAGAGCTGCAGTAGATTTCCACTGGGAGAGTTCCCTGAAAGGAACCATGAGCCCAGTATGCCCATACCTTTGTATGACTTTTAATACCACATCCCAGCTCTGCTTCTTGGTTCACTGGGATATTCCACATGTTGGCAATGTCTAAAAACAAACAATTAGCTTTGCAAGCTACCACATGGTCACTGAGAGAGACAAAAGGGAATTGCCACAATGAGGTGACTTTCATCTCTCTTGCTGTTCAGAGGGCTGATTTTGTTCACACATGAGGGAGAGAAAAATGGCAAAAATGGGAGTGAGGGTGGGGGATGGAGGTGGAGGTAGGGAGGTGGAAATAAGTTCCTCATCTTCTAGGAAAATACCAAGTTGCATACCAACCTGAAGGGTAACCCAAATTGCAAATCCAGGCTATTTCACAAGATGAGAAAGGCCTTAGCCATTTTCATTCAAATTGCTATTATATGTTTTTACAAAGAAAAAATATCTATGCACAGTTTGAAAACAGTATTATATATAAAATATTTAGTCCTTTTAGTGTATCTTTAAGAATATATAAAACCTCTTACTTGGAGATAACATTAAAACCATAAATTTAAGCATTTCATAATACTATAATATTTTTAAAACCTTTATAAAACACCTTCCAGAAAGGTTTGCACAGACAGAAAATAAAAAAGAAAAGCTTGGGAAATATTGCATTTTGCAACAGTTTTCTTGAATATTGGCAGTGCATATTGGCATATTAAATACTCCTAGAAGACCTACAACATAGATGTTGGCTTAACTTTGCTTATTTAATTGTTTCTCAAACCTAATGAATCAAAACGCCATCTTCATCAAACAAAGTGGATCAAACATGCAATTAGGGAAGTGTTGCTCTATGTAGATCAGTGTTCAATTTCTTTTACTTTCTCCATCTCTCCCACTCTCAAGCCACATCTCTCAACCTCTTTCCCAAGCTCCTCTCACCTTAACTCTAAGACACAACCCATAACCTGGCAATAACTGGATCATGTCTTGGGATATTGCCAGTGGTTATTATACATCAGCTCTGATCTGAAGAGAATCCATGTACAGCTAAGAGAATAAACAGCTCCATTCCCATTCTAGTTGGTCGTCTCCCCAGGACACCAGCCAAAATTGCTGCTGACTAAGGAGGCACCCTTGTTATTTTTTGTTTTTGTTTTTGTTTTTGAAGTGAACATCTTTCCCTTAGAAACTCAGCACGGGCTGAGGCACCAATTAATTTTGCATAAGCTGCCACACACCAACAGATGTTAATCCGTTTGTTCATAACCACAGAATATTGTTTTAGGGTCATGTACGTAACTTCTGCCTCCAGCCCTGTGGATTTATTTACTGCTTAGTCCCTAGTTCCTGCAGCTGTGTCCTTTCAGTGACTGCTTTATGGTGGCCAAGAGAGTTGAGGTCGACTGCCAGGACTCTGAGATCTGGAGGAACACATGGACACATTATTCTTTTGCTCTGAAGCTATCCAATTCCTGTTCCGGTCAGATGGGGAGATAGTGGGAGGATATCTCTGAAATTGCCCAGCACTTACTGCTGATATTCCTCATGTCTGACATTATTGCAAGAGAACAGACTTAGATCTACCCTCTGTGTGTTCTTCAGTGGAAGGTGAATTACTAACGAAAGTGTGATAATACAAAACACAATTGAGTGTAGCCTTGGCTTTATTTGTAAGACCTACTCTGGAGATATTATTTTCTTTACTCCAAGACTACACATTGGATCCAGTCTGCTTCAAACAAGAGACCGGGAAAGACGGGTTACTATGCTAATTGAATACTAATGAAGCCTTTGCTTAAGTTGGGTTTTGTTGCAAGCATTTGCCACTACATTTCTTTTGTATTTATGTAGAGGGTAAAATAAAGTACTTCAAAGGTAGCAAGAGTCTTACTTAGCCTGAGCATTTGCAGAAAAAATGTCTTGCTACTCTTTCTTTTGTGCTTGTAACATTTGTAAAGAGTTTTGTTCAGCACTATGGAAAAGCAAAATATCATCATCATTATTACTGGCCTTTGTCCACAGTGGATTTCATCCAGATTCTAACCAGTGACTCTGTGACTAACAATCTGAGTCACTAAGTTTCAGATGTTTATGGATTTCAACACAATTCCCAGACTGAAAGTTTTTTTAAAATTTATTTTCATGTTTCAAGACTCAGAAGGAATTAAATGCCTTTCTGTATTTCCAGTCTAGTGCAGAAAGAAATAAATGCCTTTCCGTATTTCCAATCTAGTGTCACTGAGTGACATGGTTGGAACAATTCAGTGAATAGATTGAACTGTTCCTTCAATTACAGATTTGTATTGACAAAAGTTAATTACCAAAATGTCAAAAAAAATTAGTGTATACTTCCAGGACAAAAGTCTCCAGGCTGGCAGAGAATTCAGTGAATTATAAATATTTGTGTTTTCACCATGGTAGTAGCACAGGATAATTACAGAATTTAAAATGCAGAGAATCACGGTGCTGGGAAAACTGAATATCCACACGTGGAAGAATGAAACTAGACCCCTCTTTCTCACCATATACAAAAATCAACTCAAGGCTGGATGCAGTGGCTCATGCCTGTAATCCCAGAACTTTGGACAAAGCAGGCAGATCACTTGAGGTCAGGAGTTCGAGACCAGCCTGTCTGACGTGGTGAAACCCCGTCTCTACTAAAAGCACAAAAATTAGCTGGGCGTGGTCATGGGCGCCTGTCATCCCAGCTACTCGGGAGGCTGAGGCAGGAGAATCACCTGAATCTGAGATTCAGAGGTTGCAATGAGCCGAGATCAAACCACTGCACTCCAGCTTGGGCAACAGAGCAAGACTCCATCTCAAAAAAAAAAAATCAACTCAAAATAAAGACTGAAATGTAAAGCCTGAGGCGATGAAACTACTAGAAAGAAAACATAGCAGAAACACTTCATGACATTGGTCCAGGCAAGGATTTTTTGGATAAGACCTCAATAAAAAGAATGAAATCCTGTCATTTGCAACAACATGGATGAACCTGGAGGACATTATGTTAAGTAAGAAAAGCCAGACACAAAAGGCAAATACTACATGATCTCACTTATATGCGGAATTTTAAAAAGTTGATCACATAGAAGTAGAGAGTAGAATACTGGTTAGCAAAGTCAGCTGAAAGGTAGGGAGGAGTGGTGGGAGTAGGAGAGGTTGGTTAGTAGGTACTAGGTTATTGTTAGATGAGAGGAGTAAGTTCTGGTAGAATACCGGTTATCAGAGTTAGGTGAAAAGTGGGGAGGAGTGGTGGGAGTAGGAGAGGTTGGCTAGTAGGCATTAGGTTATAGTCAGATGAGAAGAATAAGTTCCGGTACTCTACTGCAGAGGTCTCAACCTTTTTGGCACCAAGGACCGGTTTTGTGCAAGACAATTTTTCCACAGATTTTTGAGGGGGATGGTTTCAGGATGACACTGTTCCATCTCAGATCGTCCAGCATTAGTTAGGCTCTCAGAAGGGGCACACAACCTAGAGCCCTCCTGTGTGCAGTTCGCCATAGGGTTTGTGCTCCTATGAGAATCTAATGCAGCTGCTGATCTGACAGGAGGCAGAGCTCAGGTGGGAATGCTTTGCCCAACGCTCACCTCCTACTGTGCAGCCCAATTCCTAATAGACCACAGTTTGGAACCCCGTAGTTGGGGACGCCTGCTCTATGGCACAGTAGAGTGATATATTTAACAATAATGTGTTGCGTATTTCAAATCAGCTAGAAGAGACGATTTTGAATATTCTCACCACAAAGAAATGAAAAATGCTTGAGATAATGGGTGTGCTAATTAGCCTGAGTTGACCATTATGCAATGTACACAGGTAGTGGAATATCACACTGTACCCCATAGATAATATGTACAACTATGATGTGTCAATTAAAAATAAAACTAAAAAAAAACAAAAAAGAAATGTAAGTGAACACAATATAAACACTAATAAAATAAAATAAAATAAAATGCAGGGGACCTACTGCTAAAAGGTAATAAAGAGAATGACAGGAAAATGCAAGTATATTGGCTGGTTATTAACTTTGCAAAGACGCGCATCTTTATTCTTATAGCTCCTTCAAAGGCATATTAGAAAATGGACAGTCTGACCAGGGCCTACTTGAGGGTGGAGGGTGGGAGAAGGGTGAGGATTAAAAAACTATGTATCAGGTACTATGCTTATTACCTGGGTGACAAAATAATCTGTACACCTAATCCCTGTGACATGCAATTTTCCCAAACAAACCTGTGTGTGTACCCCCGAACTTAAAATAAAAGTTGGAAAGGAAAAAAAAAGAAAAGGAAATGGACAGTCTGAGCTAAAATATCCCTTTTTATGGAAAATCTCATTATTTTAATGTTATCATTTTTCTGTATTTATTCTCATACCAGCTCTAGATTATTCCTAGACTATAACTATCCCTGATTGTTCGCCTTACATCAATCTTTTATTTTTATTATTATTATTACTTATTTGTAGGGACAGGGTCTTGCTGTGTCACCCAGGCTGGAGTGCAGTGGTGCAATTATGACTCAATGTAGCCTTAAACTTCTGGCCTCAAGCAATCTTTCCAGCTCAGCCTCCCCAGTAGCTAGGTCTACAGGTGCCATGCTACCACAGCTGGCTAAGTTTTTAATTTTTTATAGTGATGTGGTCCCACTATGTTACCCAGCTTTGGTCTTGAATTCCTGGCCTCAAGTGAGCCTCCTGCTTTGGCCTCCCAAAGTGCTGGTATTGCAGGTGTAAGTCATAGTGCCTAGCCCCATCAACCTTAAAAGACAATTCCTTGTCATTTTCACATGGAATAATTTCACAAACATTTGGTCATACATTTTTACAGCATCTCGGGTTAATAATATATTACAGTTTCATAGCATTTTGCAAAGAATTCTCTTGTATGTTATCTCACGTTCATCTCATCATCATATGCAGTAGAGAATAAATGTGTTGCTCCATTTTACAGATGAGAAAATTGATGTATATTACACTGATATAATTGGCTTAGACTCATTGGCTAAAGTAACATGGATTGTTACAGAAAAATAGAGGTCCTAGTCCAAAGCTATTCTACTAGACATGTGATATGGTTTGGCTCTGTGTCCCCACCCAAATCTCATGTTGAATTGTAATTACCAATGTTGGGGGAGGGACCTGGTGGGAGGCGATTGGCTCATGGGGGTGGATTTCTCCCATACTGTTCTCGTTATAGTGAGTGAGTTCTCACGAGGTCTGATGGTTTAAAAGTGTGTGGCACTACATCCTTGCTCTCTCTCTCTCTCTCCTGCTCTGCCATGGTAAGACATGCTTGCTTCCCCTTTGCCTTCTGCCATGATTGTAAATTTCCTGAGGCCTCCCAGCCTTGCTTTCTGTACAGCCTGCAGAACTGTGAGTCAATTAAACCTCTTTCTTCATAAATTATCCAGGTCTCAGGTAGTTCTTTATAGCAATATGAGAACAGACTAATACAACACATAACAGAAATTTGAGGTTTAAAAAGAATTTTTGCCTCTAAATCCTCATAATGCAAGATTAAGAATAAAGTCTGGACAGATGAGCTGTTATTTCTGGATACCGGTCTTTGCAAATACTGTTTGGGTTATCAAGTATTATCTTCTATTATGTTAATGCTCTCCAAAGTATCAAAGTATAATGAGACTGCACAAAATATTATCAAAATATACAAAGATAATAAAGAAAATGAATTAGATTTATTAGATTAAAAAACTATTTACTCATCATTCTGTGCCCTTTATAGGATGACCTGTATAAGTCTATCTAGGATGTTCTTGAGCACACATTCATAATTGTTGCCTTTCAAGCAAGTTTCATTTTTCACTGTGAACTTGTTGGATTTTACGTTTAAACTAATAGCCTTTCTAAGGGAAGATGATTTATCTACCATTTCCCTTACATCTTCCATAGTGTCTAGGCTGGAACCAAAGTTGTCGCTTTTTGACTTCTGCATGGCAACTACTCCTGTGACATATTTTGAAGTTCCTTGTACACCCTAATCTGGCCCTGTATCCACACTGAGCCTCATGGCTAAGTTTGATATCCAAGCAGTAAGATGGTCTAGTAGAATCCCCTAAAGCACAGGTCATGAGCCATCCACATCACACCCATCTGGTGTCTCTCAGCAGGTGCAGGATTCTAGGTGCTTCCACAGATCTTCCCCACCCAGTGAAGCTGCATTAAACAGCTCCCCAAGAGAGTCTTGTGAACTCTCAAGTTTGATCACCACCCTAATGATAGCACTTTTCAGCTCCTGGAAATTTTAATGAAGTTGCTCGTGAATACGGTTCCTGGGCCTGGTCTTTGAAAATGAAAACGGAAGATGGTGCTTGACTTTGGGGAAAAGAAGTGAGAGGCAGACTACAAAAATGGCTCAAAACAACACCCTCTGACAATTACTAAGAGAAAATGTTTACCCGTGCGCTGGGAAACAACACCCCTCATTTTTGTAAGGCAGTTCCCAAGCAGATGCCTGATTTCAGGATCTCTGGAGCTGCACCCTCCAAGGCACTGGCGCTTAGAAACGACACGAAGAGCCAGCCCTGCTGAGCAGGACCAGGGCGCCAAGTCTGAATGACTAATATTTTTCCAATCTAGAACGTCATTAACCGATTGATAACTATTTTCCCTTTAAACTAGGCAAAATCAGCATTCCTCTCCCCTCTGTGTGCCAGAATCCGAAGATGAACAAAAGAGGCCTGCATCAGGAAAACTGTGTTCAGTTCTCTTGGATTCAGGCCTTCAACCCGAATTGGGTTGAGTGAATGAAGATGCTGATGAGATGTCAGGGACCTGGGGAATGAAGACACACCCAGAAAAAGCAGGACCCTGCAGGAGTGGACAAAGAACTGGAGCACAGGGATGTGAGAGGGGTTGAAATGAACAACAGACTCATACGAGAAGGATTTCTAATCAGAAGAGAGTGACTGCTTTAATAAAGCTGCAACCTGGAACAATTACAATCTGACCAGATGTTCTTGCAAAACTGGTAAAGCAGAGAATGTGAAAAAATCTCTCCCCCTCCTCCCCTGAATGCAGTTGACCAAAGGCCGAAAGGCCGGATCCTGAAAGCCCAGATCTGATCCCTGCAGATCTGGGCCACCCTAAAAGCAATCGGGTGTAATCTTTCCAGCTCCAGGCCCTGGGATGAGGGAGGTGGGGGGAAGGCAGAGAAAGGCGGAGGAAGGTGGAGGGAGGTGAGAGGAGGTGGAGGGAAGTGAGGGGAGGTGGAGGGAGGTGAGGGGAGGTGGAGAGAGGTGGGTGGCGGCTCCAGGGTTTGAAAACACATCCAGGACACTTGCCCATCCTCCAAGAGCACGCCGGCTCGCAGGCTCTTTCACGCTTCTGCTTGGAACAATCGCGTGCATGAAATCTGGCAGGGAAGAGTCAAGATTGTTAGCCCGAGGGCTAGGACGGTGGATGTGGGAAGCAGGGGCCTGGGGGACACGTTCTCTTCCTGCCGCGGGCTGCCTCGTGCTCCTGAGTCCCCGCGGGGCCTGGCGGCGAGGCCGGGGGCTGCAGGCGACCATCCGGCAGGCGGCGGCGGCGACAGCGGTGGCCGCGAGGGACGCGCCCGGGGCCCGCGCTCACGGGGAGCGGTCGCGGCTTGGCAGCTGCTCCCCGCGCCCCCGCGGCCTCGCCAGGGGAGGGGGCGCCGCGCCGGGGCCCTGGATCCGCGCCAGGCCGCTGCTTCCAGCCGGCGGGCCCGGGGCGGGGCGGGGCGGCCGGGTCCCCATCCCCAAGTCCCTTCCCCCACGCGGCCTTCGCCCTCCCAGCTCCTTCCCGCGCCGTCTTCCCTTCCCGCGTTCCCCGGGAGAAACATGGCCGGGAGCAGCGAGGAGGCGCCAGACTACGGGCGAGGCGTCGTGGTAAATGCAAACTCCCGATTTGGGGGCTCGCCCCGCTCCCCTCCCTCCCTGGCACCCTGCTTGTAGATTAAATGCCTGCCGTGCGTCGGGAGAGAAAGCGGGCCACCGCTTTGTTCTCCCTCCTGGCGGGGATCGCTTCCATCCTCAGACCCTGGCCTCCTCTCCCCGCCCCCAATCTGAGGAAACGCCGAGTCCCGTCCCTTTACCCCGAGTTCCCAGCGTCCCCCCGCGTCCTCCGGCCGGTAGCCCGCTCCTGCAGCGTCCCGCCGGCGCCCAGCCGTCCCCATCCCCGCGAGCCACGGGGAGCAGCTTCTGGGAGCCGGCCGGGCCGAGACACCCGCGTGCTGCTCTGTAGGCCTCCTTCTTCCTGGGCCTCCTCTTCCAGAGCGGGCTTCAAGTTTTGTTTTTAAAAAGGACACTGAGGGGTTTTGAAGGCAGCTAGGAAATAAAGTAGCTCAAGTTGACAGAGCTTGAGCTCTGAAGCCTTTGGTACCCAGGTTGGGGGGCTCTCTGGCAGTGGAGGCCTCTGCAGGAGCTCTGGGACACGCTCCTGCGGGACCTATGGTTTGTCTGTAAAAGGGAGCAACAGCAGGCTGGGCTCTGGAGCGAATTGGGAGGATGCATGTAAAATATCTAGCAGTGTGTCCGGATGGGAGGGTGTGGGATGCTGGTTTCCCAGAACTGAGCCTCCTGGCGGTGTCAGCCAGAGGGTACCCATCTCTCAGTGTGCTAGGATCTAATCCGTTCTTGACCTTGTGGCCACGTCCTCCCTGCTCCTTGAGAAGTGGTTTTCCTAGAAGGTGGTGGTTATAACTTGTGTCAAGTTCAGTGTGAAACTCAATGGTGGTGAGGATGGTGGGTGGAGCTAACTTGCCATCTCTTTCCAGGGATCAGCTTGTCATTCACAGATAATCTGTTTATGAATATGAATGGCCTGAACTAAAGTAAGTGGGCTGGGGAGGGAAACGTGACACACTCAGACAGAACCGGTCAGGTTGAAATGTGGGGCTCAGTGCTTAATTTAACAGCAGGCCCTTTCCTTCTTAAAGGATGAGGAGTTGATTTATTTATTCATTCCACAAGTTGATTGTCCTGCTGGGTTGCAGAAGGTGTTGTAGGCTCTGGGGTGCAAAAGACAAAGGCCTTGTCTTCATGAGCTTGCGTTCTAGAGAAGACACAGGCAAGCAGTGTGTAAACAAATAGAGAAAATTTCCAATAGAGATGTGCAATAGGAGGAGGCTAACAGGATAGAGGGTAATTGGAGGAGAAGCGGGGAGTGATGCTTTTGCTCAGGTGGTCAGGGCAACCTCTCTGCGGTGACCTTTGAGCTAAGATCTGAAGGGTACACAGGAGTAGCCATGTGGACTGCAGGCGGAGACCTGCATATCAAATGCAAAAGAATCATTGTATCCAATTTATGCTTTTACAAAAACCATTCCAGTTGCCCCAGGAGGAGGGGCAAGCCTAGCGGTGTGATGGATGGGAGGGAGACTAAAACGCAAAAAGGGCAATCATTAAGTTCATTGTGGACAAATTGAGTCTGCAGTGCCTGTAAGGCCCACAGATCGGGCTGCACTGTAGGCAATTTGAAATTCACATTTGGAATTCAGGAGAGCGATTGGAGAGATTTGGAAATCAGCAGAAAGAATAATATTTAATGTTCAGGAATGCTCAGTGAATGTGGAAAAAACAATTAAAGCAACTGTTAAGGATGGAAGCCTGGAAAGTCCCAAATGTAGGAGGCTGCCTGTGGGGGAGAAGCCAGTTGAAGGAACCGAGAAAGAACGCTGAAGGGTGGGAGGGCAGGCAGGGTGATGGGTGCCTTGGGAACGGAGCATTGTCACGAGGTCATCAGAAGTGTCAGATGCTACAGGGACAGCAAGTTGGATACCAAGATGGAAAACAGCCACTGTATTTAACAATTACAAAGTCATTAGTAGGGAGAATCTTTTAAACAACCACTCCATTGGTAGAACAGTTAAAATATAGTACAAGTTGAGCATCCCTAATCCAAAAATCCAAAATCCAAAATGCCCCCAAATCTGACACTTTCTGTGCGCCAACATGATGCTGAAAGGAAATACTGGCTGGAGCATTTTGGATTTCAGATTTTCAGATTAGGGATGCTCAACCAGGAAGTATAATGCACATATTCCAAAATCCAAAGAAAAAAAAAAAACATCAGAAATTGGAAACACATCTGGTCCCAAGCATTTTGGATGAGGCATACTCAACTTGTACTACCATAACATACTAGATACTTGTAGAAAAGAATAAGGTGGATCTAGATGCACTGATAGAGTAGGTAAATTGTTGAAGTCTAAGAAACAAGTGAGAGAACATTGTAAATAGCCCAGTCTATTGGTGTCAACAGAGGTCCTCCTGGAAGCAAGATGATTTTTTGAAAGATGCAAAGAGGTAGTGAGAGGGGTATAAAGAGAATAGAGGGCCAGGTGAGGTGGCTCATACCTGTAATCCCAGCACTTTGGAAGGCCAAGGTGGGTGGATCACCTGAGGTCAGGAGTTCAATAAAATCCTGACCAACATTGTGAAACCTCGCTGCTACTAAAAATACAAAATTAGCTGGGCATGGTAGTGCATGCCTGTAATCACAGCTACTCAGGAGGCTGAAGCAGGAGAATTGCCTGAACCCGGGAGGTGGAGGTTGCAGCAAGCCGAGACTGTACCATTGCACTCCAGCCTGGGCAACAAGAGTGAAACTCCTTCTCAATAAAATAAAATAAAGTAAAAATAAAAATAAAAACAAAAAAATGAGTATAAACTGGACCAGCTGCCATGGGGCTTGCTGCTTGTATGAGAGCCCACCAAGGTGGGAAATAGTCCATGTATAATGGAGATAGTCCCTGCATTTACATCCTTTTCTCCAGTAGAACTTGGAATAATTAGATTAACCTCGAGTTGGATATAAGCAGGCAATTTCAGAGTCAATCGAAGCTGCTGGTAGAAGGCAACTCATGGCAGGTAAGGCAGGAGGGAAGGGAAAGCTGGAGGGGGTGAGTTTACTGGGAGAATAGAATGCTCTCATGGATGGGATACAAAATATCAAATTAGAACCAGTTTTCAAAAGAGGCAGGTGGCTGGGAGTGGTGGCTCACACCTGTAATCCTAGCACTTTGGGAGGCCGAGGTGGGTGAATCACTTTAGCCCAGGAGTTCGAGACCAGCCTGGGCAGCCAACCCTCTCTCTACAAAAAATACAAAAATTAGCTGGGCGTGGTGGTGCATGCCTGTAGTCCCAGCTACTGTGGAGGCTGAGGTGGGAGAAGCACCTGAGCCCAGGAAATCAAGGCTGCAATGAGCCATGGTCACGCCACTGCCTTCCAGCCTGGGCATCAGAGTGAGACCCTGTCTCAAAAAAGGGGCAGAGGGCAGGTAATAATAGCAAGCATTTCTTGAGCACAAATCTGTAAGGGAGGTCTAGCGTACTCCCCATTTTACAGAGGAGGAAACTGAGGCACTGAGAGATTAAGTAAATCACCCAGGTCATATAAGTAGCAAATGGCAGTAGCAGGATTTGAACCAGCTTTCAATCACTATGCTACATAGGAAACTGTGATTCCAGGATGGAACTTCGGGGTTGGGGCTGTCTGTAGGACTGGTGTGGCTATGTGAATATATTGCTAAATGTGGAATAAAGATGTGGTTTGAGCTAGGTATGTAGTTTGAGCTGGTGGAGGAGCTACAAGATGAAGTTGTTGGAAGGATTGTCAAGGTAGGTATTGGAGTAAATCACCCAAGGAATTGTCCAGGAATGAGGTAGAGAAGAAAATTCTGAGTCGGTAGAAATTTGTTGATAAAGATGGCAAGGGATGTAGAGTCAGATGTTATAAGCATGAAACGAGAAGTAAAGTTTGTGCAAGAGAAGGGAATATTAAGAGATTTAAGATGGCTCTTGCCTATCAATGGCTTTCAGTTGAACTGGGGAGGTGGGACATTTATACCATTAACAATAAATGGTAGCAAATGCTAATTGCCACACAAGAGAGGTAGATCCTAAGGTGAGAAATTTTGCTCGGAGTTGGCTTGCCATTTGATCTGGAGCTAATCACCAGATTCCTGGTTGATACCTCTTTGTTACTTCTTAGGGAGAGAGAAAGATCTTCTCTATCCACCTGGCTTTTGGGGATTGGGTTATTAGACATGTTTTTGTTTGTTTGTTTGCTTATTTTTGTCTGGTTTGGTTTTCGCCAATGGATTATCAAGGGAGCCATCATTAGTACTTACCTAAGTGAGTTTGGTAGGAATCAGGAGAAGAGAAAAAGCTGAAATGATTGTTGTGTTTCTGTTATGGCTGGCTTCCCATCACCCCCAGTGAAAATATGGCAGTAGCAGAGATAAGTAATCAGGTATAGCTCCATCGAAAGCACAGCTCTACTAGGTGGTAATGAGTTTGCCTTCGGAGGGGCAAACCCACCACAGAAGAGGAAGGCATGTGGATACGAGGTGGTTGGCCTGTCGAACTTCCTTTGTTCCTCTGTGAGCAGAACCTGGGAATCTTTTAGCAAACCACTTGTCCCCACTTTTCAAGATGTGTGGTTTTGAGGTGAGGCCCTTCCCAGGGTACCTCCCTCCCTGGCTCTGGGGCTGGGACAGGAATCCCAGAACTCCTGTCTGGGATTCTTTGAATTACAATGAAGGGACGAGACCCCCTTTCTCTTGCTGGTGGAGGACAGATGAGAGCTATGGCCTGAAGGAGAGAGCGGGGTCAATCTGTGGAGCTCAGCGGGGGAGAAGAGTAGAGATTAGCTTCTTATATGTGTTTTCTCCCTCAGGGAGAAAAATAATGCAAAAAATAGTCTAAGCATCAAAAAAAGTATTCTTAATGACTTACAAAGTTTTCAGTGCATCTTCAGTGTGAAAAAGAGAATCAGAATGAGTTCTGGGATTTGGATGTTGCATAAAATGACTCAGTTCATGGGTTTGTCACTTCCCCCAGCTTGGCTATGTTTTGCTGTTTTGAACAGAGAAAGCATTGTGCTGAATACACTTAGAGCATATTATCTGTGATACTGAAACTATCTACAGACTCTGGTTTTGATTTTTTAAAAAACACGTGAATAACAATTATCTACAGTTCATAGCAACCTCCATTCCTACAGGTTTCAATTTATTTACAACAGAATTTGCATGCACCATTGAAATTAACAAAGCATAAACCAGTATTTCCATCATCTTGAATTGACTTTCATCTCAACAATGAAAACTCACTATTTCAGATTAATTGAAAATAATGGCCAATTTGGATTATAGAACAGTTTTAGAGAAATATATTTTTTACTTTTATACTTTTTGTTTTGTTTTCTTGAGACAGTCTCACTTTGCTGCCCAGGCTGGAGTGCAGTGACACGATCATGGTTTACTACAGCCTTGACCTCCTAGGCTCAAGCAATCCTCCCGCCTCAGCTTCCCAAGTAACTGAAACTACAGGCACATGCCATCACGCCAGACCAATTTCTTTTTCTTTTTTGTAAAGATGGGGTATATTGCCCAGGCTGGTCTCGCACTCCTGGGCTCAAGTGATCCTCCCACTTCAGCCTCCCAAAGTGTTGGTATTACAGGCATGAGCCAGTGTGCCAGGCCTCAAATGTATAGTTTTAACTAAGATAATAAGACCGGTATATAGGTTTGAGGCACTTCTTTAGATGAATTAACACATATAATTTGTTGTTAAATGTTTAATGTTTCAGTTCATCTAAATGATCAGCATTTATTGCATAAGTACTGTAGACCAGATACTGATACGAGTCTTACATTCATTATCTTATTTAACGCTCACCATGGCCATATGAGGCAGGCACTAACTCCATTTCATAGATGAATACACTAAGACTTAGAGAATGTAATATGCCCAAGGCTTCATGGCTGGCAGACTTGTCCCAGGTATGTGAGACTTCCACGTCCATGCTCTTAACACAGTACTCTGTGCTGCCTCTGGGCTATGGATCCGTGTTACAGTTTTAATCTATAGGTTTGTTTCATTTGTCATTTTCTTATCATCTTTTCCTATTTTTGGCATTCATTTTTGGCACTTTTAGTCTCTTTTTTTGGCATCACGTGTCAAACATCATGTGTTATACACCATGCAGTGCTCCAGGTATTCTAAGTATATTATCCTTACAATAACCCTATCCTTAGGTTTTACTGTGTCTTATTTAAAGCAAGGGGAAACTGGATTGCAGAGAGGGTGAGTCATCTCCCTAACATCACAGTAACAAGTGTCAGAGCCAAACTCTTGAACGTGGAGTGGAGAGTATTCTCCGAGATTCAACCAGAGCAGAGGGCAGTAAAGGATTGATGTGGTTGGAGGAATGGATTCAGAAGACCACCTGTTAATAGTGCCACTGGTGGAGGGGCTCCAGAAAGTGGGGTAGATAGTATATGTGGTCTGAAAGGGGATCCAGAAAGTGCTGTACACCTGGGTGATCCCCCTGGGGCCTGGGGCCAGTCAGGGTTCTCCTGGTCTGGTCTTTACTGTGGCCTGCCAGAGGCTCTCCTGGAGTCTCCTCATGTACAGCTGGTAGTCTAGACTCTGGCCAGCTGCTGTGGTGTTAGAGGTTATAGCAGGTACAAGGAGTTCTCAGGGTGGCAGCCGGAGGAGCCTGGTGCAAATCCAGCAGTCCCACCAGCCAGTTTGATGGTAGAGGAAGAGCAAATGAGACACTTTTCAAATATGCAGATTGACTGGGCATGGTGGCTCACACTTATAATCCTAGTGTTTCGGGATGCCAAGGTGGGAGGATCCCTTCAGGCCAGGAGTTTGAGACCAGCCTGAGCAACATAGCAAGACCTCATCTCTGCAAAAAAATCAAAGAAAATAAACTGAGCATCATTGTGCGCTCCGTATCTCCAGCTACTTGGGAGGCTGAGGTGGGAGGATTGCTTGAGCCTAAAAGTTTGAGGCTGCAGTGAGCTATGATTGTGACCTTCCACTCCAGTGTAGGCAACAGAAGGAGAGTCTGTCTCTTAAAAAATAACATAGGTGATATACATCATTTGGCCACCAGTCAGCCAATGGATATGACACACTGGAATCTCCAGAACCTTGAACAGTGGTGCTCTTTATCACAAGGAGACAAACTGAGAGTTCAGGCTGGAGTTCAGGTTTTCAGATAGCCAGAGGATGGAGACTGTGTCATCCATTCATTCATTTAACATTTTTGAGCACTTACCGTATTCCAGATCAGCATTCTGGGCACTGAGGGATTGAACAATGAATCAGAAAAAGTCTCCGCCAGAAGGAGCTCAGGTTCCGACAGAACACACCCATGCACACACACGTCATTCAGTGGTAAAACAGGCTATGAAGGTCAGGGAAGGCCTTTCTGCAGAGGTGACATTGAATGGAGACTTGAAAGAAGTAGAGGACGGCCATGTGGAAATCTGGAGGAAGAGTGTTGCAGGCAAGAGGAGGTGCCAGTGCAAAACTCGGGAGGCAGGGGCGTGATTGGCAGATCAGAGGACTTGCAAGAGAACAGCGGCTGAAGCAGAGGGAAGAGGAAGAGTGCCAGGAATGAGTCAGACAGGTAACCCCCGGTGAGCCACAGTGAGTACTTTGGCCTTTACTCAGAGTAAAATGATAAGCCCTTGAAAAAAATCTAAGCAGAAGGCTGCCATGATAGGATGTCCTTTGTTTGTCTGTTTTTATTTTTTGAGAGACAAGGTCTTGCTGTGTCACCTAGGCTGGAGTGCAGTGGCACTCATAGCTCACTGCAGCCTCTAACTCCTGGTCAAGTGATCCTCCTACCTTAGCCTCCTGAGTAGCTCGGACTACAGGCACATGCCACCTTGCCAGGGTAATTTTTTAATTTTTTTGCAGAGACAGGATCTTGCTGTGTTGCCCATGCTGATTTCTAACTCCTGGCCTCAAGGGATCTTCCCGCCTTGGCCTCTCAAGTGCTGGGATTACAGGCATGAGCCACTGTACCTGGCTATGATGTGCATTTTTAAAGGAGCACGTCTGCTTCCATGTGGAGGGGCTGCAAAGTGGAAGCAGGGAAACAATTGTAGTGGCTCCTAGGACAGTTCTGGGAGAAATGATGGTGGCAGTGGACTGGCCTGGGGGTAGGGGAATAGCAGTGGAGGTGCTGAGAGGTGGTCCTGGATAAATTTTGAGGGAATTGAAGATATAGTTTTCTACTGTGTTGCCTGAGGGGGACGAAAGAAAGGAGTCAGTGACAATTCCAAGGGACAGGAGCCTTCTCAAGGATCCTGCATGGGAGCCTTGGGTAGGACAGAGAGCTACCAGGGGCACCAGGAATTTGGGAAAGCAGATCAGAGGCTGGGGGCAGTCAGCAAGCCCTCCATGAAGAAGTGGGGTGTGACCTGGGCTTCTGAGTTCGGAATACAGAGGTAGAGGAGGAAAGGGGGAGAGAGAATGAAGGGGTGCACGGCAAATGAGTGAATGAAACCCAGAGCTGGGAAGGATCCTGACTTGACTGCAAACCATTCTGAAGGCAAGAAGCAAAGATGTAGGGAGTTTGGCTGGGAAATTAGGGTGGGTCTGCACTGTGAAAGGCCTCAGAAGCTCAAAGCTGGACAGAGGAGTCAAAAGTGTGCAGGACTGAGTAAAGAATGGGAAACTGAGGCCAGGTGTGCTGGACAACACCTGTAATCTCAGCACTTTGGGAGGCTAAGGCAGGCAGATGGCTTGAGTCCAGGAGCTCAAGACCAGCCTGAGCAACCTGGCAAAACCCCATCTCTACAAAAAACACATAAAAATTAGCTGGGCATGGTGGCACGCACCAGCTACTCAGGGGACTGAGGCTGGAGGATCAGTTGAACCTGGGAGGCAGGGTTGCAGTGAGCAGAGATCACACCACTGCACTCCAGTCTGAGTGACAGAGAAAGACTCTTGTCTCAAAGTCTCAAAGAAAACAAAACAAAACAAAACGAATATTTTATGATGCCAGTAGTTGGGAATGGAGTGCTCCATTCTCTTTAGTACTAAGCCTTGTATCAAGTTGTGGAAACAACCTTGTTCCACTCAACTTTTCATACGTTGAGGGAATTCTGCTTTCAAATGATACTCTCTTGTTATGTTTTAAACAGAAATTTCTGATGAAAAAATACATAACCTAAATAATTTGATTTGCAGATTATGGACGATTGGCCAGGGTATGACTTGAATTTATTCACGTACCCACAGCACTATTACGGAGACTTGGAATATGTCCTCATCCCTCATGGCATCATTGTGGACAGGTGAGTGTGACTTCCTGTGTCAATCTGGGTCCTGCATTGGGCTGGCCCACACTTGTGTGAATCCCACTTTTTAGGACCCTATTCCTGAGCTCCTTTTTATAATGGTAGAGAAAACTTTTATATAGGGCAGTGAATTTGAAATAAAATGAATGTATGCTTAAACTGAACGGTTTACCTGGACATTTGTTCAGGCGGTATGGTAATATGGTAAGAAGGATATACATACAGAAGCTATTCTAAGTAACAGCCTCAAAATAACAATGTCCTAAGATGGCTTTTCCGTGGCATAGAAGTCCCAACCACCCTCACAGAGGGGGGACAGTTCCGTGATCAAATAAACTTTGGAAATTTTGTATCTCCCACATTTTTGTCTCTCGGTTGACAAATCAAAACAAACATTAGCGTATTAAAAATATGGAAATTCCAGCCAAAAGTAAAGAAGAAAGAAAAGAAACATGCTTGACTTTAACAATTAAACCAACCATTTTTGTGCAAAGGGAGACTCTGTACTCAGTTTACCTATTTATAACGCTCAGAAGAGGTTTCCCTTAACACCAGTTTGGGAAGCTCCTAATTTAAACAAATTCTTGCATTTCTTACCTTAATTTAAATTCTAATTTTAAATTAATTTAAAATCAGTCAGAACATGATTGACTCCTGGGTAGTGTTACCGTGTAACCAAGCCTTTTCTTTGTACAAGAGAATCCTCCAGTGAACTTGTTAAAATGCATATTCTTTTTTTTTTTTTCTTTTTTTTCTTTTTAATTAATTTATTATTATTATGCTTTAAGTTTAGAGATTTTATGTGCATAACATGCAGGTTTGTTACATATGTATGCTTGTGCCATGTTGGTCTGCTGCACCCATCAGCGTCGTCATTTTACATCAGGTATAACTTAATGCAATCCTCACCCCTCCCCTCCCCCTCCCCATGATAGGCCCGGTGTGTGTTCCCCTTCCTGAGTCCAAGTCATTGTTCAGTTCCCACCTATGAGTGAGAACATCACGGTGTTTGGTTTTCTGTTCTTGTGATAGTTTGCTAGAATGATGGTTTCAGCTGCATCCATGTCCCTACAAAGGATGCAAACTCATCCTTTTATGTGGCTGCACTTAGTATTCCATGGTGTATATGTGCCACATTTTTCTTAATCAATCTGTCACTTGATGGACATTTTGGGTTGATTCCAAGTCTTTGCTATTGTGAATAGTGCTGCAATAAACCTACGTGTGCATGTGTCTTTATAGCAGCATAATTTATAATCCTTTGGGTATGTCCCAGTGGGATGGCTGGGTCATATAGTGCATCTAGTTCCTAGATCCTTGAGTCGCCATACTGTTTTCCATAATGGTTGAACTAGTTTACAATCCCACCAACAGTGTAAAAGTGTTCCTATTTCTCCACATCCTCTCCAACACCTGTTGTTTCCTGACTTTTTAATGATAAGCCATTCTAACTGGTGTGAGATGGTATCTCATTGTGGTTTTTGATTTACTGCATTTTCTCTGATGGCCAGTGATGATGAGCATTTTTCATATGTCTGTTGGCTGTATGAATGTCTTCTTTTTGAAAATGTCTGTTCCTTATCCTTTTGCCCACTTTTGATGGGGGTTGTTTGTTTTTTTTTCTTGTAAATTTGTTTGGCAGGTTCTTTGTAGGTTCTGGATATTAGCCCTTTGTCAGATGAGTAGATTGCAAAATTTTCTCTCCCATTCTGTAGGTTGCCTGTTCACTCTGATGAGTAGTTTCTTTTGCTGTGCAGAAGCTCTTTAGTTTAATTAGATCCCATTTGTCAATTTTGCTTTTGCTGCGTTGCTTTTGGTGTTTTTGAACATGCAGTCTTTGCCCATGCCTATGTCGTGAATGGGTACTACCTAGGTTTCCTCTAGGATTTTTGTAATTATGGGTCTAACATTCAAGTCTCTAATCCATCTTGAATTAATTTTAGGTATAAGGGTAAGGAAAGGATCCAGTTTCAGCTTTCTACTTATGGCTAGCCAATTTTAGCACCATTTAAATAGGGAATCCTTTCCCCATTTCTTGTTTTTCTCCAGGTTTGTCAAAGATCAGATGGCTGTAGATGTGTGGTATTATTTCTGAGGACTCATTCTGTTCCATTGGACCTATATCTCTGTTTGGTACCAGTACCATGCTGTTTTAGTTACTGTAGCCTTATGTAGTATAGTTTGAAGTCAGGTAAGTATTGATGCCTCCAGCTTTGTTCTTTTGACTTAAGTTGTCTTGAGATGCGGGCTCTTTTGGTTCCATATGAACTTTAAAGCAGTTTTCAATTCTGTGAAGAAACTCATTGGTAGCTTGATGGAATGGCATTGAATCTATAAATTACCCAGCAGGCAGTATGGCCATTTTCTTGATATTGATTCTTCCTATCCATGAGCATGGTATGTTCTTCCATTTGTTTGTGTCCTCTTTGCATTTCACTGAGCAGTTGTTTGTAGTTCTCCTTGAAGAGGTCTTTACATCCCTTGTAAGTTGGATTCTAGGTATTTGATTCTCTTTGAAGCAATTGTGAATGGAAGTTCATTCTGATTTGGCTCTGTGTTTGTCTGTTATTGGTGTATAAGAATCTTGTGATTTTTGCACATTAATTTTGTATCCTGAGACTTTGCTGAAGTTGCTTATCAGCTTAAGGAGATTTTGGGCTGAGACAATGGGGTTTTTTCTAAATATACAATCATGTCATCTGCAAACAGGGACAATTTGACTTCTTCTTTTCCTAACTGAATACCCCTGATTTCTTTCTCTTGCCTAATTGCCCTAGCCAGAACTTCCAACTATGTTGAATAGGAGTGGTGAGAGGGCATCCTGTCTTGTGCCAGTTTTCAAGGAATTTTTCCAGTTTTGCCCATTCAGTATGATTTTGGCTGTGGGTTTGTCATAAATAGCTCTTATTATTTTGAGATGCGTTCCATCAATACCCGAATTTATTGGCGTTTTAGCATGGTTCTGTTGAATTTTGTCAAAGCCTTTTCTGCATCCTATTGAGATAATCATGTGGTTCTTGTCTTTGGTTCACGTTTATATGCTGGATTTTGTTTATTGATTTGCGAATGTTGAACCAGCCTTGCATCGGGTAAGCCCCTTGATCATGGTGGATAAGCTTTTGATGTGTTGAATCCGGTTTGCCAGTATTTTATTGAGTTTTGCATCAATGTTCATCAGGGATATTGGTCTAAAATTCTCTTTTTGTTGTGTCTCTGCCAGGCTTTGGTATCAGGTGATGTTGGCCTCATAAAATGAGTTAGGGAGGATTCCCTCTTTTTCTATTGATTGGAATAGTTTCAGAAGGAATGGTGCAACTCCTCATACCTCTGGTAAATTCAGCTGTGAATCCATCTGGTCTGGACTTTTTGGTTGGTAGGCTATTAATTGTGCCTGAATTTCCAGAGCCTACTATTGGTCTATTCAGGGATTCAACTTCTTCCTGGTTAGTCTTGGAAGAGTGTAGTGTCCAGGAAATTATCCATTTCTTCGGTTTTCCAGTTTATTTAGCGTGGGGAATTTTATAGTATTCTCTGATGGTAGTTTGTATTTCTGTGGGGTCGATTGGTGATATCCCTTTATCATTTTTAATTAAATCGATTTGATTCTTCTTCTCTTTCTTCTTTATTAGTCTTGCTAGTGGTCTGTCAATTTTGTTGATCTTTTCAAAACCAACTCCTGGATTCATTGATTTTTGGAGGGTTTTGTGTGTCTATCTCAACATGGTTCTGCTCTGATCTTAGTTATTTCTTGCCTTCTGCTAGCTTTGGAATGTGTTTGCTCTTGCTTCTCTAGTTCTTTTAGTGCGATGTTAGAGTGTCAATTTTGATCTTTCCTGCTTTCATCTTGTGGGCATTTAGTATATAAATTTCCCTCTACACTGCTTTAAATGTGTCCCAGAGATTCTGGTATGTTGTATCTTTGTTCTCATTGGTTTCAAAGAACATCTTTATTTCTGCCTTCATTTAGTTATGTACCCAGTAGTCATTCAGGGTAGGTTGTTCAGTTTCCATTAATAGTTGGCCCGGTTTTGATTGAGTTTCTTAGTCCTGAGTTCTGGATTTTGATTGCACTGGTCTGAGGCAGTTTGTTATAATTTCTGTTCTTGTACATTTGCTGAGGAGTACTTTACTTCCAATTATATGGTCAATTTTGGAGTAAGTAGATGTGGTGCTAGAAGAATGTATATTCTGTTGATTTGGGGTGGAGAGTTCTTTATATAGATGTCTATTAGGTCTGCTTGCTGCAGAGATGAGTTCAATTCCTGGATAATCCTTGTTAACTTTCTGTTGTTGATCTGTCTAATGTTGACAGTGGAGTGTTGAAGTCTCCCATTATTGTGTATGGGGTCTAAGTCTCTTTGTAAGTCTCTAAGGACTTGCTTTATGAATCTGGGTGCTCCTGTATTGGAGTGCATATATATTTAGGATAGTTAGCTCTTCCTGTTGAATTGATCCCTTTACCATTATGTAATGGCCTTCTTTGTCTCTTTTGATCTTTGATGGTTTAAAGTCTGTTTTATCAGAGACTTGTATTGCAACCCCTGCTTTTTTGTTCTCCATTTGCTTGGTAAATCTTCCTCCATCCCTTTATTTTGAGCCTATGTGTAATATATAATTGTGAGATGGATTATAAGATATAGCAGACTGATGGGTCTTGACTCTTTATCCAGTTTGCCAGTCTGTGTCTTTTCATTGGAGCATTTAGTCCATTTACATTTAAGGTTAAGATTGTTATGTGTGAACTTGATCCTGCCATTATGATATTAACTGGTTATTTTGCTTTCGTTAGTTGATGCAGTTTCTTCCTAGCCTCGATGGTCTTTACATTTTGGCATGTTTTGCAATGGCTGGTACCAGTTCCTTTCCATGTTGAGTGCTTCCTTCAGGGTCTCTTGTAGGCAGGCCTAGTGGTATTAAAATCTCTAAGCATTTGCTTGTATCTGTAAAGGATTTTATTTCTCCTTCACTTATGAGCTTAGTTTGGCTGGATATGAAATTCTGGGTTGAAAATTCTTTCTTTAAGAATGTTGAATATTATTTACTCTCTTCTGGCTTGGAGTTTCTGCGAGAGATCTGCTGTGGTCCTGATGGGCTTCCCTTTGTGGGTAACCGACCTTTCTCTCCTGGCTGCCCTTAAGATTTTTTCCTTCATTTCAACTTGGGTGAATCTGGCAATTATGTGTGGAGTTGCTCTTCTCGAGGGTATCTTTGTGTGGATTCTCTGTATTTCCTGGATTTGAATGTTGGCCTGCCCTACTAGGTTGGGGATTCTCCTGGATGATATCCTGAGTGTTTCCAACTTGGTTCCCATTTTCCCCCCTCACTTTCAGGCACCCCAATCAGGCGTGGAATTTGGTCTTTTTACATAATCCCATACTTCTTGCAGGCTTTGTTCATTTCTTTTTTCTTCTTTTTTTTCTTTTGGTTTCTCTTCGCTTCATTTCATTTGATCCTCAATGTGATACTCTTTCTTCAGTTGTCCAGTGGGTTACTGAAGCTTGTGCATTTGTCACGTATTTCTCGTGTCATGGTTTTCATCTTTCATTTCGTTCCCATGACCTTCTCTGCGTTAATTACTCTAGCGTCAATTCTTCCACTTTTTTAAGATTTTAGTTTCTTTGCTGGAGTGCGTAATTCCTCCTTTAGCTCTAGAAATTTGATGGACTGAAGCCTTCTTCTCATCTCGTCAAAGTCATTCTCCGTCCAGCTTTGATCCCGTTGCTGGCGATGAGCTGCGCTCCTTTGCGAGGGAGATGTGCTCTTATTTTTGAATTTCCAGCTTTTCTGCCCTGCTTTTCCCCATCTTTGTGGAACTTTATCTGCCTCTGGTCTTTGATGATGGTGATGTACTGATGGGGTTTTGGTGTAGTGTCTTCCTGTTTGATAGTTTTTTCCTTCTAACAGTCAGGACCCTCAGCTGTCGTCTGTTGGAGATTGCTTGAGGTCCACTCCAGACCCTGTTTGCCTGGAGTATCAGCAGCAGAGGCTGCAGAAGATGAATATTGCTGAACTTAGCGGAGTGTACCTGTCTGATTCTTGCTGGAAGCTTCCTCTCAGAGGGTGTACTGCACCTGTGAGGTGTGGGGTGTCAGGCTGCCCTAGTGGGGGATGTCTCCCAGTTAGGCTACTCAGGGTCAGGGACCCGCACTTGAGCGAGCAGTCTGTCGTTCAGATCTCAGCCTCCGTGTTGGGAGATCCACTGCTCTCTTCAAAGCTGTCAGACAGAGTAGTTTAGATCTGAGGTTTCTGCTGCTTTTGTTGTTGTTGTTATTTGTTGTTGTGTCTAAAATGCATATTCTTAAGCTTTATGTCTAGAAATTTCAAATCGATATTCTAGAGTGGGGCCCAAGAATGTCCGTGTTCACCTTTAAAATAAATTTATAAGCCAGGGGCTATGGCATGCACCTGTAATCCAGGCTACTCTGGAGGCTGAAATGGGGGGATCACTTGAGCCCAAAAATTTGAGACTAACCTGGGGTAGTCTCAAATAGTGAGATCTTGTCTCAAAAAAAAAAGAAAATTAAGATGTAATTTATAGGGCTGGGTGCAGTGGCTTGTTCCTGTAATCCCAGCACTTTGGGAGGCCGAGGCAAGAGGATTGTTTGAGCCAGGAGTTTGAGACCAGTCTGGGCAACGTAGTGAGAACCCATCTCTACAAAAAAATAAAAAACATTAGTCAGGCATAGTAGCACAGGCCTGTAGTCGCAGCTACTCAGGAGGCTGAGGCAGGAGAATGGCGTGAACCTGGGAGGCGGAGCTTGCATTGAACCAAGATCGCACCACTGCTCTCCAGCCTGGGTGACAGAGCCAGACTCCATCTCAAAAAAAAAAAAATTCACATATAAGTTTTGTGTGGACATATCTTTTCATTTCTCTTGGATGGACTTCTCAACATGGAATTCTGGGTTTTCTGGTAAGTGTAAGAAGCTGCCAGTTATTTTCCAAAGTGGCTGCATTGCATTGTTACATTGCCACCAGCAGCATATGAAGGTTTCAGTTTTTCCACATACTTGCCATCATTTAATATTGTCTGTCTTTTTGATTACAGCCATTCTTGTGGCTGTCTAATGGTATCTCACCATGGTTTTAATTTGTGTTTTCCTAATCATTAGTATACTTGTTAGCTATTCATATGTCTTCTTTGGAGAGAGGTCTTTTCGAGTCTTTTGCCAATTTTTAAATTCAACTGTCTTCTTATTGAACTGTAAGAGTTCTTTATATATTTTGGATAATAGTCCTTTATCAGATATATGATTTGCAAATATTTACTCCCAACCTATGGTTTGTCTTATTATTTTCTTACTGGTATCTTTTAAGAAGGATGTATATCCTGCTGTTGTGGGGTGAAGTATTGTATATGTGTTAATTAGATTAATTAGATCCAGTCAGTTGATGGCGCTTTTCAGTTCAGCTATATGCTTACTGATTCTCTGACTATTGGATCTGTCAATTACTGATAGAGGGGATGTTAAAGTCTCCAAATAGTGGATTTGCCTGTTTCTCCTTATAGTTCTATTAGGTTTTTGACACTTTGTTGTTAGGAGCATACATATTGGGAATTATGTCTCTTTTCAGAATTGACCTCCTTATTATTGTGTAATGATGCTCTTTATCCCTGCATATTCCTTACTCAGAAGTCTGCTCTGTCTGAAATTAAAATAGCTATTCCAACTTTCTTTTTATTATTGTTAGCATAGCATGTCTTTCTCCATCCCTTTACTTTTAATCTATCTGTGTTTTTATATTTATATTTAAAGTGAGTTTCTTTTTTTTTGAGATAGAGTCTCACTCTGTCACCCCGGCTGGAGTGCAGTGGCGCAATCTTGGCTCACTGTAACTTCCAACTCCTGGGTTCAAGCGATCCTCCTGCCTCAGTCTCCCAAGTAGCTGGGATTACAAGCATGCACCACCACACCTGGTTAATGTTTTGTATTTTTAGTAGAGATGGGGTTTCATGATGTTGGTCAGGATGGTCTTGATCTCCTGACCTGAAGGGATCTGCCTGCCCCGGCCTCCCAAAGTGCTGGGATTACAAGTGTAAGCCATTAAGTGAGTTTTTTGTAGGCAATATAGAGTTAGATCTTTTTTGAATCCACCCTGACAGTCTGTCTTTTAATTGCTATATTTAGACCATTCATATTTAAAATGAGTATTGATATAATCAGTTTAGTACCCTATTTTCTATTCATTGCTGTTATTGTTTCCTTTTTTTGTCTTCCACTCTGTGAAATTCTACTTTTTTTTTTTTTTTTTTTTTTTTGGAGACAGAGTTTCACTCTTGTCGCCCAGACTGGAGTGTAATAGCACAGTCTCGCTCACTGCAACCTCCGCCTCCTGGGTTCAAGTGATTCTCCTGCCTCAGCCTCCCGAGTAGCTGGGATACAGGTGCACACCACCACACCCAGCTAATTTTTGTATTTTTAGTAGAGATGGGTTTCACCATGTTGGCCAGGCTGATCTCGAACTCCTGACCTCAAGAGATCCGCCCACCTCACTGTGTGACTTCTGATGTCTGTGAGGTTTATTTTTCTCCTGTTTTTATTTTTAAGCCCCACTTACTAGGGATCGCCCTGTGTCTGAATAGTAGTGTTTGGCCTTCAATTGGTTAGAAGTTGTGCTCAAATACGTCAAGCCAGTAAGTCTGCCAGTCTCTGCTGATGGGGGTTCGTGGGGGCTTGAAAGTAGATTCAAATTTCCAACCATTTTAAAATCTTTCTGACTTTTACTTTCCCTGGAGCTTTCTTGTGCCTTCTCCACACATGTACACACCCTCCATTGTCCAGGGATGTGTGGGTGGCTTGAACTCGCTTTGCTGTGCTTATGTACAGCCTCTGGTCAATCGAGATGCATGAAGAACTTATTGTGTGCCTCTCTTCTATGACTGTCTAACCTCCTCCCTGGAACTTTCTATCAAATCCCCAGTCAGCCTGCCAGTTCACTGTTCAGTGGGGACTGCACCTCATGATAATGGAGCCCTGCCACCAAGGTGACCATTTTAGCTTACAGTGTTCCCAATCAGTTGAGCTCCCTCTGGCCATGCACCACCTGGATGGAACTACCTGTTTGAACAACAAAGCTGGGGATGGGGGCGGGGACGGATGATAAAAGCATCCCCACACAAGAATGCCCCAGATTCATGCTGTTTCCACCCAGTGTTCAGTGTTTTCAAAATCAAATGCTTCTCAGTTTGTTGTGTGCCTTTGGTTGATTTCCAACATGATGAGATGGTTGTTTTTGGCAGTTTTGACCAGTTTTCTAGTTGCTTTTCTGGAGAGGATGTGTTCACCTCCTTACTTCATCATGTTGGAAACAAATGTTCCTTTTTTTTTTTTTTCTGAGATGGAGACTTGCTCCATCGTGCAGGCTGGAGTGCAGTGGTGCAATTTCAGCTCACTGCAACCTCTGCCTCCTCGGTTTAAGCGATTCCTCTGCCTCAGCTTCCTGAGTAGCTGGGATTACAGGCACCCGCCACCATGTCCAGCTAATTTTTGTATTTTTAGTAGAGACGGGGTTTCACCATGCTGGCCAGGCTGGTCTCGAACTCCTGTGCTTAAGTGATCCGCCCGTCTTGGCTTCCCAAAGTGCTGGGATTACAGGTGTGAGCCACCACTCTTGGCCCAAATGTTCCTTTATAAGGAGCATGCCAGATATTCTGATGTACATTTTTTATGATCATATGTCTTCTTTAGAATTCACTAAATACCAGGCGCAGTGGCTCATGCCTGTAATCCCAGCACTTTGGGAAGCCGAGGTGGCCAGGTCACCTGAGGTCAGGAGTTAGAGACCAGCCTGGCCAACATGGCAAAACCCTGTCTCTACTAAAAATACAAAAATTAGCTGGGTATGGTGGTGGGCGCCTGTAATCCCAGCCACTTGGGAGGGTGAGGCAGCAGAATCGCTTGAACCCAGTAGGTGGAGGTTGCAGTGAGTCGAGATCGTGCCACTGCACTACAGCCTGGGCAACACAATGAGACTCCATCTTAAAAAAAAAAAAAAAAAAGAAGAAGTATATTTTGAACACCTTATGTTCAACCTTAACAAAGCTTTTCTATCTGCGGGTTTCTGTGTCCCAAGCTTTTCTCCACATTCCCCTGAGTAATCGAATATGTACAATAATACATCATGCATTTTTATTAAAGCAACATAAATACTCAGAAGTAGTTGTGCCTTAATATATGTTTTATCCTTCTTTCAGAATTGAGCGGCTGGCCAAGGATATTATGAAAGACATAGGATATAGTGACATCATGGTCCTGTGTGTGCTTAAAGGAGGTTACAAATTCTGTGCTGATCTCGTAGAACACCTTAAGAACATCAGCCGAAATTCAGATCGATTTGTCTCTATGAAGGTTGATTTCATCAGACTAAAAAGTTACAGGGTAAGTTATTGCAAGTTCCGTTTTATGATATTTCGATTTAACAATGCTTTAGGATAAAAGAATCAATAATGTTATGAAAATGAAGAGTGCAATTTTAAAAAATGGAGATGAAAATGAAGGGTGGTTTTTTTTTTTTGAGACAGAGTCTCGCTCTGTTGCCTAGGCTGGAGTACAGTGGCACGATCTTGACTCACCGCAAGCTCCGCCTCCTGGGTTCACGCCATTCTCCTGCCTCAGCCTCCTGAGTACCTGGGACTACAGGCATCCGCCACTGTGCCCGGCTGATTTTTTGTATTTTTAGTAGAGACAGGGGTTTCACCATGTTAACCAGGAAGGTCTGAATCTCCTGACCTCGTGATCCACCAGCCTCAGCCTCCCAAAGTGCTGGGATTACAGGTGTGAGCCACTGCACCCAGCCAGGGTAATTTTTTTTTAATTTGCAAGAATACTGCAACCTAACATAAGAATTCGAACGATCTTATTTAGGGTGTGGGGTGGGGACCTTCTGTGTATTTTCACATATATGGGAGGACTCTGCAGTAATGATTTGTGCTTTCTTTTATGGTGATAAAGTGAATGGTTATATCCTGGTGCCCAGCCCCACAACTGAGTGCGGTCAGTGTGAACACTGATTTGTTGTTTCTACTCTGGATGTCACTGTGGGTCCTGGGGACCTGTGGGAGGGTGTCCAGCCCAGAGAGGAGTCTTAGTACCTGGGTGGCTGCAGTTGTGGCCTGGAACTAAAGAAGAAAAGGCTGTAGGGACAGCACATTGCCAAGTGTGAGGAAACAAGGCCAGGGAGCTCCAGCAGAAGGCCTCTCCACCAGTTTACTCCATTAATCCTGGCTTTCTGTGGCCACCACTGGGCAGAATTAATGAAATTATTCTCCAAAGATGTTTCCTAACCAGATGCAGTGGCTCATGTGTATAATCCCAACACTTGGGGAGGCCAAGGGCAGAAGGATCCCCTGAGGCCAGGAGTTCGAGACCAGCCTGGGCAACATAGTGAGACCCTGTCTATACCAAAAGAATATTTTTTAAATTAGCTGAGTGTGGTGGCATGTGCCTATGGTCCCAGGTACTCAAGAGGTTGAAGTGGGAGAATCACTTGAGCCCAGGAGACAGAGGCTGCAGTGAGCTCTGATGGCACCATTGCACTCTAGCCTGGATGACAATGAAACCCTTGCCAAAAAAAAAAAAAAAAAAAAAAGCTGTTGTTTCCTTAGTCTCCCTCCTCCTCCCTCTATGATGTTAACTTCTTTGATGCTTTCTGATTTAATGCATAGTAAAACATTAAAAATAACTTACTATTGGGTGAAGAGCCCTTGGAGTCAAACCATGAAAATATTCTCATTGACTAAACTAACTTGACGCATTTTAATTCATGAATCACTCTTTGAATTGGCCTTCTATTGCTGTGTGGCAAACTCACCACAAACGTAGTGACTTAAACCAACAGACACATGTATTATCTTAAAGTTTCTGTAGGTCAGAAATCTGGGCATGGTGTAGCTAGGTTTTCTGCTCAGAACCTTACAGGGACGAAATCAATGTGTTAGTTGGGATTTTGACATCATCTGAGGCTTTCAAGGTCACTGACTGTTGGCAAGCTCAGTTCCCATTTCCTTGTTGACTATAGGCTGCAGTTGGTAGACTCTCCACTCCTAGGGGTTGTCCTCAGGTGTTTGCTTCAGTTACACACAGATCGTTCACAATACCATTAGCTGTTGGCTTCTTCAAGTCTGATGGAATAATCTTAGCCCTTCTTTTAAAGCTCACCTGATTAGATCATGTTCACCCAGGCAACCTGCCTTTTGATGAACTCAAAATCTCCTGACTAGTCACCTAATCTTTGATGCGAATTCCCGCCACCTTTATAAGTCTTACCCACACTCAAGTGGAGAGGATTATGCAGGGTGTGTACACCAGGGTACCATGGTCTTCAGGGCCACCAATCTGTCTTCCACATTCCTTATGTGACTCTCAGTTGGCTCAGTTCTAGAGCAGCGGGAAATTAGTTCTGATTTCTTAAGATACTCTGTGTTTTCCTGATGACCTCTCAGGCCAGAGTGAAGCTGGTTTTTGAAGACATCTTAGCTCTAATTTCTTGGTTTTATCTTCTCCTGAGAATTTTTTCTCTCTTTAGATTCTCTTCATTCTGGGTTAAATCCCTGTGCTTCCTTCTTACCAGATTTTTCTCATTCACTTGGCCCTGACCCTTATTATATTTGTCCCTGGTTAGCAGCATTTTAAAAACCTGTTAACATTTTCTTAAAAATTAAAGTTAGGTTTATTGAGCCATCATTTACATGCAGTAACATCCATCCTTTTTAGAGCTCAGTGAAGTTCAACAAATGTATATAATCATGTAAATCACCACAGTCAAGATATAGAACAGTTTCCTTAACAACACAAAGAATGCCCTTGTGTCCTTCAGAGTCAACCTCCTAAACTCCCAAGCCCTGGAAACCACAGATACGTTTTCTTTACCTAAAGTTTTGCTGTTTCCAGAATGTCTTATAAATGTAATCATATATCATGTAGCTTTAGTAAATCCATAAATCATAACATAGTGCATTCATCCATATTGTGTGTGTTGTCAATGAAAAGAGTCAAACTCTGTAAAATATTTCAACAGGTTTACTCTGAGCCAAATATGAGTGACAAGTAGCCTGTGACACAGCCCTCAGGAGATCCTGAGAACATGCGTCCAAGGTGATCAGTGCACAACTTGCTTTTACACATTTTAGGGAGACAGAAGTTATGCATGAATACATGTACGGTGTACATTGGTTCGGTCTGGATATCTGGGACAACTGGAAGTGGCGGCCTCCAGATCATGGGTAGATTAAAAGATTTTCTGATTGGCAATTGGTTGCAAGGGTCATCATCAATAGAAAGGAATGTCTGGATTATGATAAGGGGTTGTGGAGGAGGCCAAGGTTTAATCATGCAGATGAAGCCTTCAGGTAGCAGGCTTCAGAGAGAATAGATTGTAAATGTTTCTTATCAGACCTAAGGGGTCTATTCTGTCAGCAATTCCTAAAGGGAGGAGGGCAACATGAGGCATGTCTGGCTGCTTCTTCCCATCATGGCCTGAACAAGTTTTTCAGGTTAACTTTGGAATGCCCTTGCTGAGAGGAGGGGTTCATTCCCCATGGTTGGGGGACTTAGAATTTTATTTTTGGTTTACAGTATCAGTAGTTCTCCTCCTGTTCCTCCTCCCTTCTTCTTTTCTTCTTCTTTTTTCTTTTGTGTGTGTCTGTGTCCAGTAGAATTTGATTATATAGATAGAGTGCAGTTTGTTAGTCCATTCATCAGCTGAAGGATATTTGAGTTGTTTCTATTTTGGAGCAATTAGAAGTAAAGCTGCTATAGATATTCACGTGCAGGTATTTGTGTACTTATGACTTCACTTCCCTTAAGTAAATATTTAGAGGCAAGATGGAAGGTCATATGATGAATGTATATAAGAAATTACCTGGCCAGGTGCAGTGGCTCATGCCTGTAATCCTAGCACTTTGGCAGGCCGAAGTGGGTGGATCACCTGAGGTCAGGAGTTCAAGACCAGCTTGGTCAACATGGTGAAACCCCATCTCTACTAAAAATACAAAAATTAGCCAGGCGTGGTGGCACACACCTGTAATCCCAGCTACTCAAGAGGCTGAGGCAGGAGAATCACTTGAACCTGGAAGGCAGAGGTTGCAGTGAGCTGAGATCGTGCCACTGCACTCCAGCCTGGGCAACAGAATGAGACTCCATCTCAAAAAAAAAAAAAAAAAAATGCCAACATTTCCCAAAGGATTGAATCATTTTGAATTCCTGCCAGCAATATGTGACAGTTCCTGTTACTCCATATTTTCAATAGCACTTAGTATTATCAGTTTTTCCTTATTTTTTTCTTGATTTTACCTGTTCTAATAGGTGATGGTATCACATTGTGGTTTTAATTTGCATTTCCCTAATAAATAATGATTTGAACATAGTTACATTTGCTGGTTTGCTATTCATATAACTTTTTTGATGAAGTGTTTTTTCAACTATCTTACCCGTTTAAAAAATTGGGTTGATTTCTTATTATTGTGTTTGAGAGTTTTATATTGGCCATGAATTTTTTATTAGATATGTGTTTTGATATATTTTCCAGTCAGTGAGATTTTTTCGTTTTGTTTTTCAAAAAGCATAATTAATTTTTTTTAAAGTCCAGTTAATCTAGTGTTTCCTTCTGTGGATCATGCTTTTGGTGTACCTAAGAAATCTGCCTAGCTCAAGATCACAAAGATTTTCTCCTTTTTAAAAAAAAAAAAAAAAAAGTTTCATAGTTTTAGATTTAAATTTAGGTCTATGAGACATGTCATGTTAATTTTTTACTATGATATAAAGTATGGATTGCAATTCCTTTTCTTTTCAGTTTTGCATGAAGTGTTTGATTATTCCAGGATTATTTGCCGAAAAGACGATCCTTTTCCATGGAATTGCTTTTGATCTTCTCATGAAAATCAGCCTACTTTATATGTGTATGTGGGTCTATTTCTGGACACTATCAGATCTGTTCATCTACGTTGTCACTGCTTTGATTACTGTAACTTTATAATAACTCTGTAAATTAAGTAGTATGTGTCCTCCAACTTTGTTCTTGGCTATTCTTGTTCTTTGTCTTTCCTTATAAATTTTAAGATCATGTAGCTGATTTCTACAAAATAACACGTTCGAATTTCATCAAGATTGCTTTGAATCTATAGATCAATTTGGAGGGATTGACATTTTAACACTATTTAGTCTTCCATTCCATGAACACAGTGTATCTCCTAATTTATTTAGATCTTATTTCAGTGTTTTCTAGTTTTCGAGTGTCAGATCTTAGACATATTTGGTTAGACATATACTTACATATTTAATGATTTTGATCCTATTATATTCAGTAAGTTTTTCTTTGAATTTCAAGTTCCAATTATTTATGGATAATATTTAGAAATACTATTAATTTTGCATATTGAATCCTATGACTTATGAAACTCACTTATGAGTTCTAATAGCTTTTTCATAGATTCTTGTGGGTTTTCTATGAAGATAATAATTTCTTCTTTAAATAGAGATGATTTTGCTTATTCCTTTATACTTATAGACCTTGTATTTCTTTTTATTGCATGATCGTGCCAGTTAGGACCTCCTGTACACTCCTGAATAGGAATGGTGGAAGAAAACATCCTTGCCTTGTTTTCAATCAGCATAATACTGACTGTTGGTGTTTACAAGATGTTCTTTATCAGGTTAAGGAAGTTCCTTCTATTCCTAGTTTTCCAAGTGGTTTTTTGGTATTTTCTTAAAAAATTATGAATGAATATCATCAGTGTTTTTTCTAGATATGTTGATATGGTAAAATACATTGATTGGTTTTCTTATGTTGGACTATCTTTCCATTAATATAGTATAATGACATATTATCCTTTTCATATATTGCTGGATTCAGCTTGCTAATTTTTTTGAGGAATTTTACATTTAAGTGCTTGGAGGATATTAAACCATGGCTTTTTGTTTTTGTTTGTTTGTTTTTTTCTTGTAATGCCTTTTTCTGGTTCTGGTATCAGGCTTATATTTGTCTCATAAAATAAATTGGGAAGTATTTTCTCCTCGTCTTTTTTTCAGAAGAGTTTGTGTAGAATTAGTACTAATTCATCTGTGGTATTTGGTAGAATTCACCAGTAAAACCATCTTGACATGGAGTTTTCTTTGTCAGAAGATTTTTTTAATTGGAATTAAATTGATTTAGTAGATACAGGAGTATTCAGGCTAATAGTTTTCTTGAGTGAACTTTAATAGTTTGTGTCTTTCAAGGCATTTACTATTTTATCTAAGTTTTTACATTTCTGAACATAAAGTTGTTTATAATATTCCCTTATTACCTTTAATGCCTCTCTTTTATTCCTGATATTATTAAATTGTATCTTCTGTCTCTTTCCTTTTCTTCACCAGTATGCCTAAAGGTTTTTCAATTTTTTAAATTCTTTCAAAGAACCAATTTGTTGCTTCCTTGATTGTCTCTTTTGTGTTAATGTTTTCCGTTTTATTGATTCATGCTTTTATGTCATTTCCTTCCTTCTGTTTGTTTTGGGGTTAATTTTCTTTTATTTTCCTAGTTTCATAAAATGAAAGTTGAGTCATAGGTTTGAGATTTTCTTATTTTCTAATACAAACATATAATGCTGTAAGTTTTCCTTTAAGTACTTCTTTAGCTACCTCTATACATTTTGATATATTGTGTTCATTTTCATTCAATTCAAACTATTTTCTAATTTTCTCTTTCACTCATTGGTTGTCTCATGTGGTTTGATTTTCAAGTATTTGGGGGATTTTCTTTAGATAATTCCTGCATTGTTTCCAGGTGAATTCTGTTGCAGAAACTATATTTTGTATGATTCCAATTCTTTTACATTTTTTGAGACTTGTTCTATGGCTCAGAATATATTTGATATTGCTGAAACTATCACCATTGTAATCCATGTCAAATTAAATACCACTATTTCTTTCTAATTTCTCATGCCTTTTCCTTGTGTATTTCTCTGAACAGCACCTCTTAAGGGTGACCACTGAAAAAATAGGAACGTTATTTGTAACTTTTCAGCCAGTAAAGAGGACGAAAAGGAATAAAGGAAACTCCAAACTTGATTAATTCAATAGTAGACACAAAATAAGAAACAGGTAGCCTTATTATATTTGTATGACAGATAATGAAACGGAGACCTGAGATGTTCAGTAACATGCCCAAGGTCAAGCAGCATGTAAGTGGTAGATCTAGTATTTAAATCTCAGTTCGACGCCAGAGCCCAAGATTGTGACCACTGGAGCGTACAGTCTCCCTAGAGATGTGTTGAGATAAATTAGGCTAAAAAGAAGAACATTTGACCAAATGAATCAGCATTATTTTTTCTTGAGCTTTATTTTGACATTTACCTAACCCGGCTAAGCCAGCTTTTATAATTGCTGGAAGAATGACAATATCCATAAATAGACAATTGCCTGCTTTTTTTTCTGAAATGTTTTATATGTTGAATTAATAAGCTATGAAGAAGTACCTTCTAAGAAAATGAATATTAATATTAACACTGGGTTTTTCTGTAAATTATGGAACACTATGCTTTTCTTTTCCTCTTTCTGCCCTGCACCGTGGAGATATTCCACAAGACATGAATTTTCACTCTACCTGCTTGTTCTCTGGATTCACTTAAAGCTTGCTTGCTGCTTTTGGGAGGCCAAATCCAGAAAAATTCAGAAAGAACCTTGAGCTTCAGGCTTCATACTAACTCCTGAGCTTATAGAGACTCGAATTGAAGAGAAACAGGCATAATTCAGCAGCCCCTTGAGATACCCGATTGCGTGTGTGTGTGTGTGTGTGTTTAGAGGCAGGGTCTCGCTCCATTATACAGGCTGTGTGGTCATAGCTCACTACAACTTCAACCTCCCTGGGATCAAATGATCCTCCTGCCTCAACTTCCCAAATAGCTAGGACTGCAATCAGATTTAGTGTGTTTTGAGAAAGCTCTATCAGGGTAGAAGTGGGAGGCCTTTTGGGATATCTATTCTAAGGGACTTTGAGTGAAGAAACAGGAGGATTTGAGGGAAGTATTGTTAGGTGCCAGCAAGTGACTTTTTAGACAGCTTTTTTGTATGTGGATGCATTATTTGCCAAGTTTCTCCCCTTTATTCCCTCTCAAATGTTGCCCTGGTTTAAAAGCTCATTAATTTATATGCAATCCAATGTGAGGATAAAGTGTAATTCAGAGGTGCAACATTCTGATCTCATTGTTTTCCACCAATTTGGTTAGCTAACCTCTGCACAAAGTACAGTCTTCAAACTACAACTTCAAGGCTTTAAAAATTGAGGATGAATTTTATTTTAGGCAGGCCACAGTTGCCCTAGATCCCGCCCCATGTTGTTTGAATGTGCCCTGCTTTGTATGAATAATCCCTGCATGTTGGCAACACCAAGAGATTTTTTGGAGCTCAAATACAACTCACAGCGTAACCACAGTAGGGCTGAGAGATTTGCCACGCAGGGGATGTGGGCCCCTGGGGAAGCTGGCGTTCGTATTAAAGAAGCTCATTAGAGCCAAGGGTTAGCCACAAACCTGCTCCCTTGAGGGAACAGAAACGCTAAATACATTTTTTCTCTCTCATTCCCACAGTTCAGAACAAAGGGTTTAAATCAGTCAGCTCTTGTTATCCGTGCTAGTGAGGAACGGGAACAGAATGGATAAGCCAGGTCCAGTGTCTTCAGTTTTAGTGAGTAGTCTTCACCCTATACCAAGGTGAACTTTTGCTGAACTGTTTCCAAGTAGCAAGGGTGTCTGGAATTGAAAGCCTCCTTTTCTTCTTTTTTTTTTTCTTGAGGCAGAGTCTCGCTCTGTCACCCAGGCTGGAGTGCAGGGGCGCAATCTCGACTCACTGCAACCTCCGCCTCCTGGGTTCACACCATTCTCCTGCCTCAGCCTCCTGAGTAGCTGGGACTATAGGCGCCCACTACCACGCCCGGCTAATTTTTTGTATTTTTAGTAGAGACAGCGTTTCACCATGTTAGCCAGGATGGTCTCGATCTCCTGACCTCGTGATCTGCCTGTCTCGGCCTCCCAAAGTGCTAGGATTACAGGTGTGAGCCACCACGCTCAGCCGAAAGCCTCCTTTTCTTGGCTGGGCACAGTGACTCACACCTGTAATCCCAGCACTTTGGGAGGCCGAGGTGGGCTGATTATCTGAGGTCAGGAGTTCGAGGCCAGCCTGGCCAACATGTTGAAACCCCATCTCTACTAAAAATACAAAAATTAGCTGGGTGTGGTGGTGGGCACGTGTAATCCCAGCTACTCGGGAGGCTGAGGCAATAAAATCACTTGAACCCGGGAGATGGAGGTTGCAGTGAGCTGAGTTCACACCACTGCACTCCAGCCTGGGTGACAGAGCAAGACACCATCTTAAGAGAAAAAAGAAAAAGAAAGCCTCCTTTTCTTTTTGAGACAGGAAATCTGTTTTTAGCAGAGTCTCACCTTGGGCTTTGGGTGAGGAAAAAAGACTCCAATTCTTTGAAGACAGGAGAAGAGTTCCTCAGTTTTTGGGGGTGTTAGATGGGTCCAAAGCAGGTTTATAGGTACACATGCACACACACATATATGTTTTTAAGTAAAAATGGAGAAGAAAAATAAAGAAATAGGAAAGTAGAAGAAAATAAAGAAATAGAAGAAGGAAGATGAGAGACCAAAAAAATTCTAAAACTTACCATATTTCTTTAAATCTAAAGACATCATAGATTGTTACTTTATGTACCACTATGAAATAAAAAATGCTCTAAATTAAGCCATGACTTGACATGGATTGTATGTAAGATGCATCTTGATTTGGGAGATATTATAATATAACAAAAAATGTGTAACTTGGAGTTAGTGAAAATTGGTAACTCCTCCTCTTTTTCAGTAATCTTATTTGCAAGTGTTCGAATAGCTGAAATATAACAGAAAACATTGTCTTTACTCTTTGGTCATTTAAAAATCTTGAGTCCTGTGCCAGGCGCGGTGGCTCATGCCTGTAATCCTCGCACTTTGGGAGGCCGAGGCAGGCAGATCGCAGGGTCAAGAGATCGAGACCATCCTGGCCAACATGGTGAAACCTCGCCTCTACTAAAAATACAAAAATTAGCTGGGTGTGGTGGCGTGCGCCTGTAGTCACAGCTACTTGGGGGGCTGAGGCAGGAGAATCCCTTGAACCCAGGAGATGGAGGTTGCAGTGAGCCAAGATGGCACCACTGCACTATAGTCTGGGGACAGAGTGAGACTCTGTCTCAAAAAAAAAAAACAATCTTGGGTCCTGCAATGTCACTTCAATACTCTTTTGCAAACAGTTGGATATTTCCTTTGAAGCTACAGATTTTTTCCATGTTAGTGTCTAAAATATTTTTTAACGTCCTCAAAATATTTTTGCAAACTTCAAAGGGGGAGTTATTAACTAAAGAGTAAGTCAGGAATAGGCCTGGGTAGTTTGAATCAGTTCACGTAAATCATTAAAAATTAATCAGAAGTATTTACAAAAACCAGAACATAATTTCTATGTGCCCTCTGGATAGAAACGCTGAAACATCTGTCTTGTTCCTGTGTGTACTGAAACAAAGAGTGTTGATGGACCTGTTTTCTCTTTGACTTTTGGGTTTTAAGAGATATTTACTATGGGCTTTCAGCAGGGCATGGATGAAGAAAATTGGCATGAAACAAATATCTAGCTTGGCCTTAAAAAGAGATCATCTAGCATTGCTCTAAGCAAGTTTACTTTGAGATAGTTAATTCTATGAAGTGAAATATTTTTTTTAAAGTGAAACCAAAGCCCATTTATGTAATATGGTTAATCTCAATATTTTTTGTTATCACTCCTTACAGCCTTTTTATTTTATAAATAGCCATGCATATTCTTAATATACATTCTTTATATTCAAATTTAGTTCTCTATAGAGATTCTCGTTAGAGTTTTTTTCCTTATGAAAAGCAGACACTGAGAGGGAAAATAAGAGAATGATGCAGAAGTAATTATTAGATTATAGCATCAATCCAGTGTTGAGAGATCACTCTGGGGACAGAGCTGTGCTTAACTCAGCTGACTGCAACAGGCTGGGGTTGAATTCAGGACCAGGAACATGACCCAGCCCTGGAGCGGATATATCAGGGAATGGACTCACTCTGCTACAGATGCAAGTTGAAGTCCAGTGCAGCAGGGGTCATAAGTAGTTGAAAGATGGATGCAATGGCCAGGCGCAGTGGCTCATGCCTGTAATCCCAGCACTTTAGGAGGCCGAGACGGGCAGATCACTTCAGCTCCGGAGTTCAAGACCAGCCTGGGCAACATGGTGAAATGCCAGCTCTACTAAAAATATAAAAATTAGTCAGTTGTGGTGGCAGGCGCCTGTAGTCCCAGCTACTCAGGAGACTGGGAAGGTTGCAGTGAGCTGAAATTGCGCCACTGCACTCCAACCTGGTTGACAGATCGAGACTCCATCTCAAAAAAAGATGGATGAAAGATCACAACCTTCAGAACTCCAAGCCAGTATCAGGTATTAGGTAGCCAGTATCAGCCCACCTATGTATGTTGGTACCACTCCTAATAAAAAATAATGTTCACTGACTACTTAGGGCCAACTATTGTTCTAAGTGCTTTATATCTATTAGCTCATTAAGCCCTTGCAAGATCCTTATAAAGTTTCACAGGTGAGGACATAGAGGCCAGAGGGGTTAGCTGAGTTCCCAAGGACACACGGCTAGGAAGTGGCAGTCTGTATGACGTCCAAACCAGGTCCTTTAACACCATGTCTGTCTCCTGGATCTATGGAAGAGGAAAAGGACTGCAGTCCCTAGGAGGTGGACTGGCAGGAGAAGAAAGCCCCCTAGTTCTGCAGGAATGCTGGGCAAGCTCCCAGGAAGGGACGTGGGCGCAGGACAAGGGACAAATCCAGAGCACACAGTGGATACTGCAACTTGGGAACAGAGCAGAAAGACCAAAACCATGGTGAGAGGCATAACATTCAGTGGCTGGGCATCAGACTCCAGTTGGCTGCCTAGCAGTTCCAGAGAGTTCCAGCCCCAGCTAAGGTCGAATTTCTTCCTAGCGATTTGATGAGGTCGAGCCAGTAGGTGAGGTGGGGATAGGATAGGGAGCAAGTGACTTAACAGTTAGGAGGGAAGAAGCTGGAAACTAGGAAGGGTCAGACCCACAAGAAAGTGTATGTGTTATTAGCATGAATCACAACAGATGTCTGAAGATTTCGGTTGTATTTCATGTTCTCTGCATTTCCTCCGTTTATCGTTTGAGAGCTTGCTGGTCCCATGAAACTTAAGCATGCTATGTATATATACAAAAAGTATGCTTGTATTAATCTGTTCTCGTGCTGCTAATAAATACATAACCGAAACTGGGTAATTTATAAAAGAAAGAGGTTTATTTATTTATTTTTATTATACTTTAAGTTCTAGGGTTCCTGTGCACAATGTACAGGTTTGTTACATGGGTATACATGTGCCATGTTGGTTTGCTGCACCCATCAACTCGACATTTACATTAGTTATTTCTTCTAATGCTATCCTTCCCGCAGTCCTCGACTCCCCCATAGGCCTCGGCGTGATGTTCCCCGCCCTGTGTCCATGTGTTCTCATTGTTCAGCTCCCACCTATGAGTGAGAAAATGCAGTGTTTGGTTTTCTGTCCTTGTGATAGTTTGCTGAAAATGATGATTTCCAGCTTCATCCATGTCCCTGCAAAGGACATGAACTCATCTGTTTTTATGCTGCAATAGTATTCCACAGTGTATATGTGCCACATTTTCTTAATCTAGTCTATCATTGATGGACATTTGGATTGGTTCCAACTCTTTGCTACTGTGAATAGTGCCGCAATAAACACACGTGTGCATGTGTCTTTATAGAAGCATGATTTATAATCCTTTGGGCATATACCCAGTAATGGGATGGCTGGGTCAAATGGTATTTCTAGTTCTAGATCCTTGAGGAATTGCCACACTGTCTTCCACAATAGTTGAACTAATTTACACTCCCACCAACAATGTAAAAGTGTTCCTATTTCTCCATATCCTCTCTAGCATCTGTTGTTTCCTGACTTTTTAATGATAGCCATTCTAACTGGAGTGAAATGGTATCTCATTGTGGTTTTGATTTGCATTTCTTTGATGACCAGTGATGATGAACATTTTTTTCATGTGTCTGTTGGCTGCATAAATGTCTTCTTTTGAGAAGTGTCTGTTCATGTCTTTTGCCCACTTTTTGATGGGGTTGTTTGTTTTTTCTTGTAAATTTGTTTAACTTCTTTGTAGATTCTGAATATTAGCCTTTTGTCAGATAGGTAAATTGCAAAAACTTTCTCCCACTCTGTAGGTTGCCTGTTCACTCTGATGATAGTTTCTTTTGTTTAATTAGATCCCATTTGTCTATTTTGGCTTTTGTTGCCATTGGTGTTTTAGTCACGAAGTCTTTGCGCATGCCTATGTCCTGAATGGTATTGCCTAGGTTTTCTTCTAGGGTTTTTGCAGTTTAAGGTCTTACATTTAAGTCTTTAATCCATCTTGAGTTAATTTTTGTATAAGGTGTAAGGAAGGGACCCAGTTTCAGCTTTCTACAATGGCTAGCTAATTTTCCCAGCACCGTTTATTAAAAAGGGAATCCTTTCCCCATTGCTTGTTTTTGTCAGGTTTGTCAAAGATCAGATGGTTGTAGATGTGTGGTCTTATTTCTGAGGCTTCTGTTCTGTTCTATTGGTCTATATATCTGTTTGGTACCAGTACCATGCTGTTTTGGTTACTGTAGCCTTATAGTATAGTTTGAAGTCAGGTAGCATGATGCCTCCAGCGTTGATCTTTTTGCTTGGGATTGTCTTGGCTATGCGGGCTCTTTTTTGGTTCCATATGAACTTTAAAGTAGTTTTTTCCAATTCTGTGAAGAAAGTCATTGGTAGCTTGATGGGCATGGCATTGAATCTATAAATTACCTTGGGCAGTATGGACATTTTCACGATATTGAGTCTTCCTATCCATGAGCATGGAATGTTCTTCCATTTGTTTGTGTCCTCTTTTATTTCGTTGAGCAGTGGTTTGTAGTTCTCCTTGAAGAGGGCCTTCACATCCCTTGTAAGCTGGATTCCTAGGTATTTTATTCTCTTTGTAGCAATTGTGCATGGGAGTTCACTCATGATTTGGCTCTCTGTTTGTCTGTTATTGGTGTATAGGAATGCTTGTGATTTTTGCACATTGATTTTTGTATCCTGAGACTTTGCTGAGGTTGCTTATCAGCTTAAGGAGATTTTGGGCTGAGACGATGGGGTTTTCTAAATATACAATCACATCATCTGCAAACAGGGACAATTGACTTCCTCTTTTCCTAATTGAATACCCTTTATTTCTTTCTCTTGCCTGATTGCCCTAGCCAGAACTTCTAACACTATGTTGAATAGGAGTGGTGAGAGAGGGCATCCTTGTCTTGTGTCAGTTTTCAAAGGGAATGCTTCCAGTTTTTGCCCATTCAGTATGATATTGGCTGTGGGTTTGTCATAAATAGCTCTTATTATTTTGAGATACATTCCATCAATACCGAATTTATTGAGAGTTTTTAGCATGAAGGCTGTTGAATTTTGTTGAAGGCCTTTTCTGCATCTATTGAGATAATCATGTGGTTTTTGTCATTCATTCTATTTATGCAATGGATTACGTTTATTGATTTATGTATGTTGAACCAGCCTTGCATCCCAGGGATAAACCCAACTTAATTGTGGTGGATAAGCTTTTTGATGTGCTGCTGGATTCAGTTTGCCAGTATTTTTTTAAGGATTTTCACATTAGGGATATTGGTCTAAAATTTTCTTTTTTTGCTGTGTCTTTGCCAGGCTTTGGTATCAGGATGATGCTGGCCTCATAAAATGATTTAGGAATGATTCCCTGTTTTTCTATTAATTGGAATCATTTCAGAAGGAATGGTACCAGCTCCTCCTTGTACCTCTGGTAGAATTTGGCTGTGAATCCGTCTGGTTCTGGACTTATTTTGGTTGGTAGGCTATTAATTATTGCCTCAATTTCAGAACCTGTTATTGGTCTTTTCAGAGATTCAACTTCTAACGGGTTTAGTCTTGGGAGGGTGTATGTGTCCAGAATTTATCCATTTCTTCTAGATTTTCTAGTTTACTTGCATAGAGGTGTTTATAGTATTCTCTGATGGTAGTTTGTATTTCTGTGGTATCAGTGGTGATATCCGCTTTATCTTTTCTTATTGCATCTATTTGATTCTTCTCTCTTTTCTTCTTTATTAGTCTTGCTAGTGGTCTATGTTGTTGATCTTTTCAAAAAACCAGCTCCTGGATTCATTGATTTTTTTGAAGGGTTTTTTATGTCTCTGTCTCCTTCAGTTCTGCTCTGATGTTAGTTATTTCTTGCTTTCTGCCAGCTTTTGAATGTGTTTGTTCTTGCTTTTCTAGCTCTTTTAATTATGATGTTAGGGTGTTGATTTTTCATCTTTCCTGCTTTCTCTTGTGGGCATTTAGTGCTATAAATTTCCCTCTACACACTGCTTTAAATGTGTCCCAGAGATTCTGGTATGTTGTGTCTTTGTTCTCATTGGTTTCAAAGAACATCTTTATTTCTGTCTTCATTTCATTATGTACTCAGTAGTCATTCAGGAGCAGGTTGTTCAGTTTGCATGTAGTTGTGCAGTTTTGAGTGAGTTTCTTAATCCTGAGTTCTAATTTGATTGCACTGTGGTCTGATATACAGTTTGTTGTGATTTCTGTTCTTTTACATTTGCTGAGGAATGTTTTACTTTCAATTATGTGGTCAATTTTAGAATAACTGTGATGTGGTGCTGAGAAGAATGTATATTCTGTTGATTTGGGGTGGAGAGTTCTGTAAATGTCTATTAGGTCTGCTTGGTGCAAAGCTGAGCTCAAGTCCTGGATATCCTTGTTAACCTTCTGTCTCGTCGGTCTGTCTAATGTTGACAGTAGGGTGTTAAAGTCTCCCATTATTATTGTGTGGGAGTCTAAGTCTCTTTGTAGGTCTCTAAGGACTTGCTTTATGAATTTGGGTGCTCCTGTATTGGGTGCATATATATTTAGGATAGTTAGCTCTTCTTGTTGAATTTATCCCTTTACCATTCGTAATGGCCTTCTTTGTCTCTTTTGGTCTTTGTTGGTTAAAAGTCTGTTTTATCAGAGACCAGGATTGCAACCCCGCTTTTTTTGTTTTCCCTTTGCTTGGTAGATCTTCCTCCATCCCTTTATTTTGAGCCGAGTGTGTCTCTGCATGTGAGATGGGTCTCCTGAATACAGCACACTGATGGGTCTTGACTCTTTACCCAATTCGCCAGTCTGTGTCTTTTAATTCGGGCATTTAGCCCATTTACGTTTAAGGTTAATATTGTTATGTGTTAATTTGGTCCTGTCATTATGATGTTAACTGGTTATTTTGCCTGTTTATTGATGCAGTTTCTTCATAGCATTGATGGTCTTTACAATTTGGCATGTTTTTGCAGTGGTTGGTACTGATTGTTCCTTTAGATGTTTAGAGGTTCCTTCATGAGCTCTTGTAAGGCAGGCCTTGTGGTGACAAAATCTCTCAGCATTTGCTTGTCTGTAAAGGATTTTATTTCTCCTTCACTTATGAAGCTTAATTTGGCTGGATGTGAAATTCTGGGTTGAAAATTCTTTACTTTAAGAATGTTGAATATTGGCCCCCACTCTCTTCTGAATTGTAGGGTTTCTGCTGAGAGATCCGCTGTTAGTCTGATGGGCTTCCCTTTGTGGGTAACCCAACCTTTCTCTCTGGCTGCCCTTAACATTTTTTCCTTCATTTCAAACTTGGTGAATCTGACAATTATGTGTCTTGGGGTTGCTCTTCTCAGGGAGTATCTTTGTGGTTTTCTCTGTATTTCCTGAATTTGAATGTTGGCCTGCCTTGCTACACTGGGGAAGTTCTCCTGGGTAATATCCTGAAGAGTGTTTTCTAACTTGGTTCCATTCTCCCCATCACTTTTAGGACACCAGTCAAATGTAGATTTAGTCTTTTCACATAGTCCTATATTTCTTGGAGATTTTGTTCGTTTCTTTTTACCTTTTTTTTTCTAATCTTGTCTTCTTGCTTTATTTCATTAATTTGATCTTCAATCACTGATATCCTTTCTTGTACTTGATTGAATCAGCTATTGAAGCTTGTGCATGCATCACGAAGTTCTTATACTGTGGTTTTCAGCTCCATCAGGTCATTTAAGTTCTTCTCTACACTGTTTATTCTAGTTAGCCATTTGTCTAACCTTTTTTCAAGGTTTTTAGCTTCCTTGTGATGAGTTAGAACTTGCTTTTTTAGCTCAGAGAAGTTTGTTATTACTGACCTTCTGAAGCCTACTTCTGTCAGCTCCTCGAACTCATTCTCTGTCCAGTTTTGTTCCATTGCTGGTAAGGAGCTGCAATCCTTTGGAGGAGAAGAAGCGCTCTGGTTTTTGGAATTTTCAGCTTTTCTGCTCTGGTTTCTCCCCATCTTTGTGGTTTTATCTACCTTTGGTCTTTGATGTTGGTGACCTACAGATGGGGTTTTGGTGTGGGTATCCTTTTTGTTGATGTTGATGCTATTCCTTTCTGTTTGTTAGTTTTCCTTCTAACAGGCTCCTCAGCTGTGGGTCTGTTGGAGTTTGCTGGAGGTCCACTCCAGACCCTGTTTGCCTGGGTATCTCCAGCGGAGGCTGCAGAACAGCAAATATTGCAGAACAGTAAATATTGCTGCCTGATCCTTCCTCTGGAAGTTTCATCCCAGAAGGCACCCACCTGTATGAGGTGTCTGTCAGCCCCTACTGGGAGGTGTCTCCCAGTCAGTCTGTCCATTCTCAGAGCTTGAACACTGTGCTGGGGGAACCACTGCTCTCTTCAGAGCTGTCAGATGGGGACGTTTAAGTCTGCAGAACTTGACTGCGGCCTTTTGTTCAGCTATACCCTGCCCACAGAGGTGGAGTCTAGAGACGCAGTAGGCCTTGCTGAGCTATGGTGGGCTCTGCCCAGTTTGAGCTTCCTAGCCACTTTGTTTACCTACTGAAGCCTCAGCAATGGTGGATGCCCCTCCCACTGCCCAGCTGCAGCATCACAGGTCAATCTCAGACTGCTGTGCTAGCAGTGAGCAAGGTTCCATGGGCGTGAGACTGCTGAGCCAGGCATGGGAGGGAATCTTCTTTTCTGCCAGTTGCTAAAACTGTGAGAAAAGTGCAGTATTTGGATGAAAGTATACAGTTCCTCCAGGTACAGTCTGTCACAGCTTCCCTTGGCTAGGAAAGGGAAATCCCCTGACTCCTTGTGCTTCTGGGTGAGGCCATGCCCCTCCCTGCTTTGACTTGCCCCCTATGGGCTGTACCCACTGTCCAACCAGTCCCAGTGAGATGAACCAGGTACCTCAGTTGGAAATACAGAAATCACCCATCTTGCCGGGCGCGGTGGCTCAAGCCTGTAATCCCAGCACTTTGGGAGGCCGAGATGGGCGGATCACGAGGTCAGGAGATCGAGACCATCCTGGCTAACATGGTGAAACCCCGTCTCTACTAAAAAATACAAAAAACTAGCCGGGCGAGGTGGCGGGCGCCTGCAGTCCCAGCTACTCGGGAGGCTGAGGCAGGAGAATGGCGTAAACCCGGGAGGCGGAGCTTGCAGTGAGCTGAGATCCGGCCACTGCACTCCAGCCTGGGTGACAGAGCGAGACTCCGTCTCAAAAAAAAAAAAAAAAAAAAAAAAAGAAATCACCCATCTTCTGTGTCAGTCACACTGGGAGCTGCAGACTGGAGCTGTTCCTATTCAGCCATCTTGGAAGCGACCCAGGAAAGAGGTTTAATGGACTCACAGTTCCATATGGCTGGGGAGGCCTCACAATCATGGCGGAAGGCAAATTAGGGGCAAAATCATGTCTTACATGGCAGCAGGCAAGAGGGCATGTGTAGGGGAACTCTCCTTTATAAAACCATCAGATCTCATGAGACTTATTCACTATCATGAGAACAACATGGGAAAACCCCACCCCTGTGATTCAGTTACTTCCCACAGGGTCCCTCCCTTGACACCTGGAGATTATTACAATTCAAGGTAAGATTTGGGTGAGCACACGGAGCCAAACCATATCAATGCTGTAATCAATTTAACTGATATATACCTGATCTTTTCCAAAAAGGATCTAATGATGTATTTTATTAATTATGCCCAGATAATTTCTCATTTTCTGCAGGAAAATAATTGTAGGCAGCAAAATATTAATAATTATCCTTATTTTATGTTAGGTTATTTTTATCAACATTTTGTAACTGATGTAGAATGTAAAATTTAGCATCAAGACCATGAAAATCTTTTTGAAATTACACGTTCTGTATGTATTTTATAAAACACATGCACTTTAAAGGCTAGAAAAGTTACCAGGAAATAATCTGGATTTGGAGGGGTAAAGAAACACAGTTGGATATATAATAAAATGGATTGGGGAGAATATTTATGGAAAAATAATGCCTTTGACAATTGTTTATGATGTTCATTGTACTATAATAAAGTTTGAGTTTAATGGTTTTATTGTTGTTTTAGCTCATAGTGTATATTCCTTTCTTGCATGAGTTTGCCATTATTAAACACAGTATTATTGTTAACCACTTAGGTAATTCAACATGCTTACAATCTGTATCTTTCAAGGACAAGAATTATTTAATTTTCTACTTATTAATTTGGGATTCATTTGGAGGAGGATAGTTTCTAAATTTTTTTTTGTTTTGTTTGCCTAGCTTTTTTTTTTTTTTCCTAGAGAACAGAAATGATTTCAAACAGACGTTGACAAATAGGAGAATAATGTCATTAAAAACAGGATGACTCTTGGTGAGGAAAAGGGCACAACAGTACGTCAAGGGCCCCCGCAGCCCACGCCACAGAGAGGAATGACTAGGCAGGAGTGGAAAGGAAAAGGCCAGCAGTTGGTGATGAGTCAGCAGTACTTTTGCTAAAAATGCTAATCTAATACGGCAGTGGGAAGTGTTGGTGAGCATGTGATCATTGAGGCCGGGAATGACTCCTTCCTCTCTGCAGCTCTCAGGATTCCGTGCTGAAGGACCAGGATGGGCTTTGGTGCCCTATAGACCTCTGTGTGTTGTTTTGGGGTGTGGATCCTCCTCTAATTAGGAAAGATAGCTGGAAGGCAGGCTCAGAAGGCTGCCCCAACTCGCACTTCCAAAATTCACATTGGCCTATGTCTAAGAGATCTAAGAAATGAAAATGTGTAATATTCTCCCTCATCTTCATATTAAGATAATTTCTTAGGACAAAAATAGTTTTTTAAACACATCCCTTACTCCATCAGTATCTGAGCTCTGATCACTCAGGAAGTGATAATGACACCTTTGTTTTTTTGGGTTTTTTTTGTTTTTTTTTTAAATCACTTGTAACCGCTGTGTTGTAGGCAGGGAAATACTTAACTGTGAAAGTGACATATTCTTGTTTTATTCCTATACTTAAAGCAAAAGCTACTTACTTTCAGTGTAGGTCAATTTAGATCTGCAAATAGAATACCATTTTAGATGCTTTGAGGTAGTGTTCCTGTAACAGAACTGTTAGTAATTTTAGAAGATTAGCGAAATATTTTATTTTGAAAACCATTATGGAATTCCATGTTTGTTTCTTTTAATGGATAAATTTAAACATGTATCAAATGGATAGATTATTGTAGACTTTTTCAGGGATAGTTATTTTTCCATCAGCAATATTGTTAACTACTCTATGCAGAATACATCTACTAGAATGACTTATTTCCTTTTTTGAAAAAAAAAAAATTGAATTTTATTTTATTTTAAGTTCCAGGATACATATGCAGGACGTGCAAGTTTGTTACATAGGTAAACATGTGCCATGGTGGTTTGTAGCATCTATCAACCCATCACCTAGGTATTAAGCCCCACATGTGTTAGCTATTTATCCTGATGCTGTCCTTCACTGCAACCTCCATCCCCAACAGGCCATAGTGTGTGTCGTTCCCCTCCTTGTGTCCATGTGTTCTCATTGTTCACCTCCTACTTGTAAGTGAGAACATGTGGTGTTTGGTTTTCTGTTCCTGCATTAGTTTGCTGACAATGATGGCTTCAAGCTCCACCTATGTTCCTGAAAAACACATGATCTCCTTCCTTTTTATGGCTGTATAGTATTCTATGGTGTATATATACCATATTTTATTTATCCAGTCTATCATTGATGGGCATTTGAATCGATTCCATGTCTTTGCTATTGTGAATAGTGCTGCAATGAACATAAGTGTGCATGTATCTTTATAATAGAATGATTTATTATATTCCTTTGAGTTTATACCCAGCAATGGGATTACTGGGTCAAATGGTATTTCTGGTTCTAAGTCTCTGAGGAATTGCTGCGCTGTCTTCCATAATGGTTGAACTAATTTACATTCCCACCAACAGTGTAAAAGCGTTCCTATTTCTCCATAGCCTTAGCAGCATCTGTTGTTTCTTGACTTTTTGATAATCACCATTCTGTCTGGCATGAGATGGTATCTCATTGTGGTCTTGATTTGCATATCTCTAATGATTTGTGATGTTGAGCTTTTTTTCATGTTTGTTGGCCACTTAAATGTCTTCTTTTGAGAAGTGTCTGTTCATGTCCTTTGCCCACTTTTTAATGGGGTTGTTTTTTTACGTAAATTTGTTTAAGTTCCCTGTAGATTCTGGATATTAGCCTTTCGTCAGATGGATAGATTGCAAAAATTTTCTCCCATCTGTAAGTTGTCTGTTCACTCTGATGATAGTTTCTTTTGCTGTGTGGAAGCTCTTTAGTTTAATTAGATTCCACTTGTCAATTTGTGCTTTTGTTGCAATTGCTTTTGACATTTTTGTCGTGAAATCTTGGCCCATGCCTATGTCGTGACTGTTATTGCCTAGATTTTCTCCTAGGTTTTTATAGTTTTGGGTTTTCCATTAAATCTTTAATCCATCTTGAGTTAATTTTTGTATAAAATATAAGGAAGGGGTACAGTTTGAATTTTCTGCACGTGGCTAGCCAGTTCTCCCAGTACCATTTATTAAACAGGGAGTCCTTTCCCCATTGCTTGTTTTTCTCTGGTTTATCAAAGATCAGATGGTTGTAGATGTGTGATCTTATTTCTGAGATCTTTATTCTGTTCCATTGGTCTGTGTGTCTGTTTTTGTACTTGTACCATGCTGTTTTGGTTACTATAGCCTTATAGTATATTTTTAAGAAAATGATTTATTTCTCATATATCCTAAGATATCTTTCTAGTTTAATAGTACAAGGTATAGGATTTTAAAAGTTGAATTTGATTTACTTAAACTAATAATAATATATTGAAAGTACTATTTTAAGTGCCTTATAAATATTATTTCATTAGTGCCCACCACAACCTGGTAAGTTAAGTAACTTATAATCCCCCTTTTACATGTAAGGAAAGTGATTCACAGACAGTTTAAGACAGAGCTGGCTGAGAATGGGGCTCAGATGCAAAACTAGACAGGCTGATTCAAGAGCATGGAGGCCACAGTCTTTCCACACTGCTTCCCAAAGGAGGGCCCCATCACCACCATTCACTTTGGCAAGGAACTCATTTTTCTGGGTTTTACTTTGTTCATTTGTAAAATGATGAGGTTGGATTTCAAGATCTGTAAGATCACTGACAGATTTGAAGTTATTTAATCTTTAATGTCTTGGAATGTCTATTTTAAAAGGACAGATTGGACCAGGCATAGTAGCTCACACCTGTAATCCTAGAGCTTTGGGAGGCTGAGTGGGGAGCATTGCTTGAGCCCAGGAGTTCAAGACCAGCCTGGGCAACATAGTGAGACCCTGTCTCTACAAAAATCTAAAAATTAGCCAGGCATGGTGGTATGCATCTATAGTCACAGCCTTTGGGAGGCTGAGGCACGAGGATCCCATGATTCCAGGAGTTCAAGGCTGCAGTGAGCTATAATCCCTACTGCACTGTAGCCTGGGCAACAATGTGAAACCCCATTTCTTAAAATAAAAATTTAAAAAAGATATTGACCACACATGTTTGATTTGCATTCTCTACTAAAATAACATGGATATATAATATGATATGATATATGATATATAATTAAAAGTGACCTCAAATGACAAACTGGACAAGAGAGAATACAACAGATCCAGAGATAATGAACCTAATGGCATGGAGGTAAGTTGGACCCAAGTGCCTGCAGTGAATGACACCAAAGAAGAACCCAGTTAAATGAGGCCTTGAGAGACTCAGTGCTCCAGCAATGTCAGGGATAGCAGGCAATGAGATGATGTCATTGTAAAGATCATTGGGACTCCCTGGTCCTCCACCCCACTTCCATCGTTGGAAGTCAGGTGACAGCTCTCCTCCCCTCCCACCAGCCTCATCCCTTTCTACCACTATTGCACGAAACTGAAGATTAATTTTTCAGAAAAAATGTGCCAAAAAAGTACCAAAAACATGGACACCAGGTAAAACAGAGGCCTGGGGAGATCCAGCTAAACTTTTTATATGAGATTCTGAGATCCTTAGCAGCCAGGCATGTGACCATTCATAGCCCCCACCAATAAGGCACTGAGGTTTGACAGTGAATGTTCTTTGAGGAAACTGAATGGTTGTAAAGAAAAGACCTCCATCTATTGCAGTTGGGACTCCCCCACTGAAAAGGACATCTGTCTCCATGGGAATCCACTAGTAAATCCATCTGTCATCAATCTCTGCCCCTTGATGGACACAACTCTTTCCCATTAGCTCTTTTGGTGCCTTACTTAGAAACAAGGAGGACACTGTCTAGCATGAAACACCAGACGAAACAGAACAAAATAAAACTAAAAAACCCTAAAACAGGATCCCCAAGAAAATAGAGCAAAACCAGAGAACAGAAGAAAACATCAAAATATTATGTTTAACATTCCCATGGAGATAGAATAAAATCTTGGTGTCTCTAAAGTAAGAACAAGAGTCTGTAACACAATAAGAGAAGACAAATAAGAGGAGAAGAAAAATTTCTCGGGAGTTAAAAATATGTGGACTGCAACAGACACACTTGCTTTTTCCCTCCAACAACCATCCCTACCCCCACCACACTTTCTGCAGAGGCTGCTCACACCAGCAGCTTGCTTTCCTAGCCTCCCTTGCACTTAAAAAATGGGGCATTTGACACAGTAAAGGGAAGCCTGCTGAGAGTCCTCCCAGAGGGAATGGTTTACTTTCCTGCTGAAAAGTAGATTATCGGAGGAAATATTGCTCTTTTTAGCAAAACGTTATTTTGTCTTTAAGTGACTCCTGGAACTATGGCAATCTCCTTGGGTCAATGAGAAGACAAGTATATGAATGCAGCTAATTACTAAGGATGGCAAAGGGGGAAGGGACAGAGCCTGGACCCTCGAGTACACCATTAAGCTGAGGATCTACATACAGGGCAATGAGAAGATATACATATATGGTAATTGGACTGTAAGGGAAAATCTAAAGTTTAGGTGGAAGAGACAGCCTTGTCGGGAAAGAGATGATGCTATTGAGGGTTCCAACAAGCCCTAAATTGCATAGCCCATTCACTCACTAAATAGTTAGTTACACTCATATGTCAGGAGTTTACATTCTAGGTAAAACAGACAGGAAATTGAAAATAAAACAAAACATAAAAACATGAAATATACCAAGAAGTGGAAAATGCTATGGAGAAAAAGAGACAGAGTGGGCTGGAAGGGTTGTGGGGAGTGGTCAGAGAAGGTGTAAGTAGCGCCACTGAAGCAGAGACTTGAAAGAAACAAAGGCTCCCCATATAGATGGCGGAAGTCAGTTCCAGGAAGAGGAAGCAGCAAGTGCAGTGGCCCTTAGGTGGGAATGTGCTTGACACATTTGAAGAAAAGCAAAGGAGGCCAGAGAAGAGTGAGAAGAAATTAGTCAGAGGTGACTTAGAGAAATAATGAGAGGTGAAATCTTGCATATTCTGTCAGGCCATTGTAAGGAGTTAGCCTTTTGCTCTGAGTAAGTGGGAACATTTCACTGGATTTTGAGCAGAATGTCATGATCTGACTTATATTTTAAAGAGTAAGTCTGTGTGTGGTGCTGAGAATAGAATGAAAGGGGTAAAGGTGGACCAGGGAGATGGCTGAAAATATATTGCAGTAATTGCAGTGACAGATAATGATTGCTTGAACCTGGATGGTCACAGAGGAGCTGGTGAGCAGTATTTGGATTCTGTATATATCTTATAGGTAAAGACAAAGCCATCACCCATATGTGCTGATGAATTTTACATTGGTGGACATTGACATGGCCGTAAGGTTTCTGGACTGAGCAAGAGTATAAACTGAGTTGCCATTTACTAAAATGGGGAAGATTGTGAAAAGGAGAGCTTTGGAAAGGAAACCAGGGATATGGTTTTGGAATATTTTTCCTCCTAAACATCCAAGATAAGCAGGCAGTTGGATATACCAGTCTGGAGTTCAAGGAAGAGAGGCAGAGGATGAAGATATTTGTTTAAAGGGGGTCAATGTGTAGAAGGGATTTAAAGCCGTGCTAAAGAATGGGTCATCCAGGGAGTGAAGGTGGATAGAGAAGAGCTCTAAGGACTGATACCTGGAGCTTCCCACTATTTAGAAGCTGGGAGGACAAGAAGAAACTAGTAAAGGAGTCTGAGGAGGAGCAACCAGGGAATCATGTCCTGGAAGCCGAGTGAAGCAAGGGCTGATCAGCCATCGAATGCAGTTAATAGAACAAGTAAGAAGACTGAATATTGACCACCATAGTTAGCAAGATGGATACTGCTGGTAACCTTGATAAGGCACAAGTGTCTTTAAGAACAAAGAACCAATGAGGTTCAGCCGAGGATGATGTGTCAGCAGTAGCAGCCTATCTGTACACCAGTTATGGGAAGTCGAGTGAAACGGTGAAATGACCCCTTGCCTAGGGAGTGGGCACAATTCCAACATTGCCTCTAGGGATATGGAAGCCAAATGTGAGAAATGGTCATGAAAAGGAGAATAAGCAGCTCTGATTGTACCATTTAAGTTGAGCAGGTACGCCTTTTGAAGCTGTTATTTATTTGGAAGCACGTTAAAGGAAGCTAGAGGACCCATTTCCCTGTCCAAATGTCAGGAGTCTTTGAAAAGGCAAGCATAATGAAGAGAATATGGAAACCATAAGCACAAACTTTAGAATAAAGACGCATCTGGTGCAAATTCCAATATCACATGCTAATTTCTGAAACCAAGTTACTGAACCTTTCTGAGCCTTAGTGTTCTCTTCTATAAAATAAGACTAGCCATGTGTATCTCATGAGATTTTTTTTTCAGTTTTCATATTAAATGCAAGGGGTACATGTGTAAGTTAGTTACATGGATATATTGCATGATGCTGAGGTTTAGAGTTCGATTGCACCCATCACCCAGGTAGTGAGCATAGTATCCAGTAGGTAGTTTTTCAACCCTTGACCCCTATGAGAAGATTTTTTTATGAGTAACAATAGGATGGCATATGGAAGGCCCCTAGTACTGTATCAAACAAACAGGTGATCAGCAAGTAACAACTTTGATTATTCTTACATCTTAGCTAGGCCTGAGGTAGAAGCTACTTGTTTTAATGTGAGAAAGATGAAGCATTTGTTGACATGAACCTAGTCAGAGAAGGAGTTGGCTAGAGCTGTAGTTTTAATAAAGTTCTTTAAAAGGCATTTATTGTGGCCTAGACCTTGGAAGAATCAGCAGAGGTCTCAAGGCCATATTTTCTTGATATATTCCAAAATAAATCTCACTGACTTCTCTTAAACTCTGCTCTTCAAACCAGATCATAGCATGTATAAGGTTAAGATAATATCACACCCATGGGATGCTGAGGGCAAAAAAGTTCACCTTGCTGCATGAGAGTGTTGCCAGATGCCAAGAAGTACATTTTTGTGAGGCACAAAATGGCCTTAAGCTCACCTTTCTTCTGTGTTTTTCTTCTCACCCTTATGGATTTTTACTTTAGAGCTCTCAGTACACATGGGTGTTGGCTGTATTCTCCCTAGTTCACAAAATAGAAAGCAGATAGCAAATGCCTAAGAAATAATTTTTTGAGAGTACACTATGACTCTCTTTTTATTTTCATAGTAACTCAGACCAAATTGGAATACTTCTAGTAGAAATAGTCACATTCCTCACTCTTGAATAAAATATTTAGAAATTTAGCAAATGAATTCTGTGTCCTAAAACAATGTTTACTTGTGGCTATGATTAACTACATTTTCTTATTTAAATATATGATTTTGAGTCTTGGTTCTATGATTTATTATTTTTTTTCTATCTGATTTGACTGTGAAACTTGATGGCGTGAAAGCACTTTGGCCAAGAAATTCACAGGGCAGTGTTAGTTTTGGATTTCAGCTTTCCTATTAGAGTTCATGGTCATTCAGTTTATCAATGTACAAAAATTTAGACAAAGTGGATATTTCCCAGAAGTCAAACAATTTCCCCAGAGGGAAAATAAAATTTCGTCAGTCCTTGAATTTAAAAATCTCCTAACCCCATTTAAAAATAACCATAGAAATCCTGTTTCCTCACATAAGACTCAAAGATTCGTTTGTGCATCTTGAATCTACAACTGCTTTGTGTGTTTCCTGACCTTTACTTATGTAAGTTCTAGTCCCCATTAGAGGTAAATAGATTTTAAAATTTGCTTTAAAATCATTGCCAAAGTGGCCTTATCTTTATTAGTTTCTGACTATATAATCTGGGTGAGAATACATTCTAATAGGGGCATTGAAAATCATTGAGATTAACTTGAAAGGATTATTTCTGGCAGAGATGACAATTTCTAAATACTCGGATAAGAGATATTAAGCTTAAATTGATTCTCCCCTCTTTGTTGTCATGATCATGGTGGAAATTTACTTAACCAATTCTCTGGGACAAAGAATTGTCACTTTGGGCCTGAAATAGGTCACAATGTTAGGAATTACAGTAAGAAGCATGTCACTAATACCCAATAGAGAACTTTATTACAATTTAAAGCTGCACGATGAATCATCTTATAAAGCTAATAAACACACATGCAGTTATCCAACGGGTCAGCTAAAAGAACAGTAAGAACCTCAAGACTTCCTGACATTTTTCCTTGATAATATTATACCTTCCAAAATGATAGCTAACCTAAGTGAACCAACATGGGGAAGCTAATTACAAGGTTATCTCAGCTTCGACATTGAATTATTCTACTCAGTGGCTTTGCTGTGAAAGCTGAGCAGCCCTAGGGAAGTTCGCGTTTTCTCCATAAAGTGGCTGACATTTCAATGGCCAATGGGCTTAAAACTTTTAGTTGCCATACTTGAATCCATTGTATTTTATTTAGTGAAAAGATTTTATTAAACTGGATTGTCAAATCTGATTTCAAAAAATTATAAGTGGAATTTTCTCTATTTCTATAAGTGTCTGTAGTTTTTGACTTAGTAAAGGGACGGCTTTGGAAGTTTTTGAGTGGAAAAGTGACATGATCTGATTTACGGGTTAAAAGGCTCACTCAGGATGCCACGTTTAGGATAGGAGGGAGAAGCAAGGCCAGTTCAGAGGTGACCACAGTAATCCAGGTGAGAACTGATGGATCAAGGTGGGTGAGTGGAGTTGGTGAGAAATGTCAGATTCTGGATACATTTTAAGCTACAGTCAGGAGGACTGGATATGAGGTAAAAGAGAATGAGAGGAGTTAAGGATGACTTCAAAGTTTGGGAGACTGGGAGAAAATATTTGTAAAACCTATGTCTGATAAAGATCTTACATCCAGATATGTAAAGAGTTCTTACAGTACACCTATAAGAACACAACCCAGTATTTTTTAAACAGGCAAAGGATTTGAATGACACTCTACCAAAAATGACATATGAATGGCCTATGAGAACATAGAAGATTTTCAGTATCATTTGTCATCAGGGAAATACAAATCAAACCACAAAGAGATACCTCCTCACACCCAGAGGATGCCTATAACCAGGAAGTCAGATAGGAACAGTTGTCGGTTGAGGAAGTAAAGTTGGAACTCTCCTACACTGCTGATAGGAATGGAAGACGCTGCAGCCACTCTGAAAAACTCTTCAGCAACTTCTTTTTTCTTTCTTTTTTTTTTTTTTTTTTTTTTGAGATGAAGTCTTGCTCTGTTGCCCAGGCTGGAGTGTAGTGCCCTGATCTCTGCTCACTACAACCTCTGCCTCCTGGGTTCAAATGATTCTCCTGCCTCAGCCTCCTCAGTAGCTGGGATTACAAGCATGCACCACCATATCTGGCCAATTTTTGTATTTTTAGTAGAGACAGGGTTTCGCTTTGTTGGCCAAGCCAGTCTTGAACTCTTGACCTCAAGTGATCCACCCGCCTCGGCCTCCCAAAGTGCTGGGATTACAGGCTTGAGCCGCAGCACTCAGCAGGCAATTTATTATAAAGTAAACCCACACTTATCAATGTGATCTACAATCATACTCTCCTACGTATTTATCCAAATGAAATGAAAAAAAAATTTTTTTTTTTCTTTGAGACGGAGTCTTGCTCTGTCACCCAGGCTGGAGTGCAGTGATGTGATCTTGGCTCACTGCAACCTCCACCTCCTGGTTCAAGTGATTCTCCTGCCTCACCCTCCCGAATAGCTGGGACTACAGGCATGTGCCACCACACCCAGCTAATTTTTTGTATTTTTAGTAGAGACGGGGTTTCACCATATTAGCCAGGATGGTCTCGATCTCCTGACCTCATGATCCACCCACCTGGGCCTCCCAAAGTGCTGGGATTACAGGTGTGAGCCACCACTCCTGGCCCGTGAAAACACTTTTTACACAAAGCCTGGTATGCAAATATTCATAGCAACTTTATTTGTAATAACTCAAACTAAAAACAGTTCAAATGTCCACAAACTGATGACAGAATGAAAAAACTGTGGCACATCCATGAATGGTGTACTACTCAGCAAGACAAAGCAATGCACTGCATGCAAGGAATGCCAGCAGCAACACAGGAGAATCCCAAGTGCACTGTGCTCAGTAAAAGAGCCAGACTTGAAAGGCTACATGCTGTATGATTCCTTTTTTTTTTTCTTTTTTTCTTTTCTTTTTTTTTTTTTTTGAGATGGAGTCTTGCTCTGTCGCCAGGCTGGAGTGCAGTGGCACCATCTCGGCTCACTGCAATCTCCGCCTCCCAGGTTCACGCCATTCTTCTGCCTCAACCTCCCGAGTAGCTGGGATTACAGGTGTGCGCCACTGCCCTCAGCTAATTTTTTGGTTTTTTGGTTTTTTGAGATGGAGTCTCACTCTGTCACCAAGGCTGGAGTGCAATGGCGCAATCTCGGCTCACTGCAGCCTCTACCTCCCAGGTTCAAGCGATTCTCCTGCCTCAACCTCCCGGAATAGCTGGGATTACAGGCGCCCACCACCACATCTGGCTAATTTTTTGTATTTTTAGTAGAGACGGGGTTTCACTATGTTGGTGAGTCTCAAACTCCTGACCTCATTATCCACCCCCCACTTGGCCTCCCAAAGTGCTGGGATTATAGGCGTGAGCCACAGCACCCAGCTGTGATTCCATTTAAATGAACTTCATAACAGTTCAAAAACTTTCATAACAGAAAGCAGAACAGTATTTGCCAGAGGCTACAAATGGAGAGGAAGGAAGCAATTAAAAAGGGGCTCAGGGGAGCTTTTAGGGGTGATGGAATTATTCTACATCATGATTGTAATGATAGATAGGTGACTGCGCATTCATCATAACTCATTGAATGATATACTCAAAAGTGGCATATGTAAATTATACCTCAAAAGAGCTGATTTTTTTAAACAAGTAACTCTAAATATCACTATGTTTTATTTTTGAGGGCAGCACATTTTAATTGGGATTCGATAAAGAAATAGATGTACAGTGCTTAAGTGGTCTTGAAAAAAATTACTTAGCTGCTGGGGATGCTAAGGTAGGAAGATCGCTTGAGCCTGGGAAGTGGAGGTTGCCCAAAAAAAAAAATTACCTAACTCTCTAGGCATCTGTCTCCTTAGCAGGAAAATGAAGATCAGGGTGCCTGATTCAGTGATTTTTTTTTAAATTTCCTTTTTGATTTATTTTAGTCTGAAAAGCCATGTGTAGTAACTATTTTTGTAAATTGTATTGAATGTTAATTGCCTCAAGTTCAGCTTTTATTTAATGAAATCCAATGGTGGTTCATTTTATTAAGTATCTTTTATAGTGTAATAAATGGACTTGCATTATTTTGTAGGCTTGTATTTTTGTATACTAGGTTTTATTAAAGCTAGATGGATCTAGAATTACATATTCCTGAAGGGAGATGAATGCTTGCTCTTATACTGACAGCCTAAAATTCTAGGTTTTTAGTGATTCACTCACACTCAACATTGATTATGATTTTTACTAAGATCATATGCTGTATTTTCATGTTCATTATCTTAATTGACCAGCAGCAATTTGAAGTAAGTCTCCTTACCTCCATTATACATGAAATGAGACAAAAATCTATCGGTTGTTAGATGACTTACTTGTGGTCAGCCAACTTTTAAAACGAGAATTCAATCTTAGGTTTCCTGGTTTTCAATGCAATGTTCTTTCCTCAACCAAAGCTGCCTTCTTCCCCTACTTCTTAAAACATGTGTGTGGCCGGGCGCGGTGGCTCACGCCTGTAATCCCAGCACTTTGGGAGGCCGAGGCGGGCGGATCACAAGGTCAGGAGATCGAGACCACAGTGAAACCCCGTCTCTACTAAAAATACAAAAAAAATTAGCCGGGCGCGGTGGTGGGCGCCTGTAGTCCCAGCTACTCAGGAGGCTGAGGCAGGAGAATGGCGTGAACCCGGGAGGCGGAGCTTGCAGTGAGCCGAGATCGCGCCACTGCACTCCAGCCTGGGCGACAGCGCGAGACTCCGTCTCAAAAAAAAAAAAAACATGTGTGAGCTGTCAAGATTCTGATTGTCCTTCATTTGCTGAATCTTCAGTTTCCACCATTGTTCAGATTATTGGAAAACTTTATTTATTTATTTATTTATTTATTTATTTATTTATTTATTTGAGATGGAGTCTCACTCTGTCGCCCAGGCTGGAGTGCAGTGGCACGATTACGGCTCACTGCAATTTCTGCCTCCTGGGTTCAAGCGATTCTCCTGCCTCAGCCTCCCGAGAAGCTGGGGTTACAGGCATGCACCACCATACCTGGCTATTTTTGTGTGTGTGTATTTTTAATAGAGACAAGGTTTCCTCATGTTGGCCAGGCTTGTCTAGAACTCCCAATCTCAAGTGATCCACCCACCTTGGCCTCCCAAAGTGCTGGGATTACAGGCATGAGCCAACATGCCTGGCCAAAATTTATGTATTTTTTTGGAATGTGTCAGTAAGGTCAGGTCATGGGCATTGAGAAAGACCCTATGCTGCTAGATTAGACCCCCACCTAATTACTGAGGTGATAAGGGCATCATGAAATTTCAGTCGGAGGTGAGTTAAAGCTAAATGGTATTTCTCAATGAAGAGGATAAAATCTGGAATGAGAACATTTGAAATCTAAACTTATTGCCAGGTATAGCATATTCACCTTTACCTATTGGAACAAGGGGAGTTTTTTTTTTTCTATACAAAGCTATACAAATTAAAAATATATATGCAATATTTTAAAATTCATCCATTCAGCTAGCATTGGCTGATATTCTCTGCATCAGTGATTCTGCTAGATTCTGTGAATTAGGGGGACAAAAACGCTATATACAATTCTCCTCCTTAAAAGGATCCATAGTCTAGTAAAGGAAACTGACTTGCAAACAACTAAATGAAAGCTGGACCATGAGATAAGGGGTAATGGATATTTTTATAATAAAAAGATAGCTTATAGCCACATATGTATTAAAAGTTCTACAATCTCTCTTTCTTATCTTGAGGTAGACAGTCCCCTTTTTTTTGAGATGAAAGTCTCACTGTGGCACCCAGGCTGGAGTGCAATGACACTATCACGACTCACTGCATCCTCGAATTGCTGTACTCAGGCAATACTCCTACCTCAGCCTCCCAAGTAACTGGGACTATATGCACACGCCACCATTCCTGGGTGTTTTTTGGCTTTTTGTTGAGATGGGAGCCTTACTGTGTTGCCCAGCAAGGTTTTGAGCCCCTGGCCTCCATCAATCTCCCAAAGTGCTAGGATTGCTGGCGTGAGCCACTGCACCTGGCCTGAGGTAGTTATTCTTATCTCTACTTTACATAGAAGGTAACGGAGGCTCAGAAAGGTTGGATGCCGTGTTTAGAGCTGATCTTCCTAAGGATGAGACTTTACATTTAGAACGACTGACCTCCATCCTGCATTCTCACCCCAGCCAGAGGTCTTCTGGTTTTCTTGAGGTGGCTGGAATCAAAGGGGCTATTTGGAAAAGGGGGATGTGAGGGCTATCTGGCTGTGACATCAGTCACCCCATTGATCGCTAGGGTTGATCTGGTTGATCTGACTGGATAGGCGGGTGTCCCCTTCCTCCCTCACTGCTCCATGTGTGTCCCTCCCAAAGCTGTGTGCGCAGTTGAAGAGGACAACCATCCAGGATAAATGAGGACTGGCCTTTGGTCAAGGGTATACAAGTAGCTATGCTCCCCTGCAAGAATCTCCAAATACGCTCTCAAGCAAAAGGGGTTACCTCCAAGTGCTCATTCCCTGTTTCCACACCCGGTTTCAGTTACCAGGATCGGAACAGAATTGGGCCTGAGATCCAGTGAGATGTATAGTAGCACCTGGACCGTTCTAGGGCTGTCTTCAGGCCCTGGCTGTGCCCACAGTCTTCAGGAAGAAACTGGACCCTTTGTCTGCTGGATGATATATTTCTTCTTGCTTGAGGTTGTGAAAAATGTCAAAATATGTAAAGAAACATTGCTGGATAAAAATATTGCCTTGAAATTCAATATGGTAGTCTTCCAGTTCTTTGTTCCGTTAAAGACAGAGGGCACAGCATGCTCAATTCAATGCAACACAACAAAAATGTATCCGCTGCAATGGTGGGGATACGAGAGTATGACATAGCCCCAGGCCCTGGGGGAGTTTGGTGTGGATCTCGCAGTACTCAGTGAAACTTACTATAAAAGGCCCTATTCAACATTCATTTTAAATGTCTTGGACCATATCCTAGAAAGCAGTGTTGCCCTCAAGTAAAATTTTCCCACATTTTAATGTTCCAAACACTTGGTTGCTAGAAAACTCTATAAAGAAATTTTACTGAAAATCAAACTCTTAGAACAAAGGTCATGCCATTTTGTTGCCTAGCCCTAGAATGAAATAGTCTTTTATTCTGTGTTCTCTATTTATATGAGTTAGAATACTTCACTTTGAAGTGAACTTGATTGTAGTTTTAAAATAAAAAGGGACAGAAAGTAAAAGAAAGAAAACAATTATTCGAATTTTTTTATTCTAACAATAAATGTCTAACACATTACATTTGAAAGAATATAACTTCAATAGTGTTAGTGAAGCTACCCAGGATATTCAGAACTCAAATGAAGTGTAAAAATGCCAAAAACGATTATTTATTTTTTTGAGACAGAATCTCGCTCTGTTGCCCAGGTCGGAATGCAGTGGTGTGATCTCAGCTTACTGCAACCTCCATCTCCCGGGTTCAGGCGATTCTCCCACCTCAGCCTCCCGAGTAACGGGGACTAGAGGCGTGCACCACCACACCCAGCTAATTTTTATATTTTTTAGTAGAGACGGGGTTTCACCATGTTGACCATGCTGGTCTCAAACTCCTGACCTCAAGTGATCCACCCGCCTCAGCCTCCCAAAGTGCTGGGATTACAGGCATGAGCCACCACGCCCAGCCTAAGGTGAATACTTTTATTCTACAGAAATTCTAACTCATACAAGTCACTGTTAGTCCTCATTTCCTGAGTAATTTTCCATTTTTATTTCATTTTTTTTTTAGAGACAGGGTCTAGCTCTGTTGCCCAGGTTAGAGTGCAGTGGTGCGATCGTAGCTCAGTGCAGCGTCTGACTCCTGGGCTCCAGAGAATCTCTAGCCACAGCTTCCTAAAGTGCTACGATTACAGGTGTAAGCCGCTGCACCTGGCCCCATTTTTATACTTATCTATGCTATTCCATTTTTCTGTAACATGTTCATATGACTTTTATAGTCAGGAAAGTAAAACGTAAGTTGCTTTATATGCTAAATGTATATAATGATATGCCTATATTCCAAACATATAAGGAAAGATGAACTAATAGTAAAACCAAGAACAGTGCCACAGCCTCCTGACAGCTTGTCCGTTTCTCTCCTCTTTGGCCCTGTGCCTTTTAGAACCAAAGATTGTGATGCTCAAATGGGAGCAGGTAGCTCAGAGCCCTCAAGCCAGCTCTCAAGAGCAGCTGAGGAAAACCTACACATGGGCTTGGTGGCCACAGTTGCTCCCGTGAAATGAGGTCTCATAGCAATCTCCTTTTTATTTCCTCGATAAGTAAAAACGTTCTAGTTAACTGACCCCTTAGCAGAAATACCATAGATATCAAACAATTAAAGAGTTTTTTGTGTGATCTACATTCTGTCCATGTTTCAAGGGAGAGCTCTTTGTTCCACATGGTAAGACACATCCATTCATTCATTCATACAAGTCATTTGTTCATGTATCAGCATACTCCCGCTGTGTCTGGGACTGTGTGTGTGTATGCATGTGTGTGTGTGATGTTAGCATTCAAGTGACACCATGTTTTTGTAATTCTTACTATTTATTCATATTCAATATATCAGAGTCCTCATAAGCTGGGTGGTCCAGGTGTGTCTTTACCTCAGGGAGTAGCTGGCACTTGCAGTATGATCAGAACCGTAGTGAAGCACAAGCACAAAGCATGGGGGCAGAGGCAGAGGCTTTTTCAGCTGAGTTAGGAACGTGGAGTGGGGCTTTCTACACAGCCAAGAGGAGATGGGGAGTCAGAGAAAGCAATGAGAAAGCAATGTCTATAGTTGCCCGAGATTACAGGAAGAAGCCTGATCTGGGATGGATGGAGCACGCCATGCATGGGAGGTGACAGGAGCAGATCTACAAAGATGAGCCTGGACATCCTGTCATTTACAACATGGATGGCACTGGAGGACACTCTGTGAAGTGAAACAGGCCAGGCACAGAAAGACAAACTGTGCATGTTCTCACGTATTGGTGGGAACTAAAAATTAAAACAATTGAACTCATGGAGATAGAGAGTAGAAGGATGGATACCAAAGGCTGGAAAGGGGAGGGGTGAGAGGAGGGAGTGGGGATTGCAAATTGGTACAAAAAATAATTAGAAAGAATGAATGAAGCCTCAGAATATTATTAAATAAGTAACCAATAACTACTAATTCCTCTAGGTGATTAAATAGATAACTGATGGAATACAGTTGATAAAAGGAAGAAGAGACTTGTGGTTTCCAGCTTGGGCATATGATGGATAATGTGCCATCACAGAGATAAGGAACAGAAGAGAAAGAAACCATCCAGCAGGAAAGATAAAGATGACAGACAAGACACTTTTAAAAATATTTCTTGACCGTGCACATTGGCTCACCCCTGTAATCCCAACACTTTGGGAGGCCGAGGCGGGTGTATCACAAGATCAGGAGATTGAGACCATCCTGGCCAACATGGCGAAACCCTGTCTCTACTAAAAATACAAAAATTAGCTGGGTGTGGTGGCGCGTGCCTGTAATCCCAACTACTTGGGAGCTTGAGGCAGGAGAATTGCTTGAACCAGGGAGTCGGAGGTTGCCGTGAACCGAGATCGTGTCACTGCACTCCAGCCTGGCAACAGAGTGAGACTCTGTCTAAAAAAAAAAGAAAAATTCTTGAGACAGGGTTTCACTATGTTGCCCAGGCTGGAGGGCAGTGGCATGGTCTCAACTCGCTGCTGTCTCAACCTCCCAGGCTCAAGCAATCCTCCCACCTCTGACTCCTAAGTAACTGGGACTACAGGTGCATGCCACTGTGCCTGGCTAATTTTGTGTGTGTGTGTGTGTGCTTGTAGACACAAAGGGTCTTCACGTTGTCCAGGCTGGTTTAAAACTCCTGCGCTCAAGTGATCCACCCACCTCAGCCTCCCAAAGTGCTGGGATTACAGGCATGTGACACCACACCTGGCTAGCATAGACTTTTGTACATAACGACTTCGAAGGACCCATGGCACACCCATGTGAGACTTCCAGTAGGCCATTAGGAAGATGAACCTTGGTACTGTAGAGATGTCTTGATAAGAGATAAAAGTAAAACAAGGAGTCATTGGCATAAGGTGGAAATTGACACTATGGAAGGGATTGACTAGGGAATATGAAATGGGATTGAAGGTGGAGGATAGGATTTGGGATGAAATCCACAGAAGGTGGCAGGCTGATGAAGAGGGGCACATGGACAGGATCAGTAGCATAGGTAAAGGAACACGCAAGAGTGGTCTTTCTAAACCATGGCTTAGTCTTTTCTCCAGGATTGTTAGAGATCTCTAGAAGTTCAGATGTATTCTTAAGGTGTTTCTAGAAGAGAAGGCTCTGGAACCTTAAGTCAGGGAGTAGGGGGATCCAAGAGGTGGCATAGAAGGTGACAAGTTCACAGGGCTGAAGTGTCCCCAGCCTTCCATGTAGCTGACTTGCCTGCCTCCCTGACATGCTGTCCCAAAGACCAGCACACCTACCTCGAAGACTTGCAGGAGCCCTTTGGAACTTTGTTCCTGATGGAAATGCATGATTGCCCAGAATGTCTTTGAGGGGGGACAGCTCAATAAAGATATATGTTAATGTGACCTGTTCCTCACAAGTGGGTCATTCCCACAGGCTAGCTTTTGATAGCTTCATAATGATAATATTTGCAAGTCTGAGATTCTGTGTGTGTGTGTGTGCACGCACACGTGTGTGTGTGTATAACATTTTAGGTGAAAGAGATTCTTAGTGGTATAAATGTGCAGCCCACTGAGGGCAGGTACTGAAACAACTCCTTTTGTTCCCATCAGATAAACTTCATCCACACGTGCTACCTCTGTTAAATTTTAGTGCTTTACAGTTTAGTTAGCCCAAAGAAAGACTAAAATTTTCAGTTTAAAACATAGAAAGAATAGAACAAGGCCAAGAAGGAATAAAGTGATACTTTGTTTCCTCAGTGACCCTCTTCAAATATAGTTCTTAGAACTCCAGCTAGATGCAGTGGCTCACAGCTGTAATCACAGCCCTTTGCCAGGCTGAGGCAGGAGAATCACTTGAGCCCAGGAGTTTGAGACCAGCCTGGGGGAGTCAGCAAGACCCAGCCCTATAAGTAATAATAACAATAATAATAATAAACATAATAAATTAGCTGGGTGTGTGGTTGTGTTCGCTTGTAGTCCCAGCTACTTGGGAGGCTGAAGAGAAGATCGCTGGAGCCCAGGAGGTCAAGGCAGCAGTGAGCTGAGATCACACCACTGCACTCCAGCCTAGATGACAGAGCAAGACCCCGTCTCCAAAAAAAAAAAAAAAAAAAAAATCACAACTTCATCCTGAGAAGGAGTGGAAGCACAGAATGAAGAGAATATCAAACCAGGAAGACCAGCTCCTACTCCTGGCTCTGCCCAAGCCAGCTGTGAGACCTCCATAGACTTCAGTACTCTCCTAGGACTTTTTTCCGTAAATAGTGTAGGATGATTATATTAAAATAGAAGCTTCTTAGGAACTAGGGCTGTGCCTACTCATTTCTTCCTATACTTGGCACCTTTGAAAAACTTTGAATTGAAGTGCAACATACATTCAGAAAAGTGCCCACATCATGAGTGTTCAGCTTAATGAATTTTCCACCAAGTGAATCACCTTGTGTATAATCATTACCAGTTAACAGCAAATAGAACATTACCAATCGTTGGCTTTATTTGTCTTCACTTTATAGGAGATGCCCAATAAATAATTTACTTAGTAAATGCACCTTAGTAAAAGGTGCAAACATGTTTTCTCACAACAATCCCTATATTTTCTTTTTTCTTTACTTTTTTTTTTTTTTTTTTTTGAGACGCAGTTTCACTCTTGTCACCCAGGCTGGAGTGCAATGCCACGATCTCAGCTCACTGCAACCTCCGCCTCCCAGGTTCAAGCGATAATCTCCTGAGTAGCCTCTTGAGTAGCTGGGATTACAGGTGCCTGCCACCACATCCAGCTACTTTTTTGTATCTTTAGTAGAGATGGGGTTTCACTATGTTGGCCAGGCTAGTCTCGAACTCCTGACCTCAGGTAATCCACCTGCCTTGGCCTCCCAAAGTGCTGGGATTACAAGCATGAGCCACCGCACCCGGCCCCTATATTTTCTTATTAAATTCACAGGAGAAAACGTGAGCCAAATAATCTAACTCAGTCTTTCACGACCTTCTTAAAATCAGCAGATATTTGACAAAAGAATAAATGAATAAATATCCAAACCAATAATTATGTCAGAGTACCAAGGCAATGAGGAAGAAGGAAATCTAAGTGTAATCTTGTTAGACTCCATTTTGTTTACTTTCCTTCTTGTTACCTTGTCACTGGGTGGCAAGAAAAGACAGTTCTCTGAATTTGTCATTCTCTTTGCTCTAAGTTTGAAGAAAAATAGAAAAGTCAATTTTCTCTGGAGCACCTAGAAAATTCGCCTTTCCTAAGATAGTTTGCACTGCAATGGAATTTATGAGGAGGAGATTCAAGTCTTGGTTCTGATGTGACCCACCAAACCACCAGGTCTTGGACGGAAGTTGACTGGGTCTTTCCTTTGTAAAAGGCGTGAACTAGGTATTTCCTAGAATTCATTCCTGCTCAAGGTTCCAATGACATGCACTTTTTCAAGATGACCGGCTGTACTGAAGGGTGCAGTCTGTGACCCTGGAGCAGATAAAAATAAACTAGGGCCCCGTAATAGTGAGTCATTGGCATCCGTCCACAGCTCTATGAGTTGGCCAGTCAAACTAACCAGGCAGAGATTAATGCCTAACTAGAATGTGGGTTGCTGCTTTGCAAAAGAACAGTTTAAAGATTAAGAAGGAGAAAAGAAGAATTCCTGGGCAATCACGTCCTTCCTCCATCCAGCTATGATGGCAGCTTTGATGAGTAATCCATTGATTGCTATGAGCCATCAGCTTCCCTCTTTCCCTCCCTTTGCTGCAGCAGTTTTCACTGCCAGTAACCACTACAGCTGTGCAGGGATCGTCACCAGGACACACCCCTCCACTCTGCTCCCCGCCACCTCCTAACAACCAACCACGCCTTAGATAAAGGGTGCAGGAATTGCAGCAAGGGGCTTTGGCCCTTGTGGGTGGATACCTGCGTCAGTCACCGTGCCTTTAGACCATCTGTGTTTTTGGAGTTGGCTGTTCGTGCGTGTTCTGGAAGAAAAATTCACCACAAATGCAGAGTGAGCCAATACAATGATAAGAGATTCTCTGTGTGACTAATATAAAAACATGTGAAAGATAAGAAATGAAGTCGCCTTGTTTCAGCCTCTATTTATTTATTTACTTACTTACCTACTTATTTGAGACTGGGTCCCCCCTCTTTGTCACCCAGGATGGAGTGCAATAACGAAATCAGAGCTCACTGCAGCCTCCTTCTCCCGAGCTCAAGAGATCCTCTCACCTCAGCCTCCTGAGTAGCTGGGACTACAGGCATGTACCACTATGCCTGGCCAATTTTCTTTTTTTTTAAACTTTCTGTAGAGACAGTCTTGCTATGTTGCCCAGGCTGGTCTCACACTGCTGGACTCGCAATTCTCTCACCTTGGCCTCCCAAAGTGCTGGGATTAGAGTCCTGTTTCAGCCTTTAAAATAAAAAAATATTTTAGGGTGTGTTAGTAAGTGAGGCGGTGGTGGTCATTTCTCTTTAAATGAGACTTTCCATCTATAACTTCTATTTTTATTACACTCTCTCAGGCCTGCTGGGTTCCTTCACCCTTAATTGCTGACATTCTGCCAACAAAGAAACATCCACTTAGTTTCTTTCTTACATAGTTGCAGGTTCCTTTTTTTCTTACTGACTTGATGTTACCCTGCTCAGCCATTCAAAAAACAAGAAATAAGAGCATGATCTGGCCACGTGAGAAACAGAGGAATTATAATTGTGACCTTGTGATACACATACATACAGGAACCAAGACACAATTTTCTGTTAGATTTGTAATGATGGCTGAAGCACGTGATTCTGAAAAATTCGAGAAAACTAGGCACATTTCCAGTGCTAGAATATGACTTCTGGGTTGTACTTACTTTGTACTTTGATAGTTTCAGGTTCCATATTCAGACTACAAATTTCAAAATCTAACTGCAAACACCTGTTAGTGACAAGTTACCACAAAACAATCTCCTTTCTTAGGGACATGCCTGGGAAACAGAACTCTTCCTTTTTAAGTACAAGCTTTATGCATAGATTTTTATTTATATAAAATGTTCGGCCCGAGTCTTTGTAAACAGTACTTACCCAGGTTATTTATTTTTTAATTCTAAATATAAACATGTATAAAATTTAGGAACTAAAATTTCCAAACTAACTGGCTTGCAAACAATATTATATAGATTTGTTGATTTGGTTTGTAGAATGTTTTTTATTCAACGAATTTTTTCATTCAGTGAATCACTTTGATGAGAATATTTAAAAGAATGAAGAATTGTGTATCAAAAAGATCACATTTTTTAGCAAGTTATTCTTTCACAAAATTATTCCACACATTTCTTCTCCCTCTGTTTCCACTCAAGATTCTAGAAAGATCTGAGGTGTTGTCTTCCTGTTAATAAGTCAGAGTAAGAGGATAACTCTATGAAGCTGCAAAAGTTGATGGGAAAAATTCAGATGCAAAAGTTCTAAGTTACATAAGGCTAAAATATCAGCCACAGAGCTTCCGAGTTTCTGGCTTGTTAGTTTCTCTGCCTCTTTGAGCCTAGACATGGAACAGTGTGTAAACTACACATCCAGAGCTAAGCCACTGGGAATCAAGACCAAGGCAATGTTCTGTTTCTCACATCTGCTCAGTATTGGCTTAGGTTTTCTCAAGAATTTATATTCGGGAGGAAATTCTGTAGGGGCGAAGTTACTTAAGTTCTCCTAATCCAACAGTGTGGGAAATGGTATCAAATAAATAAGTAGGCCACTTTTCAAAAGGGAGAGGTTACATCAATAAATTAGGAGAACTGTGGAATTCTGCCCATTGATGCAATAGCTTTTTTTTAAAATTGATTTTTAAACTGTCACCAGCTAGCAGTCTCCACATATCTACCACTTTCTTCATAAATAAAATTTGTGAGTTCTATAAAATTTGTGAGTTCTTTTCCAATCCATTTTCCACCCATACCCTAAATCCCCCAATACCAGTAGATGGGAGTCCACAGATACCCATGTCTGTGAAATAAATAAATCCACAAAAGCAGCATTATTGTTCAACTCGGAATACTTCCCGCAACATTGTTGGCTGTTCTCTAACTGAATTAGAGCATTTCATTGTTGTGGGAACATGTTTAAAATGACCATCATTCATCATCGTCATCTGTCTCAATTATCCTGAAAACTTGGATTTTTAAAGAGCCATGTTGTATTTTTTCTTTGTCTCTAAAGTATATGGTTCAGATGTCAGATGTGGCATCTCTGATGATAGCATGGTAGAGTCCATTTTCTGGTTAGTTAAAAATCAGTACGTTCTAGAAATGCTCTGCTTGATTTCCATATAATGGGTGAATTGTTGTTTCCCCAAATCAATTCCTACCCCCTAAGTTTTGTGGAGGATGCGGTTGTTGGTCAGTGGTGGCAGGTCGTTCTGCTTGGTCCCACTCAAACAGTATAGCCGGGAATAGCCATACACAGCTCCAAGCATATAACCCCAATCCAGTTGATCTCAGAGCATTTCCCAACCACACAATCACAAAGGAATGCCTTCACATGCAGTAAAATAAGACAAAGTTGTACTTTAACCTCACAAGAAGAAGAGGTCCAACTATAGTAGAAAGAAAGCATTGACCAATAATATTATCAGCTGAAGTTGTGGGAGACACAAACTGGGGGGTGGCTCCCTGGTTCCAGCAATTTCCTCAGTCGCCCCAACTGCAGTATTCTATTCACTCCACTGCTCTCACAGGGGATCCACACAGCCCCTTGGTCACAGCACTTGATGGAAGGGTAGATGTTTTAGTCCGTTTGGGCTGCTGTAACAAAGTGCCATAGACTGGTTGACTTATAAACAATAAAAATTTATTTCTCACAGTTCTGGAGGCTGGAAGTCCAGGGTTAAGGTGCTGGCATGGCTGGGTTCTGGTGAGGGCTTCCAGTTTGCATGTGGCCGGCATCTTGTATCCAGAAAGATGAACATTCTGGGAACTCTTTTATAAGGAAATTAATCCCATGACTTAATTACCTCCCCGAGGCCCCCCCTCCTTGTAGCATCACATTGGGGGTTAGGATTTTAACATGTGAATTTGGGGGAGACATAAACATTCAGTTCGTAGCAATATCTCATACACGGTAGGCTGATCCTTATGGTTCACATATACTTGACCACAATGACTGGTCCAGGGGTAGATGTGTCATCCAAGCCAGACCAATCAAGTCTTTCTTGGAATTTTTCACACTGGAGTTTGGAGGGCAAAATCCTTTCCTCTTGGGTGATGAGGCAAGAATGTGAGCCTAAAGATGGAGGGAGAAGCAGAGACAAGAAGGAGAAAAAGAGAGGGAGACCCAAAGCCATCTGGGTTCCTGGTACTATTATAGATTGCCACTGTCACTTGAACTGCCTTCCTAAGCCTGCTGGTCCAACTCTTCATTCCTTTCTTTTTTCTTTCTTTTTTTTTTTGAGACAGGGTCTCGTTCTGTCACCCAGGCTGGAGTGCAGTAGCATGATCATGGCTCACTGCAGCCTCAACCTCCCAGGCTCAGCTGATTCTCCCATCTCAGCGTCCCAAGTAGCTGACACTCCAGGTGCATGCCACTAGGCCCGGCTAATTTTTGTTTTTGTAGAGACGGAATTTCCCCATGTTGCCCAGGCTGGTCTCAAACTCTGCTTTTAAGAGAACTGCCTACCTCAGCCTCCCAGAGTGCTGAGATTATAGGTGTGAACCACTGTGCACAGCCTCGGCTCTTCTTTTCAATCACCTTTCTGTTTAAATTAGTTCAAATGGAGTTCCTGTCACTTGTAGTTGAGAAAATCCTGAACTGGACACTTATCAAAAAAAAGTACTTTACAAGGTCACTGTTAATGGCTGGTAAGCATCCTGTGATACGCATATCTTTACATACTTTTCAAGTATTCTTCTATTATATGACACTTCGATTGTTTAAAGACTCCCTGCACCATAATCAATGCTGTGATAAACATCCTTATTCAAAAAATATTGTGCACATCTCTGATTGTTCCATTAGACTTGCTCCTAAGACCACATGCACTTTGAAAGCTTTTGAGACCTTATAACCAAATTTCCCTGCCAGACAGTTGCATTTAATGTATATATCCCACAGTCACTCATGAAAGAAAGTGTCTATTTCTTCACGTTGTTACCACATATTAGATATTATGACTACATTTCTTTAACATGTTTCTCGATGTTATAGGCCAAAAGTGCTACCTCATTGTGTTTTTAGTTTGCGCTTCTTGGGAAAAATGGTCATTCTTACAAAGAAGCCCTGGATTTCCATCAAGTTGTGGAGGGTCACCCTGAGGACACTCTTATCACCCCCCTGAAGGCCTCAATGGCTGACTCACTCTATCAAAACGCTAACAGGGCTTCCTACCATCAAAGGGTTTTGCCAAAACATCACATTGCCTCATTTTTTATCCTAAATACCAACAACCTTCTTCATTCTGAGAGGAGGGGAAGAGAGGCCATCAGTGAACATCCTAAAAGAGGACAGCAGGTAGTAGGGGTACCTTTTTAGTTTGTTTGGTGTTTGTTAAGTTTAGACTTGGTAACTAGAAAAGGGATAGGAATGCCTTTTAACTGACTCCAAGGAGGGGACTTCTATTGGTTCAGAATGCTCTCCATTTGGGGGTTGTTTATTTATTTATTTGTTTGTTTGTTTGTTTTTGAAACAGAGTCTTGCTCTGTCAGGCTGGAGTGTAGTGGCTTCATCATTACTCACTGCAGCCTCAAACTCCTGGGCTCAAGCGATCCTCCCACCTCAGCCTCCTGAATGGCAGGGACTACAGGCACATGCCACCATGCCCAGCAAATTTTTGTATTATTTGTGGAGATGGTTTTTTGCCATGTTTCCCAGGCTAGTCTTGAACTCCTGGACTTCAGCAATTCTCCCACCTCAGTCTTCTGAGTAGCTGGGACCACAGATTTGCACCACCACACTTGATTAATTTTTAAATTGTTTGTAGAAACAGGGTCTTGCTATGTTGTCCAGGCTGGTCTTAAACTCCTGGCCTTAAGGGATCCTCCCTCCTTGGCCTCCCAAAGTTCTAGGATTACAGGTGTGAGGTACATTCCGGCCTTTTCAATGTTTTAGAAGAACGCGCTGAGTAGTATGCCCTTTTGTTTGGTATTGGAAAGACCTTGAATTTCAGAGGACATTTCAGGATTTTTCCAGAGTGTTTAGTGCTTGACCACCCAGTGCTCCTCACAACAGACCGAATGACATACTTTCTGCTTTCCTCTGAAGTGCCTCCAAATAAGATGCATTTGCGTTCATCTTTTTCTCCCTTTCCATTAAGAAAAGACTAAAACTAGCATCGCACTGTCAGCAGTTGAGCTAGTGAACTCTGGGATTCTCATGAGGAGGCCCAGTGAAGAAATGGCCTTTCTTCCTAATTAAAGACTTGGGGAAGCATCCTCTAGAAGAGCAGTCCCTAACCATTTTGTCACCAGAGACCAGTTTTGTGGAAGACAGGTTTTGCATGGACTGGGGAAGAGCGGAGAGATGGTTTCGAGATGAAACTGTTCCACCTCAGATCATCGGGCATTAGTTAGATTCGCATAAGGAGCGCGCAACCTAGATCCCTCGCATGCGCAGTTCGTCATAGGTTTGTGATGCTATGAGACTCTCATGCCGCCGCCGATCTGACAGGAGGCGGAGCTCAGGCAGTAATGCTCCCTCTCCTGCCACTCAGCTCCTGCTGTGTGGCCCTGTTCCCAAAAACCACAGACCAGTACCAATCCACAGCCTGGGGTTTGGGGACCCCCGCTGTAGAACACCTGCTGTTGACTTCTGTGCCCCAGTTTCCCAGGACCAAAAGCCCCTCTCTGTACATGTGTGGTGGGAGCACCGTGTGGCTACAGAGCTAGCTGAGGCCACAGATGTTTCACTGTGTCGGTGCGGTGAAAGAAAGAAGGAGGAGGAATAGTTTTATTTTTAGATTAAATATGCGTTGACATAACTTCCAGGTGTCTGAAAAACATTTTTATACAGAAAGGTCTGTACTCATATCCTTATTATTGTTGTAATGGCTTAAAAGTTGCATTAAGGGATATATATATATATATATTTTTTTTTTTTGAGACGGAGTCTTGCTCTGTCACCCAGGCTGGAGTGCAGTCGTGCCATCTCGACTCACTGAAAGCTCCGCCTCCCAGGCTCACGCCCTTCTCCTGCCTCAGCCTCCCGAGTAGCTGGGACTACAGGCGCCCGCCACCACGCCCGGCTAATTTTTTGTATTTTTAGTAGAGACGGGGTTTCATCGTGTTAGTCAGGATGGTCTCAATCTCCTGACCCTGTGATACACCCGTCTCGGCCTCCCAAAGTGCTGGGATTACAGGCGTGAGCCAACACGCCCAGCCCTGATTTCCATTTTTTAATCAGTCTCCATCTCTACATATATGGATAGAGAATGTGTATATGCATGTATATGTAGTTATAGAGGTGTGTGTATATATATATATATATAAATCCACCCCAGCTCTTGCCCTCCTAGCTTTTTAGGTTTTCTTTCACTTCTATTCCAGTGCTGTTCCTTTTCCCTAAGCTCACACCAGGTTCTTCATGCACCACCCCCCACATTCTCTGACTAAGGCGTAAAAAACTACTAATAAGAAAGTGGAGGCTGGGCATGGTGGCTCACACCTGTAATCCCAGCACTTTGGGAGGCCAAGGTGGGCGGATCACCTGAGGTCACGAGTTCGAGACCAGCCTGACCAACATGGAGAAACCCAGTCTCTACTAAAAATACAAAATTATCCAGGTATGGTGGTGCATGCCTGTAACCTCAGCTACTTAGGAGGCTGAGGCAGGAGAATCTCTTGAACCCAGGAGGCAGAGGTTGTGGTGAGCCAAGATCATGCCATTGCACTCCAGCCTGGGCAACAAGAGTGACTCCATCTCAAAACCAAAAAAAAAGAAAGTGGAGATTTCCAGAAGAAGGAAAAATCCTACTCAGATATAGAAATAGGATGTTTTGCAGGATATAGCTTTCTAATTTAAACCTGGTACAAAGCACAACTTCTCCAGACCTCAGTTTTCAGTTTATAGCAAGACAAGGATTGCCTTTTCTCTAAGGTGGCATCCAGTTTTGTGATCTTAGGAGACATTGACTGGTATGACATAGGCAAACCCCTCTCTGCTTCAAACCTGTCTGGGAAGCCAAGCCCAGGGCTTTCTTTCATGAACCACTAGGCATCTCTGTCTCTGTTTCTGAGCTTAACCTGGTTTCCCTCTATCTCACCACCCACGGATGGGGCTAGACAGTGGTATGTGTCACCACCACTTCCTGATGCCCACTCTGAGCCAGGCTGCATTTGGGGCTCCAAAGGGTTAATTTGCCCAAGGCATACACAATCCACAGGAGCGGAGCCTGGATTTGAACCCATATTGTCAAACTCCAAAGCCACGATCTTAACCACTATCCTGTGCTGTCTCCCAGGAGGAGGGTGGTTTTCAAACTTTTTCTCAGCACTGAAACATTTTAAGTGATGTCTTCCATAAAACCTCAAAAATGGAGCTGCCCTGGGGATCGCAGAGCAGGAACCTGGTTGTGGGCCACTTTGCCTCATCCACAAACCTAGATTGGCTCCCAGGTGCCTTCACAGAACTCTGAGCTGCATGAAGTGGAAAAAAAAAAACCACTCTCCTCCCCTGACTACACATGATTGTGACAGACAAAACCCACCTTGCCTGTCCAGAGCCTCCTGGTGATGGTCAGCAGTCAGCATCCACAGAGGCCGAAGCCCAAGAGCATGACTCACAGCTCATGCAGCACTTCCCACGGCCAAAGCGCCAGCAGCACGGTCTTCTTTTCTTTTCTTTCTTTTTTTTTTTTGAGATGGAGTCTAGCTCTGTCGCCAGTCTGGAGTTCAGCCGCACGATCTCGGCTCACTGCAACCTTCGGATCCCAGGTTCAAGTGATTCTCCTGCCTCAGCCTCCCAAGTAGCTGGGATTACAGGCACACGCCACCACGCCCAGCTGATTTTTATATTTTTTAGTGGAGCCAACAATTCACCTTGTTGGCCAGGCTGGTCTCCATCTCCTGACCTTGTGATCCCCCCACCTCGGCCTCCCAAGGTGCTGGGATTACAAGCCTGAGCCACCGCGCCCGGCCAACACGGTCCTATTTTCATACTTCCTTTGAGGACCACAGTAATGTTATCAGGAGATAAGCAGTTTCTGCACCTCCTCTGCCTTGACCCAAGCACATTCCAATAGACGTGATAAGGTGACAACCTGTGGGCACCCATGTTGAGCACTGCTACCGCCAGATTGCCAAATTGATTTGTATCGATTTGTGTCATTTCCCTGAAGTTCAACATAATGGTCAAACAGGAGGGCTCTGCTATGGGGCAGGCCTAGGTTCACATTCAGGCTCTGCCAATTACTGAGCGAGCTTGGATCAACTAATTAAGATTCCATTTTCTCATCTAGAAAATGGATACCTGTACAGTATCCATCACTATAAAGGTTAGACTAGCTATTACTATTACTCTTATAAGCTAATGAAACATATTCTTCTAGTTACAAGAAAATGAAGAAGCAGGACACAGTGGCCCATGCCTGCAGTTCTAGCACTTTGGGAGGCTGAGGCAGGAGGATCACTTGAGGCCAGGAGTTTGAGATCAGCCTGGGCAACCTATTGAGACACTGTCGCTACAAAAAAAAAAAAAACAAAAAACTAACTGGTTGTGGTGGCACTCGCCAGTACTCTCAGCTACTTGGGAGGCCTAAATGGAAGAATTGCTTGACAGCAGGAGCTGAAGGGTGCAGTGAGCTATGATTGTATCAGCGCACTCCTGCCCAGGCAACAGAGCAAGACCCTGAAGGAAAGGAAGGGAAGGGAAGTGAAGGGGAGGGAAGGGGAGGGGAGGGGGGGAGGGAGAAAAGGAGAAAGAAAGAAAGAAGAGAAAGAGAAAGAAGAGAAACAAAGAAAGAGAAAGAAGAGAAGGAAAGAAAAGGAAAGAAAGGAAAGGAAAGAAAAGGAAGGAAAGGAAGGGTAGGAAGGAAAGGAAGGAAGGAAAGAAAGGAAGGAAAGAAAAAGATAAAAGAATCAGTGTTTTCAAAAACTTTATGACTATACATGCCTATCTAATTATTAAGAGATGGACTCATGAAAACTTTTTAAGTTTGGATACCTTCCTTTTAAATTGTGTTTGAATTTCAAGTGAGTTTTCATTCTCAAATATATAACATTATGTAACATAGGATGTGCTACTTCTATTTTTCTTTCGGTCAGGTGTGCTATTACAAAGACGGATACTATATGATCAGAATTGGGGTGGATTGTCTTATCTATGGATAGCTAGATCCCAGGGTTTTAAGAGAACTTAGAAACTCCTCCCCATACTCCTCAGCCAAATACAAACTGGAGTGATAAAAATCAAACATTTTATGTGGCAGGTTTGAAAATCATTCATGCATCCTTAATATGTACACATGCTTGCCAGTGGTACCAAAATTGGCTTTTAGGTCTTTAATGCCCCAGAAATAAGAATCTAAAATGTCAGTTTTCTACTGAAGAATACTGACTTCATTGCCACTTGCCTTGTGAAATACCCCAGTCTCTTTCTACTTGTGGACCAGTGGATTTATGATACACACAATTTGTTACTAAATTTGAATTGTTGAATTAGGAGTGCTTGAGAAATATGTGACCACAGACCAGGACAGTGTCACCTACTTGGCCTCAGTGTCATTTTTCCATAAGAATAATGAAAAGGGCCGGGCACGGTGGCTCAAGCCTGTAATCCCAGCATTTTGGGACACCGAGGCAGGCGGATCATGAGGTCAGGAGATCGAGACCATCCTGGCTAACACGGTGAAACCCCATCTCTACTAAAAATACAAAAAAAAAAAAAATTAGCTGGGCATGGTGGCAGGAGCCTGTAGTCCCAGCTACTCGGGAGGCTGAGTCAGGAGAATGGCGTGAACCCGGGAGGCGGAGCTTGCAGTGAGCCGAGATCACACCACTGCACTCCAGCCTGGGGCACAGAGCAAGACTCCATCTCAAAAAAAAAAAAAGAATAATGAAAAGATTATTTTTTGTTTCTGTGAAGAATTTCACTCATATACGAATGGTCAATAGGTACATGAAAAAATGCCCAATGTCACCAGTCTTCAGGGAAATGCAAGTCAAAACCAGATGGGATACCACTTAATACCCACTAGAAGGGCTATTATGAAAAAGACAAAAAAGAAAAAAATCACAAATGCTGATGAGGATGGAGAGAAGGGAAACCCTTATACACTGTTTTTGGGAATGTAGCATAGCTGCTATGGCAAACAGTATGGGGGTTCCTCAAAAAATTAAAAATAGAACTACTAGGTCAGTTGCAAGGACTCATGCCTGTAATCCCAGCACTTTGGGAGGCCAAAGTGGGTGGATTGCTTGAGCCCAGGAGTTCAAGACCAGGCTGGGCAACATAATGAGATCCTGTTTCTTAAAAAAAAAAACAACAAAAGAAATAGAACTACCTACCATATGATCCAGCAATCCCACTACTGGGCCTTTATCCAAAGGAAACAAAATCAGTATGTCAAAGGGATACCTGCTCTCCCATGTTTACTGCAGCATGACTCACTATAATAGCCAACCTAAGTGTGCGTCAACAGATGAATGAAGGTGATGTGGTAGATATACACTCAGCCATTAAAAAGAATGAAATCTTGTCATTTGTGACAACACAGACAAACCTGGAGGAGGTTATGTTAAGTGGCCTGAGAACTCTAGCAGGACAGTAAGCTGAGGCAATTGTAGAGCCCACCTTATTTCTGTCTTGCAAGGATTTCTATCCTTTATTGCTTGATGTCTAGTATCTTGAAACTGTTGTTTCATGTATTTTTTTCTTTTTTGTTGTTGTTGTTCATGAGACAAGTTCTCACTCTGTTGCCCACGCTGGAGTGCAGTGGCACAATTACAGCTCACTGCAGCCTCCTGGGCTCAAGCCATCATCCCACCTCAGCCCCCCAAAGTGTTGGGATTACGGACATGAGCCACTGCACCCAGCCTGTCTTTTTTGTTTTTAAGGAAAGAGGATAAATCTGCTCTTTGTTACTCCATCTAGGCAAGCAGCAGAAGTCACAGGGGCTTATCCAAAGTATAATGACATCTTTAAACTACAGCAATAAAAGTCATTCCCTTCAAATCATTTAAAATTAAAAAACAGTTTTGTTACATTAGAAAACAGTTTTGCAAACTGCATTATGTTAAGGGTATATATATCCTGTATATGTAAGGATATATACCCATACTCAGTGGAGTTTCATACCCACTAGAAGGGCTATTATGAAAAAGACAAAAAAAAATCACAAATGCTGATGAGGATGATGAGGATGAGTTTTACAGCAAATGAAATTTACATGATCACAAGAAGGGTAAATAGATTCTGAATAAATTACTGAAATTTCTAACACCCAACGTCATTTTCTTTTTTCTTTTCTTTTTTTTTTTTTTTTTTTTTGAGATGGAGTCTCGCTCTGTCGCCCAGGCTGGAGTGCAGTGGCTGATCTTGGCTCTCTGCAAGCTCCACCTCCCGGGTTCACACCATTCTCCTGCCTCAGCCTCCCGAGTAGCTGGGACTATAGGCACCTGCCACCATGCCCAGCTAATTTTTTGTATTTTTAGTAGAGACAGGGTTTCACGTTGTTAGCCAGGATGGTCTCGATCTCCTGACCTCATGATCCGCCCGCCTCAGCCTCCCAAAGTGCTGGCATTACGGGTGTAAGCCACAGCGCCACAGCCTCCAATGTCATTTTCTGTGTGGCTTTAACCCTTGGCATAACTGGTCAGTAAATACAAAATTGGGTCCTTTTATGACTGTACCCGAAGTACACTGGATATGGGTTGAACTCTTCCCACCTTCCTGAGAATTTAATCTCTAGTTATTTCTCAGCGTTCCCAAATGAGTCCTCCCTTGCGTCCACAATTCAGCCTGTCAGCTGCAGTTACCACAGAGCATCTGCCACCTCCTCCGCCAGCCCCTGCTGCATTTCCTAGTTCTCCCTGAGAAGCCTCTTCTAGGATCCTTAGTGAAGCCTTTGCTGACGGTGCCTGTTGAAGGAGTGCCCGTATCAGTGCCAAGGGCTGCCTAAAGCTGCCAGGCAGGGCTAGGTTTCTCACAGAGGCAGGGGACCCTGAACAGTTCTGAACATAACCTGCTTCTGGCCTTTAACTCCTCCCAAGATCTTACAGTCTCTGATGAAAGCAGTTCAGTTTATGGCCAAAGGAGTCAGACAGAGAACAGAGTTCATATCACCCTCTTGTTCCCTCTTCCCTGCCACCCTGACTCAGTCAAACTTCTTCTCCTTCCTTCCTTACAAAACAAAAGCCCTTGTGCTCATCAGCCAATGACCACAAATATTTGATGGGGACAGAGGGAGAGAAGAATAGATGTTTTATGTGCTAGCAATATCTGAATGCAAAAACTGGACAACCCGTGTGCCTTGTTCCCTAGCCACTGGCCCTTACTAGGCCACGTAGTGTGGATGTGCCTGAAATTCGGAGCTCAGTGGTTGCCCAGTATGCAGCCTCCGTGGAATGTCTCATTGAGGAGCTGTTCTTAGATCCTCCCGCAAAAACCTAAGAGCAGAGGCCACCTTACCCAGGTGGTTTTGCGTTGTTCATCGGCAGCCTAGACTATGGTACTCAGATAGTAGCTTCTGATATCGAACCTCACATTTCTCATGCTCAAAGGAGGCACAACCTAAGTCAGACACAGCTGTGGTCGGCGTCCTTCTCCCACTCCTCTTCCAGGCTTCCGCCAACAAATTGGTACAGCCGAGTCTCATTTCCTTAGGGGTCCTGGAACTGCCTTTTCACTGTGATTACAAAAACATTTATTAGAGGATACATTTATTCCTCAGGCACATTAATGGAGTCCAGATTCTGCTTGGATAATATGGACAGACAGATGTGCAGTGTTTTGGGCTACTTTTAGATGAGCAACACTGTTTACACAGAATTCATCCGAGACCACCCAACTCATTTCACATGTAGCCTCCAGCTTTCCAAGCCCTTAGCCTCCAGAGGAAAAGAAAAAATTTAATAACTCAGCGCCCCACCCAGTTTTGAAGACATGACTTAATACTGAAGGAATTTGCAAGCCTGCACTGCCAATCAACATGCCTACATCAAATAAACCATCTTTTCTTATTCTGAAAAATGGAAAGTGGTTCTAGAAACATTCTGCTCTCTGACTTTCTTCCATAGTGTCCATGTCTCATTTGAGATCTGGAAAAGTCTGAACAAAGACCGTAAGCCTAAAAAGTAATAACAATGCATGAAACACTTGGTATTTGCTCTTCCTCAAGTCTTCCACTTTCTATTTCACATCAATTGCCTTCTCCCCTTAGCTCTATATTATGCCCAATGATATTGTTAATTTTTGGCATACAGTGTGTTACATTTTCCCTAGTATTTGCATATATCAGTAATTTGTTGGCACCTTATGTGACTTCGAGAAGCAGGTAAGGTGGTGTCTTAGTCTGTACAGGCTGCTGTAACAAAATGCCATAGATTGGGTGGCTTATAAACAACGGAGATTTCTTTCTCACAGTTCTGGAGTCTTGGAATTCCCAGATCAAGGCGCTGGCAGATTCAGTGTGTGGTGAGGGCCCACTTTCAGACGAGATCGGGTGCGTTCCAGGTGGTATGGCCATAGACGAGGTCCCACTTTCGTGTCCGTAGATGGTGCCTTCTCACTGTGTCCTCACTTGGCGAAAGGGGCAAGCAAGCTCTTTGGGGTCTCTTTTCTAAAGACACTAATCCCATTCACGAGGGCTCAGCTTTCATGACTTAATCACCCCTCAAAGTCCCCACCTCCTAGTATCATGGTGATTCAATTTCAACATCTGAATTTTGGGCAGGGTTGGGGAGTTGGGGGTTCACAAACATTCAGACCATAACAGGCAGGTGGTAGCAGCAGCTCCATTTTCCAGATGAATTAAATGAGAAATCAAGTGAGTTTGCCAAAGCGTCCCAGAAAGTAACTGGTTAAGTCAATTATTCCAGCTGATCATAATAATTTCTTTTTCCACATTGCATCTGGAAACCATTGCCTGCTTTTAAGTTTTGTTGTGTTGAGTTACGTAGAGATAGCACCACATTATTGATGTATATTATATGTTATGTTACTTTATGGTTTACCAAGACCTATGGGTACATTTATGCCTTTTCTTTCTAAGCCCTATCTGAATTTGGTCAGTGATTTGTATAGAAAATGTGAACCCAGTAAATAATATTCTAGTGTTTTTCTGTAAACACCAACAAATTTTAGCTACATGGGGGCTATTCATAGAACTAAAAGGCAGCAGAGCTTGGGAGAGTAGAAAAAGCATTGGAATAAAAGCTAAGACACTCGGTTCTAGGTCTGGCTTTGTCCTTAATTCACTACCATGTCCACTCCCTTCTCTTTTACAGATAATACAAGAAGCAAATTCAATCCAATAAACATTTATCAAGGGCCTATTGGGTAAAGCACTTTACATATGACATTAAAGTTAAACCTCACAACAACCCAAACGGGTAGGTGTCACTGTACTCATTTTCTAGAAGAGAAAGCATCAGGGAGCTTAAGACAGGGGCAGGGCAGGATCTGGGCCACTCTTCGAGTCCCACACCGTGTTCCTTTCTATGTCCAAGGCCCTGTTCAGTGTTAAGGAACCTTCAAGGAGATAGATGTAAAGTCCCCATCTTCAAGCTGCTTTCAAAACAGCAGAAGTGGGTCTGGTGCAGAGACTCACACCTGTACTCCCAGCATTTTGGGAGGCCAAGGCATGAGGACCACTTGAGCCCAGGAGTTTGTGACCAACCTGGATGACACAGCAAGGCCCTGTCTCCACAGAGATACAAAAATTAGTCAGTTCCAGCAACTCAGGAGGCTGAAGCAGGAGGATTGCTTGAGCCCAGGAGTTTGAGACCAGTCTAGGCAATATAGTGAGACCCTATCTCTACAAAAACTACAAAAATTTAAAATTTAAAAAACAACAGCAGAAGTGAACAGATGCATATGCAGTGAACAAGGGGTAGCTAGTATAACAAGGAAGTAACCAGTGCTGCCTGCATGGGTGCTACACGCAAAGGACGCGGGTGGGCTGGAGAGATCACTTCTGGCCAACAGCTGTGGTGGGGTGAGGTTTGGGTGATATTTTATAATGAAAGTGGAACTTAATTTGGATATCTAAGCATGATTATGATTTTGACAGGCAGAGATGTGGCAGAGAGACATTCTGGATAGAGCGTATTTTAGTCCGCTCTCATTCTGCTGTAAGGACATACCGAGACTGAGTAATTTATAAAGCAAAGAGGTTTAATTGACTCACAGTTCTGCAGGGCTGGGAAGGCCTCAGGAAACTTACAGTCATGGCAGAAGGGGAAGCAAATACGTCCTTCTTCACATGGTGGCAGCATGGATAAGTGCAGAGCGAAGGGAAGGGGGAACCCCTTATAAAACCTTCAGATCTCATGAGAACTCACTGTGATGAGAACAACGTGGAGGTTGTTCTCCACGATAATTGAATCACCATGATTCTCCCCCAGGTCCCTCATGACGTGGGGATTATGGAAACTACAGTTTAAGATGAGATTTGGGTGGGGACACAGCTAAACCCTATCAGAGGGAGTATTAACAAGATATAAAGATGTAAAATACAAAGATGGTAAAATGCAGGGTATGCACTAGATTTAGTCCACAAGTTGGTGTGGGTGGAACATAGACCCTGGCTACTCAAAGGGTGGCCTGGGGACCTGCAGCACCCGCATCACCTGGGAGCTGGTTAGAAATGCATAAAAAACTAGCTGGGCATGGTGGCACGCACCTGCAATCCCAGCTACTCTGGAGACTGAGGCAGGAGGATCTCTTGAGCCCAGGAGTTCGAGGCTACAGTGAGCTATGATGGCATCATTGCACTCTAGCTTGGGCAACATAATAAGACCCCGAGTGTAAGGGGGGAAAAAAAAGAAGGAAACACAGATTCTAGGCCCCACCCCAGACATACAGAATCACAGTCTGCACAAGTGATCCATGCACAGTGGAACGCACTGGAGTGGAGTGCAGGTCACACTCAAAGGCAGATTGTGATCAGGCCAATAGAGAAGCTGCCAAACCTGTTGGTCAGGTGGAGGCTTTGCAGCAAGATGGGGTCTTGTGTTAAATCTCCACCCTGGCTCCAGCAACATGACTTCCCAGCTGTGGGACCTTGGGCAAAGTGACTTAACAAGGTTACTTAAATTGGGGTGAGAACAGTACCTACTACCTGCCTCATAAGATTTGTTTTTAAAATCGACTTTATTTTTCAGAGTACTTTTAGCTTTATAGCAAAGCTATCTGGGAGGTACAGGATTTGTCATATAGCCCCCCATAGCCTCCCCGCTTATCAACATCCCCTGCCAGAGTTGAACATTTGTTACAAGAAAACCTACATCAACACATCATTATCACCCAACGTTCTTAGTGTGCATTAGGGTTCACTCTCGGTGATGTACATTCTATGAGTTTAGATCTGTATGATGATATCAATCCAGTTGAGCAGTATCATACAAGACAGTTTTACTGCCCTGAAAATCCTGTGTTTTGCCTCTTTCTCCCTGCCTCCCACCTAACCCCTGCTGACCACTGATCTTTTTACTGTCTCCATAGTTTTGCCTTTTCTAGAATGTCATTTAGTTGGAATCTTACAGTGTGTGGCCTTTCAGATTGACTTCTTTCACTTAGTAATATGCATTTGAGTTTTCTTCATGTCTTTTTATGGCTTGATAGCTCTTATTTGCACTGAATAATAATTCATTGCATGGATGCATCACAATTCATTCATCCATTCACCTACTGAAGGACCTCTGGGTTGCCTCCATAGTTTAGCAATTACAAATAAAGCTGCTGGCCAGGTGCGGTGGCTCATGCCTGTAATCCCAGCACTTGGGAAGCCAAGGCAGGCAGATCACTTGAGGTCAGGAGTTTAGACCAGCCTGGCCAATGTGGTGAAACTTCATCTCCACTAAAAATAAAAAAATTAGCCTGGTGTGATGGCACACACCTGTAATCCCACCTACTCAGGAGGCTGAGGCAGGAGAATCACTTGAACCTGGGAGGCGGAGGTTGCTGTGAACCAGGATCATGCCACTGCACTCCAGCCTGGGCAACAGAGTGAGACTCCGCCTCAAAATAAATAAATAAATAAAGCTGCTATAAACATCTAGGTAATTTTTTTGCAGACAAGTTTTCAATTCATTTGGATAAATATTAAGGAGTGTGATTGCTCGATCGTACCTCATAGGACTGTGTTAGGATTCATGTAAGTAATGTGCTTACTAATATGCCAGGCACTTGGTAAATTTAAATGCTCAGTAAATGATTCTGAGAGTCAGGCTTGCCCCTAACATTTATGGGTCCCAGGACAAGAATACAAAGGCCGATCCACATACCCTTTGCCCAGATAGTTAAGGTTTTGAAACTTGATAGCTTTGTTCATGGCCAAGCTCAGGTTTTCACTCGACCTGGAGATTGACTAAAGGAGCCAGGCTCATCCCTACAGGCTGCAAGCCTGAGCAGACCATGGTATCTGCTGGCAAGGCTGGGCATGAGCTGAGGACAGGGCCCCCAAGTAGGGACAGGACCCTCTGGAAACCTGGATGGACCTGACCCGGGAAGCTCTTCAGAGCACTGGGGGACCTAGGTCCTTCTCCTCCATGTCCCTCTTTTCCAACTCAGATGCCTCCAAGACTACACCTTCTGAGCCAAGGGGTTGAAGGGAGCGTCATCATCTGGGGAGGCCGTCCTGCTGAGACACCTACCCTGGGTGATTTGGGGTGGCCAATATCCCCTTCTCTTTGCCTATTTCCCCAGGTAGGCTGTTCTTTTCTCCACCACTGCCCCTAACTCTACCCTGCAAAGAGGAGGGGAGGCCTACTTCAGCTTGCATGTCCTCTTGAATAATTCCATTAGCTCAATCCGTTACAGAACTTTCTAAAAATCTTCTTTATAAGACCAAAAAGAAAAACAGCAACAATAAATGTCTTTGTGTTTTGGTATTTGTGATATGCAGGGCTCCTCTTGCCTGGCTCTGCGGGTGGCTCTGCCCATTGTTATGACAAAATCAGACTTTTGCAGGCATGGGAATCTTCAGAAATATTTTGAGCTGAGAAGTGACACACAGAGCTCAACTTTTTGGGCCCAAATACGGTAGCTTGGAAATAAAGATAGATTCAGTCAAATGTCAGAAGGTGAGTGAGTGTTCTAGAAGTTTCCATGGCTCCATGGCACAGAATCTGCTGCCACTTCTCTCCCTGGGCCCTTCCTCAACACCATGTCATCCTCCTGGCAATCTTAAAACAGTTTCATGAGAGCTGGTTTAAGATGTTGTTACTTTTGAACAATCATTTTCATTGAATTATTTAAGTGATAATTCTAAATCTTCCCTTTTTTTTTTTTTAAAAAATAATTGTGTGGAGGAAATGGTCTCTTGGCTGGGCACTATGGCTCACACCTGTAATCCCAGCACTTTGGGAGGCCGAGGCAGGTGGATCACTTGAGGTCAGGAGTTCTAAACCAGCCTGGCCAATATGGCAAAACCCCATCTCTACTAAAATATAAAAATATACAGAAGTTGGCCAGACATGGTGGCAGGTGCCTGTAGTCCCAGCTACTCAGGAGGCTGAGGCAGGAGAATCGCTTGAACCCGGATGACGGAGGTTGCAGTGAGCCAAGATTGCGCCACTGCACTCCAGCCTGGGCAACAGAGTGAGATTCTGTCTAAACAAATAAAAAAGAAAAAGAAAGAAAAACGAAAAAGAAAATGGTCTCTTAAGAAATGATCACCGCTAGGATATCCTCAACTACATTTTAAAACATAAACTTTGCTGGAGTCTTTGGGGTCATTCAGATGTGTCAAGAGGCTCCGTGTGTTTGTCCTTCTGCCTCATGGTTTAGAAACATAATTTAAATCAAAACAAGAAGTCCATACCAAGGTTCAAAACAGAAGGATATCCTGCTTCAAGGTTTCAAACAAAGTTCATGTAAAGCAATGCGGCTGACTCTGTTTTTAAACTGAGTTTCCTCTTTCCTGGGGTCGTCTCTAACTAAATTGAAATAAAGATCCATTCCCTTCCCCCTTCCCCTTTTTCCTTTTGCGTGGTGGCCTTTCTTTCTTCCCATTAGCCTGTGGATTCTTCCCATCGTTGTATCCCTCCTTCTGACCCATCCTCCCTTTCTTTCTCATAAAGGAAAGCGCCTTTCTCTGTGTGGTGGGGATTACGCTTAGCTAACCAGGACCCCTCTTGGAAACTGGGTGGAGTCGAATACAAATCACAATGCAGTGATTAATCATTGTCATTAAACAGAAAGCCATTTTGTCTTAGAAGAAAGTCACATCACGTTTGGAGAGTCAGGCACATCAAAGTCAGGAAATGCAAGATGGATGTGTACTTTCAAATGAACTAAATTGTACAGGTGAACATAGATATACAATATTTATATTCTATTATTTATAATTATAATAGATATTATATTTATATTCTATATGTTTATATATAAATATTTGTATATATAAATTATGTATATATGTTTATATATAAACACATTTGTATATATGTAATTACATATATAGAGATATAATTTTTTTCCTGGCTAAAATTGCTAGTTTCACTTGAAAAATGTATCCTTTACTCATTATCCAATGAACTACTGGTATTAAAATATCAAGAATTCGTATTTTTGTATTTTCAATGTTCAGAATTCGCATGGCCTTTTGCATTTAGGGTTTTTTATTTATTTATTTTTTTTTTTAACATTTTGAGGTTGTGGGGCATGGTGGCACACGCCTGTAGTCCCAGCTACTTGGGAGGCTGAGGTGGGAGGATCACTTGAGCCCAGGAGTCTAAGACCAGCCTGGGCAACATAGTGAGAGCCCCATCTATAAAAAAATGTAAATAAATAAAAATAAAAAGTATATATTAAGGAGGCTTTTCAGGAACTGAGATAATAAAATAATAGTAATGAGAATAAAGAAATGTAGTTTGGGTGGGAATCACTCAGACATAACAGGAAGTGTCGCTTGCCAACATTTCGTGGCTAAAGTGGGTGGGGAAGAAGTATTAAAAATACGGCTAACATGCGTGCTTATAAGTTTCAGTCTGGCTCAACGAACGCTGAATGCTACAACATGCCAGCCACTGGGGGTACAATTAGGATGAAAGTCGGCTTCTATGCTGAAAAAGTTTTCATTTCGGCAATTGCTACATTCACAGAAAATTTCAGTCGAATGTGCTTTGTTGACATCCAGATATGCATAGTGTTATTGGGGCACCCATGCAGAGGAAGCCAGGGGGAGTCCAGGAAAAAAAACTTCCTAGAAGAGATGATGCCTGAGTCCTTTCCTTTCCTTTCCTTTCCTTTTTCCTTTCCTTTTTCCTTAGGCAGATTCTCGCTCTGTCACCCAGGCTGGAGTACAATGGTGAGATCTCGACTCACTGCAACTTCTGCCTCCTGGGTTCAAGCGATTCTCCTGCCTCACCCTCCCTAATAGCTGGGATTACAGGCAGCTGCCACCACACCTGACTAATTTTTGTATTTTTAGTAGAGACAGGGTTTTACCGTGTTGGCCAGGCTGGTCTTGAACTCCTGACCTCAGGTGATCCGCCTGCCTCAGCCTCCCCAAGTGCTGGGATTACAGACATGAGCCACTGTGTCCCGCAAACTGAGCCTTGAAGAAAGAATAAGAATTACCCACTTGAAGAGAGATGGAGAGGTGTGGTGTGAGCCATGCCCAGCCAAGACCAAGAACCAAACTGCATGTCCTGTACCCAGAACTCCAGGGGCCTCCGTGCAAAACGGCGGTCGGTGTTCATTGGCCATCATGAGAGGAGTCACAAGGAATTGGTAATTAACAATGTTTATCGAAATTTGTGGAATATTGACTTTTCCTGTAAACTAGAGTGATCGTTGAGGTTGTTTTGTTTACAAGTAGTGAATTCTTTTTTAAATTCCCACAAGCTAAAATTGTGGATTTATAGAAAGGAGTTGACCTGATCCCCAAGATAAAAATGCAACCAGACCTGGAAAAATATCAGGAACTCCATGCTCATGTTCTACCACAGATCTTCTACTTCCATCCTGCAAAGCAGTTTCGGGATCACTCCATGCCCTGCTGACTGTAAATAGCTCTCTAGAAAAACCAACATGGGTCCAGGGAGAGCCAATAAGTACAAACATGGATCAGAGCATGATCTCCAGGTGGCCGCTGTCCATCGAGAAAAAGGATGAAAACAGCAAAGTGAGGCCAGGTGCTTTGGGAGGCCAAGGCAGGAGGATCACTTGAGGCCAGGAATTTGAGACCAGCCTGGTCAACATAGTAAGACCCCATCTCTAAAAAGAAAAATAAAAAAAGTATCTGGGTGTGGTGGTGCACATCTGTAGTCCCAGCTACTTGCGGGGCTGAAGTGGGAGATCGCTTGAGCCCAGGAGTTCGAGGCTGCAGTAAGCTATGATTGCACCACTCGTTTCCGACGTGGATGACAGAGGCCTGTCCCCGAGGAGGAGGAGGAGGAGGAGGAGGGAGGGAGGGAGGGAGGAGGGAGGGAGGGGAGGGAGGAGGAAAGGAAGGAAGGAAGGAAGGAAGGAAAGAAAAGAAAGAGAGAAAGAAAGAGGAGGGAAGGAAGGAAGGAAGGAAGGAAAGAAGGAAGAGAAAGAAGGAAGGGGAAGGAAGGAAGGAAGGAAGAAAGGAAAGAGGAAAGAAAAGAGGAAGGAAGGAAGGAAAGAAGGAAGAAAGAAGGAAGGAAAGAAGGAAGGAAGGAAAGAAGGAAGGAAGGAGGAGGAAGGAAGGAGGGAGGGAGGAAGGAAAGAAGGAAAAGAAAGAAAAGAAAGGAAAGAAAGAAAAAGAAAGAAGAAAGAAAGAAAAGAAAGAAAGGAAAGAAAGAAAGAAAGAAAGAGAAAGAAAGAAAGAAAAGAAAGCAAGCAAGCAGTAAAGTGGAATGATGGAAATTTTGCCCATGCAATGGCTCAGTGTAAACATCAGACACTGCAGCATGGGAGCTGGGAGTTCACTGAGAAACCCCGAAGGAACACACAGATGAGCGTGTTTCCAAAGTGGTAGCCAATCAATAGATTGGCACCAAAGGGACAGCAGTCCTTCTTAACCATGTGCCTCATGGCGTCAGTCCACCTCAGTAAACCCTAACCACAGAGCACATGGCTTACATGTATGTATTATCTGCTGTGTGAATGAACAAAGAATAAATCACAAAACCAATGTCAGGAGACTCAAACAGATGTGCATGTTTCTTAAGATTAAAGGCAAGACTAAAGACATGGCGAAACCCCATCTCTACTAAAAATACAACAACAACAAAAAATTTAGCCGGGCCTGGTAGCCTGTAATCCCAGCTACTTGGGAGGCTGAGGCAGGAGAATCATGAGCCCAGGAGGCGGAGGTTGCAGTGAGCTGAGTTCACGCCACTGCACTCCAGCCTGGGCAACAGTGCAAGACTCTGTCTCAAAAAAAAGAAAAAAAATACTAAAGGCAGATGTCAAGAAGACAGAGCATACTTTATGTACTATTTATTATAAAATGCCAGGCACTTTGTCTAAGTGCTTAATGCGTACTGATTCATTTAATCCTCCCTATGCTCCTCTGAAGTAGGAACTCTGAATATACTTTTTTTATTCATAGGGAAACTGACGCACTGAAAGGTTAGGTAACTTCCTTAAGGTCGGTGCACAAAAAGTGGAGCTGTGGCCGGAACCCAGGCAGCCTGGTGCCTGAATTCATGAGACGCCAGCTGCCTGTTTGCTTGGTCTCCACATTCTCCTTTCTCCCCACTCACCCCACAGAGATTGAAAGCATGAATTTCTCCACAAAAACAATCTAAGCACCAAATAGGTATTTAAATGAACAGGAAACTGAAAAGAAGGTAAGTTGATTTCAAGAGATAAAAACATTAACATGATATTAGGTTGGTGCAAAAGTAATTGCAGTCCTTGCCATTTGAAAAAAGGCAAAAACTACAGTTACTTTTGCACCAACCTAATAGTTTTCAAACTTTTGGGGTTTTTGATAGCAGAACATTTCTTCCCCAGTGTCTTCTTTAGAATTCAGTGAATACAGCCGGGCACGGTGGCTCATTCCTGTAATCCCAACACTTTGGGAGGCCGAGGCGGGCGGATCCTCTGAGGTCAGGAGTTCCAGATCAGTGAAACCCTGTCTCTACTAAAAATACAAAAATCAGTCGGGCATGGTGGCACGTGCCTGTAATCCCAGTTACTTGGGAGGCTGAGGCAGGAGAATCGCTTGATCCCGGGAGGCGGTTGCAGTGAGCCAAGGTTGCAACACTGCACTGCAGCCCGGGTAACAAGAGCGAAACCCCATCTCAAAAAAAAAAAAAAAAAAAAAATCGGTAAATACAACAGAGACAGAACAGCTCTGGTGGAAGCAAGGGACAGGTGTGAGAACTTCACTGACCTTAGCTCTGCATCAGCTTCCACTTTGGCTCCATGTAGCTTAAAAGACTGAGGGACTCAATTGCAAGCCACATCTCACATCAATCACTGACTGGAAAACTAGGAATACTAGAATCAATTCACCTGTCCTTATTATCTGAGCTGGTATCAAATGCTCAGAGTTTTGAAAAAAATCAATTCAGGCCATTTGCAACATTTTAATTGGGAGCTCTCCAGCTTGATCATTAAATCTTCTTACAATGAAATGTTGCTGACTCTGTTTTGCATCTCTGTCCATTTCATAGAGTATCAGCGACCTCCCTGAGCACAGGAGAATAGCTGAGAGGACGGATTAGGATGAAAGAAGGGGAAAAGCAAAGCTAAGGCCTCTGTGGGGGCGGAGAATATTGAGACAGCCTTTGTGTAGAGATTTTGAAGCAGGTTGCGCTCTGACTCTTGAAATGAATGGCTTAGAGAGTGGTTCTCTTGTTTATTTATTTTCTTTACTTTTCCTCTTCTGGTTCCTCAGAAGGACAGGATATTTAAGATATTTATTCTTCCTCAGTTTGTTTTTTTCCTGAACGTTCTCAAAGCAGTCCAAATTGTCTGTTTGGTGAGGAATCGTCTCCCCTGCTGCGCTATCTGACATGCTGTATGGAGTACCTAGAGACCAGGTCACCTAACATTTCCAAAATAGTTTTTCCAAAGATGCGTGACTATAGGTCAGAGGTTTCCTTTTGTATTTAAGTAAATCCACACATCCTCTGCCAACAGCATTCCTACGGAGATATTGATTTCTCCTGTCCATTTCAGCTTATGCCTCTGACTTCACTGATGCAGCCAGACCCTGTACCCCTTGGTGTTTCTCTCCAGAGAGCACCCACGATGTGCTTCTTTCCCCCAGGAATACTGGGGAGGGCCAGGGGCTCCACCAGAATGTTGTGGAGTCAGGCAAATCTAGGATTGAACTGGACTCATTCACTTACTAGCAGCACCTCTTTGGGAAAGTTTTTTTTTTTTTTTTGGACAGAGTCTCGCTCTGTCACCCAGGCTGAAGTGCAATGGTGCAATCTTGGCTCACTACAACCTCCACCTCCCAGGTTCAAGCGATTCTCCCACCTCAGCCTCCTGAGTAGCTGGAATTGCAGGCACGTGCCACCACACCCGGCTACTTTTTGTATTTTTAGTAGAGATGGGGTTTCACCATGTTGGCCAGGCTGGTCTTAAACTCCTGACCTCAAGTGATCCACCCGCCTCGGCCTCCCAAAGTGTTGGGATTACAGGCGTGAGCCACTGTGCCCAGCCCTCTTTGGGAAAGTTTCTTAAACTCTTATTATCTCTGTTTCTTCATTTTCAAATTGGAGATTAAATAATACCTATTCTGGCCAGGCACAGTGGCTCACACGTGTAATCCCAGCACTTTGGGAGGCTGAGGCAGGCAGATTGCTTGAGGCCAGGAGTTCGAGACCAGCCTGACCAACATGGCAAAACCCCATCTCTACTAAAAATACAAAAATTAGCCCATCGTGGTGGCACACACCTGTAATCCCAGCTACTCGGGAGGGCGAAGTGGGAGAATTGCTTGAACTGGGGAGGCGGAGGTTGCAGTGAGCCGAGATTGTACCACTGCACTCCAGCCTGTGCAACAGAGCAAGACTCTGTCTCTAACATAAAATAAAATAAAATAAAATAAAATAAAATAAAACTTATTCTGAGCTCTACTGAACATTAGCAAAACAGCTAAATCCATTTATATACAGAATCTTCTAGCTCATAGAAAAACCAACTTATTATATGAAGCTCACATAACTTTGCTTTAAAAATACACAAAGGTAGTGAAAGAAAATAAAACAATAGACTAGTCTTACTTGTAATATTTTATTTGGGATTGTTCATCTTTCTTCAAACCAGTGACGTTCATTAAAAACACACAAACATCAATCCAAGAGCTATAGGATGATTTTGAACCATTAGAAAAATACCATGGTTAGGCCTGATGGGGATAGCTCATGGCTCTAATCCCAGTGATTGGGAGGCTGAGGCAGGAGGATCACTGTAGCCCAGTCGTTCGAGACCAGCTTGAGCAAAATAGTGAGACCCAATCTCTACTGAAAAAAACAAAATTAGCCCGGCATGGTGGTACGTGCCTGATCAAGGAAGAGCACTGACTCGGCCAAATAGGGAAAATGAACATCAAAATGCCTGTGGAGGAGACCAACAGTGAGAAGTAGGGGGGTCGTGCCACAAATTTCTGAAGGGTTCAGGAGTAGGTTTTTAGAAGGTGGAGTGAGGAAGGAATGGAATGAAAAGAACAAGGTTGTTGAAAGCCTTTGAGTGGAGAAGCTGAACCTCTAAGTTTCCTTCACCATCCCAGTGGGAAATAAAAGGCTTATTTTTCTGGAGTGTGTAAACCAGGGGAGCTCTAGAGTCCAGTGTACCAGTGGAGGACTGAGGAGTAGCCATTTCCTCAGGGGCTGAGTCAGGGTCGGGGGTTGGGGGAAGGAAGAAAAAAATTGGGAGACTGAGGTGGGAGTATTGTTTGGGGCCAGGAGTTCGAGACCAGCCTGGGCAATACAGTGAGACTTCATCTCTATAAAAAATAAAATAAAATAAAATAAAATAAATAATAATACAATGTTTTTCTGAGACGGAGTCTCGTTCTTTCACCCAAGCTAGAGTGCAGTGGTGTGACCTTGGCTCACTGCAACCTCCACCTTCCAGGTTCAAGCGATTCTCCTGCCTCAGCCTCCCGAGTAGCTGGGACTACAGGTATGCACCACCATACCTGGCTCATTTTTGTATTTTTAGTAGAGATGGGGTTTCACCATATTGGTCAGGCTGATCTTGAACTCCTGACCTTGTGATCCACCTGCTTCAGCCTCCCAAAGTGCTGGGATTGCAGGTGTGAGCCACAGCCCCTGGCCATACAATTTTTAGAAAAGAAATTAATCCTGTCTAGCATTTATGGAATGCTAACCATGTGCCGGGTTCTGTTCTAAATGTTCCATATGCATTAATTCAGTTGATCTTTGTACAACCCACCAGACAGGAAAAAAGAAAATGTACAAAAGTTACCAAGACAGTTTTGGGTTTGTGGGGTTTTTTTTGTTTTGTTTTGGTAGAAATGTTGATCTCACTATGTTGCCCAAGCTGGTCTCAAACTCCTGGGCTCAAGCAATCCTCCTGCCTCAGCCTCCGAAAGTGCCTGCCTCTGCAGGCATGAGCCACCACCCTCAGCCTCAAGGCAATTTTTAAAAAGAACTAAAAAGTGGACTAGTCCTACCAAATATTAAAACATGTTAAAAAGCTATGATAAGGCAAGGCGTGGTGGCTCACACCTATAATCCTAGCACTTTGGGAGGCCAAGGCAGGAGGATCACTGGCAGCCAGGGGTTTGAGGGTGCACTCCAGCCTGGGTGACAGAACAAGACCCTGTATCTGAAAAAAAAAAAAAAAGAAAAGAAAAAGGAAACAACCACGAGAATTATAACAATATGATTTGGGTGTTGGAAATAGATAAGTTAGATTAATTAATTAATTGGACATGTTAGATTAATTAATGTTTATGTAGATGTGTTAGATTAGAAAAATACAGAAACTGACCCTTACATATGAGAATGATAGATATGATCAAAATGATGTTTCAAACCAGTAGGGAAAAATAATAATTCAATAAATTATATTGGAACAATTGACAGTATACCCACTTGGAAGATATACATTCCAGATGAATTAAGGACAAATCTAATATTAAAAACATGTATATACATGAATGGACTGAGAACATTATGCTGAGTGAAATAAGCCAGGCACAGAGTGATAAATACCATATAATTGCATTTATATGTAATATAAAAAAGTTTAACTCACAGAAGTAGAGAATAGAATGGTGCTTACCAGAGGCTGGGGGCAGCAGGGGAGAATGGGGAAAAGGGAGAGGTTGGTCAGTGGATGCAAAGTTACAGGTAGATAGGAGGAATAAGTTCTGGTGTTCTGTTGCACAGCACAGAGACTATAATTAATATGTATTTCAAAATAGCTAAAAGAGGATTTTAAATGTTCTCAACACAAGAAATGATAAATATTTGAAGTGATGGATATGGTAATTAGCCTTATCTGATCATTCCACAATGCAGAAATGTATCGTAACATCGCATTGTACCTCATAAATATTGTATTAGTCCATTCTCATGCTGCTAATAACAACACATACCCGAGACCGGTTAATTTATAGAGGAAAGAGGCTTAATTGATTCACAGTTCCACAGGGCTAGGAAAGCCTCAGAAAACCTACAATCATGGCGGAAGGAGAAGCAAACACGCCCTTCTTCACATGATGGCAGGAAGGAGAAGTGCAGAACGAAGCAGAGGGGAAAAGCCGCCTAATAAAACCATCAGATCTCGTGAGAACTCACTCATTGTCATGAGAACAGCATGAAGGAACTGCCGCCATGATTCATTTACCTCCCGCTGGGTCCCTCCCCATGACACGTGGGGATTATGAGAACTACAGTTCAAGATGAGATCTGGATGGGGACACAGCCTAATCATATCAAATATATACAGTAGTTGTTGGTCAATTAAAAATTTTTTTAAAAAACATGTTTATACACTTGGAAGAAGAATTTCTTAAGTAACACTTGCTTGGCAACATACTCTATGGCTTTTAGCACATTATTTAGTTCTCTGATTTTTTTGGTTTTTGGTTTTAATCAATAGAATGAAGATGAAAATGTAGAATTATTGTGAAATTTACTCTGGTCTGACAGACTATAAATCTCACTGGTTACATTAAACTTTGTGGTTTAGTAGTTGTATTCAATTCTGTATAACCCAGTCCCCTGGAAGTACTGACATTTTATTTTTCCTGCTGCTATTAACATATTTAAGTCTAACGTGCAGAAATTCTTCCTATGTTAATTCCTCTATTTCAGCACCTCTAGCAGTGACAAGAAAATTTTCTCCTTTGACATTTTTGACAAGTCAAAAAGACCACTATCATGACTACTTGTGAATATCTGATGATAAATGTACAAAAACAACGAAACATCTGTAAATTCTGAATATCCTTTGATATTTCTCCTTTTGATATATCAGTTCCCGTAAGAATAAAATAACTGGGTTTATCTAACTTAGTGGGCCACTTTTAGGATGAGCTAGTGTGTGAAGCCTCTCTCCTTGTCTGCCTATGCTCCCTCCAACCATCCATGGTAAGGAGTGAATGCTTTACCAAGCAGAAGTAAAAAGATATTTGGCCAGGCATGGTGGTGCACACCTGTAGTCCCAGCTACTTGAGAGGCTAAGGCAGGAGGATCGCTTGAGCCTAGGAGTTTCAGGCAGCAGTGAACTATGATTGCAACACTGCTCTCCAGCCTAAGTGACAGAGTGAGACCCCGTCTCTTAAAAAAAAAAAAAAAGGTAAAAAATTTTAAGGTCTTTTTTTTTTCGTTTGAGCAGCAAGGTAAAAAGACAAAATGTGTTTCATTGGCAAATCTGTCCTACTGGTGGTTTGGCTCCTTTTTCCCTTCCCAGATGACCAACTCCATAACAAAGTAACTGTACCTCTAGATAGAGACTCACTTACAAGTGAGTCTTCAAACCAGCCCAAGAAAATTCCTAAGGGAATTGGCTTGAGTAGCTGGAAAGTCTGCGGTTGGATATAGCTTCAGGCCCAGTTGGTTGGCCTGCACTGTGAAGGCCTGGCCCTACCTGAACCGTGCAGAATGGACTCCCCCCAGGAAGAGGGAGGGCCTCTTTGCTAGGATAAAGGAGGAAGATGCTGAGCTAGCAAAAGTGACAGCTGTCCACAGCAGTAACTAAAGACGTTTCCTGGTTCAGCATGTAGCACATATGGTGCCTAGATCATCTTTTTCTCCCCAAGGTTATTGTTAGAATCAAGGGATTGCAACATCACAGCATTCTTGCTTGGTCATGAAACAGACTGCCTGAATATATTGGCTTTGCTTCCTTTAATGTGGTTCTGTAATGAGGCTGGGAGACAAGTGGCTGGTTCTGTTTCTTGTTTTGCCTCTGTGTCATTCTATTATGATGGTCACTATGTAACAGCCCATTTTGTTTGTTTGTTTAGTGAGGTTTCATTAGGACAGGATAATATACCATACACAAACATGATGAAAGTAAATGATCATAAACTCTAACACGATTTCAATGAAAAGTCTTCTAAATATGGTTCTAAGGCCAGCCGTGGTGGCTCCTCTCTGTTATCCCAGCACTTTGGGAGGCCAAGACAGGAGAATCACTTGGGCTCAGGAGTTCAAGAACAGCCTGGACAACATAGCAAGACCTTTTCTCTACTAAAAATAAAAATAAATTAAGAAAAAAAATTAGCCAGGGCACTGTGGTATGTGCCTGTCTGTAGTCTCAGCTACTTGGGAAGCCGAGACGGGAGGATTGCTTGAGCCTGGGAGATTGAGGCTGCAATGAGCTGTGATCATGCCACTGCACTCCAGCCTGGGCAAAAGTGAGACCCTGTCTCAAAGAAAAAAAAAAAAGTATATGTGTATATATATATACACACACACACACACACACATACACACACACACATATATATACACACACATGTGCATATATATTTTGTATATATGTATTTTGTATATATATTTTGTATATTATATATATTTTGTGTATATACATATACACACACACATGTAGTTCTGAGTGTCACATTCTTAGGACTGCAGAAATTGTCTGAGGCCTCATCCTTCATGTCAGAAGGTCTAAGTACAGTACTTCTTGATTCATGGCCTGTTAGAATTGCTCTGGATGTCAGATGAGGGGCCGGATCTCCGATGGTGGGGAGTAGAGGAGGCCTCCAGTCTCTCAGGAAACCAGAACCTGACTGTTCTCCACTGCGGATCTTTAATCAGGGCTTGGTGGCAAAGCTGACACGTACTCGGTCCACCCCTAGGTAGGCGAAGCACAGGAGTGTGGCTGTCTCCTCCAGTTCCCTCTGCTCCAGGATAGGCTCAGGCACCTTCCAGAGTGTTTTGCTTCATATTCGGTTTGTCTGTCCTCTCTCCACTCTCCCATTCCCCCTGCATACCCACCCTCTCCCCACCAGCCATTAGAAAGCTTTGTCTCAAGGGCAGTAGCAGGAGCGTGGCTCTTGGTAACCATAGGCAACCATGAATCCCTATTAGCTATTTGTGCTATATTTGTAAGGCACATTCCGGCCACTAACTGGGTAAACAGGAAAATGTGCTTTAAAGGTTTTCTTGCGTGGTAAAATTGTCTCCCTTTTTTTTCTCCTTTCTTGCAGAATGACCAGTCCATGGGTGAGATGCAGATAATCGGAGGTGATGATCTTTCAACACTGGCTGGAAAGGTTTGTTAATGTAGCTGTGCTCAGACTGCCTTGATGTCTGGGGGCATCGGTGACCTGCATTTCAGGTCAGCACTCACAGGACATTTCAGACACTCTCCCGGGTTTTCCAATTCATACAAATGGCTGTGTGAATCCTTTTAATGATCTCCCCTTTCTAAAACACTCTTTTTAGAATGCTTCCAAGACACCATGCAGACCAAATCTTTCTTCTCCAAGCTTCCTTCCAATCTTATTTCAGACAGCAAAACCCCTTTGCCCACCTTGTTCTAATCCTTTTCTACTCATCTTTCCAGGCACCTTCTGAAAAGGAAGCTTTCCCTTTATTTATTCATCTGCCTTTTTTTTCTCATTCATCCTCCGCACCTAGGCTCTTCAGTAAGACATTTACACAGGTTCGTTGACATGTACAAAATCTTGGGAGGGAAGAGAAAAGGACCTCTTAAGAGCGCATTTTCAGCACTTTGCCTTTTTTTCTATTAAAAAGAATGTAAACTATTAGATAATAGGAAGAACACCTCCAGTTTTAACTTGGAGTTCCAAATCTGCCAGTGCTTAATAATTAAGTGAAAAGACTGTTTAGATTCTGACATAAATACATAAACTGGAAAGAAGGGTTGTTTCCTAACGAAAATGATGTTACTTGAAATGCAAGTTTGCTGTGAATAAAAGCAATCCGGAATTTGTTTTTGTTCAGCAGTACTGACCTAGCTTGTATCCCTTATCCCTGAACAGCTTGGCTTTCTAAGTAAAATGGATTAATCTATTACACAAGCTTAATCTCTCATACTTGTGGTTGTTATTGTTATGCAATGCCTGGGTAGGAAAAAAATAGCAGCCACATTTAATAAAAATATGTGTAATAATCTTAGGATCGCTATAGAGCCACAAGGACTTTTTTTTTTAGACAGAGTCTCACTCTGTCCCTAGGTTGGAGTGCAGTGGCAGGATCTCAGCTCACTGCAGCCTCCACCTCCTGGTTTCAAATGATTCCCCTGCCTCAGCCTCCCAAGTAGCTGGGATTACAGGCACCTGCCACCATGCCCGGGTAATTTTTGTATTTTTAGTAGAGATGGGGTTTCACCACATTGGACAGGCTGGACTCAAACTCCTGACCTCAAGTGATCCACCTGCTTTGGCCACTCAAAGTGGAGCCACAAGGACTCTGACTACAAAACAGCATACTTCCCTCTACTCTGAAGACAGCATAGTAGATTCATGTGTTAAATGGCTATCCAGCAGTAAATTGTGTTCCATAAAAATTGGAATTAACCTGCTGATGTTAATGCATCACTAAGCCACCATTTGATGTTACTGTTACATTGGTACCTGAAACAACATCCTAGAAAGCTAAAATACTAAAAGTAATTTCCAGAAATTCATAAGTTTTAACGACCCTGGATTGGTCTTTAGCACATCATTTTAGGATTTTATTGTAGGACATTTCCTTACAGGTTTATTACACAAAAGAAATAGTTTACCTTGTGCTTTTGCTGTGGAGTCTGTCAAAGTGACAACTCTAAGATTCCTAAATGAATGCCAAGAAGAAATTTGCACGTAGACGGTGGGGCATGGTGGCTCATGCCTGTAATCCCAGCACTTTCAGAGGCCGAGGTGGGCAGTTCATTTGAGATCGAGAGTTCGAGACCTGCCAGGCCGAAATAGCAAAACCCTGTCTCTCCTAAAAATACGAAAATAAGCCAGGTATGGTGGTGCACACCTGTAATCCCAGCTACTCGGGAGGCTGAGGAGGAGGATCACTTAAGCCCAAGAGTTAAGGCTGCAGTGAGCTATGATTGCACCAGTGCACTCCAGCCTGGGCGACAGAACAAGACTCTGTCCCTTAAAAAATAATAATAATAATCTCTATATCCATACCTTGTTTCCACTAGAGTCCTTTCCACAAGTTGCAATGTTTACCTTAGGGCTTTTTATTTGCCTGTCTGCCCGACCAGGAAGTCAGCATGCAGTGGGCAGAGACCATACCTGGTCCATAACAAATTGGAATAAATATTTGGTGACTGAACAAGTGGATGGTCCTCTTATGTGGAAATTAGAAAGAAGTCTTCGATTAAGAGAGGACAGGGCAGAGGGAAATGGTAAATAAACCCACCTGATCACACCCAAGGATACACCCACCAGCTGGTTAAGTTGAGAGGTGGAGAGAAAGGTGCTGAGTGAGGGAAGAGCGCCCTCTTTGTTGAGGCAGGAGGGCTTCCTCACAGGAGACTCAAGGGGGACTGAGGAAGTGAATGCAACACAGCTGAGCTGGAGCAGTGAAAAAAATTTCACTTAGCTTTTAAAATTTCCTTTTCCTTAAAAAAGATAAAGGCCTTCCAATATGCCTTGGCATAATACCAAATAACCACCAGAAGTAGCCAGAGCCCAGTTTGAACATCACAGTCGTAAGCATTTTAGAAAGTATTTCTGGCATGAGTCAATGGATCATGTAGGTAGAGGCAACGTATTGTTTGTGGAGTTTTTCAGCTATAGGGGAACTATTAAAATCCATTTGTTCCTATTCGATAGGTAATAAAAATCATTAGTTGTCACTGGGCTTGGGAAACTTAAATACCCATTACAGCCCTGGGGAAGGGTTTTAGGTCTCATAGAGTGAGTTTGTTAGCATTTAAGTTATAGTTGCTGCCTTAGAATAGTAGGCTGCTACAATGACTTCTTTGGGTAGCCATTTTCATAAGAAATAAAATACAATATATGAGTAAGGTTGAAAAAAAAAAAAAGATAAAGGCCTTCATATGACCCACCCTGTTCATTCATTCTTCATTCAGCCTCTCCATGAAAGGTTATCAATTAAATTAGATAGAAAAAATAAGACACACTATTCAATGGCAATGTAGAGTGACCATGGTTAACAGCAATATGTTGTATATTTCAAAGTAGCTAGAAGACTTGAAATGTTCCCAACACATAGAAATGATAGACGGTCAAGGCAGTGGCTCCCCCAAATACCCTGACCTGCTCATTGCATATTCTGTGCATGTAACTCCATAAATACATAAAACATTGTGTATCAATGAAAAAATAAAATTTTAAAAATAAGAATTGGCAAGATTTTATAAATATATTTTAGAGGCTCTCCAAAATCTTTCCATCATGCAGAATATACACTAGCTGGAAAAAAATGTAAAAGGAAAAGGCACCCAACAATTAGTGGGTACTTGTTTTAATGGGTGTAGAAGAAAGTCTGAAACTGCAATAAATACCTCCACTGGATGAAAGGATTGTTGAGGCCAGGAGTTTGAGACCAGCCTGGGCAACATAGTGAGACTGCGTCTCTACAAAAGAAATTGAAAATTTAGCCAGGCATGGTGGTGCATGCCTGTAGTCCCAGCTACTCAGGAGGCTAAGGTGAGTGGATCACTTGGGCTCAAGAGGTTGAGGCTGCAGTGACTTCTCCTTTCTCCTGTAGTCGTAATAGAATTTGTCAGTCATTCAGTAAACTTACATTTAAAGTACGTTTATCATCGTGTTATTACTCTGCCAGGAGTTTGTTCCCAGGAATACACCTTCTCTTATTTAATGCTTGGCACTCTAAGAAGAGTCCCATACATCTTTCCACACAAGACTCTTTCCTTGGGTTTAATGAAATCCAAAGAATGAAGGATTCCTTAGGATTCAGATAGTCTTAGAGAGAGGAGGGTGAGCTTTTGCCTGGAATAGAAGGGTTTGTGACTAACACAGAAGAGAGGGGAAGGGTCCCCCGTGGCAACACTTGATCCCCAAGCCTCAGGGTACTCCTCCGTAGCTATCACTGTCATCTACCCAAAACCAACAATCATTCCCTCCAAATAAATTTCAAAAACCATTAAGCCAGCCAGGCACAGTAGCTCACGCCTATAATCCCAGCAGTTTGGGAGACTGAGGCGGGTGGATCACTTGAGGTCAGGAGTTTGAGATCAGCCTGGCCAACATGGCAAGACCCTGGTCTCTACTAAAAATACAAAAATTAGCCGGATGTGATGGCACACACCTCTAATCCCAGCTGAGGCAGGAGACTCACTTTAACCCGGGAGGCACAGGTTGCAGTAAGCCAAGATTATGCCACTACACTCCAGCCTGGGCGACAGAGCAAGACCCTGTCTTAAAAAAAAAAAAAGAAAAAAAAAATTAAACCCACAAAAACCCCACCAAAATTTAATACAATACCACAACCTATCCCCCACCAATAATTAGCCCTAATCCTTCATAAATAGGTGACAGCTTCAAAGAAAATTCCACAAAGCCTACAACAAGAATAATACTTACTAAAAATAAAAATATGGAATGGGGTAAGTGGGAAAAGAGTAAGATCACTGGACAGGAGTGGACCAGCATGACTGAAGGAAATTAATCAAAAACGGGAAAGTAGTAGGGAAAAAAAAAAAAGAAAAATGAAAACACGGGATTTGCTGTGTAGAATACATTGAAAGTCCCAATGAAGAGTTGAACTTGCTCAGCAAAGCAAACAAGAGACACAAAAGTATTTGAGCAGAGATGACATCATGGAGCTGTGTTTCAGGAAAATGAAACTGACAAGAGGGAAGAAGGGCTGAAAGAGGGGAGAGAGCAGTTTGGAGGCCAGGTGGGCGGAGCCTGCAGGAGCACTTGAACTACAAGAGCCAAGTTAGGGTGGAAGAGAAGGAATCCTGGCATCAAAAGGAGACGTGACAGAGTTAAATGAAGGAGGGAGGGCTAGAAAGGATTTTTTAAAATTAAATTTGTGTATGAAAGAACTCTGTAAAACATGGGGACATGGCTCACCTACATAATCTTGTCATGCTGTGAGTTAGAGGCATTATGAACATAACTGTATAATACTTCTGGAGCCCTTGAAGACATGGGATTAAAATATTTAGAAGAAAAGGAGACGCTACACAGCCACCCCACTCTCTCTCTCTCTCTCTCTCTCCCCCCCTCCCTCTATCTCTGGCTTTCTTTTCTTTCTTTCTTCCATTTCTTTCTCCCTTTCTTTCCTTTTTTTAAATAAAAAATGTTTTGCTTTGAACCCCGAGAAACTACCTTTCTTTTTTTTCTTTCTTTTTTTGTTATCTTTCTTTCTCTCTTCCTTTCTCTCTTTTTCTTTTTTTTTTTTTTTTTTTTTTTTTGCTTTTTATTAAATTCCTTTCTCTCTCTTCCTTTCTCTCTCCTCTTTTCTTTCTCTCTCTCTCTCTCTTTCTCTCTCTCTCTCTTTCTTTTCTTCCAAGGAAAGGAAGCTCACACGGGAAGCTGTCTGAGTCATGGTTCTAAATAGGTCATTGCTGTTGAATAAAGTGAGCCCTCAATGATCAAGTTAAATGGCCTCTTCAGTTCATGACGTTAAAAGCATTTTATTTGGTGTGTTTAAGCCGTCTACACACTGTACTCTCTGACTGATTTTTTTTTCCAAAGTTGATTTCATACTGGCACTTCATAAAATGTGTGTATCTATTAAAGCAAGATTTTATTCATATTCACGAGAAACCTCTGAAAGGGTGGAATAAAACAAAATGCATGGAAACAGACACAAATCTGGCAACATGAAAACACAGATGTGCAGGTTAAGCCCAAGATTTTGGGACACATGCCCCTCAAATCTGCCCTCAAATAAGTTTTTCTTTTTTCTTTTTTTTTTTTTTTTTTGAGGCAGAATCTTGCTCTGTCGCCCAGGCTGGAGTGCAGTGGTATGATCTCAGCTCACTGCAACCGCCACCTCCCAGTTTCAAGCAATTCTCCTGCCTCAGCCTCCTGAGTGGCTGGGATTACAGGAGTGCACCACCACACCCAGCTAATTTTTGTATGTTTTAGAAGAGATGGGGTTTCACCATGTTGGTCAGGCTGGTCTCGAACTCCTGACCTCAAGTGATCCACCCTCCTCAGCCTCCCAAAGTGCTGGGATTACAGGAGTGAACCACTGTACCCAGCCTAAGATTCTAATTAAATGCCAGAATGAAGCATCAGAACCTGCCAAAAGTTCCCCCTTGGCTGCCTTAACTGTTTAAATCATTCTTTTTTTTATTGCATCTGACTAAGCTGAGAACAATAATGGAAAGACTCACTGACTGATGATTCTGGAAATTTTGTGAATTTATCACATAAAATGAAATGCTAAACTACATTCCCTTTTCCATGGGGTTTATATTCACATTCCTGCTCATTCTCCACATCCACATTACAGCTCATTGTCACTGCTGCCATTGCTCTTGATTAGTATGACCACAGCCACCAAACTACGCTGCTGCAGATGAGACAGTGTGGTGTGCAAATCACTGTGTGCTCTAAAATGCTAGAAGTAGGAATAACCTACTTAAGAACATCATGTTGATTTGTGCAATTCTTTCCTCCCTTCTTTTCTTCTTTCTTCCTTTCTTTTTCTTTTTTGTTAGGAACCCCCTTGTGATTAGTTTTGATCAGAATCATGCAACAGCAAAGAAAGCACACTCCAGAGATTCCTCATAGAGTTTTTGCCTGCAGCTCCTAGGCTGCAGATTTTACTGGCTTTCTGGGAGGAAATGAGCTAGGTGTGATGAGATGACTAAGACAGTAACTGGCAAACATCTCAGATGCAGTGATCAGAGTTATCAGATTGGAAGTGTGTAGGAGGCACAGTGTGTACTGAGAAAAGAAGTTGCCCACTCAAAAAACGCGAGTTTTAGGAAATTGCTTAGTGCAAAATTAAAAGCAATAGACATTGATGGCAGCTTGGTTAAGGAGGAATTGCAGATTGTTAAGGAAAAATGGAGGGGATGAATCAGAAATACAATGAACTAGAGAAAGTGAAAGAAATGAAGTTAAAATTGTTGATTCACTACACAAGTATTTCTTGAGCACCTACTAGATGCCAGTCTCCATGTTATTTTTGTTGTTGTTCTGTTTTGTTTTGTTGAGACAGAGTCTCACTCTGTCACCCAGGCTGGAGTGCAGTGGCACAATCTCAGCTCACTGCAACCTCCACCTCCCAGGTTCAAGCAATTCTTGAGCCTCAGCCTCTCAAGTAGCTGGGACTACAGGCATGCGCCACCATGCCTGGCTAACTTTTATATTTGTAGTAGAGACAGAGTTTCACCATCTTGGCTAGGATGCTCTCGAACTCCTGGCCTCAAGCAATCTGCCCGCCTTGGCTTCCCAAAGTGCTGGGATTACAGATGTGAGCCATCACACCCAGCCTCCATGTTATATATTGATTATATAAAGATAAATAATTTTGGCTCCTTAGCTCTTTTACCTAATCTTAGGCACAGCCATATCTCAGAGTTATTGTGGATTTGGTTTCAGACCACTACTATAAAGAGAGCCACACAAATTTTTTGTTTTTTCAGTGCGTATAAAACTTATGTTTATACTGCATGGTAGTCTACTAAGTGTGCAATAACATTATGTCTAAAAAATAAGTCACATAACTTAATGAAAAAATACTTCATTGCTAAAAAAAAAATGCTAATGATCATCTGAGCCTTCAGTGAGTCATCATCTTTTTGCTGGAGGAGAGTCTTGCCACGATGTTGATGGCTGCTGACTCATCAGGCTGGTGGGTGCTTCAGAAGGTTGGGGTGGCTGTTGCAATTTCTTAAAACAAGACAATAATGAAGTTTGCTGCTTAGATTGACTCTTCCTTTCATGAAAGATTTCTCTGCAGATGGTGATGCTGTTTGATAACATTTTACCCACAGTAGAACTTCTTTCAAAATTGAAGTTAATCCTCTCCAGCCGTGCTACTGCTTTATCACTAAGTATATATAATATTTTAAGCCCTTTGTTGTCATTTCAACAATGTTCATGGCATCTTCGCCAGGAGTAAATTCCATCTCAAGAAACCACTTTCTTTGCTCATCCATAACAAGCAACTCCTTATCTGTTCAAGTTTGATCATCAGATTACAGCAATTCACTCACATCTTCAGGCTCCACTTCTAATTAGGTTCTCTTGCTATTGCCACCACATCTGCAGGTACTTCCTCCATGAAAGTCTTTTTTGTTGTTGTTGTTGTTGTTTTGAGACAAGTTGTCGCTCTGTCGCCCAGGCTGGTGTGCAGTGGCATAGTCATGGCTCACCGCAGCCTCGACCTCCCCAGGCTCAGGTGATCCTCCCACCTCAGTTTTTGTAGAGACAGGGTTTTGCCATGTTGCCCAAGCTGGTCTCAAACTACTAAGCTCAAGCAATCCACCTACCTCGGCCTCCCAAAGTGCTAGGATTACCTGCAGCAGCCACCACCCTCGGCCTCTCCACTGAAACTTTCAGCCCCTCAAAGTCAGGCATGAGGGTTGGAATCAACTTCTTCCAAACCCCTATTCATGTTGATATTTTGATCTCCACTTATGGATGATGAATGCTCTGAATAGCATCTAGAATGGTGGATCTTCAGGTTTTCAATTTACTGTACCCAGATCCATCAGAGGAATCACTATCTATGGGCAACTATCACCTTACAAAATCTATTTCTTAAATAATAAGACTTGAAAGTCTAAATGACTCTATGGGCTGCAAAATGGATGTTGTGTTAGCAGGCATGAAAATAATCTCCTTGTAAACATCTCCATCAGAGCTCTTGGGTGACCAGGTAGATGGTTAATGAGCATAGCATTTTGAAAGGAATCTCGTTTTCTGCACAGTAGGTCTCAAGAGTGGCCATAAAATATTCATTTCAATAAACCATGCTCTAAGCAGATGTGCCTGTATAAACAGGCTTTGCTGTGGACTTTGCTCCACAGGCAAAGTCAATTTCACATCATTCTTAAGCACCCTAGCAGTTTTGGAATGGTAATTGAGCATTGGCTTCAACTTAAAGTCACCAACTGCATTAGTCCCTAAAAAGAGTCAGTCTAGGTGGGGCACGGTGACTCACGCTTATAATCCCAGCACTTTGGGAGGCCAAGCGGGTGGATCACCTGAGGTCAGGAGTTCGAGACCAGCCTGGCCAACAGGGTGAAACCCCTTCTCTACTAAAAACACAAAAAAAATACCAGGGCATGGAGGCATGTGCCTGTAATCCCAGCTACTTGGGAGGCTGAGGCAGGAGAATCGCTTGAACCCAGGAGGCAGAGGTTGCCGTGAGCCGAGATCATGCCACTGCACTCCAGCCTGGGCAACAGAGCAAGACTCTGTCTCAAAAGAAATAAAATAAAAATAAAACAAATAGTACATTAAAGATCACTGATCCCAGATCACCATAACCACAATGACAATGAAAATGTTTGAAATATTGCAAGAAGTTCCAGAATATGACACAGAGACACAAAGCGAGCACACGCTGTCAGCAAAACGACACCAATACATGTGCTCAACACAGGGTTGCTGCAAACCTTCAATTTAAACACACACACACACACACACACACACACACACACAGAGTCTCTGCAAGATGCAATAAAGAGAAATTTGCGAGACCAAGAGGGGTGGATCACCCGAGGTCAGAAATTCAAGACCAGCCTGGCCAACTTAGTGAAACCCCATCTCTACTAAAAACACAAAAATTATTCATGCATGGTGGCACACACCTGTAATCCCAGCTACTCGGGAGGCTGAGGCAGTAGAATCACTTGAACCCAGGAGGCAGAGGTTGCAGTGAGCCAAGATTGTGCCATTGCACTCCAGCCTGGGCAATAGAGTAAGACTTTATTACAAAAAAAAAAAAAAGAGAGAAGTATAAAAAACAAGGTATGCCTATACAGCAAAAGAGACTGTTCTAAATTAAAAGAGAAAGATCCAATCCATGGTAGAGGTTGGACAAACCAGCTACAAAGGCCATTTTAAGGAAAACTGGGGAAATTTGAATATATAGTAGGCTTTATATGATGTTAAGAAATTACCATCATTTTTGTTGGATGTTATAATATTTTGGCTATACATAATAAAGAATGCCATGATAGCTTTAATCTATTTTAAAGCACAGAAATATTTTTAAATACTTCAAACAGTTAAGCATGTATCAAAAATTTAGGAAGTCTTTAGACTTTTCTGGTTTTCAAGCATTCTATAATGTTTTATATTTATATATTATAGAAAGTACAAACTTTCTTTGACAGGTATATATTTATACATAAGGAAATATATGCACTTTCTATGATAAGAATGAATACACAGCTGGACACGGTGGCTCACACCTGTAATCCTAGCACTCTGGGAGGCTGAGAAGCGAGGATCACTTGAGGCTGGGAGTTCAAGGTTACACGGAGCTGTGATCGAGATCCTGTCTCTAAAAAAGAAAAAGAAAATTTAAAAATATGCATTTATACTTAAACCCTTTTTAAGAAACAAGCAACCTGAAAGTCAATAAATGATTTAAATATGTTTTTAAGTACAGAAATAGCTATATGAAACGTGACAAAATCTATTTTTTAGAAATAAAAAAGTAACAATCAGAAAAACAGCTAAAAGAGTTAAAAGTGACTGTCTCTGGGAAACAAAATTGGAAGTGAACAGAGGTGAAGTGATGGAGGGATGTTTTTCTTTTAAAAACCTTTCAATCTACTTTATTTATTTATTTATTTATTTATTTATTTATTTATTTATTTTGAGATGGAGTCTTACTCTGTTGCCCAGGCTGGAGTGCAGTGGCGCCACCTCAGCTCGCCGCAACCTTCACCTCCCAGGTTCACGCAATTCTCCTGCCTCAGCCTCCCAAGTGGCTAGGACTATAGGCATGCGCCACCATGCCCAGCTAATTTTTATATTTTTTGGTACAGAAGGGGTTTCAAGATACTGGTCAGGCTGGTCTCGAACTCCTGACCTCAGATAATTTGCCTGCCTCGGCCTCCCAGAGTGCTGAGATTACAGGTGTGAGCCACAGCGCCTGGCCTCAAACTATTTTAAACATGTGTATGCATTACCTTGATTTGAAAATGTATTTGAATAATTGTGACAGTGTCTCTCAATATCATTATTCATCCAAATGCTACTTCCCACCTACCACTATATCCTAGAATTAAAGGAAATCTTTTCAAAGAAGACTCTATTGTTTTGCAAGGTTCTGTACTATCAAAAAAATGTTTAATTACATTCAATGCATGCACTCTACTTAATTAGGCAGGAATGCAGACTAACACATTTTAGAAAGGTTTTTCTTTATAAAGTTGAAACAAAAAGAGATTGTGAGCCAGAAAATTAAATGAACCACAACATTCTCCAAGTATTCGGGTTGGTTTATAGGTCTGATTGGTAAGCCTCAATCAAACTAAAAATGCACATCTCAAGCAACTACTGCAAATTGGCCATTAAGATTATAGCAACTTGTGTTCAAAAGACCAAGGGGACTCCCCTGGCAGCATGACTCTTGTAGTTTTTGTTACAGAGGGGTTTCAATATACTAAAATATATTGAAAGAGTGGTGCCTTGCTTCAAAAATAGACAAAATAATCTTATGTATTTCCATAAAATTAAGATTTTCAATGGATTTAATGAATAAAAATGTCATCCCTGACAGAAAAACACTTCCAAGAAGATATTTTCACATAAGAATGCATTTGACATATGGTGCAAAGTTAACAGAGTTGTTGGTTGGTTGGTTTGGTGGGTGGGTGGTTAACATTTTTATTAATTAAATCTTGCATTAAACATAAGTAAGTTATCTAATGTGTAGTACTTGATCTGATTTTTTTTTTTCTTTTGAGATGGAGTCTTACCTGTCACCCAGGCTGGAGTGCAGTGGCGCAGTCTTGGTTCACTGCAACCTCCACCTCCCGGGTTCAAGTGATTCTCCCACCTCAGCCTCCTGAGTAGCTGGGATTACAGGCACCTACCACCACACCCAGTTAATTTTTGTATATTTTAGTAGAGACGGAGTTTCACCAAGTTGGCCAGGCTGGTCTTGAACTCTTGACCTCAGGTGATCCACCCACCTCGGCCTCCCAAAGTGCTGGGATTACAGGCGTGAGCCACTGTGCCAGGTCATGATTCTTAAAGTATTGTATAAATCATAGAGATAAATGAAAAGTCATCTAAAGAAAGAAAAACACCATTACATTGAAAGAATAGTCTCACCATTTAGTAAATTGGGATGGCATATTAACACAGTCATATTTTAATTTGGTGGGGCAGCATTGACATGTCACTCCTAATCCAATTAATCAGTCAGTTTTAACTCAGTAATAAGTTTAATCAGTTGTTATTGCTTTATTCAACAAATAATTATTGAGCACTTATATGCAGGCATTATGCTAGTTTCTGGCAATACGGTAGGAATTGAGACAAACATGATCCCCACCTCATGGCGATTAGAATATAGTGGGGAAGACATATCAAACAAGAAATTAAAATGTAGTACAATCATCGTGTATTAGTCCTTCCTCACACTGATATAAAGAAATACCTGAGACTGGGTAATTTATAAAGAGAAAAGGTGTAGGTGGCTGTCAGTTCCACAGGCTGTATAGGAAGCATGATGCTGGCATCTGTTCTGCTTCTGGGGAGGCTTCAGGAAACTTAAAATTATGGCAGAAGGCAGCCGGGTGTGGCGACTCGTGCCTGTAATCCCAGCACTTTGGGAGGCCAAGAAGGGCAGATCACTTGAGCTCCTAAGTTTGAGACCAGCCTGGCCAACATGGTAAAACTCCATCTCTACTGAAAATACAAAAACTAGCCAGGCGTGGTGGTGCACACCTGTAATCCCAGCCATGTGGGAAGGTGAGGTGGGAGAATCGCTTGAACCCGGGAAGCGGAGGTTACAGTGAGCAGAGATCGCACCACTGCACTGCAGCCTGGGTGACAAAGTGGGACGCTGTTTCAAAAAAAAAAAAAAATTATAGCAGAGGCAAAGGGAGAGCAGCACTTCACATGTCTGGAGATAGACATGGAGCAAGAGAAAGAGGGGGAGGTGTCATACATCTTTTTTTTTTTTTTTTTTTTTTTTTTGAGGCGGAGTCTCGCTCTGTCGCCCAGGCTGGAGTGCAGTGGCGCGATCTCGGCTCACTGCAAGCTCCGCCTCCCAGGTTCCCGCCATTCTCCTGCCTCAGCCTCCCGAGTAGCTGGGACTACAGGCGCCGCCACCACGCCCGGCTAATTTTTTGTATATTTAGTAGAGACGGGGTTTCACTGTGTTAGCCAGGATGGTCTCGATCTCCTGACCTCGTGATCCGCCCATCTCGGCCTCCCAAAGTGCTGGGATTACAGGCTTGAGCCACCGCGCCCGGCCAATACATCTTTAAACAACCAGATTTCAGGGCAACTCACTATCAGGACACCACCACCAAGGGACGTGATGCTAAACCATTCATGAGACCCACCCCCGTGATCCAGTCACCTCCCACCAGGTCCCGCCTCTAGCACTGAGGATTACGTTTCAGCATGATATTTGGGCAGGACCACAAATCCAAACCATATCACAGTGTTCTTAGGGAAGAGGTAGAGGAATGCCTTGAGACCTTGTTGCAAGGAATCTAACCATCTCACTAAAAATACACACCAGGCACCTCCCAGCCCTTTCTCTAGCCTACCCTCTTCATCTAGGTTGGCAATCCAAGAGGAAATCCTGAGTCCCCAGGGATTTTGGTGGTCGTGCAAGAGTAAGGCTGTCACAGCTGAACCCATGATGCATTTACCAAGCACAATCTCCGTTAGTGATGCGGTTCATGTTGCATTGTTTTCCTGGGAAACTCTTAACAGGCTTTGCCTCCCAGGTGGGGGTGGGAGGCCCTTGGCAGAATTACTGAGAAGGGATGACTTTATGGAGAGCTCGTCAGACAGGTCTAACATAAGCTTGCTTCTAACCTAAATATAGATACTAACATTGCATCACCAACTAATTCCGGAGGACCTGTTAAAATGAATCTGGAAAACCTAGATCACCTCTAGTCCTTTGAATTAGATGGATGGGGAAGGACTGTCTGAGCAAATTGTGAAATTCTAACTATAAGCAAAAAAATGTGTATGTATCCTGTGAGTCAGATTGGCATCGCATTCTAAAATACAGGTTTTGTTTATTTCAGAATGTTCTTATTGTTGAGGTAAGCTGGCATTTCCTTTCCATACTTGGAGGTTGAAAGACTCTAATGGTGAGTTTTAAACTGCACACCTTGTTATCAAATTGACCAAGGATTTCTTGAGCTCCCACTGGGTGCATGCTCTCCAAATTTAATGAATACGGGCCAAATAGCATCCCTGATTTCAAATAATGTAGAATAAGAGCTTGGCAACAATATTTGTGGACGACTTTGTCCTTTTTGTGTATCCAGTTCCACGTATCTCTGTGTTGATTCTTATACTTCTTTGTGAATCAGACAAGTTTAAAGAAGAGGAAACTAGCTCACCAAACCAAATTCATTTCACAGTGAAACCAAGGTTAGAACTCTGTTTACCCTGAATTCAGTGTTTTTGCTAAGGACCTCTGACGATTTTGAGAATTCTCAAATACTTTCAGCATCAAAATCATAAACACAATCAATTAAAAATGGTGAGCTATGGGGAAAGCTATGGTTTTGGGTTTTTTTGGTTTTGTTTTGTTTTGTTTTACGTTTGTTTTCCTGTTAAAAAAGAGAACGTGGGATCCCTATGGCAGTAGTGGACTAATACAGCAAATGGCCACGTTTCCTTCAGGAGCACGCTCGTCTCATCAAACAGCAAAAAATTCAGGGGAGCTATTTTCAACCTTTTGTTACACAATTGCCTGTGTGCGCCATGTGTATCTGGAGTTCTTGCTCAGTATAACCCATGGAGCAGACCCTCTCACCAAATGAATTGCCCAAGCCTGGTTACATTCAGACCTGTTGTTTTGATAATCAGCTCGTGACAGCTGATTCCTGTCCTTAGGACAATAAATCGCGGCTGCCCATTCTCCTCTAATTGTGCAGCAGCTCATCAGCGGAGATGAGCCCGAGCTCACTGCAGCCGTGGACCCTCAGAATTCACAGGCTGTCACCAGCTGCTGTCCAGACACCTCTCACTTCCCAGCCATAGAATGCCCTATTGAGTGGGGGAGGACGAGGGGGAGGCATTTATCCATTCAGTGTATTCAGATGTACATATCCATGAAAATTCATGTGCCTTGTATTGTGTTACATAACCTCAGGGCCAAATTTAGTCCTTGAATGTGCATACGCGAGTCCAAATGTACTCAATGAGGAGTCCCACATGCTGTCCAAAGGCTAAATTTGGCCCTTCAACACAGCTAAAGGATTCAAGGAGGAAAGAGTCTCCGGTAGATTCCCCAAAACTCAGCTTCCAGAAAGAAGTGCCTGTCTAAATAAAACATAACCCACTCCTCCTCCTCCTTTGGCTCCAAATTGGATGGCATTTTTAATTACGATGCATTATTAATCAGGAGTATCGCCCTGGATGAAAAGTCTGTTGTGCTGCTCAGATGCACTTTGTTGAATTTATCTGTCCTTTCTGCAAAGGATGTCGTCGGAACTGGGAGGACCATGAAAGCACTACTCAGCAATATAGAGAAATACAAGCCCAACATGGTTAAGGTAGCCAGGTGAGTTGGACATTCATAGCATGGTGATTTCTGGTTTTCCAAGCAAGACCAAAAGGTATGCTAACACAGGATGCTCTTTCCAAACAGTATAATATATTCCAATCTAGTGACCTTTTCCCCTGGGGTATTACAGTTTGACCACACTGAAAAGCAGCCCTTGACTGCTAGCCTGAGAGAAGAAAGGGAAGACGACGTGCTTCGCCATGTTTCTGAGTTCCTCTTTACTGAGCCTCCATTAGCTGTTTCCAGGAGCAGCTGGATGAACCCCCATGCAATTGCTCTTCTCCCTTCATTTTTTTGTTTGTTTGTGTTGAGACACAGCCTTTCTCTGTCACCCAGGCTGAAGTACAGTGGCATAATCTCAGCTCACTGCAACCTCTGCCCTCTGAGTTCGAACAATTCTCATGCCTCAGCTTCCCAAGTAGCTGGGACTACAGGCGCCCGCCACTGTGCCTAGCTAATGTTTTGTATTTTTAGCAGAGATGAGCTAGGGTTTCACCATGTTGGCCAGGATGGTCTGAACTCCTGACCTCAAGTGATCTGCCTGCCTCAGCCTCCCCAAGTGCTAGGATTACAGGCATGAGCCACTGCACCCAGACCTTTTTTAGAGCAAGAGACAGGGTCTTGCTCTATGATCACAGTAGTGTGATCATAACACACTGTAGCCTCAAACTTCTGGGCTCAAGTGATCCTCCCACCTCAACCTCCTGAGTAGCTAGGTACAGCTACCCCCTATTTTTTGTTTGTTTGTTTTTTTGTTTGAGATGGAGTCTTGCTCTGTCACCCAGACTGGAGTGCAGTGGTGCAGTCTCAGCTTACTGCAACCTCAGCCTCCTGGGTTCAAGTGATTCTCTTGCCTCAGACTCCCATGAAGCTGAGACTACGGATGCATACCACCATGCCCAGCTAATTTTTGTATTTTTAGTAAAGATGTGGTTTCACCATGTTGGCCAGGCTGGTCTCAAACTTATGAGCTCAAGTGATCTGCCCTTCTTGGCCTCCTAAAGTGCTGGAATTATAAGCATGAGCTACCATGCCTGACTGACAGCTACCTTTTTTAAAAGTTTTTTATATTTTATCTATTTTTTGAGACAGGGTCTCACTCTGTCACCTAGGCTGGAGTGCAGTAGTGCAGTCATGGCTCACTGCAGCCTTCAACTCCTGGGCTAAAACAATCCTCCCACCTCAGCCTCCCAAGTAGCTGGGACCACAAGCAGGTGCCACCACACCCAGCTAAATTTTTTATTTTTTTGTAGAGACAGGGGTCTCGCTATGTTGCCCAGGTTGGTCTTGAACCTCTGGGCTCAAGTGATCCTCCCACCTTGTCCTCCCAAAGCACTGGAATTACAGATGTAGGCACTGTGCCTGACCTGCTGTCTTCTTTTTATCCAGAACCGTCTATATAGTGCCACAGTAGCAAAATATGTATTTCAACTACATCTTTTAATGATGCTTGATTCTATTTACAATTCATAGAGATTTGATTGGGTTCACTAAAGCATGTCTTTTTTAATGGTAGTTTGTTGGTGAAGAGAACACCCAGAAGTGACGGCTTTAGACCTGACTGTAAGTGATTTTTAGTTTTTTGTTTGTTTTGTGCTTGTGGTGTTTCCTTTTATCTTTAAGAATCTTTGATTTCCTATTTGATAGCATTGCAAATGGAGTTGAAACTGTATAGGGCTGATAGTCTCACAGATTCCTCATGGTCTCCCCCACCTTGATAGGGAAGACAGAACCCTTTAAAATGAGGGTCTTCAATGTTGTAATTTGCGTCTTTCACAGGAACTCTATTCCGTGCATTGGGTATTTTTATTTGTATGTTTCACACAGCACCTTAACTACAGAGAAGTCAGCTGAAAAGTTTCAGGGAGTAGAGGAAGACCTGATCCCACTGGACTGACTCAGACACTTAGGATCCCTGCCTTGGCCTCTGTTCTCACCAGTCAGACAAGGAGAGGTGCTATGGAGGTTTAAAGGGAGTCTCATGCCATCATCCAGAACTATTACCAGACAGTGCACAATGGTGACCTTTAGCAAGCCTGAATTGTAATGCACAGAAGGGGAAATCTAAGACAGCTCCCCATCACCTCCAAACCAAAGCTCCGAAACACAGAGAATTAGCAGAGCAGGTGTCTCTAGATACCATCTTCACACTCGACTTCAGATGTGTGTTCTGTAGGGCTTCCTCATCGAGTACACTCCTCCCTTCTCCCAACAATAAGCCTAGTTCTAACTCCAGGAAGGATAAACATGCAGCCTGATTATTTATTATTCTAACACTAGAGGCGAATTTTTTTCACTTGCATAGGCAGCCTTCAGCTTGATTTTTATAACTTACATTTGATCCAAAGTCCCTGGGATAATTTGGCTACAGTTCTCTTCAGCAAGCTGAACAAACATTAGCGAAAGAGAAGCACAGTATGGATGGGTGACATGCCAGCGACATTTAGCCAGTGACTCTACATTCTAAAAACAAGTTTCATTCCTGTGCTGGATGTGTTAACTCTAGACCATGTCAATTCTGGGCAGAGAGACCCAATCGCATGTTCCCATCTATTACTAGTATCAAAGGTATAATCTGGATGTAGTGAAGGTTGCTTGAGGTTACTTAGCAGAAATTGTCTAACAAAATAGTACAGGATACTCACTGTATAGATAAGATTTTAACTGAAGTTGAAAAACATTCACTTCAAACATATCTGATTAATGACAAATTTCTTATATCACTTATAATAACAGCAATAAAATAATAGCAGCTAACACTAGGAAGAGGTTGTGATGTGCCACGCACTGTTCTAAGAGCTATACAGAGATTAGCTCCTTTCATCCTCACAATAGCTCTCTAAAGGTAGGAGTTGTTATTATACCCATTTTACAGATGAGGAAATCAAGCACAGCAAGCTTAAATAGCTTGCCAAAGTCATGTAGCTGTGAGTGTCAGACCAGTATTAAGCCCAGGCAATCTGGTTTCAGTCAGTGCCCTGACTCTTCCACTACATCTGCAAGTAACATCTGCTATGGCAAATGTAAATGTGGGAGCTGCCCGCATTTACCAGTTAAGGATAGGTCACTCTGATTCATGACTGTCCTGCTGATCCATCATCCTTTTATTCTATGACATCTCAAGGTTTGGCCTTCTAAATAGGCTTTGGGCTCTCATTTTCCCAGTGTGAGTTGCCCTGCCTAATGGAAGGATTGCATTGCTCCCTGTCAAGTCATTATTACAACCCTGGTTACAAACAGGGTTTCTTGAGATTTGCTCATATTATTATTATTTTTTTTTTTTTTGAGACAGAATCTGACTCTGTCACCCAGTGCAGTGGCGCGATCTCGGCTCACTGCAACCTCTGCCTCCCAGGTTCAAGTGATTCTCCTGCCTCAGCCTCCCAAGTAACTGAGACTACAGGCACATGCCACCACGCCTGGCTAATTTTTGTATTTTTAGTAGAGACGGGGTTTCGCCATGTTGGCCAGGCCAGTCTTGGACTCCTGATCTCAGGTGATCCACCCACCTAAGCCTCCCAAAGTGCTGGGATTACAAGTGTGAGCCACTGCACCCCACCTTTTTTTTCTTTTTGAGATGGGATCTCACTTTGTTGCCTAGGCTGGTCTCGAACTCCTGGCCTCGAGTGATCTTCCTGCCTCAGCCTCCTGAATAGCTGGGACTGCAGGCTCACGCCCAGCTTCATATTCTTTTAGCTAGCTCAGAATCTCTGTTCCTTCTTTCTCTCTGGATTTACGAGGCTTTGTACTTTGTGTTCCTTTCTCCTGATTGATTCTTTCTTTTATGCTCAGTGTCACTGCTGACCTCTTCTGCTCTCACTTCTCCTCTCTGATTCTTTTTTTCAAGAAACTCTGCAGTTTGGAGGAATCAAGCAGGCTTCCTAGCAAGGGACTGCATAACGCACCCCCCTAGTAAATAAGCCCCTCACCTCCCGTACTTACTTTCCTAGCAAGGGACTCCGTAATGTAACCCCCTAGAAAATAAGTACCTCCAGTCCTTTCTGTGAGCAGGAACCAGTTGTTTTCTTGTGAAAGCATCGTTGGTCACAGTCACTGTGGAGATAACTTTGCCTGGGCTATAAGCCCACTGGCTATACCCAAGTACAGTTTCATTAAAAGTAAGCAAATAAATCTCTCACCTATATTACTGTAATAAACAAACTTGTAAGTTTCCAAAACACTGAAAAAAATTTGAAAATCATTGGACCGTGCACCTTTATTCTGTTTCAAGACCTCTGAAGAAGGAGAGCTATTGTCTGTTCCTTAAGAATTCTCTCCAATAAGTATCAGCCAGGCATAGTTGTGCATGCCTGTAGTCCCAGCTACTCAGGAGGCTGAGGTAAGAGGATCACCTGAGCCTGTGGAGGTAGAGGCTGCAGTGAGCCATGATCACACCACTGCACCTCTGCCTGGACGACAAAGTGAGACCCTTTCTCAAAAAATAGCCAGGTTCAGTGGCCCATGCCTATAATCCCAGCACTTTAGGAGACTGAGGCAGATGGATCACTTGAGGTCAGGAGTTCGAGACCAGCCTGGCTAACATGGTGAAACCCCATCTCTATTAAAACTACAAAAATTAGCCAGGCATGGTGGCACACGTCTGTCTTCCCAGCTACTCGGGAAAATGAACCCAGGAGAATTGTGTGAACCCTGGAGGTGGAGGTTGCAGTAAGCCAAGATTGTACCACTGCACTCCAGCCTGGGTGACACAGCGAGACTCGATCTCAGACAAAAAAAAAAAAAAAGAATCCTTTCTGATAAAAAATCATCATCTTTTCAATGAATTCTTCTTTTGCTTATCATAAGTACCTTGCACTGTGCTTAAATCCACTTCCTCTCATTCTGCCCTCAATAGAGAGCTCATTAATATCCTCTGCATCACAAACCCAAAGACCAGCATTAACGCAACCTCCACATTCTCTTCCTCAAGTTGAACAATCCTGTTGCCTTTCATCTTGTGTCCTGGCTTTTGCTTTCCAGCCCTTTAAACAGCCGAGACACTGAGTACAGCGGGAGAATTGCTTTCCAGTTGCTGTGGCCCACACACCTGTTCACATAATGCAGCATCGTAACGCCTTCTGCTTGAACTTTCCTTTGTGTTGTTGAGAATGTTTCCTTTGGCATCGTATCACTGCATATTGCTTGCTTTAGAACACCAGGGCCACGTGACTCAATTATGCATATTTCTTGTTATGCACCGGGCTTCCTGAGCCATTTCTCAACTCTGCATGCTAGATCAGTCATTCTTCATTGTAGGTTGGCTTGTTTGCCTTGCCTCCTTCCTCCCGAGTAGTCCTTCTGGTCCAGGTCCCTCTTGGGCTTATCCTGTGCGTTGCTCACCGTTTCTCCCTCCCTCCTGCCTCAATGAAAGGTCCTCAAGTTTGAGTGCTGACAGCAGCATATGGTGACTTGCATTTATATAATCTAAATTTTGTTCCTTTTTTTTTTTCCTCTTTCTCTCTCTGCTAAGATGCTGGATTTGAGATTCCAAACTTATTTGTGGTGGGATATGCCTTAGATTACAATGAATACTTCAGAGATCTGAATGTAAGTCTTGCATGCAAATTCCTAACCCCCCCTTTGTATAAGAACTTAACAATTTAGAAATGTATTGAATGTGTGTTAGTGATGTCTTCTATTGATTGAGTATCTTCTATGTCAGGAGTATGGTGAGCACATTGCATTCATACTCCCAATTAACTCCCACTACTATTCTGCAGGGTAGGTATCAGGATGATGGAGGCAAATTATGATTATCTCTATTTCATACTAAAGAAATAGGAAGCTAAAAGCAGAACTATGGTTTGACACTGATTCTTCTCCATAGTCATTGACTGTGCTCAACCAACCATAACAATAGCCAATATTCTATACACTGATTTGTGTCAGTGCTTGAACTCTAGCAGGTTTCAATTACAGTGGCATGCAGCTCATAACTCTTCCTTCTTTGGGGGAAATGATCCCACCACACAGACGTGGACCCCCAGTGTGGACCCCAGCTGTGTGACCCTGACCAACACTGTATGATCTAGAAGTAGACAACTTACCCAAAGTGGACCAATCAGTCTCTGTCTCCTGGGAATCAGAAACTTAAACCAAAAGTCACAGAGACTGAGCGTGTTCAGACTTCAGCCGCTAGGACAGCAGTGCCCCAGACAGTATCCATAGCACCATGGGTGAAAGTCTCTGGAGCTGCCCTTGTTCCTGCCTTCTAGTTGCTTCATTGCCCAGTTCGTCCTTGGATTCTGAGAGCTACCCCAGTATTCCACCAATAAATTTCCCCTCCCCCGCTTTTAAAGACACAGGGTCTCCCTCCAGGGTCTCACCTAGGCTAGAGTGCAGTGACGCAATTAAAGCTCACTGCAGCCTTGAACTCCCAGGCTCAAGCGATCCTCCCGCCTCAGCCTCCTGAGTAGCTGGGACTACAGGCACACACCACTATGCCTGGCTAATGTTTTTACTTTTTGTAGAGATGGAGTCTTGCTATGCTGTCCAGGCTGTTCTTGAACTCCTGGCTTCAAATCATGCTCCCACCTCAGTCTCCCAAAGTGCTGGGATTACAGACAGGGGCCACTGAGCCCAGCCAAATCCTCCTTTTTTGCTTACATTAGCCTGGCCCCATTTCTGTTGCTTTCAATCAAAATATTCCTAACCCTTTGCTTGTTGCCCAAAAAGGGTTGAATAAGAGCCCATGTTGTGCTTGCCACTGTTATTTCTCCATTCACCCAAGCAGTTGTCATCTTACCAGTAGGAGACTTCAGTTTCTAGCAGGGCTAAACATGCTGCTCCCTCAGCGTTTCTGGGTTTTAGGGACCTGGGGAGCCAGATTCAGTATAGGGCTCCAAACTAAAACCACAAAGGACCTTTTGTCAAGCATTTCAATGGATCTCTTTAGATTTTACCCACACATATAAATACACACATTTATATTTAAATGATCAATAGCCAATTACAGGATGGCATTCGGTTATTACTGCATCACACTTTCTGTGTCTCAGATTTTGTTAAGAAACTGATGCGTTTAAATCCTTTGTTGTTTCAGCACATATGCGTCATCAATGAGCACGGTAAAGAAAAATATCGAGTCTAAAGACAAGAATTCTCACCACTAAAGTCCCAGATAACATCATACTTACGCCTGTTCTCGGGAAGCCAGCTGTCAAGTTTGTCTCCCCAGGCATCTTCACTCAGCAGGATATAAAAGAAAAAAATGTTCAAATGAGAGAGCTTTCTTTTCTGAGGTTAATATAAAGAGTATCAAAGGTTCTTAAGGGAAAGAAAGCAGTGCTTTTATTTGACTTGTTCCAAATTAAACACTCCGCCTTGTGACTCAGCAATGCTATCTACCTTCACACTCCTGAGCTCCGCCTTCCTTTGTTTTGATACAGTCATTATATCTGATTACTATTCCCAGGAATACCCCCACCTAGTTACTCAAATATTTTTCACTTAACTTTTTATACCCTTATTTTGGTAATAAGCTTACAATATTAGGAAGCTGGGGACCTTTTTTTAACTGAAGCCTTGCGTCCCCTATACCAGGAATGCAACTATTAATAGATTCCCATATTTTAAAAGGAGGGAAGGGACAATTTAATATAAATTTCTGTTTGTGCATTTCTGACAGGCCGTTATTATCTGCTTTGACAAAGCCTTTCTGAAACGCAGTGTACAATGAATCTTAATGATGTTATGAAACCAGCTTTGCTCGGGGCTCTTGATTGGAGCTTCCGGTATGTGATGACGGTATGTCATGTATGCATGGATGTACTCAACTGTGTTTAATACTCTGAATTTTAATTAGAAAAAAATACAATAGCAGCAAGGCCCTGGTTTCTAAGCTGTATCCTTTTATTCATGTGGGACATGAGCAAATGGCAGAATTAGGGGCGAGTGCTTTCTATGCTCGAAACTAAGCAAGTACAAATTTTTCCTCGTATTTGCATGGAAGGAAAAGACACTGTTATGCCCTGTCCTAAACGTGAAGACAGAGGTTGAATTTTTTAAAAAATATCTTTAAAAGGCTGATCACAAAATCCAAGGTGCTACAGGAAACAAGCACACTTAAGAAAGTTTTTTTCTGAATAACATTTTTTTCCAATTTCTTCATTTTATGAGACATTTGCTAATTTATGGGGATTTTAATTGAAAATAAACTTGAGTCCCAATAGAGCTGTTTTTTTCTCACTTCCTAGAAAATGCAAATGCAAAATAAATAACTAAGCAGCTTTTGTTTGGTTCTGAACCGTATGTGGCGTATTGTTATTAGGTTCTAGCTTCCTTTAAACTAATAAAGAATAAGAAAACTTGTTATGTTTTATCACTGCTTACTGTTTTTCTTCTGCCTTCATATTTTTTAAATACTTTCAGCCATTAAAATGTATGTGAGTCAGTAGCTTAAATATACAACTGCATGTACCTATCCTGCGGCTTTATTTTTGTTAACTTGGATTAAATCCAATATATGCACTAGTATAAGCAAATGATTAAGCTGGGCTAGATCTGCTTTTTTTTTTCCTCAAGCTTGTTTGTAAGAACAAAGAATTTTAGTTGTAAAAGAAGATTTTCCTGCATATCTTTGTTTCGCTCAGAGAAGAAAACAAGCCACACCCAAATATCCCAAGGGATAAGTCAGCAAAAGGAATCTCTTCTAGCTTTGTTTCACAGAAGCATTGGTACCCAAGCTTAGATTTCTAATTGTGTCTGACCGGCGAATTTCTTGAAATATCAAAATTAATATTCTGAACATAGTGTTTTTTTCACAATGCCATGTTTATGTCAGAAGACCTAGAAAAATCCAGGCACACATTTGGTTTTAAGTGTAAAATTATCCATGAAGTATACAATATGAAAATGTTTTCTTAAAAACGTTGAATTTTAGTAAGCATCAGTATCCTTTCTGAGGACAGTCTGTTTACTCAAATTACAAAGGAAATTTATCTACTTCACAAGATTGTGAGGACTTGTATGACTAATGCTGAAAATTCACTAAATATACAAGAAGTTTAATCATGCTTGCAGTTTTTTCCTACCAGCCAATACTTTGACAGTGATATCCAAGAAAAGTCATCTTGGGAAAAATAGCATTTCCTTTTCTCTTGCAAAACTCCTGTCTAGTTAATACCACCGAGTTTATTCACTCTAAACCAAAAATGCAAAACCTTATTACTTGGTTAATAACAAATCCATTATTAATTTAGTGTTCCAAAGCTGATTTGTAAGGGGGAAAATGTGTGAGTATGCGTGTGTGTGTGTGCGTGTGTGTGTGTGTGTGTGTGCATGTATGTGTGTGTGTATTTCATTGGGAAGTCTGGATTCAGTTATAATCAACATAATTAGTAATACTTTGGGATTTTCCAAACAAATTAGAACCCCTCATTGTAAATTGGTCCTTTCTTATAGGGACTGGAATGTACTCATTGTTGACCTACGGACCCTCTAGATATAAACGACAAATAGTCAAATTCCGACGTACCTCGTGTAATTTTTGCGTATAAGATGGTGTGCCATGTTTCAGGCCTTCCGAGACTGTGAAAACAGCCTTTCAGAGCACAGGCAGGCATTTGCCCAGCCTCCTGTGAAATCAACTTGTGTTTTCCCAATGGAGAGAAAAAGCAGGCTATCCCACGTCTAGAGACCTGGTGTCATGGAAATATGCCCTCCCTTTCGTCATAGAGATAGTGTGTTCTAGGAAGTTGAAACCCCAAACCACACTCTCCACCCAGTTGTCTAATTTGGGCAAACTTAGCATTCGGGAGTTTCACCGACTTTGCAATCATGAAGCTCCTTTGCATCCCAAGATGACACTTGCGAGCTGGCAACAAGCCAGTTTCAGGAAGAGAGGAAGGGGATCTCAAGAGGGGCCTCTGCATGCTGCTGAGGGGAGGTGTGCAGAAATAGGAAGAGGGTGTGCATGGAGACAGCTGCATTGTTTCTTGGCCAGTTGTACACCCATGGTGGCTTCTGAACCTGGTACTAAGAGGAAGACTAAGACAGCAGCCTAAAGAGCTGCATTCATGGTTATCTTTGTGCTGCATAGTGGAGCTGACAGGCCAGCCGTTCTTCACATTTCATTGAGGAGCACGGAGAAGCTTTAGGGTGGGAAGAAGGAGGAAAGGAGCTCCATACTAGCACCCCCAAGGGCTCTGCAATTTGGGAAGCACTGTGGACTGGAATGCACGCTTCCCAAGATGCCACCCTCCAAGGCATCATGAGCCACAGACATCCACAAGGAGACCAGGAGCCACATGAGAGGAATGTTGATGGACAAGTTCCAGAAAGCTCAGAGCACCCCAGAAACCCAGCTACAGCATCAGGTTGTGCAGCCTGCACTGCTGGTGCCCTCGCAAAGACATCAAGCCAAGGAGAGCCCACACTCCACTTGCCAACTTGTGGACCCTGGCTGACGACTGTATCAGCCCTCAGGAAGGGGTGCCTTTTCCTAAAAACAGTGTCTCTTTCTAGTGCTCTCAGAAGAGAGAGGTTTTTGCAATTTCTCTGCCAGGAGGAAGTGGCTTTTTAAGACAGGGTGGGGCACTGAAGCCCTCCATTGCCCAAGTGGGAGAAAGAAGCCTGAACTAAGGTTACTGTGACCTCCTTTGTGTCCAGAGCCTAGTGAGCATGGAGTAGAAAGTAAGCTGTGAGTGAGGAAGGTGTTAAGGTCACTCAAGAAGCCTGGCTGTGAAGAGAAGACATATACAATCATAGCCAGAGGGCTTTTAAAAGATGGGAGATTCCTGTGAACTCACCTGGGAGGAAAAAAAAAAGCGAGAGACTTGCAAGCTTTTATTTGCTGTAGAAACAGCCACATAAACCAGAGGAAGCATATTCCTTGTTGACGGGGGTGGGGGTTGGGGTGGCTCACGTCTGTCTTTTGGAAGCTGAGGTGGGATAATCACTTGAGGCCAGGAGTTTAAGACCAACCTGGGCAACATAGCAAGACCCTATTTCTACAAAAACAAAAACAAAAAACAATGTAGTTATCCAGGGGTGGTGGCATGTACCTGTAGTCTCAGCTACTCAGGGGACTGAGGTGGGAAGATTGCTTGAGCCCAGGAGTTCGAGGCTGCAGTGAGCTATGATCACACTACTGCACTCCAGCCTGGGTGACAAAGCAAGACCCTGTCTCTAAAAAATAGTAAATAAATAAATAAATGTTGTTGATTGTTTTGTAACGAATCATTCCAAAACAGAAATTTAAATCAACAATAATTAGTTATTCTCTTTAATGGTTGACAAGAGTTAGGAGGCTAGGTGAGGTGGCTCATGCCTGTAATCCCAACACTTTGGGAGGCCAAGGCGGGTGGATCATGAGATCAGAAGATCGAGACCATCCTGGCCAAATGGTGAAACCCCGTCTCTACTAAAAATACAAGAATTATCTGGGCATGGTGATGCATGCCTGTAGTCCCAGCTACTCAGGAAGCAGAGGCAGGAGAATCACTTGAACCAGGAGGCAGAGGCTGTGGTGATCTGAGATTTCGCCACTGCACTCCAGCGTGGGTGACAGAGCAAGCCTCTGTCTCAAAAAAAAAAAGGGAATACAGAGAAGACATACTGGAGGTAGTTTGTTTCTGCTCAGTGATATCTCCGGTGCTTCAGATGGAAGACTCCAAGGCTGATGGCTGCAATCAAGAGAAACTGAACTGCCCAATGTGGCCGCAATTATGTGGTTATTTAAATTAACTAAAGTCAAATAAAATTTAAAATTTACTTCCTCGTTCACACTAGCTATGTTAGAACTGCTCAATGGCCTCATGTGGTAGTAAGTTACCAACCATATTGGACAGTGAAGACATAGAACATTTCCATTATCGTAGAATGTTTTATGGAAAGCTCTAGTCTGAAGGCTTATTTTTGTCTAGTGGTTAATGTTAGTTGTTAGCTGGAACCTTAGCTGAGGCTGTGAGTTGGAACCTTAATATGTGGCCTCTCCGTGTGGTCTGGGCTTCCCCACAACATGGTAGTTGGGTTCCAAAGTGGAGGGAGACAAAGAGATGGAAGCCATATTGCCTTTTATATAGCAGGCTCACTTCTGCCATATTCTGTTAGTCAAAGCAGTTACACAGATTTGCCTGGGTTCAAAGGCAGAGAACACAGACTGTCGTCATTTGATGGAAGAACAGCAGCATCATATTGTAAGAACATCAAGTGGGATAACATGTATATTGGTGGTGATCTACAGAAAATATAACCTGCCACTGAAAAGTTATGTGCCCTGCACATTTTCTTTTTTAAAAAATTATTTTTTTTTATTTTGTATAGAGATGGGGTCTCACTAAGTTGCCAAGGCTGGTCTCCAACTCTTGGCCTGAAGTGATCCTCCCACCTTGGCCTCCCAAAGCCCTGCACATTTTCTATTAATAAGATAACTAAATGAGTTGATTATTCAGTGATCATGATGTATAATTATGAAAACAAGCCTACTTTTATAGATTTTAAAGAATTACAGAATACTATCTAGAAGATGACAAAAGGAACACCAGACAGTGTGCACACGTACATATTTGCCTACTGATAGTGTTTGGACTAGATTATGAAGACATTGAAAGAGCAGATTTAGGCCAGGGGCGATGGCTCACGCCTGTAATCCCAGCACTTTGGGAGGCCAAGAAGGGCAGATCACCCAGGGTCAGGAGTTCAAGACCACCCTGACCAACATGTCGAAACCCCATCTCTACTAAAAATTAACCATGTGAGGTGGCACGTGCCTGTAATCCCAGGTATTCAGGAGGCTGAGGCAGGGGAATCGTTTGAACCTAGGAAGTGGAGGTTGCAGTGAGCCGATGTCGTGCCACTGCACTCCAGCCTGGGTGACAGAGTAAAACTTCATATCAAAAAAAAAAAAAAAAAAAAAACAGATGTATTTCTAAATGGCTTCAGTTTGCAGTATAAAAAAGTTTAGGAAAATAGATTTTGCTCGTCAAGTATTCTATAAGTGTGAACTCATACTGAAATTTTAGTAGCAGTTCTATTTTTATAGAAAGAAATTGCATAATAATTTGGCGAAGAAACTAATCCAGAGTGGAGTTTCCTTAAATACAACGAATATAACTGGGTGAACTGAACTCTGCATAATAATATATATACTGAACTCTATATAATAATTATCTATATTTTATATATATAATATATATATAATGTCATACTTGGAAACAGTAATCTAGTAACCCTCAAATCAATTAATAAACATTTTTAAAACACTAGATTGACAACTAACAACATGGTTTTACAATGAAAATTGCTCTATCTGATTTATCTGATCTTCTAATATTGAGTGGTAGAGTTGGTTGAGTGAAAAAAGAAATGGATGTAATCTGTCTTATCTTTATTTTAACAAGGTTATGCCCTGTGAAGAATATTCATCGTTGCCTGAGAAAATAACTGACACTACATAGCTACTGGGTGACTGCACCGATCTTTATAGTTGTACTCAGAAGAGATCCATCCTGAGCATAGCAAAGCATATTGTGAAAGATTCGAGCCTAGGCCCTCAAGCTCGTTGACATTTCATGAGCAATTTGGTTGCAACTTCCGTGGATCATGCACTGTACAAAAACTTGACAATACCCTTTTTTTTTCTTTTGAGACAGAGTCTTACTCTGTCACCCAGGCTGGAGTGCAGTGGCGTGATCCTAGCTCACTGCATTCTCAACCTCCTAGCCATCCTCAAGCCATCTTCCCACCGTGGCCTCTCGAGTAGCCAGAACCACAGGTGTATACCACCAGCCCGGCTAATTTTTAGAAAAAAATTAGTGGAGATGAGGTCTCCCTATGTTGCCCAGGCAGGTCTCAAATCCCTGAGCTCAGGAAATCCTCCCACCTCAGCCTTCAAAAGTGCTGGGATTACAGGCGTGAGCCACCATGCCCAGCCTGAAAACTTAATAACTCTTAATTGAATACTTAGCACAAAATGTTGAGATAGGAATTGGCATCTCCATTTTAGAGATAAGTAAGTGTCAGAGAGATTGAATCACTTCCTCAGGGTCACACAGATTTGTTCAAAGACAGAAACTGAACTAACACTGTTGGGCTGCTGAGTTAGTACTCACTTCACCACACAGGACTAAGCGTCATGTACAGCTGGTTTGGCTCTGTGTCCCCACCCAAATCTCATGTTGAATTGTAATTCCTAATGTTGGAGGTGGGACTCAGTGGGAGGTGATTGGATCATGGGGGTGATTTCTAATGGGTTAGCACCATCCCCCTAGTGCTGTCTCGTGATAGGGTTCTCACGAGATCCAGTTGCTTGAAAGTGCATAGCGCCTCTCCCCTCTCCTTCTCTCTCTTCGGCCATGTGAGGACATGCTTGTTTCTCCTTTGCCTTCTGCCATGAATGTAAGTTTCCTGAGACCTCCCAGCCATGCCTCCTGTACAGCATGTGGAGCTGTCAGTCAATTAAAACCTCTTTTCTTTATAAATTATCCAGTCTCAGGTAGTTCTTTATAGCAGTGTGAAAACAGACTAACGAAACCATAGAAAGTGTATAGACAGATGTATAGATGACATTCAGATGAGGATAAGAAAGAATGGTATGGTATAATAGGAAATATATTTGGTCTCTGTCCCAAGTCCCTGGCACAGGTCCTGAAACACTTGAAATGTCCTGAGTGACAGGAGCATCTTTTGTGACTCGTAAGAAACCCCTTATGAGTTTATGCTAATGAAGTGACTTAGGATGGAGTTGGTCACCAGAAAGACCAAGTGATTAGAGGGTTGGACGTTTCAGACCCTCCCACTGAGCTCCAGAAAGGAGGCTGGGGGCAAGAGATTGACCTTTATAAAAACTCTCAGACAAAAAAATTCAGAGAGCTTCCAGGTCGGTGAACACAGTGCCACAAAGGGAAGGCGGCACGCCTTGATTCGTATCTTTAATAATCTATCTTTCTTTTTCTTTAATTAAAAAAAAGTTTTCCTGAGTTCTGTGAGATGTTCTAGCAAATTATGGAAACTTAGGGCAGGTGGGAACCCACAGATTTGTAGCCAAGTTGAACAGAAGTGTGGGTTACCTGGGGACCTGATACTTGTGGCTGGTCTCTGGAGTGAAGGCAGTCTTAGGGAATCGAGCTTTTAAACCTCTGGAGTCTGATGCTAACTCCAGGTAGTTAGTGTTAGAACTGAATTAAATTGTTGGACATCCACTTGGTATCCAGAGAACTGGAGAATTGGTCGATGGAAAGAGAAAACATTCCAGAAATATTGCACTTAGAGACAGAATTCTCAAGTTTCTAATGGTTACCAATCACCTAGGAGATAAATAAATATAAATTACTTGAACCTATCCCTAGAGGTGTAGATTCAGTAGACCTAGGTGACCAGTTCGAGACTAGCCTGGGAAACATGGCAAAACTCCGTCTCTATAAAATATACAAAAATTAGCCAGGCATTGGTGAGGCTGAGCCCAGGAAGCAGAGGTTGCAGTGAGCCGAGATCACACCCCTGCACTCCAGCCTGGGTGACAGAGTGGGACTCTGTCTCCAAAAACAAAAAACAAACAAACAAAAACTTTCCCATGAAGAAAACATGTCTGCAGGATCTTCCTAGTAAATTCTACCAAACATCTAAGGACAAAATCATAGCAATTACACATAAATTCTTTCGGAAAACTGAAAAGGAGGGAATACTTTTAAACTCATCCTATGAAACCAACATTACCCTGCTACCACAATCAGACAAAAATATTATGAGAAAAAGAAACTACAGACCAACATTCTTCACGAACACAGATGCAAAAATTTCTAAACAAAGCTTCAGTAAACTGAATTCAACATGTATAAAAGTATAATATGTCATGACCAGGTGGGGTTTATCTCAAGATTACAAGGCTGGTTTAACATTCAAAAATCAATATAATTCATCATATTAACAAACAAACAAACAATAACAACAACAAAAAAACAGACACCATAGGATCACCTTAATGAATATTTTTAAAAGTCTTTGCCTAAATCTAACATCCATTCTTGATTAAATCTCTTGGTAAGCTAGAAGAAGAAGGGAATTTCCTCAGCCTGATAAATGGCATCTATAAAAAACAAAAAACCTATGATGAATGTCATACACAATGGTGAAAGATTAAATACTTTTCCCTTGAGATCAGGAAAAACAAGGATTCTGCTCTCATCATTTTTATTCTACATTGTGGTAGAAGATCTATTCAGTGTAACCCGGTAATAAAAAGAAATAAAAGGCATCCGGATTGGAAAGGAAAAAGTAAAACTCTCTTTTTTCACAGATGAAATGATCACCGATGTAGAAAATCTAATGAGATCTATCAAAAAGCTAGTAGAACTAAGTGAATTTAATAAAGCTGTAGAACACAAGCTCAATATATACAAACAAATGTATGCAGTAGAAACAATCAGAAATTTGAAAGTTAAAATACACAACTTATAATAGCATCCACAAATATGAAATACTGGAAGCATACATTTAAGAAATCTGAGGAATGGTGTGAGAGGCTTGCACACTAAAAACTACTAAAAGTGCTAACAGAAATTTTTAAAAAGCTAAACAAATGAGTAGATAAGCTGTGTTCTAGAGTCAAAAGAGGCAATATTGCTAAAATGTTAATACTACCCAAATTAATCATACTGAAATAATTGGATATGCATATGCTAAAACATGGATTTTGATCCATACTGCAAAGCATATACATAAATTAACTCAAAATTGATCATATTAGCTGGGCATGGTGTGGGCACCTATAATCCCAGCTATTCCGGAGGCTGAGATAGGAGAATAGCTGGAACTCAGGAGGTGGAGGTTGTAGTGAGCTGAGATTATACCACTGCACTCCAGCCTGGGTGACAGCAAGACTGTTGAAAGAAGGAAGGAAGGAAGGAAGGAAGGAAGGAAGGAAGGAAGGAAGGAAGGAAGGAAGGAAGGAAGGAAGGAATGGAGGGAGGGAGGGAGGAAGAAAGAAAGAAGAAAAGAAAGAAAGGAAGAAAAGAAAAGAAAAGAAAGAAAGAAAGGAAAGAAGAAAAGAAAGAAAAAAAAGAAAGAAAAGAAAGAAGGAAGGAAGGAAGAGAAAGAAAGAAGGAAAGAAAGAAGGAAGGAATGGAAATGGAAGGACATGGATGTCTACTAAAAAATACAAAAGAAATTAGCCAGGCGCAGGGAGGGCCTGCAGTACCAGCCACCGGGAGGCTGAGGGTGAGAGTGGCGTGGAACCAGGGAGGCGGAGGCCTTGTGAGCTTCCAGATCGCTGCACTGCACTCCAGCCTGGGCACAGGGCAAGACTCTGTCTCAAAAAGAAAAGAAAAGAAACAAAGAAATTCATGTGCAATGTTCATAGAAGCTTTATTTGCAATAGCAAAGCTGGAAACATTTCAAATGTTTATAAATATGTGAATAGACAAAGGAATTGGTGTATCTCCATACAACTGAATACACTAAACAGAAAACTACTGATACGTGTTAAAACATGGATGGATCTCAGAAATGATTACATGGAGTGAAAGAAGCCAACTGAAAAAAGGAGCATACTGTGTGATTCTATTTACATAAAATTTAACAAATGTAAATTGATGTATAGTGACAGAAAGTAACCAGTGGTACTTATGGATAGGGGATGGAAGAGCAAGGACAGGGAGAGATGAAAGGAGGTGGTGGCCAAGGGGCACCAGGAAACTATTGTCAGTGTTAATTATCTCTATTTCAGCGATGGTTTCATGAGTATGTTACATATGTTATAACTGATCAAGTCGTATACTTTAAATATAAGCAGTTTATTGCATATTCATTATACCTCAATAAGCCTATTTGAGGAAATAAAACTAGATATATAATCCCATATCATTTATCAGAAAGTCCAGGTGCGCTGACTCAAGCCTGTAATCCCAGCACTTTGGGAGGCCGAGACAGGTGGATCACTTGAGGTCAGGAGTTTGATACCAGCCTGGCCAACATGGAGAAAGCCAGTCTCTACTAAAAGTACCAAAAATAAAAATAAAAATTAGCCGGGCATGGTGGCCAGCACCCATAATCCCAGTTACTTGGGAAGCTGAGGCAGAATCGCTTGAACCCAGGAGGCAGAGTCTGCAGTGAGCCGAGATCGCGCCACTGCAATCCAGCCCGGTCAACAGAGAGAGATTCTCTCTCAAAAAACAAAAGAGAATAAAGAAATATATTACGTATAACATTGGAAATATTATTACGTATTATTATTATGTATTATATTATTACGTAGAAATATATTACGTATAACATATATTACGCCTATTGGACAGTCACCCCTTTGACATTATAGGATCTCTTCTCTTTCCTTAGGCTATTTTAATTACTGTACCTGACATGTGACATCTGACATATGGGCCAAGGGAGGGCTTCACTGCAGTCCACATGTTAAATGTTAATAAGGCTTACTTTCTTGTTTTTAAATTTAAAAGAAGAAACATAAAAAGAAGTTTTCGTACTTTCTGCTCACTCTCATGAATCATTTGAACCCATCTAGAGATATGAACATCCGCCTTTGGAGACAACTGCAAAAATGATAGAAAGAGTGGGAACTATCTTGTTTCCTCTTTGTCTCCAGTGTGTGCACAAGGGTAGGACACAATAGGCATTTACTAAATGTCAATTGAATAAAGCAGAGCTAACAAAGCTATTTTGTCGGCCGGGCGTGGTGACAGCACTTTGGGAGGCCGAGGTGTTCGGATCACCTAAGGTCAAGAGTTCAAGACCAGCCTGACCAACATGGTGAAATCCGGTCCCTACTAAAAATCCAAAATTAGCTGGGCATGGTGGCGGGGCCTGTAATCCCAGCCACTCGGGAAGCTGAGGCAGGAGAATCGCTTAAACCCAGGAGGCGGAGATTGCACTGAGCCGAGATTGCACCATTGCACTTCAGCACACCAACCTGGGCAACAAGAGTGAAACTCCGTCAAAAAAAAAAAAAAAAAAAGGTTATTTGGTCCCCTTGGATGAAGAACTTTTTTACTTTTTAGAACCAACAATAATTCTTTGTGGGAAAAAAAAAAAAAAAAAAAAAAAAAAAAAAAAAAAAAGTAGTGGATAAGGAGAAAGCAAAAAATTGTAAAGAAGTAAAATTCAAAAGAAAGAATAAAAGAACTTAGAGAAAAATCTAGGGATGGGGTAGAGTTGAGGTGTTAGAGTTGAACTGCAATGTTAGGAGGTGAAAGGCTGAGCACCATTCTTGAAAATCAAGTCCAAGAGTTCCTGCTCCCCATTAGAAAGAAACAGAAGCCACAACCTGAATTTATTCTGATGTAAGAACGTTTTTCTCGGCTGGGCGCGGTGGCTCATGCCTGTAATCCCAGCCCTTTGTGAGGTGGAGGCAGGTGGATCACTTTGAAGTCAGCAGTTCAAGACCAGCCTGGCCAACATGGTGAAACCCTGTCTGTAATAAAAATACAAAAAAAATGAGCCTGGTGTGGTGGCACACGCCTGTAATCCTAGCTACTTGGGAGGCTGAGGCAGGAGAATCACTTGAACCCTGGACGTTCAGGTTGTAGTGAGCCGAGACCACACCATTGTACTCCAGCCTGGGCAACAAGAACCAAACTCCGTCTCAAAAAAAAAACAAAAACAAAAAAAACATTTTTGTCAATTCTCTGTCTGGTCTACACTTCAACTTCTTAAAAATAATAGATTTCAGCTCGGTTCGGTGACTCACACCTGTAATTCCAGCACTTTGGAAGGCCGAGGCGGGCGGATCACGAGGTCAGGAGATCGAGACCATCCTGGCGAACACAGTGAAACCCCGTCTCTACTAAAAATACAAAAAAATTAGCCAGGTGTGGTGGCGGGCGCCTGTAATCCCAGCTAAACTCGGGAGGCTGAGGCAGGAGAATGGCGTGATCCTGGGAGGCGGAGCTTGGAGTGAGCTGAGACTGCACCACTGCACTCCAGCCTGGGCGACAGGGTGAGACTCTGTCTCAAAAAAAAAAAAAAAAATAGATCTCTCTGAAATGTGTCTTGGGGTCCAGAGGGGAAGTAGGAGGGATGATAGAAGTGATGGTCTAGACTTTCCAAAGTCATTTCAGCTATATTAAGCTATTAAGATTTTCTGCTGGGCGCGGTGGCTCACGCCTGTAATCCCAGCACTTTGGGAGGCCGAGGCGGGTGGATCACGAGGTCAGGAGATTGAGACCATCCTGGCTAACACCATGAAACCCCGTCTCTACTAAAAATACCAAAAAAAATCAGCCGGGCATGGTGACGGGCACCTGTAGTCCCAGCTACTCGGGAGGCTGAGGCAGGAGAATGGCGTGAACCCAGGAGGCGGAGCTTGCAGTGAGCTGAGATCGCGCCACTGCACTCCAGCCTGGGTGACAAAGCCAGACTCCATCTCAAAAAATAAAAATAAAAATTTCTAAATGGGCAAGAGTTGAAAATATTTTTCTCTAGTGTTTAAAATACACATACTGATGAACTTCTCCATATTCATACACACTTGATAAACAAAGTGATCTTTAGGATTATCAAAAGTAAAATGTCTCCCAAGGCATGTCATATTTATTGGCCCTAAGATAGTTTTGTTTTTTATCATACACTATGTATGTGACCACTGTTCACTTAAATGTCATCTATTTTCAATACCATTCTAATCTATGGCTCAAATCATGTTTTGAATACCTAAGTTCTGTTTGGTAAAGAATCAATGTTTTCTCATTTTGTAACATTGTTTATTACACATACCACCACATGCTTTAATCAAAAAGGCTGCTAAACTTTGCTCAACTGTGGTTGCACCCGATGACTCATAAGCTTTTTCTTTTTTTCTTTTCTCAATTCAATTCAACAACATCTGGTAGCTTATATAAGAAGAGAGGATGTCCTTTACAATCGGTGATTTTTCTGGACAGCATGTTTCTACGATGGGCACTCTTCCATCTTTTCCCTGAGTTATTGCTGTCTTCATGTAGTCTAACACTGGCATCTTAATCTTTTTCCTAGAGACAAACATGTGCAGGAATTTGGTCTAATATTGCACCATAAACTTTTACAATGATTAGATCCTAAGTCTCTTTTATTAATTTGTTTTGAGTTTGTCCAACCTCGAAAAAAGGAAACTAAAAATAAATGTGAACAAATAAGAAACAAGATATCAATCTTAGGCACTTGACATGCAGGCTGTTCTTTCTTTTAGGGTGTTTGATATTATGAAATCTTTGTAGTCTTTGATAACCACTAAAAAGAAGATAAGGATCCGAGATTGCACAATGTATCTCTAGATACACTACTTTTTTCTACCCAGATGGTTTTCACATCCTTTCTGACTCACAGTCCTTCAGACAGAGATAAACTATGCATAATATTCACACTACTAAAGATTCCTGAAACATGTCCCTGCATTTTCTTGATATTCTTACTTTAGTTTAGTCTTTTATTTATCTTTAAAATGGAAGTGGGGAAAAATAAACCTGTTGTCTGCAAAGGAATTATACACACTTAGAGTCCTTTAAAATTTTTCTACTGTTGCTTCTCCAGACAGAGAAAGAAAAATGTTCATGAGAACACATGGACACAGGGAGGGGAACATCACATACCAGGGCCTGTCACGGGTCGGGGGCAAGGGGAGGGAGAGCATTAGGACAAATGCCTAATGCATGTGGGGCTTGAAACCTAGGTGATGGGTTGACAGGTGCAGCAAACCACCATGACACACGTATACCTATGTAACAAACTTGTATGTTCTGCACATGTATCCCAGAATTTCAAGTAAATTAAAAAAAAAAAAAAAATAATGTTCATTCGAGTCACTTATTCTTCAGGTGTTTGCATTCCTATTTTGCTGGGAAAAAAATACCCCAAGAGTTAAAAGAAATACACTGCAATCAAACTGACTGACAAGATAATAATTGGCTCCAAATACTTAAAAACATCAAAATGGAATTTTAGAAAAAAGATGTTGACATCTCATATAGGAAGATTAACAATTGATAATAATTAATAATGATTCTAAATAAGGTGTTCAACAAAAGCTATTTATACTTATCTTTGCATGAAACTATTTTAGCTTTCTAATAAATGGAAGGGGTTCACTTGAATATTTGATAGTTTGGAGGGTTTTAATAAGTGTAATATTTCTACTTCCTCTTTCAACCTTCATTCCAGAACATTTCATTAAAGACTAAATCCTGTCATTAAGCCCAAGAAAAACAATTTGGTTTAAAACAATATCTTTTGAAGAGAAATCATATACACTTGAAAAGTTTCCAGCAAAATTCTTTGAGGTCTTGGCATAGTTTCAAAAGTTGCTAATGTTTCAAAGGGTCACCAGTATCTTTCCTGCCCCATTTTTACCCGTCACTAACAACTTAAATACACTCATTCTTCTCTAGTTAACACAGTACTGTCTCAGTATAAGAAATCACTATTTCTTAGCACATCTATGTTCATAGCAGCACTATCCACGATAGCCAAGAGGCGGGTGCAATCCAGTTGTCTATCCACAGATGATTGGATAAGCAAAATGTGGTATATACATACAGTGGAGTATTATTCAGCCTCAAACAGGAAGGAAATCTTGTCACATAGTACAACGTGGATGAACCTTGAGGACGTTATGCTAAGTGAAATAAGACAGTCACAAAAAGACAAATACTATGCGATTCCACTCTTGTAAGTAGTAGGTAAACTCATAGAAACCAGAAAACAGAATGGCAGTTGCCAGGGGCTGGCAGGAGGGGAGGAGGAAATCAGTTTTTCCATGGGTACAGAGCAAGCTTGTACAACCCGTGGCCCTATGAGCCACATGCGGCCCAACACAGATTTGCAAACCTTCTTAAAATACAATGAGTTTTTTTATATATATAATTTTTTCTTTAGCTCATCAGCTGTAGTTTGTGTTAGTGTATTTTACGTGTGGCCCAGGATAATTTTTCTTCTTCCAATGTAGCCCAGGGAAGCCCAAAGATTGGATACCCCTGGTATAGAGTTTCAGTTTTGCAAGATGAAAAAGTTCTAGAGATCTATCGCACAGCAATGTCAAATACTTAACACTACTGAATGGTACACTTAAAAGTAGTTAAGATGATATGCTTTATGTTCTGTGTTTTTTACCACAATTATAAGTATATAAATATATAAGAAATTACTATTTGCTCAGAGAGGCTTCTCATTCCCAAAGTTTATTTGACTTAAACATTTCCCACTGTGGTGAGAAAGGAATGGAAACCTGTTGTCTCATAGTATCTTAAAAATAGCACACTCATCCATTTTTTTCTTTACTAAGCTCCATAGGTATTGAATAATTTACCCTGTCAAACTTGATTGGGTTCTTTGTTTTGTTTTGTTTTGAGACAGAGACTAGCTCTGTCACATAGGCTGGAGTGCAGTGCCGTGATCTTGACTCACTGCGGCCTCTGCCTCCTGGGTTCAAGCGATTCTCCCATGTCAACCTCCCGAGTAGCTGGGATTACAGGCACCCGCCACCACGCCCAGCTAATTGTTGTATTTTTAGTAGAGGCAGGGTTTCACCATGATGGCCAGGCTGGTCTCGAACTCCTGGACTCAAGTGATCCGCCTGCCTCAACCTCCCAAAGTGCTGGGATTACAGGCGTGAACCACCGTGCCTGGCCATTGATTGGGTTTTAGAAGTTTCCAGTTTTCAGGCAGAAGAATTTTTAAATTGAAATTCGAAAGGAATTAAGCACTATATTTTTTAAAAGGGTATTGAAAATTGCAATTAGCTCATACCCACGCTCACCTAGGGAACTACTAATTCTCATCAAATGAGGTGGAAGATTCGTTTTGGATTAAGAGGAAAGCACTTGGAAAGAAGGGGATACATATGTGGTACAGGCTGAATATTCTTTATGTGAAATGCTTGGAAGCAGAAGTGTTTGCAATTTCATGTGCGTAATGAGATCTGCATATACACAATGAGATGGGACCCAAGGCAAAACACAAAATCCATTTATATTTTATGTGCACCTTACACACATAATCTGAAGGTAATTTTACACAATATTTTGCATACTTTTTTTGTGCACGAAACAAAGTTTGTATTAAGTATTTATGTGTGGAATTTTCCACTTGTGGAGTCATGTCAGAGCTCAAATAGTTCTGAATTTTGGAGCATTTCAGGCTTTCAGATCAGGAAGGCACGACCTGTATAAAACACAGAGTAACTTCTAGTATTCTTGCTTCTCTGCTCTTCCCTCTTGCTCAGCCAATGCCATGATCCATTTCTGTTGTGTGGGTGTTTAAGGCAGAGGCAAAGTGACTAAAGTCTCTGTTTCAGATGCTCCCACGTGCAACACTTAAGAATCTGGCATTTAACTCATTTCTTAACCTGTTAGTGGTACACACAGATTTAGGAAGCTAAATACATTCTCTTCTGCACTGGAGTCTGTGAGAAGGTTGGAGGCAGGAAGGCTGAAATTGACCTTCATCAGTTATTTTCTGCCCTCACTCCACTTGCTACCCACCCTTCCTGGGGTCTCTTTCCTAAGTGTCATTTTTGTGGAGAAGGGGATGGTTTCTCCACTTCCCAAATAGAAAAAGTATGTCATGATGTATTAGTTCCTAGTTTCTTGGGTTTATGTCGGTCTCCTTACAGAGTTCCAGAAAGCAGCATTGTCCCCTCTGATCCGTGGTTTTGCTTTCTGCAGCTTTCCTTACCCGCAGTCAACTGTGATCCAAAAATATTAAACAGAAAATTTTAGAAATCAACAATTGATAAGTTTTTAATTGCATGCTGTTTTGAGTAGTGTGGTGAGATCTTGCACTACCCTGCTCCATCCCTCCTGAGAGGTGAATCACCCCTTTGTCTAGCATATCCTGAGTTACAGATGTCACCTGTCCCTGACTTACTCAGTAGCCATGTCATCTCAGTTATCAGATCAACTATGAAGAAATCACAGTGCTTGTGTTCAAGTCACCCTCATTGTACTGACTAATTGCCTCAAAGTGCAAAAGCAGTGATGCTGGAATAGTGTTATAATTGCCCTATGTTTAGTTATTACTGTTCATCTCATATGTGCCTAATTTATAAACTTTATCATAATTATCTATGTATAGGGAAAAGCATAATATATACAGGATTCGGTACTATCCGAGGTTTCAGGCACCCACTGAGATAGTCTTGAAATGCATCCTTTACAGCTAAGGTGGACTACTGCATAGACCCTTTTGTTCTTTTTGTTAAGGGATGGGGTCTTGCTCTGTCACCTAGCAGGTTGGAGTGCAGTGGTGCAATCATGGCTTACTGGAGCCTCAAACTCATGGACTCAAGCCATCTTCTCACTTCAGCCTCTCGAGTAGCCGAGTAGCTGGGACTATAGGCCCAAGCCACCACACTGGCGAATTTTTTAATTTTTTGTAGAGACGTGGTCTCACTATGTTGCCCAGGATAGTCTCAAACTCCTGGCCTCAAGTGATCCTCCCACCTCGACCTCTCAAAGTGCTGGGACTATAGTCATGAGGTATCTTACCTGGCCTAGACTTTCTGTTTGTGTCAGTTCAGGTTCATTCATTCATTTGACAAATATTTATTATTTAAGATACACTAGGCAGTGGCCCTTTACAGTCCAGTGCATGTCTATTTAGTATGACCCTCTAGTATCCTAGATACTAGCCCTTTAAAAATCATGAAGTATCTCAAAAATGACTCGACTTAAATTGAATGATGAGTTTTTTAACAGATGGGTCTTGCTATGTTGCCCAGGCTTGAGGGCAATAGCTATTCACAGGCACAATCACAGCCTCGAACTCCTGGTCTCAAGCAATCCTCCTGCCTCAGTCTCTTGAGTAGCTGGGACTATAAGAACCCAGCTAAAATGATGATCCTGACCACCAACTCAATACTAGATATATAACGAGGCATGTTTTTAAAATTTACACCACAGATTCTTGCACCATTTATGGAAATAAACAAACCAGCCATCTTTCCAGTGTGGTATTTCCCAAAGTATCCATGGAGGTGCTGGCACGAGCTTGCTCACAAGGAATCTACCCTGGCCTTGAACACTCACCCCTGTGACCCAGCTCTGGTCTAAGGCTCCCCTATACAGACCGCAGGACAGGCTACTGTTGGAGCAGCCAAAATATACAAGGCCTCCAGCCTGGGCCTGCTGGGAGCAGGGGCTGGTGCCTCAGGGCAGCCTGACTGGCTGGCTGGTTTCCCTCCCTTTTGCCTTGGCCCATGGACACTCCTGCCTGCTCACCTGACTTCGGGACCTGAGCTGATCCCACAGCCATGGGCCCTTGGCATTTCCAATCTGCTTCTGGCTTTGTGCCCTGTCTCCATGATCCACTGCCGCTCAAGCCCAAGCTTGACAGTTGTGACTAATGGGGGCAGGTCACCCTTTCAGGTCCAAGGTGATATCCCATCTACCTCCCTCTAGCGTGTCTGACTCAAACAAAGGCATTTTCTTCTAACCCCCAGCAACCTTAGAGCGACTCCGACTGCACATTTACTTCCTAAACTATAAAAGCTAACAGAGAAAGAAGTTTCCTTCATGTTCCTTAGAAACAAATGGGAGCAAATTTACTAGAAATCACCTTGCAGTTTCATCCAGACTCTTACTGTCTATGTTATCAACACATCATTTTACCTCTGCAGAACTCAAACTTAAAATGCAGGCCCTAAGCTAACCCACTTCTGCAAGCTCTCCCGGTATAATACTGGAAGGAGGAGGTTAAAAGCATAGGTTTTGCAGATAGTCAGGTCTGTGTTTGAGATTTCCAATTTTCTTTCTCTTTTTCTCTCTTTCTTTTCTTTCCTTCCTTCCTTCCTTCCTTCCTTCCTTCCTTCCTTCCCTCCCTCCTTCCCTCTCTTTCTTTCTTTCTTTATTTTCTTCTTTCTTTCTTTGATGGGGAAGTGTAGCGATGTGATCAGACTGGAGTGCAGTGGTGTGATCTTGACTCACTGCAACCTCTGCCTCCAGGGCTCCAGTAATCCACCCATCTCAGCCTCCAGGGCTCCAGCAATTCACCCACCTCAGACTCCTGAGTAGCTGGAGACACAGGCGCATGCCACTTATGCCCAGCTAATTTTTTTTATTTTTGGTAGAGACGGGGTCTCACCATGTTGCCCAGCCCGGAAATTGACTAACTTTCAACCATGGACTAGTAGTTTAACCTCTCTAAACTTCCATCAAACAGAGATAATACCTACCTCATAGTGTGGTTTTGAGAATTAAATGAGACACTATATGTGCAGTTCTTACCAAATAGTATTAATCAACACACATATAAAATACATAGTTACATGTAAATACTTAGTGCTTACCTTTTTTTAATCATTCATCTCTGGATACCTTCTCTTTCATCTTAGTCCTTGCAACGTCACAGCATACTTTAAGAAATAACTACATGTTTCTGTGGCCAGGTAATATTTGTCAGAACCTGGTTTTTTTCTTTATGAGGGTACAAAATTTTAGTTTTTAAAGTTACCTTTATCAAATCTATGGTTAAAATAGTTGTGGAGCTGCTCTAATTTGAACAGATGACTTTTTTTGTTTAAGTACAAATTATTTTGGCAACCATTTTCTGATCTGATTACAATAAAAATGTTTAAAAGAAGTTCCAGTTTTATGGCCAGGTACAGTGGCTCACACCTGTAACCCCAGCACTTTGGGAGGCCAAGGTAGGAGGACTGCCTGAGCGGGAATTGGGGACCAGCTGTGGCAAAGCCCCATCTCTACTTTAAAAAAAGAAAAGAGAAAAAAAGTTTTGGTTTTTGCTTTTGCGTTTTTGTATTTTGTTTTTGGGGATTTTTTTCTGAGATAGGGTCTTACTCTGTCACTGGAATGTAGTGGCATAATCATGACTCATTGTAATCTCCACCTCCAGGGTTCAAGCAATTCTCCCACCTCAGCCTCTCAAGTAGCTGGGACAACAGGCATGCGCCACAGTCCCCAGCTCATTGTTTTTTAGTAGAGACGGGATCTCACTCTGTTGCCCAGGCTGGTCTCAAACTCCTGAGCTCAAGTGATCCTCCCACCTGGGCCTCCCAAAGAGGACAAGATTATGGGTGTGAGCTACAACACCCAGCCAGAAGTTCCAGTTTTTAATCTGGAATCCAGAATAACTTGGTAAATCATTTCTACACTGAGGGAAGAAACCATCAAAGATGTATTCGTTTAGTGTCCCAAGTTCATGAACACTTATATAGTATCTTTCAAGTCAGGCACCAGTAAAGAAAGTGTGCTCACAGACAGGGGAACAGAGAGAGTCTTAATCTCATCATAACTCTATTCGGTGATGTCAACAATTAAGACCTACCATGTTCCACCCTTCTTTTCCAATTAGAGGCAAAGAAGTAAAAGATTGAAGCCAATACTCAGAACTCAAGTAATTCTGATGGCTACAACATTGAGCTATAATTCCAGGCTCAGTGGATCCTTTCCAGGCCTGGCTCTATTCATCTAAGAAACTGAGAGAGACAAACAGGCCTCCTCCTCAGCATAGCTATGATGAATAATTAATTAGCTAATACTACAAAGATAAATGTATCATCAATAGCAAATGAGATGCTTATCATTAACTTGGGACAAAGAAGTAGAAATCAAGAAATAGGCCGGGCGCCGTGGCTCAAGCCTGTAATCCCAGCACTTAGAGTCGGTAGACGGGCGGATCAATGAGGTCAGGAGATCAAGACCATCTCTGGCTAACACGGTGAAACCCCGCCCTATTAAGAAACACAAAAACTAGCCGGGCGAGGTGGCGGGCGCCTGTAGTCCCAGCTACTCGGGAGGCTGGAGGCCGGAGAACATGAACCCGAGGCGGAGCTTGCAGTGAGCTGGAGATCCTGGCCATCACTGCACTGTGCCTGGCGACAGAGCGAGACCGCCTCAAAAAAAAAAAAAAAAAGAAATCAAGAATAGCCTGAATCTGGCTGGTGCTCACTATAATCCCAGTGCTTTTGGAGACCAAGACAGGAGGATTGCTTGAAGCCAGGAGTTCGAGACCAGCCTGGGCAACATAGTGAGAATCTGTCTCTAGAAAAAATTTAAAAAATAAATAAAAAAAATTAGCTGGGCATGGTGGCACACACCTGTAGTCCCAGCTGCTCAGGAAGCTGAGATGGGAGGATCACTTGAGCCCAGGAGTTCAAGGCTGCAGTGAGCTATGATCACGCCACTGCATTACAGCCTGGGTGACAGAGCAGACTCTGTCTCTTAAAAAAAAAAAAAATAGCCTGAGATGGTTATTTTCATCACAAGCTGCCTTTTTCTCTGAGGCAAGGCTGTTAAAATGCTAGCATTTAGAAAGGCCTATTGCCAAGTCAAATGTCCTTGGAATTTACATAAGGTCCAGGGCAGACTTGTTCAGCATGAGATAAACTGGACAAGGTCAGGTGCTGAACAGAGGCTCCTGAAGGCCGTGCTTGTGTGCAGCACATCGTTCATTCACTCCTTCTGTGGTGATATTGTGGCTCCCCAAAGACTTCCACATCCTCATCCGTAGAATCTGTGACTATGTTGCCTAACCTGGCAAAATGAACTTTCCAGATGTGCGATTAAGTTAAGGATCTTGAGATGGAGAGATTATCCTTGATTAGCTGGGTGAGTCCAGTGTAACCTCCTTATAAGAGAAGGAGGAAGCTAGGTGTGATGGCACATTCCTGTAATCCCAGCTACATGGGAGGCTGAGGCAGGAGAATCGCTTGAACCCGGGAAGGCAGTGGTTGCAGTGAGCTGAGATCATGCCATTGCACTCCAGCCTGGGCAACAAGAGTGAAACTGTGTCTCAAAAAATAAATAAATAAATAAATAGAGAGAAGGAGGAGAGTTAGACTCAGGGAAGGAAATGGGATGGTAGAAGTGAGGTCAGAGTCACAGACAGAAATTTGAAGATGCTTCACTGCTGGCTGTGAAGACGGAGGAAGAGGACACGAGCCAACAAGTACAAGAAGCCTCTGGAACCTGGAAAAAGCAGGGAAAGGGTCTCCCCTGCAACCTCTAAAAGGAAAGCAGTTCTGCTGACACTTCGACTTTAGCCTAATGAAGGCTGTTTTGGATTTCTGACTTCCAGAGCTATCATAATAAATTTGTGTTGTTTTCAGTCACTAAATGTGTGCTATTTTGTTACACTGGCAATAAGAAACTAATACTTCTAAGTGGCAGAGAGTCAAAGATGAAAAGACGCGTTCCTCCTGTGGGCATTTGTTTAACAAATATTTATCGGGTTGCTCCAAGTTGCATGATAGCTAATGCTTATCAGCCACCCATTGTGTGTCAGGCAGGATGTTAAGTGCTTTGCATCCATTTCTCCAAGCCTCAGACCCATCCTAGTATACACATTGCTGACATTTATTAAACACTGTGAACCAGACAGTCTTAAACACTTAACATGTATTATCGTATTTCATTCTTGTAGCCCTGAGATAGATCATAATCACTCTCATTTTACACAAGTGGAAACAGGCGAAGGGAAGCTGAAAGTAGTTTCTCAGGGTCAAATTGCCAAAGGTAATGAAAATTTTAGCTTGTCTGCCTCCAGAGCCTGCTCTGTATTTTCCCCATATTCCAGATGAGTAAACTGAGGCTCAGAAAGGTTAAATAACTTGGCAAAACCAAAATTGATTAATCATCCACTGACCAGCACCAAACCGACTTTCTCCTGACTCTCCCTGTACGCCCTCTCCACTTGCCCAGAGCCCTCTGATTCTAGTCTGAAGCTTGTTCGGAAAACCTTGTGTTCAGCCTGTACAATGTACCAAGGTCCCATATCTAAACAACAACAACAACAGCAAAAAACCTGGTATGGTGGCATGCATCTGTAGTCTCAGCTACTTGGGAAGCTGAGGCAGGAGGGTCACATGAGCTCAGGAGTTTGTGGCCACAATGAACCATGATTGTACCACTGCACTCCAGCCTGGGCTATAAAACAAGACCCTGTCTCAAAAAAAGAAAAAAGAAAGAAAGAAGGAAAGAAAGAAGGAAGGAAGGAAGGAAGGAAGGAAGGAAGGAAGGAAGGAAGGAAGGAAGGAAGGAAAGAAAGAAAGAAAGAAAGAAAGAAAGAAAGAAAGAAAGAAAGAAAGAAAAAGAGAAAGAGAGAAAGAAAGAAGGAAGGAAGGAAGGAAGAAAGGAAGGAAGGAAGGAAGGAAGGAAGGAAGGAAGGAAGGAAGGAAGGAAGGAAGGAAGGAGAAAGAAAGAGAGAGAGAGAGAGGGAGGGAAGGAAATCTTGTGTGTTGTAATGACTAGGTCTCTCACAGACTGATTCTCAAGTTGACCAGCTCTTGGTACAGAAATGTGGAGGCAGGGTATCCCAGGCTGGATGGCCTGAGTCCTCCCTGCTGTCTTCAGCTCCCTCTAAGCTGTGGTTAAGATGCCCATTTCGCTGCATGAGTCAGTGACAGAACAGAACGAGTGCAGCAATTTTATTCACTCATTTAAACAGCCATGAAACATGTATTGATTATTTACTGCTCCTGAGAACTGCTACACTTCCCTACTTTTCAATGACATAAAGAGAGCTGATTTCTTGCTGGAACTGTTATGACAAAATGCACCTATGAAGAACACACGCTCAGGGCAGGACTGGGTCCATCTTTTTCATCCTATACCAGAGCCCAGCACCGCACGTGGACTACAGTACAAAGCTCCATCACTGGTCTTGACTGATTTATGTAGCTCCATTAACATCATTGAGATCACTAATGGTTGCTAATGTGGCCTGCTGGGAAACCACGCAGGTAATTTCACTGTTTTGCCTATAACTGGGTTTGTCCTTTAGCTATCAAACTATGGCAGTCTTCAGTGTCTCAAATGTCTGTGGTTTTTGTTGTTGTTGTTGTTGTGAGACCGTCTCACTCCGTCACCCAGGCTGGAGTGCAGTGGCACGATCTCTGCTCACTGCAATCTCCACCTCCCAGGTTCAAGTGATTCTCCTGCCTCAGCCTCCCAAGTAGCTGGAACTACAGGTGTGCACCACCACACCCAGCTAATTTTTGTATTTTTAGTAGAGACGGGGTTTCAGCATGTTGACCAGGCTGATCTTGAACTCCTGACCTCAAGTGATCCACCTGTCTCTGCCTCCCAAAGTGCTGAGATTACAGGTGTGAGCCACCACACCCAGCCTTTTTGTTTTTCTGAGACATGGTCTCACTCTGCCACCCAAGCTGGAGTGCAGTGGCATAATCATAGCTCATTACAGCCTTGACTTCCCAGATTCAGGCAATCCTTCCACCTCAGCCTCCCGAGTAGCTGGGACTACAGGTGTATGCCACCACACCTGGCTAATTTGGTTTATTTTTAGTAAAGATGGGGTCTCGCCATGTTGTCCAGGCTGTTTGCAAACTCCTGGACTCAGGACGCTCCCACCTCAGCCTCCCAAAAAGCTGAGATTACAGGCGTGAGCTATCACGCCCTGCCTCTGTGTCTCAAATGTCAAACAGCTAGCTACCTCAAGGTATGACAGGAATATTTTCAAAGTTGGTCGCTGTTCATGAAGTCCTTTCTCATGACTTGATACGTCGTCTCTGTGCCAGCCAAACAAACCTGTTTGCTACCGTGCTCCTGGCTTTCACTCATGGCTTCTTTGTCCTTCTGCACAAATGGTATTTCCACATTGAATGTGTGAACGAAAGAAAAAAACAAATAAACAAGTTTTTAATGAATTAAAGTTAGTTTTATTCAGAAGTCTTACTGAGGACTATGGTCTGAGGCCTATAGCTCGGGAGGAGTCTTTCAGAGAGGAGGTTTTGTCAGAAATCTCCCAGCCAGTGTTTTTATATACAGGTGGGGGAGGTTTATGATGACAGATCGTATCCAACATACTCAAAAGTTATTATATTAGTGCAAAAATCATTGCGGTTTTTGCTAATAGAGGTAGTTACTTTGAAGCAGAATCACATCAAGGTTGCAGCATGAGTCCATCTAGTTATAGATTACAAAAGCATAGTCACTAACCTCATCAGAAGTTATCTTATTTGGCTGGTCACAGTGGCCTGTAATCCCAGCACTTTGGGAGGCCGAGGTGGGTGGATCACTTGAGGTCAGGAGTTCAAGACCAGCCTGGCCAACATGGTGAAACCCCCATCTCTATTAAAATACCAAAAAAATTAGCTGGGTGTGGTGACATGTGCCTATAATCCCAGGTACTCGGGAGGCTGAGGCAGGAGAATCGCTTGAACCCAGGAGGCAGAGGTTGCAGTGAGCCGAGATGACACTACTGTACTCCAGCCTGGGCGACAGAGCAAGACTCTGTCTCAAGATGAAAAAAGAAAAGTTATCTTATGTTTAAGGAAAGACAAGAACAAGGGTCGTTTATCTTTTAAGGAATACGGTGACTCAAGTAAGAGACACAGAGGGCCACATGCTCTGTCCTGTTTTGTCTTCAAAGCATCCCTCCAGAGATCTGCATGTCACCACAGAGCCAGGTGCTTGGTGAAATTATGCTGGCAAGCAGAAATGAGCAGATATGGCTTCCGTTTGCTACTTCATCTCACAAATGCTTTTTACTTTCTCTGCACCAATTCATACCCCTCCCATTTATCTCCTCCTAAGTTATCACCATCCTAACCAGGTGATCCCGGAAGTCACATTCCCTCTGTTCTTGCATACGTGCTGGATTGCCGAGGTAAGATTATGTCCATCAAGTCTTGTATTTATGCATCCTGTGTGTCCTCAGAAAAATCACAAGTCTTGGGATGGTAGAAATCATAAAATCATATCTTCTATTTCTTTCCTATCAAATCCCTGCCAGGACACTTATTAGTACAGATATTAATTAATTCAGTTTTCAGTAAGTATCTAATGGCTCTAACTGAGTTTGTTCTTTGATACAGGTAGAAAGAGCAGACTTTCATTTTAGTCCTGGCTCTCTCTTGAACTACCTGAGTGGTATTAGCTGGGACACTTCATTCCTGCCCACGTGCCTCTCAATTCTAAAATGAGGAGAAAGACCAAGCACAGAGACTCATGCCTATAATCCCAGCACTTCGGGAGGCCAAGACAAGAAGATCACTTGAGTAAGGAGTTCGAGACCAGCCTGAGCAACATAGCAAGACCCACATCTCTACAAAAAAATTAAAAATTAGCTGGGCATGGTGGTACACAATTGTGGTCCAGTAGAATGCTAAGTAGATGTTAGCTATCATCATCGTCTTTACTATTATTAGGCCTTTATTAATTATTATTACTATTGGCTCTTAAACCAACATGATTTTTGCCACATTGCCCAGGCTGGTCTCAAACTCTTGACCTCAGGCAATCCACCCACCTTGGCCCCGCAAAGTGCTGAGACTACATGTGTGAGTCATTACGCCCGGCCCCTGGGTATATATTGAAAAGGATGAATAGCTGTGAGCTTGGGCAAGTTGCTTAATCTCTCAGTGCCTCGGTTTCTCACCTGAGATGAATAAGGGTCCACACCTCATACGGTTCTTGTGAGGATTCAGGCAATTAGACCCAGACTGGCTACTTAGTAAGCACTCAGTAGATGTTAGCTATCATCATCATCTTGATTATTATTAGGGCTTTATTAATTATTATTATTTTTTATGAGAGAGTCTTGCTCTGTTGCCCAGGCTGGAGTGCAATGGCGCAATCTTGGCTCACTGCAACCTCCGCCTCCCAGGTACAGTTAATTCTCCTGGCTTAGCGTCCCAAGTAGCTGGGATTACAAGCGCCCACCACAATGCCTGGCGAATTTTTTTGTATTTTTAGTAGAGACAGGGTTTCACCATGTTGGCCAGGCTGGTCTCGAACACCTGACCTCAGATGATCTGCCCACCTTGGCCTCCCACAGTTCTGGGATTACAGGCATGAGCCACCGCACCCGGCCAATTATTATTACTATTATAGGCTCTCAAGCCAATTCCCAGTAGGACTTTTACCCACATGAGGATGGAAGCTCTGGCAGGACAGGGAAGTAAGCTCACGTTAGAGCCAGTCTACCTGCTGGCAAGCAGAGAAGCCCAGGGTGCCGCCTGCCAGTATTTTTAGCAGCGATGGTGAATCACGAGCAGTTAGTGTCAGAAAGACTTAAAATTGAAATAGCTTCTAACACTTCGACAGTATTTTTACCACACTGTTTTATCTGGGCATTAAAAATATATATGGTTTTAATTATATCTTGCTTTGCAGGAGGGGGAAAAAAAAACCCTCGACCGCTTGCCATCTCTCTCCTTTTTATATGTGTCTTTCTTCATGAACAGCGGGCCTCTTAAAATGATGGCATGAAGCGGAGTGTCTCTCGGTCAGGTGGAACTGGCCTCCCAGGCCGCATTTAGCCCAATGTTATTACAGGAAATGAATGCATTGTATTGAAGGCCGTTTGTCGCTCATTGTTCCTCAGGCTCAGGCCTGTGTGGGACTGTTTGTCCTCCTGCACACACAGCAGCTATTGTGTCCCCTGCAACATCCTACATGCAGCTGTGAACAGTTGTGCCTGAGCCAGTTTATCAGCCGTGGAATTCACTCAGAAAGGAATTGGGAAAAACATATCGAGTCAGAGCCCTCGTTTTCTCTGGGAATGTTCTAAGCTCTCCGGCATTCCTCCTCCCACTTGGCCAAGAAAAACAAACAAACAGTGGCCTCCTTTGATGTACGCACCTCTGGGCTATTCAGAGGTGGGACTTTTTGTGTAATAATTTCCAATTTCTACAGGGAATCTCCATTCACAACTTTCTGGACCCAGAGACCTAAGGTAACAGAATCTAATAACTACAAAGGCTATCCCTGCCACCGATCTCTGGGGCCAAATGGTGTCCCCTATGGTAAACGAAGTCGAGGGGGTGTCCTACCCATCATTTCACACCATGACAGCTGTGAGGCTAATTTGCAGGGTGACTCTATGAACACTGTGTGGTCCTTTCGGGTTTCATATGGCCCACCTCCCATAGGACACATATTTAATCCATCAGAACATGAAACACTTGGCGGGGCACAGTGGCTCACCCCTGTAATTCCACACTTTTGGAGGCCGAGATGAGAGCATCGCTTGAGGCCAAGAGTTCGAGACTAGCCTAGGCAATATAGAAAGACCCTATCTTTATTTAAAAAAGAATGAAAAATAAAAAACAGGAGGCCAGGCATGATGGCCCATGCCTGTAATCCCAACACTTTGGGAGGCCAAGGCGAGTGGATGACCTGGGGTTAAGACTTCGAGACCAACCTGGCCAACATGGCAAAACACTGTCTCTACTAAAAATGCAAAAATTAGCCGGGCATGGTGCTGGGCACCTGTAGTCCCAGTTACTTGGGAGGCTGAGGCAGGAGGATTGCTTGAACCCAGGGGGCGAATGTTGCAGTGAGCCGAGATCGTGCACTCGAGTCAGACTGCACTGCAGCCTGGGAAACAGAGTGAGACTCTGTCTTAAAAAATAATAATAGGCCGGGCGCGGTGGCTCACGCCTGTAATCCCAGCACTTTGGGAGGCCGAGATGGGCGGATTATGAGGTCAGGAGATCGAGACCATCCTGACTAACACGGTGAAACCCTGTCTCTACTAAAAATACAAAACATAGCCGGGCGCAGTGGCGGGCGCCTGTAGTCCCAGCTACATGGGAGGCTGAGGCAGGAGAACGGCGTGAACCCGGGAGGCGGAGCTTGCAGTGAGCTGAGATCCGGCCACTGCACCCCAGCCTGGGCGACTGAGCGAGACTCCGTCTCAAAAAATAATAATAATAATAATAATAATAATGAAAAAAAAAAAAACAAGAAATATCCGCTCCCAGGCTAGAAATGGGAGTCAAGGAAGACTGAGGCAGAGTTCATAGGTGAACATTCATATCAAGTCTTGGCAACTGTTTAGGTGGGACAGTTGAGGCTTGGGTTGACTTAGAAACATTGGTCATTCTTTCTTAAGCACAGTGCCTACAATTTTGGTTGTTGAATGGTGGGGTTTTAGGCTTGGTTGTGTAAAGTGAACCAACCATCTGTTTTTTTCCTTGGAGTGCAGTGGTGCTCAACAGAACATTTTGCATGAGGAGCCATAAGCTAAACATTTGCTCTAAAACATATATGTGTATCTATATGTCTATGTACGTGTAATTATAAAACCATGTGTATACACTTATCAGAATAAATCTCTAATGCTGGGTGTGGTGGCCGACGCCTGTAATCCCAACACTTTGGGAGGTCAAGACAGGTGGATCACTTAAGCCCAGGAGTTCAAGCAACACAGTGAAACCCTGTCTCTACAAAAAAATACACAAATTATCTGGGTGTGGTGGTGCATGCCTGTAGTCCCAGTTAATAGGGAGGCTGAGGTAGGAGGATTGCTTGAGTCTGGGAGGTCAAGGCTGCAGTAAGCCATGAGCATGCCATTGCTTGGGTGACAGAGCAAGACACTGTCTCAAAAGAAAAAAAAAGAATAAATCTCTAACAAACACAATATATCAATAGTTGCCAATAAAGTTTAGATTAAGTAGAATTTAGAAGAACGTGACTTCACTAAGTCCAAATAAATACATAGATGTAACTTTTCCTGACTGGCCAAATTTCCAGTTTTCACTATTAAGTGTGACTCTGATGTTCATAAACAGGGCAAAGGAGGAAACAAAGTTAAGTCACTCAACTTGTTCTTCAGAGTCTAAAAGTCTGGGGCTTATGCTCAACTTTTACACAACGACTTTGGCATTAAAAGTCTTTGCACAGGCTGCCTATAATCCCTGCACTTTGGAGGCCAAAGAAAGGATTGCCCTGAGCCCAAGAGTTTGAGACCAGTGTGGGCAACATGACGAGATCCTGTCTCTACAGAAAATTTCAAAACCTGGCTGGGTGTGGTGGTGCACGCCTGTAATCCCAGCTACTGGGGAGGCTGATGCAGGAGCATCGCTTGAGCCCAGGAGGTCGAGGTTGCAGTGAGCTGTGAATATGCCACTGCACCCAAACCTGGGTGACCCTGTCTCAAAAAAATAAAAAATAAAATTTTAAAGCCATTGCACAGTTTTCTCCGCTGCTGGAATAAATGAATCTTCTGCTAGCTCTAATTGCCCTAGTAAAAGAATATTATCTTTGACCACTGATCCTGAGAACCCAAATTCCCTGCAATTCCTTTGCTAAAGGAAATCCCTGTCTTCTCTCCATTTCTAGCCCCTGAATGCTGTTTTTCTTACAACCAACAAAGAAGAGTGTAAAGGTGTTTACGGAAAGAGCATCCCTGGGAGCCCCCTTTTCCTGGGACAGTTACTCTTTTTCCAAACAGAGAAGGGTTCTTTTAATAATCAAGTTACCAATTTATTCTAAACTCTCCCCTCCCAACCGATATTTGAAGCTTGGAATGGCCATAAAATAATATCACATTGAAAGCTAATTATGTTCCCCTTCCCACCCATCCTTCTTGGGTTTTGGCACCTTGTTTTATTGTTTTTTGAACATTGAAAAACAGCAGAAGGCAAGGGAGGCAGCAGAGAATGGGAACAGATTAGGCTTTAAAATAGAAGTGTCAAAGTGGTTCCCCGCAGGCTCTGTTCTGATCTAGCAATTGGTAATTTCAGATCCACTTGCTTTCATAAGCGTCTGGATAGCAGTAGATTGAGCAGCAATTAAGGGATAGAGCATTAAGCTGAATGAACTTACTTCTCTGGCATAACTATTGTTTTTCATGGTTTCCAGTGCAAAATAAATTTAAACAAACTTATAAAATACTTACGTGAATAAACAACATGTGAAAAAAACAAATTCATAGAAATTGGTCAGTTGTTCAGGACATATTTGCAAAACACTCTAAATTGGAGATCCTTAAACATTTTACTCACAACTCCCCACCTCCACTCAAAAAAAAAAAGAAATTTGAAAAACTATGCAGCACTTTCTCACCTGTTTGAAGGATAACATCTAAAATTTTTCAACATAAGTTTAAATAATATAGTTGCCAGGGATGCAATTTCCAGTGGATTGTAAATGTTAATATTGTAAACTAAGCCCACAGATCACTTTTAAATGTGACTGATGGAATCTAAATATCTGGGCAATTTAATACTCATTTTCATTCACTAAACAGTATATGAGGCCAGACACGGTGGCTCATGCCTATAATCCCAGCACTTTGGGAGGCTGAGGTGGGTGGATCACCTGAGGTTGGGAGTTTGAGACCAGCCTGGCCAATATGGTGAAACCCCGTCTCTACTAAAACTACAAAAAAATCACTGGGTGTGGTGGCACACGCCGAAATCCCAGCTACTCAGGAGGCTGAGGCAAGAGAAACTCTTGAACCTGGGAGGCGAAGGTTGCAGTGAGATGAGATTGTGTCACTGCACTCCAGTCTGGGTTCAAAAGAGCGAGACTCCGTCTGAAAAAAAAAAAAAGAATATGAAAGTCGTCGTTTAATATTTGAAAATAAAACGTCTTTTTTTCTTTTTATATCCATTCTACACCCCCATATAATTTTATCCTAATGAAATTGATTCTTATCTCTTATCTCTGATTTTGGTTTTTTTTTTTAGACAAGGTCTTACCCTGCCACCCAAGCTGGAGTATAGTGGCATGATCATGGCTCACTGCAACCTCAATCTTCTGGGCTCAAGGGATCCTCCTGCCTCAGCCTCCCTAGTAGGGGGGACCACAGGCACCCACTACTATGCCCAGAGACTTTTATTTTTTTTTGCAGACATGGAGTCTTGCTATGTTGCCTGGGCTGTCTCAAACTCATGGCTTCAAGCAATCCTCCCACCTTGGCTTCTCAAAGCGCTGTGATTGCAGGCATAAGTCACAGCACCAGGAATTGTTTTGTTTTGTTTTTGAGATAGGGTCTCACTTTGTTGTCCAGGCTGGACTGCAGTAGGGAGATCACAGCTCACCGTAGCCTTGAACTCTGGGCTCAAGGGATCCTCCTATCTCAGCCTCCCAAGTAGCTAGGACTTCAGGTTCATACCGTCACACTCAGCTAATTTTTAAATTTTTAAAAATGTTTTGTAGACATGGGGTTTTGCTATGGCTGGGGTCACCCAGAATGGTCTTAAACTCCTGGGCCTAAGTGATCCCCCCACCTCAGCCTCCCAAAATGCTGGGATTACAGGTGTGAGCTACTGTACCCAGAAAAAAATTGTTTTATTAATCATACTGTCATACTTCTCTGTCACAAAATAGATTTAAAAACTGAATCTATGACTGGAATTTGGAAGGAGAGTTTGAGGTAGATTTATGATTTGAGGGACTGGAGCAAGCCTGGGAAACACTCAACAGTTTGCTTCAACATCATGCTCAGTGTGCTAGGAGCAAACAGCATGGCGTCTGGAACGTAGATGTTTCCACCAGTTTCTCCCAGCAAACAAGCATCAGAATCTTGATGCGAGAAAGAGGGAGGCAAATATGAAAGTACTTTCTCAGCTGGGCATGGTGGCTCATACCTGTAATACCATCACTTTGGGAGGCCAAGGTGGGCGGATCACTTGAGGTCAGGAGTTTGAGGCCAGCCTGGCCAACATGGTGAAACCCTATCTCTGCTAAAAATAGAAGCCGCATGGTGGTGTGTGCCTACAATTCTAGCTACTTGGGAGGTTGAAGCAGGAGAATCACTTGAAACCGGGAGGTGGAGGTTGCAATGAGCCAAGATCACGCCACTGCTCTCCAACCTAGGTGATGGAGACTTCATCTCAAAAAAAAAAAAAAAAAAGTGCTTTCTCTCTTTTTTTTTTTTTTTTTTTTTTTTTTTTGAGACAGAGTCTTGCTCTGTCGCCCAGGCTGGAGTGCGATGGCACAATCTCGGCTCACTGCAACCTCCGCCTCCTGGGTTCACGCCATTCTCCTGCCTCAGCCTCCCGAGTAGCTGGGACTATAGGCGCTCGCCACTACGCCCAGCTAATATTTTTGTATTCTTTAGTAGAGACGGGGTTTCTCTGTGTTAGCCAGGACGGCCTCGATCTCCTAACCTCGTAATCCGCCCGCCTCGGCCTCCTGAAGTGCTGGGATTACAGGCATGAGCCACCGTGCCCGGTCAAAAAGTGCTTTCTCATGCAAAACTCTGTGAGACTTTGGGAGCATAAAACAGGACTGCTTTGGTCTGAGGTAGAAGAACATGCCCAAAAAGTGATGGGGAAGGTTTATCTCTACTTCTGTAGGGCCACCTCTGCATAGGGAGCCATGGATGCCCTAAGGCTGCAGCCCTGGGAAGCAGCACACAGTATCACTATTTGCAGCCCCCAGTCCAGCACCTGCTCTGGTGGTGCCTGCCCCACAAGGGGTTGCAGACTCCAGCCCAGAACAAGAACTAGGGCTGTATCTGTGGGCAAGTCCATCCTAATGGCACCAGCAGTCTCAGCACAGTGTTGGCAGAGACACCCCAACATCAGCCCCAGCATCCCTAGAGCAACATGTCTTCAGTGGTTGCAGGTGACGTCAGCCGCAGCTGATGAGAGCAAAGTATCAGTACTGTTGTTCAGATGAGGGGCTGAGCAGCAACTTCAGGGGTGGCATTTCCTACAGGAGCCAAAGAAAATGGCCAACACTCAAAAGACATATTTGCAAACCCACGTGAAACATTAACTAGGACCCCTCAAAAAGATTGGTATGGACTTGGGTGGGTCCCAGAGATACTGCAGTAGCAGAGGAAAGCCAGAACCAAGAAAGCATTGCTCTTCTGCATGGATCTGCCTTTACTTATTTGCAGGACAAAAACTAGGAATTTTCCAGTCATGCAGAGCACACAGTTGAATTAAGAGAAAAGAGTATTACTGTGGATCAAATCAGAATGAAGGGTAGAAGTAGCAAAGAAAAGAAGAAAAGCAGAAGTTAGCGTGGCAAGACCGACCTTCCAATTCTTCTACAAGAGGAGAGAGAGGAAAAAACAGAGGCATTTGCCGATAATCAATATCCAGTTCCAATAAATAGAACCTTAACTGAAGGTCACTAAGTGGCTGATTTTAGTTGTGGTTTTTGTTTTGTTTTGTTTTTTTGATACGGAGTCTCATTCTGTCACCCAGGCTGGAGTGCAGTGGCGCAATCTCGGCTCACTGCAACCTCCGCCTCTTGGGTTCAAGCCATTCTCCTGCCTCAGCCTCTGAGTAGCTGGGATTCCAGGCGCCCACCACCACACCTGCCTAATTTTTCTATTTTTTGTAGAGACAGGGTTTCACCCTGTTGACCAGGCTGGTCTCGATCTCCCAACTTCAAGTGATCCGCCAGCCTTGGCCTCCCAAAGTGCTGGGATTACAGGTGTGAGCCACCACTCCTGGCCCATTTTTAGCTGTCTTTTCAGAGGGTTTGAAGAGCTATAAATGAGAAGTAATGTAGATATATGCCAAGTATATCGTGGATGTCTGAAACAGAAGTCTATTCTCTATGAGAAAAATGGAGGATGCAGGCAGGAAAAGAATCTGTACGCTAGAGAAGACAGCAATTTTTAAAAATGAGGCCTTACATCTAGCAAATCGCCAAAAAATTAAAAATTGGTAGGCAGCTGAGCCTGGCACAGAACATGTTCTGAAAAGAACTCGCTGTATCCACTAGCATTCTCCCTTTGGGTTTTTTCCTTTTCCCAGAAAGATGAGAAAACAACCCTGTACTAAAACAGCTCTGAGCAGGGAAAGCATTTTGGCTCCTGAAGACAAGTCAGCATGTGCACACATTCCCAGAATCCCCCAGACCCCACCCCACATTAGCATGAAACTCCCTAAATCCCAGTTAGCTCTGCAGAGGTGAAGATGGACGCTAGGCTCTATTGCACAGCTGGGTGAAGAAAGCCATCAAGGTCTCTCCCACTTTGAAATGCAACAAGTCTCCAGGCTTTTGTCCATAGTCCACTACTTGATTTAGTTCTAGATGACTTATCTAGTTGTTTGGTTTCTTTCACAAAATTGTAAGCTCTTTTCTTCTTCCTCTATGTCCTCCATATTACCCAGGACATTGGACCGGGCTTAATAAATACTGTTTAAGTGATTAAATACAACATTATTCAATTGCTGAGCAAAACAAGTCATTATCAGAGAGAATTTCGGATAGTCCCGAAAAATTTAGCCTCTGCAGATCCTTTAAAAGTGAATGTCCTATAGTAATATAATTGCAGTGGAGCGGTGTAATTGCATTCCGCTGTTGCCTGGGCCAGATCCTGTCTTGCTGTGGGAATCTGGGAGTTGTATTTTGGACTGATAATTATGTACAGTGGGAAAAGGAGCAAAAAATGGGAGCAAAGGGACTTCTAGGATACGCCAGACAATTTTTACATATGCAAACTCATCCATTTGCATGACAGCACTGAGAAGTATTCATTTTACAGATGAAAAAAGCAAAGTTCATAAAGCTGTGAGAAATTGAATCAGGGATAAAACTGGAACTCAGATCAAACAGACTCTGAATTTGGGCTCTTTCCGGCACACCAGAGGTGCTCCTTTGGGATGGAAGAAGTCAGGGTTAGGGCATCCGGATGTCTGCTTGAGCTTGCCGACCTCCGGCTCCTGTGTGGGTTCCAGCCCCTGCCAGCCCCTTTCTTTTCCCACAACACACAAGGGTTTAAAGTCACAGATCCACCAGAGCAAAGTGTCCCACTTCCCACAAAAACTTCCATTCCAAATCCTGAGTTAATCGTACCTTTCCAGGCACACGGCAGTTATTTACTGAAAGGAATCAAATAAGAAAGGGGCTTTCTCAAGCCGGGCGTGGTGGCTCACGCCTGTAATCCCAGCACTTTGGCAGGCCAAGGTGGGCGGATCACTTGAGGTAGGAGTTCGAGACCAGCATGCCAACATGGTGAAACCCCGTCTCTACCAAAAATACAAAAATTAGCCAGGCATGGTGGTAGGTGTCTGTAATTCCAGGTACTCAGGAGGCTGAGACAGGAAAATTGCTTGAACCCAGGAGGCAGAGTGTGCAGTGATCTGAGATCGTGCCACTGCACTCCAGCCTGGGTGACAAGGGCAAGACTTCATCTCAAAAAATAAAAATAAAAATAATAAATAAAGGGGCTTTCCTGAAGAGAAGGGAAGAAGACATCTAGGGATGCCACGTGAGCCCACACGGAGTATCCCCGACCCACTCTGGGCACATGTGGCTTTATTAGGCAAACTTCAACATTCACCTTGGAAATACCGACAACTCATACAGCAAAGGAATCCAGTGGGTCTTCCTAAAGCAGTCCTTTGTATGTTGTTTGAGGCTTAGTTCCTACAGAATGAGCTCCACATCTTGTATTTGATCAACAGCTACAGACTATTCTGTTTTGGTTTTCTTCTAATGGTTTTCTAAAATAAACAAAGCAACACCTGTCATTTGAAATAACAGCAATAATCATAGCAAACACATATATAATACTTATAAGGTGTGAGGCATTATTATTATTATTTTCTCTTTTTTTTCCTCTCTTTTTTTTTTTTTTTTTTTTGAGACAGAGTCTTGCTCTGTCACCCAGGCTGGAGTACAGTGGTGTGATCTCCACTCACTGCAACCTCTGCCTCCCGGGTTCAAGTAATGCTCCTGCCTCAGCCTCCCGAGTAGCTGGGATTACAGGTACCCATCACCATGCTCAGTTAATTTTTGTATTTTTAGTAGAGATGGGGTTTCACCATGTTGGCCAGGCTGGTTTCGAACCCATGACCTCAAGTGATCCACCCGCCTCGGCCTCTCAAAGTGCTAGGATTACAGGTGTGAGCCATTGCACCCAGCCCCCACAGTTTCCTCTTACAATCTCTGTATTTACATCAGATTTGCAGACTGTCACTCAAAATGACTCCTAGCTCCATATTCATTGGTCAGCCCAGGAAAGAGAAACAATAGATCCTTGAATTGTTAGCAACCAAGGAGGCTACCTGGCAAGAGGGAAAGGCTAGAGTCAACTGATGCCATTTGTATCATTTGCTACCAGGAAGCAAGAAGTTAGGTTTGCCAAATAAAACAGAAGGCCGGGCATGGTGGCTCAAGCCTGTAATGCCAGCACTTTGGCAGGCCGACGTGGGTAGATCATGTGAGGTCAGGAGTTTGAGACCAGCCTGGTCAATATGGTGAAACCCTGTCTCTACTGAAAATACAAAAACTAGCTGGGTGTGGTGGTGTGCACCTGTAATCCCAGCTACTTGGGAGGCTGAGGCAGGAGAATCGCTTGAACCCAGGAGGCGGAGCTTGCAGTGAGCCAAAATCAGGCCACTGCACTCCAGCCTGGGTGACAGAGTGAGACTCCGTTTCAAAAAAAAAAAAACAAGAACAAAACAAAACAAGACACCGAGGTACAATATATCCCCATTTATTTATTTATTTAGAGACAGAGTCTCACTCTGTCACCAGGTTGGAGTGCAGTGGCACGATCTCAGCTCGCTGCATCCTCTACCTCCTGGGTTCAAGCGATTTTCCTGCCTCAGCCTCCCAAGTAGCTGAGATTACAGGTGCGCACCACCACACCCAGCTAGTTTTTGTATTTTTTTTTTTTGAAACAGAGTCTCACTCTGTCACCCAGGCTGGAGTGCAGTGGCGCGATCTCAGCTCACTGCATCCTCTACCTCCTGGGTTCAAGCGATTTTCCTGCCTCAGCCTCCTGAGTAGCTGAGACTACAGGTGTGTGCCACAGTGCCCAGTTAAATTTTGTATTTTTAGTAGAGGTGGGGTTCTACCATGTTGGCCAGGATGGTCTCAATCTCTTGACCTCATGATCCACCTGCCTTGGCCTCCCAAAGTGCTGGAATTATAGGCGTAAGCCACTGCGTCCGGCCATCCCTATTCTTTGTCCTGTTCAGAAACATGTCCCCAGTCATTCCATGGACAGCAAACTATGGTCATTTCTGGCTTCAAAGACTCACACTAACAACTCCTTAGACTTTTGATTAAATACGGCGGGTTTAACAAACACCTAATAAATCTAACAAAACGTTAATAATAAAGTGTCAGGGATAGAAAGGTAAAATGTTGGAAAGACCAATGAATGATATGTTAATGTCTCTTTAGATGAATAAAAAAATGGATGGATGAGATATTACGCAGAATTGAGAACTCAACCATCTAAATGTCTGCAGAGAAAAAAGAATTATTTTTCCCACTTACCCCCACCAGAGCCCCAGAGAGCATCATGTTTTAGAATCACCAACTAATATGAAAGATTGTATTAGGCACAGAACTGAAAAGATGGATATTAGATGAAAAGACTACATACACAGGCCAGGCATGGTGACTCATGCCTGTAATCCCAGCACTTTGAGAGGGCGAGGTAGGAAAATCATTTAAGTCCAGGAGTTCAAGACCAGCCTGGGCAATATTACAAGACCCTATCTTTACAAAAAAAATTTTAAACATTAGCCAGGCCTGGTGGCACACACTTGTAGTCCCAGCTATTTGGGAAGCTAAAGTGGGAGGATTACATGAGACTGGGAGGTCCCCACTGCAGTGAGTGATGATCACATCACTACACTCCAGCCTGGGCAACAGAGCAAGATCCTGTCTCAAAAAACAAAAAGACTGCATACACAATATAGGTTGTCTCCTTTTCCTTATATATCCAGACATGATACCTACCCACCCACCCACCCTAACTCCATCCCACACACACAGGAAACAAGAAATTATTGTCAATCTGAGTCTCTAGATTTAAAGGGGCCTGTTGTATACCTACCACAAAGGACCCAAACCACAAACATTACTGGGAAATTCCAGAACCTAAAAAGATAAAGAGAAGATCCTAAAATTTTCTAGAGAGGAAAAAAATACACAACAGTTTACATAAAAAGTATCAAGAATCAAAATGGCTTTGAATCTCTTCATAACAATAGCAGAAGCTATAGATCAACGGATTAGTTTTTGATCTTCAAAAAACCCAAGGGGACTTTGTTTTTTGACTTCAAATTCTATATCCAGCCAAATTATGAACAAAGTATAAAGATAGAAAAAAAAAAAAAGGTCTTTTCGTGTGCTGGGCGTGGTGGCTCACACTTGTAATCCCAGCAGTTTGGGAGGCTGAGACGGGTGGATCACTTGAGGTCAGGAGTTTGAGATCAGTCTGGCCAACATGGTGAAACCCTGTCTCTACCAAAAGTACAAAAATTAGCCGGGTGTGGTGGCACGTGCCTGTAGTCCCAACTACTCCGGAGGCTGAGGCAGGAGGATCACTTGAACCCAGGAGATGACGGAGGTTGCAGTGAGTCGAGATTGCACTACTGCATGCCAGCCTGGGTGACAGAGTAAGACTCTGTCTCAAAAAAAAAAGATATTTTCACATATTTAAATCCACAAGTATTTTACTTTTCATACACAAGTGTGTATGACATACAGAATGATGTTCTTTGGAAAAATAAGAGAGAAAGCAAGAAACAGAAATTATAGAAACCAGAGAACGCAACACAGGATGATGGCTATATGGGAGCCATAGTGAACAACCAATTCAGGTTAGACTATGAGGAGAGAAGTCTCCAAGAAGAAGATCTCCTGGATAAAACAAAACAAAACAAAATCGATGTACTTGTATGAAAAATAGAATCAAGAGGCATATTACAGAGCTATTGGAGTATTTAGAATTAATGATTGCACAAATTTAAAAAAAATATTGAGTCAATAACTCCAGGAACATTTAGGGACTTTGCATGATGATACCTTGTAATACAAAAAGCCAAGTTAAAAAAAATAAAATTCCAGGAACATTTTAAAATTTTAAATAAGAAAAGGAACATATGCTCTTCTACTTACCTCAGCCAAAAAATAAAAAACATTTACATAGTCATAATAATGTGAATTCCAAATATTGATTTACCCAAAACTTATGATATAAGTTAGGAAGAATGAGAAGTCGGGACAGCAGTGGGGTAAGAAAGCCAAATCCTCATCTAGGATAACAGATGATTACATTTCAAAATGGATTCAGTGAAACATGGTGCTATAAACACATTACTAAGAATGACGGAGAAAAATGCCATAGGGGACAGTTTTGAAGTAGATATCATTAGAAAGCAGGATTCCAGCTGGGAAAGCCTGGGAGACGGGTCTTAAAGGTTTTTTTTTTTTTTAATTTGTTTGTTTCTTTTTCTTTGAGATGAAGCCTCACTCTGTGGCCCAGGCTGAAATGCAATGGTGCAATCTCGGTTCACTGCAACCTCCACCTCCCGGGTTTAAGCAATTCTCCTGCCTCAGCCTCTCAAGTAGCTGGGATTACAAGTGTGTGCCACTACGCTTGGCTAATTTTTGTATTTTTAGTAGAGACAGGGCTTTGTTGTGTTGGCCAGGCTGGTCTCAAACTCCTGATCTCAAGTGATCCGCCCTCCTCAACTTCCCAAAGTGATTGGCTTACAGGCGTGAGCCACCGCGCCTGGCCAAGGGGCTTAAAGCTCTAAACTACATTGATGAGTTACTTTGAAACAAATTTAAATTAATTCACTTTAAATCATAGCTAGACTTTCCAGGTGTCTAGGGTGGCAGATGACTTGTTTTTGTGTTTGCTAAGACTTGTAGAGGTCACTACCCGTAGTAATGGGTAGTAGATCACTACCTATCTAATTGTTGATGTACTTAGGAAAAAAAAAAACAACACAGCTTTAAAATGAGCTATTTTTGTAATGACTGTATTTTTTGTTTACTTTCCCCTTCGCATTTATAAAATTATAACATTTAGAATTAGAAGAGACAGGAGATTGAATTAAGATGGTTAACTGAGCACAGACGCCTAAAAATGACAGAAAAGAGATTACAAGTTTAAAATAATAAACCCATAACAGGGCTGGAGAACAGGAAGGGGTATTCTTGGAGGACCAGAAATAAGAAGGAATATCTAAATAAGGGAAGGCAAGCAGGGTTGGTTCATAGAGGAGGCTGTTTTTCTGAAAGCAAACGACTGTTGTAGAAGGAGAAAGTCATTCTGGAATGCTCCAAGCCTCCAATCCCAAGCTGGAGCTACAGATTGTGAGGAGTAAGAGGGGAGCCTGGAGGCAAACCTGGAGTTAACTGGCTTGGGACATGCATTAGGAGCAGCCAGATGAGATAAGCTCCGACCTCTCCTTGCCAAGTAGAGGTGTCTGCCCTTGGGTAGGAGCAATGAATGTGAGCTTTGGAAGAAGCCTTGCAAACACTCAGAAATAATGGGGAGTCCCCATATCCAGGAGACTGACTATGGGTATAGCCCACTTGACAGTAGGTATAGCTCACCCCTTCTTGAGAATGCTGGGAAGCAGAGAAAGCACTCTAGACAGGCTATAAGGACATGCCAGCCATCACATGAGTTCACACCTAAGAATGGGCAATCATTTTTTACAAAACCAATATCCTGAAGAGTGATATCAAACTCAATAAGCAGAAGCTCATTTTTTCTGAGGATACAGAATTAATATCCTCAGAGAGATAAAAGAGGATATTACATCCCTGAAACTGAACAGGATTTTTTTTTTTTTTTTTTTTTTAATAGAGTCTCACTCCATCATCCGGGCTGGAGTGCAATAGCATGATCATTGCTCACTATAGCCTTGAACTCTTGGACTCAAGCAGTCCTCCCACCTCAGCCTCTCAAGTAGCTGGAAGAGCTAAAGACAAGTGCTACTATGCCCGGCTAATTTTTTTTATTTTTTATTTTGTAGTGAGAGGATCTTACTATTTTACCCAGGCTGGTCTCAAACTTCTGGTCTCCAGTGATCCTCTCACCTTGGCCTCCCAAAGTACTGGGATTACAGGCATAAGCCACCATGCCTTGGCCATTTTTTTTTTTTTCCTAAGGAAATGATTAGAGACATAGAAATCAAAACCACGGCCAGGCGCAATGATTGATGCCTGTAATCCCAGCACTTTGGGAGGCCGAGTGGGTGGATCGCTTGAGGTCAGAAGTTCAAGACCAGCCTGGCCAACATGGTGAAATCCTCTTTCTGCTAAAAATATAAAAATTAGCCAGGTGTGGTGGCGCATGCCTGCAGTCCCAGCTACTCTGGAGACTGAGGCAGGAGCATCGCTTGAACCCGGGATGCAGCAGTGAGCTAAGATTGTGCCAACTGCACTCCAGCCTGGGCAACAATGGTCAGAACGAGAATCTTTCAGATCCCATTTGTATTTTCCTTCCTACTGCATTATTGACCATCTCTGTGTTGACAGGGAGCTCACAATCTTATCAGTCTACTCTATTGTTGGAGAGCTCTAATTTAAAAGTTTAACAGTTCTCTTGTATTTTGAATTTTGTCTCCTTGCTCTTAAACCCACTGGTCCTGGCTCTACCTCTACAGCAAAACTAAGTGTCTGCTTCCTCTTCTACAGGAAAGCTTTTCAGATATTTGCAAACACTTTTGATGTCTGTCTCCTTAGTCTTCTTATCTCTGACCCAAATAGTCAATTCATTGAACTGTTTTTCACCTGACAGCTTCCGGATGCTTTGTTCTTCTTTTTTTTTTTTTTTTTTTTCTTTTTTTTTTTAATTTTTTTTTTTTTTTTTTTTGAGACGGAGTCTCGCTCTGTCGCCCGGGCTGGAGTGCAGTGGCCGGATCTCAGCTTACTGCAAGCTCCGCCTCCCGGGTTCACGCCATTCTCCTGCCTCAGCCTCCCGAGTAGCTGGGACTACAGGCGCCCGCCGCCACGCCCGGCTAAGTTTTTGTATTTTTAGTAGAGACGGGGTTTCACCGTGTTAGCCAGGATGGTCTCGATCTCCTGACCTCGTGATCCGCCCATCTCGGCCTCCCAAAGTGCTGGGATTACAGGCGTGAGCCACCGCACCCAGCCACTTTGTTCTTCTGACAACCTTTCCCCTGAGCTCTTTTTAGATTATCCCCAGTACCTGGGATAGAAGCAACTTGTGGCAGATCTGGAAGTGCACATATCTTGGATGTGGCCTAAATTTTCCACAGTGGTATTATTATTATTATATAATTATAATTATTATTATATTATTATTACTGAACCACTATTAATAATAACATCTAAGCAGACATGAGTGGTGGTGCTTTCCTTGAAGAACCCCAGGGAATGAGTAGACTGTTTCTTCAGTGTTTAATGTTAGGTTCATTAGTAAATAGTTATTAACCACGAGCTACAATCCAGAGATGGTGCTGGGTGCTATTGGAGCTTCCAAAATGAATGAGGTATAGTTGCTGCCCTGAGGAAGTTTATAGTTTAGCAGGAAACTTAACAGACACATATAAATAAACCTCCAATGTAGAAAGTAGTACAGATGGTAGAAGAGTACAGATATAGAGCTATGGGATCCAAAGGAGATGCATCATCTAAAAGCAGAAATGCTTCCTGATAAACAATATCTCAGAAGGCTAGAGACAGGCTGGGCACGGTGGCTCATGCCTGCAATTCCAGCACTTTGGAAGGCTGAGGTGGGCAGATCGCTTGAGATCAGGAGTTTAAGACCAGGGTGGCCAACATGGTGAAACCCCGTCTCTACTAAAAATACAAAAATTAACAAGGTGTGGTGGTGCACACCTGTAGTCCCAGCTACTTGGGAGGCTGAGGTGGTTGGATCGCTTGAACCCGGGACATGGAGGTTACAGCGAGCTAAGATCGTGCCACTGCACTCCAGCCTAGGCGACAGAGCAAGACCCTCTCTCAAAAAAAAGGAAAGCTGGGGATGGCGTTCCTGCTGCCCAGACTCCTTGCTTGGACTTGGGTTATCTCTTTGCCCAGCTTTCTCTTCCCATCTTCTCCTCAGTTCCAGAGCTCTGTGTGTGTCTCTGTTTGGTCTTATTGTTCCCTTCTGGGCTTAAAGATGGGCTGGAAGAATCAGCCTAGGGCTGAGCACAATCGCTCATGCCTGTAATCCCAGTACCGAGGCAGGAAGATCTCTTGGACCCAGGAGTTCCAGATCAGCCTGGGTAACATAGCAAGACCCCATCTCTACAGAAAGTTTTACAAAAGTACCTGGGTGAGTGGTGCTTCCTTACAGTCCTAGCTGCTTTGGAGGCTAGGGTAGAAAGATTGCTTCAGCTCAGAAGTTTGAGTCCAGCCTGGACAACATAGCAAGATCCTGTTTAAAATTAAATAAATAAATAAAAGGTTAAATGATAAATTTTATATTATGTATATTTCACCTCAATTAAAAAAAAAAAAGAATCAGCCCATCCTTGGCCCTTAGATATTACAGAATTCAATTTCTCACCTCTTTTCCTGGCTTTGACCCACAGCTTCACCCCTCCTTCTAAGGACTGGGTTGAATTGGAGCTACTCCTGACGTGGGCCTGTCTCATGGCTGCAGTGATGATGATGAAAGATTAGCTAAGAGAAAACTATGTTCCCAGAGCGGGGACTTGTCTTTAGCAGACACAGTCAACAGACTAAAGCTAGAATCCTCCAGGGCAAGGCTCACATTCTAGTCAGGGCTCATCTTCCCATAAACTTGTATGTAGCGGGCTCATTAATTAACCAGAAGGTTTGTTTGGTTCTAGTCTAGACTGGGGCTGACATGGAAAATCCTCATCCCTATCCCTGCCAATCTCGCCACTGTCACAAAAGCACTTTTTTTTTTAGACGGGGTCCCACTATGTTGCCCAGGCTGGTCTTGAACTTCTGGGCTCAAGGGATCCTCCTGCCTCGGCCTCCCAAAGTGCTGGGATTATAGGAGTGAGCCATTGCACCTGGCCAGAAACACTTCTTATTTTTTATTTATTTATTTTTAACTATAGAGACAAGGTCTCACTCTGTCACCCAGGCTGGAGTGCAGTGGTGTGATCATACCTCACTGTAGCCACTAACTCCTGGGCTGAAGCCATCCTTCACCTCAGCCTCCTGAGTATATGGAACTATAGGCACACATCACCATGCCCAGCTCATTTCTTATTGTTTATAGAGACAGGGTCTTACTATGTTGCCCAGGCCAATCTCGAACCCCAAGAACTCAGGCGATCCTCCTGCCTGGGCCTCCCAAAGTGTTGGGATTACAGGTGTGAACCACTGTGCCCCAACCTGGAAGCTCATTTAGAAGGAGGCTCTTTCCTGGATATTTCTTCCTCCATCGCCAGGACAGGACCTCATACTTAGGGTAGGCAGCCTCAGGACCTGGTGCTAGAGTTTCCAAATTGGTGAGCAAGCCAATAGACTGAAGTATTGTGTCATAAAGAGTGCTCTATTCATTGATTTTGACAAGCGTTGTTTAATTGTAATTATTCATGATGCTTTATAGTCCACTAGAGACTGCCCACAAGTCCTTCAATAGGAAGCAATCCAGAAGAGTAACCAGAGAACTTGGTCTGCCTCTCAACTGTCAAATCCTTTTTTTTTCCTTTGTAGAGACAGGGTCTCATTCTGTCCCCCAAGCTGCAGTGCAGTGGCACAGTTATAGTTCACTGCAGCCTCAAATTCCTGGACTCAAAGGATCCTCCCACTTCAGCCTCCTAAGTAGCTGGGACTTCAGCCCTGTGCCACCATATCCTGCTAACTTTTAAATTATTTTGTAAAGATGGGGTCTTGCTATGTTGTCCAGGCTGGTCTTGAACCCCTGGCCTCAAGCAATCTTCCCACCTTGGCCTCCCAAAATGCTGGGATTATAGATGTGAGCCATGGCACCCAGCATCAAATCCCTCTTACAAAGGAAAAAGAGTCTTTTTGAGAAAGAAGAGTTATTTGTTCATTCATAAACATTTATTGATATTGACATGATAATTATATGTGTCTGATAACAGGTTTATGACAATAAATGGGTCTGTGATTGATTAAATGAAAATTCACTTCTTACAGGTCCATAAGTATTCTGTTTTTATGTGAAGACTCTTTCGCCACAGTCTTGTAGAATCCAAAACAGCTGTATCTCTGGGTATTCATGGGGACCAGTAGTGGCACATGTGTAATTGGTTGAATTATGTCCTGCTCCCTCCCAAATTCATTTGTTGAAGTCCTCAGTACCTCAGAATGTGACAGTATTTTTGGAGATAGAGTCTTCAAAGAGATAAGAAAGTGTCCTACTCTGTTTGGACAGCAATAACCAAATACTATAGACCAGGTGGCTTATAAACAACAGAACGCTATTTCTCATGGTTCTGGAGGCTGGGAAGTCAAGGTGCTGGCAGATTTGGTATCTGGCGAGACACCTGCTTCTTGGTTCATGAGGACCACTGTGTTCTTACACGGTGGAAGGAGCAAGGGTGCTATCTGGGCTTTCTTTCCTAAGGGCACTAATCCCAATCATGAAGGCTCCACCCTTATGGCCTAATTGCCTCCTAAAGTCTCCACTCCCTATAGCATCACACTGGAGACTAGGATGCCAACATATACATTCTGGGGATGGGTTGCACACAAACATTCAGTCTCTAGCATTAAGCTTAAATGAGGTCATTAGGGTGGGCCCTGATCCAACATGAATGGTGTCCTTATAAGAAGAAAAGATTAGGACACAGACACAGAGAGAAAGAAGAGTATGTGAAGGAAGACACAGGGAGAAGATGATCGTCTACAAGCCAAGAAGAGATGCATCAGAAGAAATCTACCCTAGCCAGGCGCCGTGGCTCATGCCTGTAATCCCAGCACTTTGGGAGGGTGGATCACTTGAGGTCAGGAGTTCGAGACCAGCCTGGCCAACATGGAGAAATCCTGTCTCTACTAGAAACACAAAAATTAGCCAGGCGTGGTGGCACACACCTGTAATCTCAGCTACTCTGGAGGCTGAGGCAGGAGAATTGCTTGAACCTGGGAGGCGGAGGTCACAGTTAGCCAAGAGTGTGCCACTGCACTCCAGCCTGGGCAACAGAGCAAGACTCCATCTCAAAAAAAAAAAAAAAAGGAGAAGGAGAAACCAACCCTGCTGATACATTGATCTTGGGTTTCTAGCCTCCAGAATTGTGAGACAATCAATTTCTGTTGTTTAAGCCCCCTAGCATGTGGTACTTCGTTATGACAGTCCTAGCATACGAACACACTCTATCATTGCCCAGGCTACTTCTCTTGCAATTTAATAATCCCATTCCCTTCAGGGACATTTTGAGACAGAAATCATATCCAAGGCATTAGGACAGAACCGTTTTGATTCATGAAAGAATTGAAGAAATACACAGCTAATAAGTATGCCTAGCAACACAGTGTGCTTTAGGAAAAGAAAAAAATATGGTGGGGAGGGGGTTGGAATGTACCATGTCCCAGCTCAGCAAGCTGTCGATCTGCTAAAAAAGCATATTTGTTATTACTCACATTTCCTTCCAGTGTAGGAAGGCTCCCTGGAGCTGGCATTGCTGTATTAATGCTCAACACCCAGGCATGTGTTTACCACAGTCACCAGCAGTTCAGTCAAATTGTGCAGTCTTTTAACAAGGACCCAGATTATAATTTATATGAATACGAAAACTCTCCAACTTTAATCTCCAAAGAAGGAAGCCATTTCCAGCAGTCAGTGAATATAGGTGATTAGCGCCTTAGCTTTGTGCTCCTAAATGTCTGCCTTGTACTTCCCCTCCCTTTGAACCCTCTCCCTGCCACGCCCCACACACTCCACTAGAGCCATGGGTTCACACCACATTCCCAGCTTGGCCATGTCAAGATCCACTTTTGCTTCTCCAGGGAACATTTCTGGCTATGGTCTCCTCCTGTTGCCCTAATTTCTTGCCAGCATTTTGAACTATTTTCCCAGCTTTCCCCCTAATCTCATGAGCCTTGTGCCCACTATGCTTCTTTTTCTTTTTCTTTTTTTTTTTCAAGACAGGGTCTCATCCACTCACCCAGGCTGGAGTGCAGTGGCAGAATCACAGCTCACTGTAGCCTCAACCTCCCAGGGTCAAGCAATCCTCCCACTTCAGCCTCCCCAGTAGCTGGGACTACAGGCACTTACAACCATGCTCAGCTAAATTTTTTTTTTTTTTGTAAAGACAGAGTTTTACCAGATTACCACTCTCCTCCACCTCCCAGAGTGCTAGGACTACAAGCGTGAGCTACAACACCTGGCCCCTGTGTGCTTCTTATAACAACCCCTCCATTCCCAATGAGACCATGACTGAGCTGCCTGACTTGTAGATTCAGTTATTCCTCTGGAGAGCGTCATCTGAATCTGACCTGCTCACCTGAACCAGGCCCATTAGTTCTCCTAGTTGATGGTTATGGTCCTGCCGGTGTTCTCCTGACCTAATACACTATCTTTCCAGACCTAGTAAGAAGTCCCTAGGCAAAGCAAGCTTTTTGCACAAATCACCTTATTACTGCCCAAAGTATGGCCAACATCTACATATTTCTCCCTTCTTCGAATCTTGTAGAAAGAATCTTTGTGCCCAACTCAATGGCAAAACAACTTCCATATTTACTGAAAGTTGGGCACAAGATTCTTCCCTGATGCTCTCTTCTATCAATATTACTGGTAGCAAGCCTACTTGGCAAACCTAAGGACCCAGTTTCCTTTCACATTGGAATTTATGTTAGATGCACCAGAAAATATCATTCACAAAATGCTCAACATCACTAATCATCAGAGAAATGCAAATTGAAACCACAATGAGGGATTATCTTACATCAGTCATAATGTCCACTGTTAATAAGTCAAAAAAGCAACAGATGTTGGTGTGGATTCAGAGAAAAGGGAACGTGATTTGGTTTGGCTGTGTCCCCACCCAAATCACATCTTGAATTGTAATCCATAATCCCCACATGTGGTGGGAGGGACCTCATGGGAGGCAACTGAATCCTTGGGGCAGTTTCCCCCATGCTATTCTCGTGATAGTAAGTTTTCACAATATCTGATGGTTTTATAAGGGGCTTCTCCCTTCATTTGGCTCTCATTCTCTCTCCTGCTGTCGTGTAAAGAAGGTGTTTGCTTCGCCTTCTGCCTCGATTGTAAGTTTCCTGAGGCATCCCCAGCTATGCAAAACTGTGAATCAATTAAACCTCTTTTCTTTATACATTACCCATACTCGTGTATGTCTTTATTAGCAGCAGGAGAACGAATGAATACAGAACCCTTGTATACTATTGGTGGGAGGATAATTTATTACAACCTCTATGGAAAACAGTATGAGGATTTCACAGAGAACTCAAAATAGAACTACCATTCGACCCAGCAATCCCACTGCTGTGTATCTATCCAAAAGAAAAGAAATCTTTATATAAAAAAGACACTTGCACTCGTATGTTTATTGCAGCACTAGTCACAATAAGAAAGACACAGAATCAACTCAGATGCCCATCAATGGTGGGCTGTATTTTAAAAATGTGGCGCATATAATACCATGGTATACTATGCAGCCATAAAAAAAGAATGAGATCATATCCTTGCGGCAACATGGCCGGAGCTGAAGGCCTTTATCCTAAGCAAATTAATGCAAAAACATCACACCACATCCCCAGCTTGGCCATGTCAAGATCCACTTTTGCTTCTCACTTATCAGTGGGAGCTGTAATTCTCTATAAGTGAGAAGCAGAAGTTATGTTTAATTAAGATAACTTATTCCACACGTTCTCACTTATAAGTGGGAGTGAAACAATGGGTACACATGGGCATAAAGATGGAAACAATAGACAATGGGGACTCCAAAAGGTGGGGTGTTGGCAAAGGGATGAGGATTGAAAAACTACCCATTGAATACAATGTTCACTATTTAGATGATGGATACACTGGAAGCCCAAACCTCACTGTTACGCAATACATCCTTGCAACAAACCTACACGTGTACCCCCTGAATCTAAAATTAAAAAAAAAAACTTCACGAAATGTAAACTAAGATTGATAATGCTGCCCCCAACCTCTGCGAGAGCTCTCATTACAATCGCCCTTTCAGTTTTGGGGTGTCATCCACTGAGCCAGCTCAATGACCTTACCCTGAAATGAACCTTCTCCCAATCCCTCACCGACTGTTAGGCTAGATGACAGATTAGTTTCTATCTTGCACCCCATTTCCTTCCTCCTCCACTTAGCCACAGACATGCTGTGTCCCCTCGGATTCCGGGGTGCATTTCCATGCTCTTCCATTTCTTCTCTCTGCACTTTCTTATCACACTATTTCTGCTTGTTCAAAACCAGAGCATTGTGTGCGCAGAGCTGTTTATGCCCGAGGCAACGCCAGGCCAGTATATGTTGGGAATAGCCAGGACCCTGCAGCCCGTATTATTGCCCTAAGGAATACTAATTGCCTTGCTGATAAATTGAGAAGGAAGAAAAGCCTCAAAGACAATGCCAGGCTCATTTTAGAAGAGAACCCTTCAAGCACATCTACAGAAACATCAGTCATTTAAAGAAACAATCCTTTTCTCGCTCCTAAATTTGCACTTCCTTGGGCTTCATCCTCTGCTCCTCTCTTAGCCATTTAAGGATCATCCTTTAAAGGGCCTGAACAAGGCATACCCAGACAAAAAATAAAATAAAATACAGATCCCAGAATCAAGGTCTCTGCTGTTGTCAAGTTTAGGATTAGCTGAAAAAGCCCAGCCTTTCTGGTCTTGTCCCGTTATCATGAAACACCATTTTCCCAAGACATTCTTGTAATACGTCATCATTCACCAATCAGAGAGCCCAGTGGGGTGATATTTAATTCATGCCTGTCAATCACGACACAAAGAAAAGGCCTTCAGCTGGCCACCGAGAGAATCCTCTGCTGACCGAACAAAGAGTCCGCAGGGATCTGGTCCCAGCCACGAACTGCTCTCAGGAGCCAGCTCTGCCTCGCTACCAGGCCCTTGCGTGGTTTCAAAATAATTGAGGCTTTGGAGGCAGCAAGGCAGATTAAAGAGATTAAGCCGACAGAGCATCTCTGCAGCATGGTCAGGAGAGAATAAGATGGGGACTTTCATGTTTTAGCTCTTCAGTCACAGATCAGCATGGCCTTGGCATTCGGCCTCTGCATCAAATCCAAATATTTGACTTTTAGAGTAAATTGCCATAGCTTAACCCTCTCAACCGGGGTGTGTATCAGCTCTGTGAGTTTTAAATGGATGTATCAGCAAAACCAGTGAAACCAAGTAGTTGAGATATGAATCTGGTGTACGAAAACTCAAAAAGCTTCATTTCCATGCCTTGCATTTCTCTTTGGAAGCTGGAGGGATACGAATAATAAATAATTGAAATTAAACACTTCCGTTGCAATTGTTGGTAATGCAAACACAGGATTCAAAGGCAGCAGCTGGACAATAAAGGAACAGTTAGCTCACCAAGGAGTTTTTTTCTCCCCAAAACAGTCACTGGAGAGTACAGTGTTTTTTTTCTCCCCGCCTCTCCTGTGCTAGTAATAGAATCAAAATGGATTTGTATTATATGTTGATGCTAAGTAGGGGAACTTGAGTTTCTGTATCTCAGTGATGCAAAATCTAATCCCATCTTTCTTTCTATCCCAAGAACCCTTTACATTTATCCTATACCCTTTTCCTCCAACACATTTTCATATTTGTTCATTCCACCTTAAGGAAGGTAAAAATTGTTTTACTAACTCTTTGTAGCCCCCTTTTTATACATGAAAAAACAATGAAGGAATCTGGCATAAAAATTAATCAGTGGTGGGGTGGAAGAACAAAAACAAAAGCAAATGGGGTTGGAGACAGGAAAAGCCCAGTGTTGAATCTCGGCCCTCCAATTTCTATCTCTCTGACTTTGGCAAGATGCTTAAACTCTTTGGGTGTTTTTTTGTTTGTTTGTTTTTGTTGTTTTTTTTTTGAGACAGAGTCTCGCTGTGTCCCCCAGGCTGGAGTGCAATGGCACGATCTCCCTGCAACCTCTGCCTCTCCGGTTCAAGTGATTCTCCTACCTCAGCCTCCCAAGTAACTGGAATTACAGGCGCCTGCCATCATGCCCGGCTAATTTTTGTATTTTTAGTAGAGACAGGATTTTGCCATGTTGGCCAGACTTGTCTCGAACTCCTAACCTCAAGTGATCTGCCCGCCTCGGCCTCCCAAAGTGATGGGATTACAGGCGTGAGCCACCATGCCAGGCTAGATGCTTAAATTCTTTGATCATCAGTTTCATCTCCTATGAAGTGGAAATAATACCTATCTCACAGTGGTCTCACTGCAATTAAGTCAGATTACATAGGTGAGGGCTCCTGGCACATACTAGAAATACTTGGAAATACAGTCGTGTGTTGCTTAACAACAGGGATACCTTTTGAGACATACATTGTTAGATGATTTCATTGTATCTTGTAGAGTGTACTTACACAAGCCTAAATGGCATAGCCTATTACACAGCTAGGCTATCTAGTATAGCCTACTGCTACAAATCTGCCCTGCATGTGACTGCACTGAATATTGTAGGCAGCTTTAACACAATGGTAAGTATTTGTGTATCTAAACATAGCAAATGTACAGTAAAATATGGTATAAAGGATAAAAGTGGTATACCTACCGGGCATGGTGGCTCACACCTGTAATCCCAGCCCTTTGGGAGGCTCACGTAGGAGGATCACCTGAGGTCAGGAGTTCAAGATCAGCCTGACCAACATGGTGAAACCCCATCTCTACAAAAATACAAAAATTAGCTGGGCTTGATGGTGGGTGCCTGTAATCCCAGCTACCCCCAGCAATCCTGTAATCCCAGCTAATTCCAGGAGGCTGAGGTGGGAGAATCACTTGAACCCAGGAGGCTAAGGTTGCAGTGAACCGAGATGGTGCCACTGCCACTCCAGTCTAGGCGACGGAGCAAGACTCATTCTCAAAAAAATAAATAAGTAAATAAATAAAGTGGTGTACCTGTATAGGGCAGCAAGCAGGAATGGAGCTTGCAAGACTGCAAGTTGCTCTGGGTGAGTCAGTGAGTTGTGGGTGAATGTGAAGGCCTAGGACATTACTATGCATTACTGTAGACTTACTTTGTAAACATTGTACACTTAGGCAATACTACATTTATTTAAAATTTTTTTGTTCTTCAATAATAAATTACTCTTAGCTCACTATAACTTTTTTATTTTATAAACCAGACTTTTTAAAATTTTCAGACTCTTTTGCAATAATGCTGCTTAAAACAAATACATTGTACAGCTGTACAAAAGTACCTTTCTTTTTTTTGTTGTTGAGACAGACTCCTGCTCTGTTGCCCAGGCTGGAGTGCAGTGGTACCATCTCAGCTCACTGCAACCACTGCCTCCCAGGTTCAAGCGATTCTTGTGCATCAGCCTCCCAAGTAACTGGGACTACAGGCGCCCACCACCACGATCGGCTAATTTTTGTATTGTTCATAGAGACAGGGTTTCACCCTGTTGGCCAGGCCAGTCTCAAAATCCTGGCCTCAAGTGATCTGCCCACCTCGGCCTCCCAAGCTGCTGGGATTATAGGCATGAGCCACCGTGCCTGGCCTATTTTCTTTCTTTATATCCTTATTCTATGAGCTTTTCTCTATTTTTACATTTTTAAATTTTTATTGTTTTACTTTTTAAATATTTTTGTTAAAAACTAAGACACAAACAGACGTTAGCCTAGGCCTACACGGGGTCAGGATTACCAACATCACTGTCTTCCACCTCCATATTTTGTCCCACTGGTAGGTCTTCAGGGGCAGTAACATACAGAGCTCTCATGCCCTGTGATGACAAGGTCTTCTCCTGGAATACTTCCTGAAGGCCCTTCCCGAGGCTGTTTTATGGTTAACTTTTTAAAAATAAGTAGGAGTACAAGCTCAAATAACAATAAAAAGCATAGTATAGTAAGTACATAACCCAGTAACATAATTATCTATTAGCAAGTATTATGTACTGTACATAATTACATGCACTAAACTTTCATATGACGGGCAGTACAAAAGGTTTGTTGACACCAGCATCACCACAAACACGTGAGTAATGTAGTGTGCTACAACATTAGGACAGTGATGATGCCACTAGGACTGCATTGTAACCTTGTTTTTGTTTTGTTTTGGTTTGGTTTGGTTTTGAGACAGAGTCTTACCCTGTCGCCCAGGCTAAAGTGCAGTGGGACCATCTCGGCTCACTGCAAACTCCACCTCCCAGGTTCAAGTGATTCTCCTGCCTCAGCCTCCCAAGTAGCTGGGATTACAGGCACCCACTGCCACATCAGGCTAATTTTTATATTTTTAGTAGAGACGACGTTTCGCCATGTTGGCCAGGCTGGTCTCAAATGCTTGACCTCAAGTGATCTCCCCACCTCAGCCTCCCAAAGTGCTGGGATTACAGGCCAGAGCCACTTGCACACGGACAACTGCATTGTAATCTTATGGGGCCGCCCCTGTATGTGTGGTCTGTCCTGACAGAAGCATCATTATGTGGTGCATGACAGTAGTAGATTCCTCCTTAAGCCAGGAGAAGGTTTGCAGTAGAGCTGGAACTTCTGCCTCTAGCCAGGATGCCCCTGGACCACTGGCTGGCTCGGCTGATTCTCACATCTCACTGGGTTGCTGGCATCATTCTTAAACTAGATGCTCTTGGGTTCCCTTTTTGTCCCAGCAGCAGCAGCAGCAGCAGCAGCAGACCTTCCAGAAATTTCTCTCTTTCCTTTTATTTGCTGACCCTCGTATGGAAGCCCGGGACTGGAGAAGTTTCAGTAAGAGATTAACCCTGTTAGACCCAGGGCCTTTTGTGCCCTGCATGCTCCTATAGTCTTAGGCTACAATTAAGATTCCAAAAGTGGAATATCTGCAGGAAATTTGCCTTTCAAATACGTCTGCCTTGGCCAGGCATGGTGGTTCAGATCTGTAATCCCAGCACTCTGGGAGGCCGAGATGGGTGGATCACTTGAGGTCAGAAGTTCAAGACCAGCCTGGCCAACGTGGCGAAACCCTGTCTCTGCTAAACATGCAACAATTAGCCAGCTGTGGTTGTGGGTGTCTGTAATCCCAGCTACTTAGGAGGCTGAGACAAGAGAATTGCTTGAATCTGGGAGGCAAAGGGTGCAGTGAGCCTAGATCACACCACTGCACTACAGCCTGGGTGACAGAGTGAGACACCATCCTCAAAAAATAATAATAATTTAAGGCTGGGCATGGTGGCTCACGCCTGTAATCCCAGCACTTTGGGAGGCTGAGGCGGGCGGATCACAAGGTCAGGAGATTGAGACCATCCTGGCTAACACGGTGAAACCGCGTCTCTATAAAAAAAAAAAATTAGCCAGGCGTGGTGGCAGGTGCCTGTAGTCCCAGCTACTCAGGAGGCTGAGGCAGGAGAATGGCATGAACCCAGGAGGCAGAGCTTGTAGTGATCTGAGATCGTGCCACTGCACTCCAGCCTGGGCTACAGAGCAAGACTCCATCTCAAAATAATAATAATAATAATAATAACAACAACAATAATAATTTTAAAAAAATTTTTAAGTGCTTGTTTGGCCCGTTGTGGTGGCTCATGCCTGTAATCCCAATACTTTGGGAGACTGAGGCGGGCAGATCACTTAAGGTCAGGAGTTCAAGACCAGCCTGACCAACATAGTGAAACCCTGTCTCTACTTAAATAAAAAATACAAAAATCAGCCATGCCTGGTGGTGGGTGCCTGAAATCCCAGCTACTTGGGAGGCTGAGATGGGAGAATCACTTGAACCCAGCAGGCAGAGGTTGCAGTGAGCTGAGATCATGCCATTGCACTCCAGCTTGAGCAAGAGTGAGACTGTCACACACACACAAAAAAGTATCTACCTTATAAGGTGGGAAGCAATAATGATAGCATTAAAGTTTAAAAATACAAGTTGAGGCCAGGCTTGGATTATAGGCATATATATATATAAATTCTAGCATCTGAGAGGTTAAGTAAATATCCTAGCATCCCAGAGGATTAGGGCTCAGAGAATATGTGATTTTTAAAATTATATATATGTATGTATATACATATATATGTATACATACATATGTCATTTTGCCTGGAGAAAAAATTATATATACACATATATAAGTAGTTTTTTAAATCACATATTCTCTGAGCCCTAACCCTCTGGGATGCTAGGGTATCTAACTTTAGATCTTCTTAGGGTTTTCTCACCCACATCCCGGGACACAGTTCCAGAGCCTTACACAGCACTGGGGCGTTGTTGGGGATAGAAGGTGGGGGATTCAAGTTCATCTTTGAGATGTCTACACGGGCCACGGGCCCCCAGTCCACATGGGCCCTTCAGTCACGCCCTCACCACACTCGGAATAAAGGAATCTTCTATTAGGCTGGGAAGTCCAGTGTGCGTGGTCTTTTTCCTTCTCCGAATTCTTGCCTCTGCCTCTTCCTAGGCCACTCCCTGGAGGTAGCTCTTATTCCCCATGGCAAGAAAGTTCCTCCCAGTCTGGTTGCCGCCTACTTCTCAGCCCGCCTCTGTCTCGCTTTCACAGACATCCTCCACGGCTGCTATACCAAGAAGCCACCTGCAGCTCGCCAATCTGCCATGATCCCTCATGCCTTCTTGCGTGGCATTCCTGGCCCCTCTACCCGGAATATCTTTCCACGCCCTCCTCCCAACATATGTCAGTTGTTATTCATTCCTAAGTGAAAGCTGACTTGTCACCTCCTGCAATGAGTCATCTTTCGTGCCGTCTACAGGTTCTACATTGGCTCCTCCTCCATGCTACTTGCATAGCACATAAGCACCGTGGCACCCATTCCATTTTATTGTAATGGCCTGGGTGCGTGTCTATGTTCACTACTTATCTAAACGCAATCTGAGCTTCATCTTTCTTTCTCCAGCTGCTGCCTGGCATACAGCAAGTGCTCGGTTTAGGCTTGTTAAGGCAATTTTCCTAACAGCATCCCTACCCCTTAGCCTTCTCTCCTAATCACCCTTGCCCTCTGTGCTTGAATTGATGGCAGCGCTGTCCACATTTGAGCCATTTCACTATTAATGTGACCACCAGGGGACCACAGGTTTGAATGAATGAATTACATGTTATCTCTACTAACCTCCTAATTACAGGGATCTTAGTGGTCAGCCAGTCCAACCTCCCGTTTAGCACAGAACTCACCTTATGAATAGTCACTCCATCTCTGCTTAAATCATTCTTAATGCTCTTACATCAAGTGGACATGAGCTTGTCATAGAAAACACTAGCATGTGGGGTAAACATTAGCAAGAAAACATCTTGGTAGAAAGAGGAATCATCACTCTGTTGATGAGGACAGAGCAGTCCAGAATGATGCTGGGAAAAAAAGGGACATTCTGTTTTCAGGGGAGTTTATTTTTCTTCCAGATTGCAGGCCAGGTGAAAAGGAAGCTTGACTACCCTAATCTTGTGAGCTGTGTTCTGTGGGCTGGTTTTGGCTGAAATTCTCCAGGTGAAATGACTAGAGCCCTCTGCTCCGTCTTCGAGGAGCCTTTGTTATCTCCACAGTGAGTTTTGGACTCTAACAGTTTTTGGAGAAGAAAAAAAGAGGCGAAGACAGTGGCTCTTTGTGTCTCTCAAAGGAGGCACTGTTTCCTTGGGTTGGCACAGCCCACCGGCAACGTGCTGCCCTTCATGCCTGATGGTTTTCATGCCCGGACACACAGACTGTGTGGTACCAGCCTTCTCGCAGGACAGAAAGGATGGTTGTCTCCTGTGTTGCAAGGGTAACTTCCAAAGCAGCAAATGGGATAACCATCTGATCATGACGGTCAATAATTCATCATCCTCTCTTTTTATGTCTCCGTGATGCAGGTTTAGGAGAGCACTAACAGCACTAGCATTTGCAGCCAACAGTGGTCTTGAGCTTAGAAGAAGTGGAGTTTCTAAGAATCTCTCTCATTATTTCCTCTATTTAGATTCATTATCCAAAGTTGAAAGTCAATGACACCTTAATCTTTATAAATAGCTGTCTGTTTGGTGCAACCTGAACTTGCAGAGTGATATGATTTGGATTTGCGTTCCCACCCAAATCTCATGTCAAATTGTAATCCCCAGTATGGGAGGAGAGGCCTGGTGGAAGGTGACTGGATCACGGGGGCGGACTTACCCGTTGCAGTTCTCATAATAGTGAGTGAGTTCTCGTGAGATCTGGTTGTTTGAAAGTGTGTAGCACCTCCCCCTTCTCTCTCTTCCTCCTCTTATGGTCTTGGCCTTCTGCCATGACTATAAGTTTCCTGAGGCCTCCCCAGCCATGTCTCCTAAACAGCTCCTGAACTGTAAGTCAATTAAATCTGTTTTCTTCATAAATTACCCAGTCTCAGGTAAATTACCCAGTCTCTTTATAGCAATGTGAGAATGGAGTGATTTTGTATCATTCATTCTTTTTTCTTTTTGTAGACATGGGGTCTTGCTATGCTGCCCAGGCTGGTCTGAAACTTCTGGCCTCAAGAGATCTTCTCGCCTCTGCCTCCCAAAGCACTGGGATTACAAATGTCAGCTACTACTCTCAACCTCATTCATTAATATAGTTAAACATTTGATGAGGACCAGCTCTGTGCCCCTGCTGTGCCTGGTAATGAGGATAAGGATCAGACAGTAACTATTCATGAAGTGTCTTGAAAACCCAGAGGAAAAGCTCCTGAAACATGGCCAGTGGGAATCATGGAAGGCCTCTCAGTGTAGGTGGTAATGGAGCTGTCATGTGAACAAAGAGGAGTCAGCCAGGGGCTGAGTGGGGAAGGGGCGTGCAGGATTGTGCAGGTAGAAAGGAAACTAGGCACACACAGAGCATGGAAATTAATTCTTAATGGCTGGAATGTGGGGTGTATATTAGGAGAATGGCAGGAGATATTGATGAAAGTAAAGGGATATTTTGAAAACAAGCCTTGAATGCCATTTGATTTTTTTTTTTTTTTTTAATTTTTTATGCTGGGCAAGGTGACTCATGCCTGTAATCCCAGCACTTTGGGAGGCCAAAGCGGGCAGATTACCTGAGGTCAGAAGTTTGAGACTAGCCTGGCCAACATGGTGAAATCCTGTCTTTACCAAAAAATACAAAAATTATCTGGGCATGGTGGCACACGCCTATAGTCCTAGCCACTTGAGAGACTGAGGCAGAAGAATCACTTGAACTTGGGAGATAGAGGTTGCAGTGAGCCAAGATGGTGCCACTGCACTCCAGCCTGGGCCACAGGGCAAGTCTCCATCTCAAAATATATATATATATTTTTAGAGATGGGGTCTTGCCCTGTCACCCAGTGTGGAGTGCAATGGTGCAATCATAGCTCACTGCAGCCTCAACCTCCTGGCCAAGAGATCTGGCTTCAGCCTCCCAAGTAACTGGGACTATAGGTGTGCACCACCGTGCCCAGCTAATTTTTAAATTTTTTGTAGAGTCAGAATCTTGGTATGTTGCCCAGGCTTGTCTCAAACTCCTGGGCTTAAACCATCCTCCTGTCTTGGCATCCCAAAGCATTGGGATTACAGGCATGAGCCACCATGCCTGGTTGGATTTTAGATTGTATCCTGAAGGTATCTGCGGGCTTCTGAAAGATTTTCTTTCACTGGATGGTGACATGATCAGACAAAGCAGACAGATTATATATCAGGACAGCAAAACAATCACACACGGAAGGCCACACATCCTCAGTGGCTCATGTTGGCCCAAAGAAACAGCGTTGCCACAAAAGACACCAACACAAGTTTCAGAAAACTGGATGCTGTCCTTCATTCCTACTGAATTGCACTCTTAGGGGCAGGGAGAGTTGCTTTTGTACTCTGTACTACGAAGAGATATCTGGTCTAAGAGATATGTGGCAAGTGCTCAACAGATGTTTGTTGGATGAATAAATAAAGGAAGGAAAGAAGGAAGGAATAAATGTGTGGTTCTGCCCTCTGGGAGAAAAGGGAACAGGTATAATCCCTCTTTGATGGGATTTCATATTCGACTTTCTAATACTTGAAGATCATTATTTCTTTTATTTATTTATTTATTTAATTTTTTTGTAGAGACAGGGTCTGGCCATGTTGCCAAGACTGGTCTTGAATGCCTGGCCTCAAGTGACCCTCCTTGCCTTGGCCCCCAAAGCCCTGGGATTATAGCCATGAGCCACTGCACCCTGCCTAAGACTGTTATTTCTCTCTTTTTTTTTCTTTTCTTTTTTTTTTTTTTTTCTGAGATGGAGTCTCACTCTGTCACCAAGGCTGGAGTGCAGTGGTGCGATCTCAGCTCACTGCAAGCTCCGCCTCCCAGGTTCACACCATTCTCCTGCCTCAGCCTCCCAAGTAGCTGAGACTACAGGCGCCCGCCACCACATCAGGCTAATTTTTTGTATTTTTAGTAGAGATGGGGTTTCACTGTGTTAGCCAGGATGGTCTCGATCTCCTGACCTCATGATCTGCCCGCCTCAGCCTCCCAAAGTGGTGGGATTACAGGCATGAGCCACCGCACCCGGCCAACTGCTATTTATTTAGTCTGAGATTTTCAGGTTCTGCATCCTTAGCTCTTTCAACTATTCCTATGTGATGTCATTTTTCCCTACCATCCTTATTGAATTCATTATCATCTGCCATTTTCCCCCTGATTAAAATGTGGTCCCAAGAAAAATACGAAGGCTGAGCGTGGTGGTTCATGCCTATAATCCCGGCACTTTGGGAGGCTGAGGCAGGGAGATTGCTTGAGCTCAGGAGTTCCAGACCAGCCAGGGCAACATAGTAAAACCCTGTCTCTGCAAAACAAAACCAAAAAAAATACAAAAATCAGCCCAGCGTGGTGGTGAGCACCAGTAGTGTCAGCTACTCAGGAGGCTGAGGCAGGAGGATCACTGGAGCCCAGGAAGTTAAGGCTGCAGTGAGCTGTGATCACACCACTGCACTCCAGCCTGGTAACAGAACAAGACCATGTTTTAAAAAAAAGGAAACAAAAGGCTCCAGGGATAAAAAGAAAAAGAGAGAGACAAAAGGCTCCAGGTGAGGCTGGGCATGCGATGGCTCACGCTTGTAATCCCAGCACTTCGGGATGCCAAGGTGGGCAGATCACTTCAGCCCGGGAGTTCAAGACCAGCTTGACTAACATGGTGAAACTCTGTCTCTACTAAAAATACAAATAATTAGCCAGGTGTGGTGGTGGGCACCTATAATCTCAGCTACTCAGGAGACTGAGGCAGCAGAATCACCTTCGCCCGGGAGGCAGCGGTTGCAATGAACCAAGGTCACACCATTGCACTCCAGCCTGGGCAACAGAGTTAAGATTCTTTCTCAAAAAAATTAATTAATTAATTTAAAAAAGGGTCCAGGTGAGCTCTGGCCTCAGAGAAGGCTCTCAGGAATCTATCTGATTGCTTTTCATCTCAGTTTTACCTGGCAAACACTTAACACTGGTGACTTATATTGTGCCTATAGTAAATTAAAATCCTGAAATATTTTCCATATATTTGACTTTTATGCCATATCTCCTTCCACAAAACTAAACTAAAATTTTAGCTGGGTGTGGTGGCTCACACCTACAGTCCCAATACTGAGGAAGGAGGATTGACTGAGGCCAGGAGTTCAAGACGAGCCTGGGCAACAAAGCGAAATCTTGTCTCTACAGAAAAATTAAAAATTAGCCAGGTGTGGTGGCATGCACCTGTAGACCCAGCTCCTCAGGAGGCTGAGGTGGAAGGATCATTTGTACCCAAGAGTTTGAGGTTGTAATGAGCTAAGATTGTGACATTGCACTCAGCTTGGGTGACAGGGCATGAATGACCCTGTCTCAAAAATAAATGAATAAGTAAATAAAATTTAAATATGTCCCCTATTTGGTATATATGGTTTACAGCTTTTAGACACAAGTGTAGAGTTCTACATTTAGTTCTTTTTAACCTCAAGTCGCTTTCTTGGGCACATTATTGCAGTCTATTAAGGTCATATTAGCTACGTCTTCCAGCTTCATGTCATCTGCAGACATGAGCAATGTGCAATCAAAGTCCTAATTCAAACCACCAGTAGAAATGTTTAGCAGGCTAGATCCCTGTGGTTTAGCAACTAGAAACTTCTCTCAGGCTGGGCTTTTTCAAACTGTGGTGGTGATCCTTCATTGGGTAGTGAAATAATTTTGTTGACTAAAAATAGCATTTTTAAAAAATAGCATAGAATAGAAGAGAGTATGTCAGAATTTATTGCAGATAGTAAGTGCAGGTTTTATTTTGTGAAACTTTTCTTTCACTCATACACCACACACACACACATTACTAAGGTCTATGTAACACAACCACAGACAGATACAAATAATATCATCACATGAATCACATAATTAATTTGGAGAATAAATATTGTACTACTTCTTTAAAACATAGTACATTTTTTTAGAACATAAAAGACAAATAGGTTAACATATAAATGAACAAAGAGCCTTGTTATTACACTTCTACTTCTTGATTTTTTTTTTCTCTTCTTTTCTTTTCCTTTTTTTTTTGAGACAGAGTTTCACTCTGTAACTCAGGCTGGAGCGCAGTGGTGCAATCATAGCTCACCTCAGCCTTGAGCTCCTGGGCTCAAGAGATCTCCCACCTCAGTCTCCTGAGTAGTGGGGACTGCAGATGCATGTTAACAGAGAACACTCTTCTATTGACAAATGTTTTGTAAAACTATATTCTAGAATATTCCAGGGTATTCCAGTGTCTCAGAACCACTCTGGGGCCTCTGGGCCTCCAATCCCAGTTTAAGTAGCTCTACTCCTACTCTGTTTTTGTATCTATGGTGCTACATAAGATTTTATTTGGGAGTGCAATTCAGGTGGGGGTGGGGGAGGAGTTTCTCCTGGCTTGAAAAAAATAAAAGGCCGGGTTCAGTGGTTCACACCCGTAATCCTAGCACTTTGGGAGGCCAAGGAAGGTGAATTGCTTGAACCCAGGAGTTCAAGGTCAGCCTGGGCACCATGGTGAGACCCCATCTCTCTACAAAAAATATAAAATTTGGTTGGGCATGGTGGTGCACACCTGTAGTCCCAGCTACCTGGGAGTCTGAGATGGGAAGATCACTTGAACCAGGGAAGCTGAGGCTGCAGGGAGCTCTGATTGTGCCACTACACTCCAGCCTGGGTGACATAGTGACACCTTGTCTCAAAAAATAAATAAATAAAAGATTGAAGGCTACTAACAAAGACCAGACTTCCTAATAAAACTAGTTAGAAAACATGCTTGACTTGCTGAATTCAGCAAATATATTGTCATCGATAAAGTTTTTTTGTTGTTTGGTTGGTTGGTTTTTTTTGAGACAGAGTTTCACTCCTGTTGTAGACTGCAGTGCAATGGCGCGATCTCAACTCGCTGCAACCTTCACCTCCCAGGTTCAAGCAATTCTCCTGCCTCAGCCTCCCAAGTATCTAGGATTACAGGTGCCCACCAGCACAGCTGGATAATTTTGTATTTTTATAAAGACGGAGTTTCACCATGTTGGTCAGGCTTGTCTTGACCTCCCGACCTCAGGTGATCCACCTGCCTCCGCCTCCCGAAGCGCTGGGATTACAGGTATGAGACATCTCGCCTGGCCAGACCAATAAAGTTTTGCCTGAAATTTATGTTAGGACCATTTCTCATGATGACTTGTGTCCTTCTTTTCAACCTAAGCAATACATTTTCTAGATCCTCATGTTCATGTATTGATTAGTAGTAAATTTGACAGTTTTTGGTTTTTTTTTTTTTTTTGCAGTCAACAAGTACCTTGTAGTGGTTGATATTAATAGTTCCTGTAGACTCTCTTTGCATGTAGTGGTCCTTGGCCTATAACTAGTTTTTCTTTTGTAAGTGTGTCAAACAGCTGCTCTCAGATATTCTAATTTGCTTTCTTCTAGGCATATGGTAGAACTGAACTTTGTCCTACTGAAATTGCTCATGGCCATGTGATTTGCTTTGGCCAATGAAATGAAACTGAAGGTGATCTGTGGACTCTTCTTGGGGGAGGCATTTCATTGCCAGTGGCAGGTACCTTACTGCTCCCTTCCATGTCCCATGATGATTAAGAAAATAACAGAGCAAAGCATGCTTGCACACCCGTGCTAAACATGTAGCATAATGAAAAATAAGCCTTTGCTGTCTTAAGCACCTGAGATTTGGGATTTCTTTGTATTTAAAACATAAACTAGTCCATGCTAATATGTGGTTTATCATACATTTCTTTTCCTGTACATTAAGCTGTATTTCTTTGTTGTACTTTGTGTCTTCGTTTCTATAGTGATAAATGTTGATTATTATTCTTACAGCTCCATACTAGTTATTGAGCTATAATACTTTTCTCTTCTGATTTTCTAGTGGGTTTTTTTTTTTTTTTCTGTGAAAGAGTCACATTGCAAGAATCTTTCTTGAATGACTATCAATAGTGGGAGAGTTGGAAGAAATACTTTTTTCATGATATTTGGCAAAGAAAAAATATACTTCTTTTTAGAGGATCTCCACCCTTCAGCTGCAACTCATTACTGTCTACCTAAATGCACTAAACTAGCCAGAAAGCAAATGTTTCCCATTACAAATGACATTTATCAGCTAGTCTCAGGAATCAGTTTCCTTCGAAATTGATCTAGTTTGGAAGTCACACTTATGACTCACTACTGGATCTTTTAGTGCTTTCAAAGTATAAAAGTACAGTGGGCAATATGATTAACATTGATCCATGCGTCTTTTGTACGTATATGTCAACCATAACATTTATTTCTCCAAGAAGACATATTTTTGGCTACCAGCATCAGAATGCCTTCCTTAATATGTCTGGTAGTCTTTCATTTGCATTAATGCTTTACATTTTGAAGTTTTTCATATAACGTATTCATTATTATATTTTTAGAATCTGTTATTTGAGTTTGCACTGTTGCCCATACATCAAATTATATTGTTAAGAAAATGGTTGAGTAAATGCCATCCAGACTTGAAACCTGATTGAAGTATAAGAAGTCCCCAACTTCCATATGGGTTATGTTCTGAAGATTTATAGTCTGCATTTTAGGGCATGGGTGACATTTCCCAGAAATAAAAATTCTGAGATTCATCGTTAGTTCGCATCCCAGTCATCCACAGCTGAGTTAACCCCTAAAGTAATTGACATACTTCTTTTGTGTGGTCATCTTAGAAGTCTAATCACCATTTACAGCAATGTATGAGAAAAACAATCTGTTGGCATTAACAAAAGGTATGCATTGATTTGGAGAAAATGTTTGTTCCCTTTGATGAGAAGGGAAGAAATGTAAAGCCCTAGGAACACATTGTATTTATTTATTTTTTTAGAGATGAAGTCTCACTATATTGTCCAGGCTGGTTTCGAACTCTTGGACTTAAGCAATCCTCCCACCTCAGCCTCCCAAAGTGCCAGGAACACACTTCTTATCTCTCTTACAACCATGGAAACAACGAACCGCTGGCATGTGTTTTTAGAAAGAATGTGGAAGTATGGGAACTTTTTCCTTTTTGTGGCAATTGAGGTGAGTATCTTAGAACATCTGGTATGGCTTAGGATGGATGGTAAGATAAAAAGATCTTTGTAAATCAGAGATTTCTCATTTCAAACTCAATTTCACACAGTGGCATAAATGATACTTGAAACAGATCCATGTAGAAGAAACATAATACAAAATTAACTCAAATGGGGTCTCACCTTCTCACTCTGACTTCCTAGTTGTAAAGTATTGATCACAATCTAATAGGACTGCAGTCTAACAATACTTTTTAATGAGATGATGCAGCTATAAAACCCACATTCCAACCAGTTTATCCCTACAGTGCTACGTGAAGGATTGAAATGACTTTGAAACTCCAAAATGTGTTGATGTAAAACAAACAGTATCTGCTTATGTAGTCATAAATTATAGGTGCCCTGGTATCCTGCCATCTTAACTCAAAGATGAAGTCGTTCAGTATTGAATCAGTAGGAACTTAGTTTTTAGGTATTGTTGGCTCCAGTTTGAAAGCTGTAAAATGGTGGCCTGTGGACAAGAGAAGAAACTAAAGAGGAAAATACATAACTCATTGAGGAACTTACCCAGTTCTGCCTTTCACCATTATGATACAGTGCTATAAACTCAAGAAAAAGGATTTCTTTTCCCCTGCTAAGAAAATTTTTTCAAAGGAAATAGAGAATGAGATCAAAACAGTGCTTGAACTTTTGAAATCTTTTAGGCACAGCTGTGATTCAGGCATTCAATAACACTGACAGCAAAATCCTTCCCACCACGTCTTGAAGAGTGAAACTAGAGTCAACCATGAGGTTAAATGGTCTTGAGAAGATTATCTTATTATTGTAAAACTGCCTAGAAGATGAATGGAATTTTCTCTAAGTCACTAGTATTAACCTGTTTGCTAAGTTGAATAGAGAATGCCAGGCCTTTTGAAAAATCTGGGAGAAGTTGAAGCAAAAATAAAAAGTAGGAGATCTTAGTTGTAATTTTGTCTTGGCTGTAATGTCTCTTCTGTGCTCTACTAATTGCCTGGTCATTTTGACAACTGAGAGTTAATTTACCTTCTGCATTGATACCTTCTTGGATTACTTGCTTTCTAACTCTCTTCCAACTTTGATATGTTCATGTCTCAGTGACTTATTACTGTAAGATATAGGCATGTCTAGGTACTAAAAGGTGGACAGTCATTTCTATTATGTCAGTGGTAAGTAGCAGTGGTAGCAGCAGGCTACGTTCATTGAATATTTACTACAGATAAGATTTCATGCTGAGTCCTTTATATGGATCATCTCATTTAATCTTTGAAATATCATCAGAGATTTGATATAATTTGCCCAAGTCCTCCCAGCTATAAAATAACAGATGTAAAAAGAGTAGGCTGGGCATGGTGGCTCACGCCTGTTATCCCAGCACTTTGGAAGGCCAACGTGGGTGGATCACAAGGTCAGGAGATGGAGACCATCCTGGTCAACATGGTGAAACCCCATCTCTACTAAAAATACAAAAATTAGCTGGACACGGTGCTGGGCACCTGTAATCCCAGCTACTTGGGAGACTGAGGCAGAAGAATTGCTTGAACCTGGGAGGTGGAGGTTGCAGTGAGCTGAGCTCACACCATTGCTCTCCAGCATGGACGACAAGAGTGAGACTCTGTCTGGAAAAAAAAAAAAAGAGTAGTGGATATTGATCTTCTAGTTACTTGCTTAAAAGTTAGCTGTCATAACAGCTTTGGATGAAAACATAAATCTAATACAGCCATTCTGTCTGAAAATCAGATGTCTTGTATGTGTTGGCAACAGATTTTTGTTTAGGTGACATATGGGTCTATTCATAAGTATTATGTGCACCATCTCGTGATTCACTGTTCGATATACTAGCCACCAGCCATATGTGGCTATTTAAATTTAAATTTTCATTAGCTAACTTAAAAACTTAATTCCTCTGTCACTAGCCACAACTCAATGCTCAGTAGCCACATGTGGCTAGTGGTTACCATATTGGGCAGTGCAGACACAGAAAATTTCCAGCAACACAGAAATTTCTACTGGACAGTGTGTTTCTAGTGACTACATTCTAATTCTCTCTTCCCTGCTCTTCCCAATGCCTCAGTTTTGTCTTAAAGTCAGCTCCACTCACAGTAGCAACAATGGCTATAGAAGTAAAAACCTTCCCATTCCATCTAGAGGAAGAATTTTCTTTTGGGGTTGCTGGAAGTGTGAGGGAACTTTTTTCCCAGAAGTTTCACTATAATATTGTTATGCCTTATTGTTCCAAATGTGATCATATCCATCTCTGAGTAATCCTTATGGCTAGAGAGATAGGATGTTCTGATTGGTTTAAGCCAATCAGGTTCACGCCCGGGGCAATTTCACTGTAATGACTACAATTTCATGGCTGCTATCCAATGGGTTGGCAAAGAGATTCCTCCAAAACAAGTTGGAGTACTTTAAAGCAAAGAATGGAAGATACATTTTGGTAAGCACCATAAAAATATCCACCATACCTTTCATTTTTGCTATTTCTCTAAATCAAGGTCTAAGGATATATTAAAATGCTGGGCTGAATGTCTCAGGACTCAGGCAATAATAATATAGCCTGAATTGTTTCCATAGTCCCAACAGTACATTTTCCACTCTATACAATGGCCCTCCAAACTAACTGTTCTGTTTCAATATGGCCAAAGTCCTTAAAATCGTTTTGAATGTAGGCTATATTAAAAGATATGTATCTAAAAATTAGCTGGGCATGGTGGTGGGTGCCTGTGATCCCAGCTACTCAGTAGGCTGAGGCAGGAGAGTCGCTTGAAGCCAGGAGGTAGAGGTTGCGGTGAGCTGAGGTCACACCACTGCACTCCAGCCTGGTCAAAAGAGTGAGACTCTCTCTCAAAAAAAAAAAAGAAAGAAAGAAAGAAGAAGAAAAGAAAAGATGTGTATCTTTGGGTAAGTATCATAAGAATTATTGAATGCACCATAATAATGGATGTTCAAGTTTAAGAGTTTTGCCCAGACCCAAGGAAGAGAGACACAGTAAATGGGCAACCTCCCAGCTATGCTTGTGCATAAACTGGGGTAACTAAATTAACCTCCACTAGATAGGGTTTTGTGCCACATTTCTCCCTCTGATACCTACAATGTAAGTCAATACAATAGCCACCATAGATACCCCAGGTCTCTGGGTCTAAATTAATGTTTTCTAAAGCTCGTTGGCACTCTAGACTAGAGAAATGTTTCTTAAGGTGAAGGATATTGTTATCCATTTTCCCCTAAATGGGAAGGTAATGGTGTCATTAGTCAGTAAATACATTTCTTTCAAGTCTTTGCTTTCAGTTTTAATACATATGAAACCTGGGACTTCTTTTTTTTTTTTTTTTTTTTTTCCCCGAAACAGAGTCTCTCTCTGTTGCCCAGGCTAGAGTGCAGGGGCAAGATCTCAGCTCACTGCAACCTCTGCTTACTGGGTTCAAGGGATTTTCATGCCTCAGCCTCCCGAGTAGCTGGAACTACAGGTGCACTCCACCATGTCCAGCTAATTTTTTTATATTATTAGCAGAGACGAGGTTTCACCACCAGGCTGGTCTCAAACTCCTGACCTCAAGTGATCCGCCTGGCTCAGCCTCCCAAAGTGCTGGGATTACAGGTGTGAGCCACTGTGCCTGGCCTTATTTTGTTTTTAAAAGTTATATAAATGTATACCCCGAGAGGAATTTTCCAACCTGGTCCTTCCTTAAATATAAATATACAGAAAAAGAATCCACACTAGTCTGTTTACAATGTAGAACAAGAAAAAAAAAAATTGAAAAAGTCATGGTGATGAGTCCAGAATGTCCAAGCCAGTTTTAAGTCAGCTGGCCTTTGAGTTGCTAAGTGTGTTTATTTTTTCCATTCTCCTTTGAAACCATAGTTGCTACAAAATCCCAGGAACAGAACTGCAGTGAATCTACAGAACTACTTTATTCCATCAAACCCCAGTCAGCAAACTGTGATTAAATGGGTGTGAAGAGTAAAACAGCCCAAGATTCCTAAAATGTCACATATTTGCAATTTGACCAAAATGGAACTGAGCCTGTAGGCTTGTCTCATTACTTTTTGGCAAGGGAAAAGGGAATATCCATGGAAATGCTCTTAAAATTGTCCTTGTTTTCTTCTGAAGAAAAAAAAAAGCATCAATTATAAAATAATTTATTTTTATTAATTATTATTATTATTTTTTAGAGACAGAGTCTCCGTGTATCACCTAGACTGGAATGCAGTGATGCAATCATAGCTCACTTGAACTTCTGGGCTCAAACAATCTTTTCAGCCCAGCCTCCTGAGTAGCTAGGCCTATAGGAGCAAACCCCCATGCCTGGCTAAATTATTTTTTATTTTTTGTAGGGACAGGGTCTTGCTATGTTGCCCAAGCTGATCTCAAACTCCTGGCGTCAAGCAAATCCTCCTGCCTTGACCCTCCAAAGCACTGCAATTACAGGTGTGAGCCACCATGCCTGGCCCCTATAACAATACATTTTAAACCTAGAAAAGGGTGTTAACATACGCACAGAACGAGGCTCTCAAAGAAGAATCAACCTACTCAAAACTTCTGTGTTTGCTGGATGTGGTGGCTTATGCCTATAATCCCAGCACTTTGGGAGGCCAAGGTGGGAGAAGGACAGCTTGAGCCCAGGAGTGCAAGACCAGCCTGGACAACATAGTGAGACCGAGCTGTATTTTTTTAAAGATTTAAATATATATATATATATATATATATATGTTTTCGTTTTGTTTTTTTTTTTTTTTTTTTTTTTTGAGACAGAGTCTCCCTCTGTCTCCCAGGCCGGAGTGCAGTGGCGCAATCTCACCTCACTGCAACTTCCGCCTCCCGGGTTCACGCCATTCTCCTGCCTCAGCCTCCCGAGTAACTGGGACTATAGGCGCTCGCCACTACGCCCGGCTAATTTTTTGTATTGTTTAGTAGAGATGGGGTTTCACTGTGTTAGCCAGGATGGTCTCGATCTCCTGACCTCGTAATCTGCCCGTCTCACCCTCCCAAAGTGCTGGAATTACAGGCATGAGCCACCGCGCCCGGCCAAAATATGTTTTTCAAAAAAACTTTGGCATTAGAATTATGCTAGGGGCAGTAGTGAGACAACTAAGCTTCCATTTTAGAATATGTCTTCACCTTTATTGACTGCATTATAAAGAGATCTCTTGCCCTTAAAGTGGCTACCCTCTTTTCGAGCTCCACACACTAGCTCTTTCAGGACAATAATTACAACTCTTCTCCGAACTAAATGAACTCGCGAGCTTCTCTAGACTAATAGAAAGCATTTCAATGACCCTTGATTATGACGGGGTCAGTTCTTCCTATGTAGAAATGCCCATTACAGAAATAAGCAGACTCAATGTTCTTCTCACAGATTCTAACAATGGATTCCGCGGGTAGAACAATTATCTTCTTGTTTGTTTGTCTGTTTATTTGTTCTAGTTTTTGAAAATGACAATAGCACACATGATTGTCCCATATTAGCTCCTTATTTAAGGCAGAAACCAAGTCCATCAGCTTAACTATCTCCAATGTCTTTCTTCTTTCTTAAGGTTAAAAAAAATAAAAACGGAAATCAGAAAGTCAGAATTCTCTGCACCCCTCATTGCACACTTTTGCCTTTCAGGATGCATATTTGACAGTCTTGGAACAAAAGACATGCTGTTCCAGGTCTTCTGGTACTGTATAGTGTACTCATAAAATGTTACTCACCTTCAATTAGTCTTGTGTGACTTTCAGATAACAGTAAATCACTAATTAGATGAAGAAAGAAAATACATATATGAGTCTTAATCAAGTTTAAACCTAAACAAATATAGAGCATGTTTAATTTACTTAAAGAATTGGTGAGGAAAAGTTGATGTACTTGTTAGTTGTGTCTGCTGCTCTAATAGAAAGAGGAAGCTCCTAAAAATATTTATTAACCTATATTATTTTAACCACCACCACCCTATAATGATGAACAGATTCAGAGTCTTTACCCTTTCTAAGTCACTGACAAGAGCCGGCAGCATCCAAGATGAGTATTTCCACAGGTTTCCTAGCAAGACAGACAAGAATGACATGAATGAAAACAGAATGTAGGCCTGAGAACAAATCTACTTTTCTGAAGAATGTTAGAAAGAATAGGATGTAGTGTGGTGTTAGGGGACATTGTCAGGGATGTCTTTGGAGTGGAGACCTAGTTCTGGCACTCCAGACGCCGACCTTTTTACTTTCAGAATGCTGTCCTTTCCTTTCCTTTACACTCTCTAGAGTCTGCTCCCGACTCTGGAAAACTTGACTAATCCATATCCTTTGTTGATATCCTTCTGCCTCCTAAAGCTTATGCCCCCAAACTGTCTATTTGGGATTCTCCACTTGTGTCTACATCTCTCTCTCTCTCTTTCTCTCTCACTAACCTCATCAGTATCCTAGGACTAAATATCCCCTTTAGGGGCATGATTCTCACATCAATGTCTCTAAACCACAATTCAGTTCTGAGATCCCGAACTACGTTTCCAATTGCCTGATCAATAGATTCACCTACAAAATGCACAGGTAAATGACACTCAAGATTGATAACTACCTCCTCAAAGCAACTCTTCCTGTTAGATTCCTATTTCTATGAATGGCATCATTTTTCTCCTAATTCTCTACTCCCAAAATGTCAATCAGGTATGTCATTAATTTCTCTATTTCTTTTCATCTCCGATTTCTGTTTTACTGGTTTTCCCTCTACAGAATCTTTTGTATCCATTTCCATCCCATTTTTAGGTCACTGCCATGGTTCAGTTTCACCTTGCTTCCTCTCTAAACTATTACAGAATATATTAAATCATCACATGTACACTTTAAATATATATAATTTTTATTTGTCAATTATACCTTAATAAAACTGGAAGATAAAATAAAAAAGGGGAAAAGAAAAGAAGGAAAGGAGAGAGAGAGAGAGAGAGAGAAGGAAAGAGAGAAAGAAAGAAAAAAGAAAGAAAGAAAGAAAAAAAGAAAGAAAGAAAGAGAAAGAAAAGAAAAGAAAGGAGAGAGAGAGAAAGAAGGAAAGAGAGAAAGAAAGAAAGAAGGAAAGAAAGAAGAAAGAAAGAAGAAAAGAAAGAAAAGGAAGGAGGGAGAGAAGGAAGGAGGGAAGGAACGAAGGAAGGAAGGGAGGGAGAGAGGGAGGGAGGGAAGGAAGGAAGGAAGGAAGGAAGGGAGGGATTTTTGCAGAAGGTCCCCCTTAAGTATGCGGCAGAACATTGAAAGTGGATGCATGAGGAAACTACTTGATACTGGGAAAAGCACCATTCAAAAGGATTAAAGAAACAGCACCCATTCCACACAGAGGGCCAGGAATAGTGCCTGCTTCCACTGGACAGACTGGATAAATACTGTAATTCCTTGGGCACTGGGTTGAGTATGCAGAAGGCTCTTGCCTCAGTATTGTGGACAATTAGCCTTAGGCTGAGCACTCTGCTGGTCCTACCTAAGAAAACTCAAAGCAAGACCCAAACAAACCATACTGCTTCCAAGTAAGGTAACTGCACCCCAGAACAAAGCTCAAGAATATTTACAGGAATATAAAATATCCAGCACCTAACAAAGTAAAGTTTACTATGTCTGGCATCCAGGCAAAAGTTATCAGACATAAAACAAGCAGAAAATAGGACCCCTAATGAGGAGAAATATTTGAGGCAGTTCAAACTGACTCCAAACTGACATAGATATTAGAATTAATAGATAAGAACTTTAAAAGATGTTATTATAACTGCATTCCATGTGTTCAGAAATTTACATAGGGACATGGAAGATGTTTTTAGAAGACTCAAATTGAACTTTCAGACATAAAATGTAGAATGTATGAGATGAAAAATCTCTAGATGGGGTTAATGGCAGATTAAACATTGAAGAAGTAAATATTAATAAACTTGAAGATAGACCAATAGAAACTACTTTAGTGAAAGACAAGAGAAAAAAGAATTTTTTAATGAAAAGAGCATCAGTTAATTGTGGGATAACTTCAAATGACCTAATGTATGTGTAACTGGAATCTGCAAAGGAGATGAGAGAGAGCAGAAAAATATTTAATGGCCTTCAATTTTCCACATATGACAGAAACTATTAACTCACAGATCCACCAAGCTAAGTGAACCTTCAAGCACAAAACATAAGTTTGTGCACTAAATTACAGATCTTTTAATTACATGAGGCAAAAAACAAATAGATTTGCAAGGAGGAGTAAAAAAATGAGAAAATATAGCCAGAGAACATTATAGAAAAGTATTCCCCATGAACATAAATTCTAAATAAAATTTTATCAAAATTAAATCCAACAACACATTAAAAGCATCATGGCCAAGTGAGGTTTATTCTAGAAATGCAAGGTTGGTTTATCATTCAAAAATCAATAAATGTAATTCACCATATTAATAAACCAAAAAAAGAAAAATTATGTGATCATCTCAATGGACACAGCAGATGCATTTGGCAAAACACAACATCCACTCCTGATGAAAATTCTCAACAAAAATTCTGCAGATAACATTATACCTAATTTTGAAACACAGAATAATTTCCCTCTAAAATTAGCCTGGCCAACATGGTGAAACCCTATGATATGGTTTGGCTTTATCCCCACCCAAATCTCAACTTGAATTGCATCTCCCAGAATTCATGTGTGTTATGGGAGAGACCCAGGAGGAGGTAATTGAATCATGGGGACCTGTCTTTCCCATGCTATTCTCATGATAGTGAATAAGTCTCACAAGATCTGATGGGTTTATCAGGGCTTTCCACTTTTGCTTCTTCCTCATTTTCTCTTGCTGCCACCATGTAAGAAGTGCCTTTCATCTCCCACCATGATTCTGAGGCCTCCCTGGCCATGTGGAAGTGTAAGTCCAACTAAACCTCTTTTTCTTCCCAGTCTGGGATATGTCTGTATCAGCAGCATGAAAACAGACTAATACAGTAAATTGGTACCAGTAGAGTGGGGTGTTGCTGAAAAGAAACCTGAAAATGTGGAAGCAACTTTGGAACTCAGTGTCAGGCAGAAGTTGGAAGCTTAGAGGGCTCAGAAGAAGAGAGGAAAATGTGGGAAAGTTTGGAACCTCCTAGAGACTTGTTGAATGGCTTTGACAAAAATGCTGATAGCGATATGAGCAATACGGTCCAGGCTGAGGTGGTCTCAGATGGAGATAAAGAACTTGTTGGGAACTGGAGCAAAGCTGATTCTCATTATGTTTTGGCAAAGAGACTGCAGCATTTTGCTTCTGTCCTAGAGATTTGTGAAACTTTGAACTTGAGAGAGATAGTTTAGGGTATCTGGCAGAAGAAATTTCTAAGCAGCAAAGCATTCAAAAGGTGACTTGGGTGGTGTTAAAACCATTCTGTTTTAAAGGAGAAACACAGCATAAAAGTTCAGAAAATTTTCAGCCTGATGATGCAGTAGAAAAGAAAAACCCATTTTCTGAGGAGAAATTCAAGCCAGCTGCAGAAATTTGCATAAGTAGTAAGGAGCCTAATGTTAATCCCCAAGACCATGCAGAAAGTGTCTCCAGGTCACGTCAGAGACCTTCATGGCAGCCCCTCCCATCACAGGCCTGGAGGCCCAGGAGGAAAAAATGGTTTTGTGGGCCAGGCCCAGGGTCCCCATGCTGTGTGCAGCCTAGGGACTTGGGGCCCTGTGTCCCAGCTACTCCAGCCATGGCTGAAAGGGGCCAATGTACAGCTCTGGCTGTGGCTTCAGAGAATGGAAGTCCCAAGCCTTGGCAGCTTCCATGTGGTGTAGAGCCAGTGCATGCACAGAAGTCAAGAATTGAGGTTTTGGAACCTCCGCCTAGACTTCAGAAGATATATGGAAACCCCCGGATGCCTAGGCAGAAGTTTGCTGCAGGGGTGGGGCCTTCATGAAGAACTTCTGCTAGGGAAGTATAGAAGGGAAATGTGGGGTCAGAGCCCCCACACAGACTCCCTACTGGGGCATTGCCTAGTGGAGCTGTGAGAAGAGGGCCACTGTCCTCCAGACCCCAGAATGGTAAATTGGTACCATTTACCATTGTTCACTGACAGTTTGCATCATGCACATTGAAAAGCCACAGATGCTCAATGCCAGCCCATGAAAGCACCCAGGAGGGAGGCTGTACCCTGCAAAGCCACAGGGGTGGGGCTGCCCAAGGCCATGGGAACCCACCTCTTACATCAGCGTGACCTGGATGTGAGACCTGGAGTCAAAGGAGATGATTTTTGGAGCTTTAAAATTTGACTCCCCCACTGGATTTTGGACTTGCGTGAGGCCTGTAACCCTTTTGTTTTGGCCAATTTCTCCCACTTGGAAGAGCTGTATTTACCCAATACCTGTACCCCCATCGTATCTAGAAAGTAACTAGCTTGCTTTTGATTTTACAGACTCATAGGCAGAAGGAACTTGCCTTATCTCAGATGAGACTTTGAACTGTGGACTTTGGGTTAATGCTGAAATGAGTTAAGACTTTGGGGACTGTTGGGAAGCCAAGACTGGTTTTGAAATGTGAGGACATGAGATTTGGAGGGGCCAGGGTGGAATGAGATGGTTTGGCTGTGACCTACCCAAATCGCAACTTGAATTTATCCCCCAGAGTTCCCCTGTGTTATGGGAGGGACCCAGGGAAAGGTAATTGAATCGTGGGGGCCGGTCTTTCCCATGCTATTCTCATGACAGCAAATAAGTCTCACAAGATCTGATGGGTTTATCAAGGGCTTCTGCTTTTGCTTCTTCCTCATTTTCTCCTGCCACCACCATGTAAGAAGTGCCTTTCACCTCCTGCCATGATTCTGAGGCCTCACCAGCCGTGTGGAAGTGTAAGTCCAATTAAACCTCTTTTTCTTCCCAGTCTGGGGTATGACTTTATCAGCAGTATGAAAACAGACTAATACACCCGTCTCTGCAAAAAATACAAAACTTAGCCAGGTGTGATGGTGCATGCCTGTAGTCCCAGGTACTCAGGAGGCTGAGGTGGGAGGATCAGTCAAGCCCAGGAGGTGGAGGTTGCAGTCAACCAAGATCATGGCACTGCACTCCAGCCTGGGCAACAGAGCAAAACCTTGTCTCAAAAAAAAAAAAAAAAAAAAAAAAAGGAAAAGAAAGAAAAAAGAAAAAGAAGAAAAGAAAAGAAAGTTAGATAAATATTAGCCTTCTCAGGTGATAGATCATGATTAACAGTTTATACAGCTTGTTTATAAGCTATAAACAAGTATTTAATTTTGTAAAAGTAATCTTCAAATTTTCACTCTGTAAAATATCAACTACACATAATCTATTTAGACTTAAAATGTAGGTGTTTGTAAAAATCATATATAGTTCTGAGCCTTTATTTCATCCAACAGATAAAAGTTTTAAGAAATATAAGAATTGCTGAGTTATGTATAAAGACTCTGAGAAAACAGAAAACAAACACTCCTGAACTAGCATTTGGATGAGATCAAATGGACTTCGAGGCTGAAATGAAATTCCACAATACCAAAGACAGAGAATGATGAAGAAAGGGAAGAACAAATGAAAATTACAGGAATAATTAAACACCCTAGGACTGATCTAATAGAAGTAACGAATGTGATCACTAACAAGCAATGATCCATGTGGAGGAATATAACTCACGAAATATGCCTTACAACTGTGAGCCCTGCAATGACCCTGGGTCCTGTTCTCATACCATGCATACCTCTCATTCCACGGGACACAAATATGCCTTTCACATTAGAATGAAGACTATTTCCTATATGCTCAGCCTTTTCAGTGGCCATCAGCAAGGCACAGGGACAGGTCACTTCTATTTTCCAAAACTTTCCCTTCTTCTTAGACAACAATACATTATTCCCTGAAAGCTTGTTCATTGGCCTCATTAAATGCTGTATTTGAGAACAAGATTTTCATATATGTTTAGAATAAAATATACAAGACTTTCACATGTGTTTAGAAACAAGATCTGTAAATGTAATTGATTATGAATAATTATTAAGATCTGCTAAAATGGGGGATGTGACGAGGATGATGGCCACATTTTTATGGTTTGCTGTATGTTAGAGTCACTTGCCTGCTCTTTTTCTCTGTTGAGCAAGAAGCTCCGTGAGAGTAGAGGCTTGTTTTACTTACCTGTGTCTCTTCTGCAGAGCCTTCAGCATGACAGGACTTTCACAATTATTAACCTGAATGCCTCACTTAGAGGCATTTGTGTCTCTCTGGTGCAAATGCCTCTAATCAATCACTTTCATTACTCTCTTTGGTGTGTTTTGAAGATGGATTTTTAAAAAGATTCACTCATGTATTTCTTAACTGATTTCTTTCTTCTTTCCCGGGGAGTTCAACAGCTAAACAGATAAACTGTTTCCGTTTGTGGTTTGAGTCCTGTTTTCTCTCTGATTTCCTCCAAAAGAAAGAGCAATAAGTAAAACACGGCAAACATGAGCTGTGTCAACATAGCAAAACACCTGCAGAACAACAACTCCAAGCTGACAAAGACTTATGCAACTGTTTAATGGTTTGTCCTGGATCCAACAGTAAGATCCTGACAGTAACTCTCTCCCTGCCAAAGAGGCCATAACCCTTGAATCTGGTAGAGAAATTGGAGAGTATAATACTGTACTGTTGCTTCTGGCAGTGACAGAGTGAAATATGTGGTTGGAGTCTTTAAAAAAAAAAAAAAAGATGTATGTAGATTCGCATACAAGGCAGAAAACAATAAAGATAACAACCAAAACACAGGCTTTTGATCAGGCCCGGTGGCTCATGCCTGTAATCCCAACACTTTGGGAGGCCAAGGTGGGTGGATTGCTTGAGAACAGGAGTTAGACACTACGTGGCCAACATGGTGAAACCCCATCGCTATTAAAAACGCAAAAATTAGCTGGGTGTGATGGTATGTGCCTGTAATCCCAGCTTCTTGGGAGGCTGAGGCTTGAGAATCACTTGAGCTCAGGAGGCAGAGGTTGCAGTGAGCTGAGATCACACCACTGCACGCCTGCCTGGGCGACAGAGCAAGACTTTGTCTCAAAAAGTAAAATTTAAAAAAAGTAGGTTCAGTGTTCTGCAATAACAGCCAAGATTTTTGTTTTCCCTATTATTAATTTGGTCTAATAGCTTGTTGTTAAGAGATACAAAGAAAACACAGCATCGTAGATAAATACAAAATCTGGCACCATCATTTATTTCTTTTTTTAATACAAAATTTGCTTTTAAATTGAGACAGGGTCTCACTCTCACCCAAGCTGCAGTGTAGTGGCACGATCTCAGCTCATTACAACCTCCACCCCCCTGGCTCAAGTGATCTTCCCACCTCAGCCTCCCAGGTAGCTGGAACTACAGGTGCATTCCACCACATCCAGCTAATTTTTTGTATTTTTTGTAGAGACAAGGTCTTGCCATGTTGCCTAGGCTGATCTTGAACTCTTGAGCTCAAGCGATCTGCCCACCTCAGCCTCCCAAAGTGCTGGGATTATAGGAGGGAGTCACTACACCCAGCCAACCAACACTTATTTCTATATTGAGGTAGATCCTAACATCCATATATCAATATTTTCTCTTTTTTTGACAGGAATAGGCCGGACATAACAGGAATAGGCCGGGCATAGTGGCTCACACCTGTAATCCCAGCACTTTGGGAGGCCAAGGCAGGTGGATCACTTGAGGTCAGGAGTTCGAGACCAGCCTGGCCAACATGGTGAAACGCAGTCTCTACTAAAAATACAAAAAATTAGCTGGGCGTGGTGGCGCATGCCTGTAATCCCAGCTACTTGGGAGACTGAGGCAGGAGAATTGCTTGAGCCTGGGAGGCAGAGGTTGCAATGAGCCGAGATCGCATCACTGCATTTCAGCCTGGGCGACAGAATAAGACCCTGCCTCAAAACAACAACAACTATTGTTTTTATACTGCGCAATGTTAAAATTTTTCAAATAATAGGGAAAGTTTTAAAATAAGTCTTTGGTCTATCACACAGTACTTAGTCCTACAATCTTCAGAGTTTATTTATCATTTCTGGCAAATACATACCTCTCCATAAATATTTTTGAATATATACATTATACATATACATGTATAATCTATGTTTTCATACAATTCTGTATCTACTACTACCTTGCATACCAGTGCACATATCTAACTTATTTTAGCAACCACATATTTAATTTCAGATACATACCATAATTTATTTACCAATCCATATTTACAGCCATTGAGCCAAATGCTCATGACCTATGGGGACAACTTTCTGCATGTAATCAAACTCACTTTAGAATTCTGCATTCTATTTGTTGTACAATAAATATGAAAAACCATGAAGATGCTTCTCACATAATTTGTAGATATCTTTTAAGGATTAGAACATGGTTGGGAAGTGGTTTGAAATTATTATTTTACCAGTGACTTAAATGTCTCTTCCTTGACACTAGGAAAAGAAGTTTTTTCAGCCTTATACTTCAAAGGTGTATATTATACTTTAAAATATATAGACATTTTTGGCCAGGCATGGTTGCTTACGCCTGTAATCCCAGCATTTTGGGAAGCCAAGGTGGGTGGGTTGCCTGAGGTCATGAGTTCAAGACCAACCTGGCCAACACAGTGAAACCCCGTCTCTACTAAAAATACAAAAATTAGCTGGGCTTGGCAGCACATGCCTATAATCCCAGCTACGTGGGAGGCTAAGGCAGGAGAATAGCTTGCCAGGAGGTGGAGGTTGCAGTGAGCTGAGATCATGGCCACTGCACTCCAGCATGGGTGACAGAGCCAGACTGTCTCAAATAATAATATGTAAATTTTTAAATGTTCAATGTATTATTTCACTATGAACCATAGAGTAAATGCTGGTAAGCCTTGCTTATGAATCTTTGGTTTTGAATAGAATAATCAGGTTTCAAATGCTCTTCCTTTCTGTATACCCATCTCCTCCTAATTTCAGAAAAGATTAAAAGAACTGAACATTGGGTAAAGAAATGTGGCTTCATCGTGCTTAGAGATTCAGGGAATCTGAACCATATCTATTCATGATTCTGTGAGTTGCAGAAGCACTTGCAATTTGAGATTGAAAGAGCTTATCAAGTATTTATCAGGCATGAAGAGACACTTCCTCATACATAGGCTGATGACAGCTAGGAATTGCAAAGAAAAACAAAAATCCCGCAAGCTATACTGACACACCCAGAAAAGGTTACTTTAAAAAGGCAAAAATAAGTTGGCATCAAAATTGCTTGCCATAATATTAAATATCAGAAGGGAGTGAAGGAAATTTTAAAATGTGAAACTATTATCAATTTTACCAAATGCCTATGAATTCTGTATAATAACTAAAAAAATTGGACATATTGTTTCAAGTGTTTTGCGTGGATTAGCTCATTAAATCCTCAAAACAAGGTAGGTGTTACCCCCATGTTGCAGATTGGAAAACTGAAGAAAGAGAGGTTGCCCAAGGTTTGCAAGTTTACCCATGCAACGTTAGACATGGGTAAGCCAGCATTTGGACCTTGGCCATGTGAGAACAGAACTTGATCTCTTAACCACGACTCTATTTTGACCCATCATAAGAGACAATGTGGTACTTTCCCCGACCTGCTGCTTCAAAATATAGTTAAAAACCTAAAACATTAGGCCGAGTGCAATGGCTCATGCCTGTAATCCCAATACTTTGGGAGGCCGAGGCGGCCAGATCATCTAATGTCAGGAGTTCGAGACCAGTCCGGCCAACATGATGAAACCTAGCCTACTAAAAATATAAAAATTAGCTGGGCATGGTGGCAGGCGCCTGTAATCCCAGCTACTCAGGAGGCTGAGGCAAATCGCTTGAACCCGGGAGACGGAGGTTGCTGTGAGTTGAGATTGCGCCACTGCACTCCAGCCTGGGTGACAGAGCGAGACTCTCTCTCATAAATAAATAAATAAATAAATAATAAAACCCCCAGGCGTTATATATAAAACAAACATAAGAAGAGCACATGAAAAGATGTGCTACATGAATAGCCATTAGGGAAATGCAAATTAAGATCACAATGAGATATCGCCATATACCTATCAGAATGACTACAAGAAAAAATTGTAACACCAAATACTGGCAAGGATGCAGAGAAAGTGGATCACAATACACTGTTGGGGGTGTATAAAATGATGGAATCACTCGGGAAAACACTTTGGCAGTTTCTTTAAAAACATGTCACTACTATATGACCCAGCAATTGTACTTCTGGGTATTTATCCCAGAGAAATGACAATTTATATTCATGGAATATAAATTTGTACACACATGTTCTTACAGCAGCTTTATTTATAACCACCAAAAGCTGGAAACAACCCAGATGACCTTCAATGGGTGAATGGTTAAGCAAACTGTGATACATCCATACCATGGAATACTGTTCAGCAATAAAAAGGAATAAATTATTGATACATGCAATATTATAGATGACTCTCCAGATTATTATGCTGAGTGAAAAAAGACAATCCCCAAAAGTTATAGACTGTATGATTCCATTTGTAAAACATTCTGGAAATGACAAAGGTATAGGAAAAAAACAAGTTAATGGTTGTCAAGTTAAGGGGTGATTGGGGGAGGGGCTGGGAGAGACGTGGGAGTGGCTAAAAAAAGATAGGGCAACCTGAGGGATTTTTTTGTTATTGTTTTGTTTTGAGACAGAGTTTCGCTCTTGTTGCCCAGGCTGGAATGCAGTGGCGCAATCTCAGCTCACTGCAACCTCCACTTCCCATGTTCAAATGATTCTCCTGCCTTAGCCTCCGGAGTAGCTAGGATTACAGGTGCCCGCCCGCACGCCCGGTTAATTTTTGTATTTTTGTATTTTTAGTAGAGACGGGGTTTCACCATGTTAGGCAGACTGGTCTTGAATGCCTGACCCCAGGCAATCTGCCCGCCTCGGCCCCCCAAATTGCTGAGATTACAGGCGTGAGCCACCGCGCCCGGCCAACCTGAGGGATTACTGAAGTGACGGAAGTGTTGTGTATCTTGACTATGCCAATATCCATATCCTGGCTATTTTATAGTCTTGCAAGATTTTACCATTGGGGGAAACTGGGTATTTCTTATAACTGCACGTGAATCTACAATTTTCCCAAAATAAGAAGTCTAATTAAGAAATAAAAATATGGGCCAGGCACAGTGGCTCAAGCCTGTAATCCCAGATCTTTGGGAGGCTGAGGCAGGCGGATCACCTGATGTCAGGAGTTGGAGACCAGCCTGACCAACATGGCAAAACCCTATCTCTACTAAAAATACAAAAATGAGCCAGGCATGGTGGTGAGCGCCTGTAATCCCAGCTACTGGGGAGGCTGAGGCAGGAGAATCACTTGAAACCGGGAGGTGGAGGTTGCAGTGAGCCAAGATCAGGCCACTGCACTCCAGTCTGGGTGACAGAGTGAGACTCTGTCTCAAAAAAAAAAAAAAAAAAGCAGGAAATAAAAAGAAAAATATGGCCAGGCATGGTGGCTCATGCCTGTAATCCCAGCATTTTGAAAGGCCAAGGCGGGTGGATCACCTGAGGTCCACAGTTTGAGACCAGCCTGGTCAACAGGGCAAAACCCCGTCTGTGCTGAAAATACAAAAATTATGGCCGGGCACAGTGGCTCATGCCTGTAATCCCAGCCCTTTGGGAGGCCGAGGAGGGCAGATCACCCAAGATCGAGAGTTCAAGACCAGCCTGACCAACATGGAGAAACCCCATCTCTACTAAAAATACAAAATTAGCCAGGTGTGGTGGTGCATGCCTGCAATCCCAGCTACTAGGGAGGCTGAGGCAGGAGAATTGCTTGAACCTGGTAGGTGGAGGTTGTGGTAAGCTGAGATCATGCCATTGCACTCCAGCCTGGGCAACAAGAGTGCAACTCCATCTCAAAAGAAAAAAAAAATAGAAAAATTAGCCAGCAGTGGTGGTGCACCCCTGTAATCCCAACTACTCGGGAGGCTGAGGCAGGAGAATCGCTTGAATCCGGGAGGTGGAGGTTGCAGTGAGTTGAGATAGCACCACTGCACTCCAGCCTTTGAGACAGAGTGAGACTCGGTCTCAAAAAAAAAGAACAATAAGATGCTAAGATATACCACACTATTCAAACTATTACCCTTTAGGGATGGGGGAGAAAAAGAGAGTGGCATTGGTGCTCAAAGAAGTTCTTCAAAATGAGAGGTTGAAAGGCCGGGCGTGGTGGCTCACTCCTGGAATCCTAGCACTTTAGAAGGTCAAGGTGGGCAGATCACTTGAAGTCAGGAGTTCAAAACCAGCCTGGCCAACATGGTGAAACCTTGTCTCCACTAAGAATACAAAAATTAGCTAGGCATGGTGGTGAACACCTGTAGTCCCAGCTACTCCAGAGCTAAGGCCAGAGAATAATTACTTGAGCCCGGGAGACGAAGGTTGCCATGAGCCGAGATCACACTACTGCCCTCCAGCCTGGGCAACAGAGTGAGACTCCATCTAAAGAAACAAAAACAAAAAAAAAAAGAAAAGAAAAATAGTAGAACTTGAGCACATGAAGAGCATAGGGAGAGAGAACCACACTGAAGTGGTGAGTTTTCACGTCAAACTGTTATCTTCCTAAAACACTACTGGTGAGAGATTTAGTCTATAGACAGTGATTCTGTAAGGGAGAACTAATTACAGTTGGAGGTTAGCAGGTAAAGAGGATCAACTTGGATCTAATAGAGTAATTTTCCTTCAAAACTGTTATTTGTGGTTTTTTCAGTTGTGGAAAAATACACATATACCAAAATTTACCATTTTTAACTTTTTTTTTTTTGAGATAGAGTCTCGCTCTATGCACCTCATAAGTGAAATTATAGAGTATTTGTCCTTCTGTGTCTGGTGTATTTCACTTAACATAATGCCTTCTAGTTTGTCCATGTTGTAGCATGTGTCAAAATTTCCTCTCTTTTTTTGAAAGAGGGTCTCTCTCTGTTGCCCTGGCTGGAGTTCAGTGACACGATCATGGCTCTTTGTTTCCCTGGCTCAAGTGACTCTAGCTGGGACAGCAGGTGCATGCCACCATGCCTGTCTAATTTTTTTTTTTTTTTGAAACAGAGTCTCACTATATGGCCCAGGCTGGTCCCACACTCCTGGCCTCATGCAGTCCTCTCACCTTGGTCCCCCAAAGTGCTGGGATTACAGGCATGAGCCACTGCATCTGGTCAAAATTTCCTTTTTTTTAAGAATTGATAGGCTAGGCGCGGTGGCTCACGCCTATAATCCCAGCACTGTGGGAGGCCGAGGTGGGCAGATCACCTGTGGTCAGGAGTTCGAGACCAGCCTGGCCAATATGGTGAAACCCCATCTCTACTACAAATACAAAAATTAGTTGGGTGTGGTGGCTGGGGGCTATAATCCCAGATACTTGGGAGGCTGAGGCAGGAGAATCGCTTGAACATGGGAAGCAGAGGTTGCAGTGAGCCGAGATCACACCACTGCACTCCAGCTTGGGCGACGGAGTGAGACTCCATCTAAAAAAAAAAAAAAAAAAAAAGAATTCATAATATATCTTTCCTTGAGCACTTTGAGAGGCCAAAGTGGATGGATCACTTTAGCCCAGGAGTTTGAGATCAGTCTGGGCAACATGGCGAAACCCTGTCTCTACAAAATAATTCAAAAATTAGCAGGGTGTGGTGGTGTGCGCCTGTAGTACCAGCTACTCATAAGGCTGAGGTGGGAGGAGCACCTGAGCTTGGGAGGTTGAGGCTCCAGTGAGCTGTGATGGTGCCACTGCACTCCAGCCTGGGTGACACAGTAAGACCTTGTCTCTCTCTCTCTCTCTCTCTCTCTCTCTCTCTCTCTCTCTCTCTCTATATATATATATATATATATATATAAAACACACATTTCAGTGTGTTTGTGTATCAACCACAAGTTTTATCCATTCATTCACGGCTGGACACTTGAGTTGCTTCTATCTTTTGGCTATTGTAAATAATGCTGGTATGAACATGGGTATACAATTATGTTCTAATCTCTGTTTTAAAATATTTTGGCTATATACCCAGAAGCAGGATTGCTGGATCATACGGTGATTCTATTTTTCTATTTTTAATTTTCTGAGGAGCCACCATACTGTATTCCTTAGTGGCTGTACCACTTTACCTTCCCACCAACAATGCAGAAGGTTCCCAGTTTTTCCATGTTCCAGGCAACATGTGTTATTTTCTGGGTTTTGTTTTTGTGTTTTGTTTTTTTGCTAGTAACCATCCAAATGCTGTAAATTTTTGTTGTTGTTGCTTTGTTTTGTTTACAGATTGTGATAGTATATTTTTATACATTGCTATAATCAAGAATTATATTTATACTGAAAAAGAATATCTGTTTGCAAAAGACTCTGAGATGTATCATCTATAGCTGGCTATGCTCAGTGCTGTTTGTCTCATGCTGTTAGTAAGGCTGCAGACATGGATTTTAGGAGGAATTAGCCTTTGCAGGGTTACCTCAAAATCCCATACCTACTAAGTGATGGTAACAGCATGTTATACAGGCTATTCTCCCCCTCACCTCATCTGCCTAATGCTCCCAACTTTCTCCTATACCAGCCACTTCCTACATACATTTTTTAATTTTCAGGGTTTTTTTCTTTCTTTTTAGAGGCAGATGTCTTGCTCTGTTGCCCAGGCTGGTCTTGAACCCCTGGGTTCAGGTAATCACCCAGCTTAGCCTCCCAAAGTGCTGGGATTACAGGCGTGAGAGACCATGCTCAGCCCCTGTTTCAGTTTTAATAGCGCTTCAATATTCATTTTAGAGGAAGAGGAGGAGGAGTGGAAAAAAATATTCATTTGAAATGCCCATTACTTGGAGGTATACATTCTTCTCCATGAAAATAAGAAGTTAGGCCAGGTGCAGTGGCTCACGCCTGTAATTCCAGCACTTTGGGAGGCTGAGGTGGGTGGATCACATGAGGTCAGGAGTTCAAGACCAGCCTGGCCAACATGGTGAACCCCATTTCTACTAAAAATACAAAAATCGGCTGGGCGTGGTGGCACATGCCTGTAACCCCAACTACTAAGTAGGCTGAGGCAGGAGAATTGCTTGAACCCAGGAGGCAGAGGTTGCAGTGAGCTGAGAGCATACCACTGCACTCCAGCCTGGGTCACAGAGCAAAAATCCGTCTCAAAAAAAAAAAAAAAAAAAGTTGAGCTTCATGTTTTTACTAAAGCCTTTGAAGTATGTGTATTTATTAATATAAAAGTCATAATTCAATCAAATTAAATATTCGCTTTAGGAATATTTTCTATAGAAATAAAAGAGAAGGAAAAGAATCCCCTGGGAGAAATGAAGGTCCTTCTATACCCCTCAGAAAATCAGTGCTATAATGGGTAAGTTTTCATTGCTGCCTCACCCTACTTGTTCCGTTTTATACAAAACCAGAATAGCTTCCTGTTGCAACCATCTGGCAAGATGGTTGAAGTGATTTCACGGGGACATCGCCCACACGTGCTTTAATGAAGTCCAAACAGAATAGTCTACATTTCTGGACTAAGAACTCCTAAAATGCCTTCTGCTCCAGAATAAGAGAAAGCAACATACAAATTCTTGCACATGTTCTGAAGTGTCAAGCTTCTGATGGCTTCTGTGAAGTAAGCATTTCCTTTTCCACTAATTGCCTCTTTAGCAGGTGGTTCCCATCCCTGGTGGCAGATTGGGATCACCTGAGGGGAGTATTAAAATCCCAATGTGCGGGTCCCACCTCCAGAGAGCTTGAATTCATCTATCTCCATGGTGGCCTGAACCTCAGGAGTTTTAACTGTGTGTGTGTATGTGTGTGTGTATGTGGAGATATATATATGCGGATATATATGTGTGTGTGTAGATATATATATCGCCACACACACACAATAAAATATAGTGTGTATATGTGTGTATATATATATAAAGCATAGTGTGTGTAGGTGTGTATATATATAGTAGAGATGGGGGTCTCACTATGTTGCCCAGGCTGGTCTTGAACTCCCAAAATGTTGGGAGGACAGGTGTGAACCACTGCACCCAACAGGAGTTTTTAAACTCTCAGAAGAATTCGAGTGTGTAGCCCAGGTTGAGAATCCAGGTGCTACTTAATTTACCGCTTTTATCAACTCAATTCCTAGCCTGATTATTCCCCACCCCCTCCTTTTTTTTTTTTTTTTTTTGAGACAGAGTCTGCTCTTTCACCCAGGCTGGAGTACAGTGGTGTGATTAAAGCTCACTGCAACCTCCACCTCCCGGGTTCAAGCGATTCTCCTGCCTCAGCCTCCTGAGTAGCTGGGGTTACAGGCATGTGCCACCACACCCCGCTGATTTTTGTATTTTTAGTAGAGACGGGGTTTCACCATGTTGGCCAGGCTGATCTCAAACCCCTGACCTCAAGTGAACCATCCGCCTCGGCCTCCAAAGTGGTGGGATTACAGGCGTGAGCCACCATACCTGAGCCCTGCATTTTCAGACGTGTAACCCCGATTTCTAAATCAGACTTTGCATCAGGGTTCTAAGTTCCCCACCCCACCTTCAGCTATGAGAGAGCACAATTTAAAATGAGTGAGCTAGATTTTACTGCCAGGGCTCCCACGGACAAACTGGAGTTCTCTGACGTGTAGTCAGTCTGTAATTGGGCAGAAGCACAAATTTGAGTGACAGGAGCATCCTGTCTATTCAGTGTTGCAGTAACTACTTCCTGTAGGTGGGCTTACTGCATAACACCTTTGTCTTCTGGTTAAAAATGACGTCCAAGTGAGAAAGCAAGTGTTGGTGAAAATAAAAAGAGCACACTGGGCGTGGCGGCTCATACCTGTAATCCCAGCACTTTGGGAGGCTGAGGTGGGAGGATGGATTTAGCCCAGGAGTTTGAGACCAGCATTAGCAACATGGCAACACTGTCTTGCTACAAAAAAAAATACAAAAATGAGTCAGGCATGATAGCACATGCTGTAGTCCCAGCTACTATGGAGGCTGAGGTGGGAGAATGGCTTGAGCTTGTGAGGCAGATGTTGCAGACAGCGGAGATCATGCCACTGCCCTCCAGCCTGAGTGACAGAGCAAGATCCTGTCTCAAAAAAATAAAATAAAATAAGAATAACAGTTACCTTGCTTTATAAAGATATACATAAAAAACACTCAAAAACATTCAATTGTAGGCTGGGAGCAGTGGCTCACGCTGGTAATCTCAGCACTTTGGGAGGCCGAAATGTGTGGATGACTTGAGGTCAGGAGTTTCAGACCAGCCTGGCCAACATGGTGAAACACCTGTCTCTACTAAAAACCCAAAAATCAGCTGGGTGTGGTGGCACACACCTGTAGTCCCAGCTGCTTGGGAGGCTGAGGCTTGAGAATCACTTGAACTTGGGAGGCAGAAGTTTCAGTGAGCCGAGATGGTACCACTGCACTCTAGCCCGAGTGACAAAGCAGACTGCCAAACAAAAAAAAAAAAAAAAAGAAAAGAAAAGAAAAAGAAAAACATTCAATTGTAAAGCATTTCCAGGCTTGGATAGCACATGTGCGTGCCATCCTTGACTCACGAATGCTTATACTCTCCACCTCCTAGGTTCAAGCAATTCAGTCATGCCTAACAGCCTGCCATGAGTAGCTAGGATTACAGAGTCAGCCCACCACTCTATAGCCCATGCTAGTTTTTGTATTTTATAGTAGAGACGGGGTTTCACATCATGTTGGCCACGCTTATGCAGTCTTAATACTCCTGTATCTCAAGTGATCCACACTGCCTCGGCCTCTCATGAATGCCAGCTGGTGTGTTACAGGCCTGTGAGTCAATCTGTAGCCCGTTGCCGCAGAAATACCTTGTCCTACTCACCTTCCTTGACACAAGGTTCTACGGCCATGCTGAGTGGAGGGATGATTTAGGGAAGGCCAAATTTCCATTTACTGCCCAATCCTTTGGTTTTTGACAACACTCCACCTGAGTACATGAGGTTTGCTGAAGTTATGCAACTAACTAAAGAGAACTACAGCCAGGCTCCGTGGCTCATACCTGTAATGCCAGAACTTTGTGAGGCTAAGGTGGGAGAATTGCTTGAGGCCAGGAGTTCAAGACTAGCCTGGGCAACACAACAAGACCCCCCCCCACCCCGCCAATTCATGAAAAATTAAAAAATTAGTCCGGGTGTAGTGGCTGACGCCTGTAATCCCAGCACTTTGGGAGGCCAAAGCAGGCAGATTGTTTGAGCTCAGGAGTTTGAGACCAGCCTGGGTGACATGGTGAAACCCATCTTTACAAAACAATACAAAAATTAGCTGACTGTGGTGGCGCATGCCTACAGTTCCCACTACTCAGGAGGCTGAGGTGGGAGGATCACTTGAGCCTGGGAAGTGGAGGTTGCAGTGAGCCGAGATCATGGCACTGCACTCCAGCCTGAGTGATAGAGTGAGACCCTGTCTCAAAAAAAAAAAAAAAAAAAAAAAAAAAAAAATTCAGCCAGGTGTGATGGCATTCACCTGTAGTCACAGCATCTCAGGAGGCTAAGGTGGGAGGATCCCTTGAGCCCAGGCATTGAAGACTGCCATGAGCTATGATCATGCCACTGCACTCCAGCCTGGGTGACAGAGCAACACCTTGTCCCATAAAAAGAGAATTACAGGCCAGGCACGGTGGCTCATGCCTGTAATCTCAGCACTTTGGGAGGCCAAGACAGGTGGATCATTTGAGGTCAGGAGTTCAAGACCAGCCTGACCAACATGGTGAAACCTTGTCTCTACGAAAAATACAAAAATCAGTGGGGTGTGATGGTGCATGCCTGTAATCCCAGCCACTTGGGAGGCTGAGGCAGGAAAATCGCTTGAACCCAGGATGCAGAGGTTGCAGTAAGCTGAGATCACACCATTGCACTCTAGCCTGGGCAACAACAGCAAAACTCCATCTCAAAAAAAAAAAAAAAAAAAAAAAAAAGAGAGAGAGAGAATTACAATGTAGGCAGAGGAACTTTTAAACAGGAGGCAAAATATAGCTATTTTCAGAACCTAAGGCAAAAGAAGAAGAAATCAAGCACTCCTCACAAGGCCCTCTCTGGCACAGTCCAGTTCCTGGACTGTCTTTTCTGTCTCAAGATCTACCTTTCTATATATTTCTGCAGAAAGGCCTTTCTTCAATTATTGTTTTAGTTTTTTGAAACAGAGTCTCACTCTGTTGCCCAGGCTGGAGTGTAGTGGCATGATCTTGGCTTATTGCAACCTCTGCTTCCTGGGTTCAAGCAATTCTTCTGCCTCAGCCTCCTGAGTGGCTGGGATTACAGGCACCTGCCACCACGCCTAATTTTTGTATTTTTAGTAGAGACAGGGTTTCACCATGTTGACCAGGCTGGTCTCCAACTCCTGATCTCAGGTGATCTGCCTGCTTCAGCATCCCAAAGTGCTAGGATTATAGGTCCAATTCTTTATACTACTGGAAAAACTCCTCCCTCCCTCTGAAATAGCTTCCTTGCCTAATCAAGGTAATACGTAGCACTGAAAAGTCTCAGAGTACATTTCCCAAAATGGAGTTGCAGCATGCATTCACTTAATTTACTCAAATTCAACTGCAATACACCCCTCTTTAAATAATAGAGAATAATAACAATTTGTGTAGTGCAGGTGACACTGTCTGTTTTCTTCAAAAGCTTTCAACTGAAAGTGAAAATGAGATGAGAGACATGAGTCTACATATCCTTCCTTGGTAGCAGTCTGGGAAGCATCTCATCTGCCTGTCCAAAGGTTAATCCTGCTATTAGATATCCATTTTATTCAGCATGCAATTGAAGAAACAATGACTCTCTTGCTGGGAGAAACACTAGTAGGGGCCTATTGGGTAACATTGTATCCATCTTCACTTCCTAAAGGATTTTCAAGGGTAATGTTGATTACATAAGATTTTTCTCTTTGGAAGTACTGACTGGGATTACAGGCATGAGCCACCGTGCCCCCCCAAAAAGTGTTTACAACTCTTCGTAGAAGGTTTTCTTCATGCATCATACAGAAAGAACACCCCAATCTTCTTGAGACAGTCCCACCCCTAGTGTTTTGCCTTTATGGAAACATGCTGAAAATACAGCCCCTCTCTCAGCCATACATCTCTTCACCACTATTCTGCCTTTTCAGTGTCTTCTCTCTGGTCACTCCATCCCCCATGTCACACAGCCTTCAAGTGGAAATGGTCAACTGGTCACCGAGACTCCCATCCCCCCTTTTTTTTTTTGAGACAGAGTCTCGCTCTGTTGCCCAGGCTGGAGTGCAGTGGTATGATCTCGGCTCACGGCAACCTCTGCCTCCCAGGTTCAAGCAATTCTCCTGCTTCAGCCTCCAGAGTAGCTGGGTTTATAAGCACCTACCACAATGCCCAGGTAAGTTTTTATATTTTTATTAGAGACGGGGTTTCACCATGTTGGCCAGGCTGGTCTGGAACTCCTGACCTCAAGTGATCCGCCCACCTCAACCTCCCAAAGTGCTGGGATTACAGGTGTTAGCCACTGTGCCCAGCCTTTTCCCATTCCTTTTGTGTGTGTGTGTGTGTGTGTGTGTGTGTGACAGAGTCTCACTCTGTTGCCAGGCTGGAGTCCAGTGGCCCTATCTTGGCTCACTGCAACCTTCGCCTCCCGGATTCAAGCAATTCTCCTGCCTCAGCCTCCTAAGTAGCTGGGACTACAGGCCTGTGCCTCCAAGCCCAGCTAATTTTTGTATTCTTAGTAGAGACAGGGTTTCACCATGTTGGCCAGGATGACCTCAATCTCTTGACCTCGTGATCTGCTCACCTCGGCCTCCCAAAGTGCTGGGATTACAGGTGTGAGCCACCACGCCTGGCCCGTGAAAACACTTTTTACACAAAGCCTGGTATTACAGGTGTGAGCCACCATGCCCAGCCTTCCCCTTACTTTTAATGCTAGAGAAGAAGGCTTTAATTGGGTGCTACAGAGGAGGAGAATGGGAGAAAGTCTCAAATCCATCTCCCTAATCTACTAAAATTGGAGAGCTTATATAGCAGGGAAGATGGGAAAGCAAGAATTAGGGAGGGGTAAGGAAGCAATCATGTTGGATGAGGGGTCTTCTAAGTCTGGATGCAGTGATCTGAAGAGTTTCCATTCCTTGCCTGAGGGTTGATTTCCTAAGAAAAGAACTCGGATAAGACAAATGGGTTTCAAATTTCAAGACTGGGAGGGTCAACTTTTATGTTTATTTAAAAAAACTTGTAAATATCAGTTCTGTGGGACAACTGGGACAGTTTCAGACGCAGGGGTACTACCTCCTGTGGTTCAGTTGGGCCCAAGACAGCTGGAGTCTTTGTAATTTAGGGGGAGGATTACTAAACCTAATTGGCTCACATTGAAAGCTGGGTTTTCCTATCAGCTTCATCAATAATAAAACCGACTTTTTTTTTTAATGGAGCAATGTCCTAATTTCAAACAATAGTTCCATTTATGTAATGAACTTCCATCCAGAGTACATTTAATATATTATTTAAGGTTAATAGTAATATTTTAATTGGGATTTTAAAAATCATTCTCATGTGAAATTGTCTTCTGTCTTCTGGTATTTTTTTTTTTTTTCTGTTATGTGTTTATCTTGAACTCCTGGCCTCAAGCAATACTCCCTTCTTAGCCTCCCAAAGTGCTGGGATTACAGGCATGAGCTGAGATTACAGGCATGAGCTACCACACCTGGTCATTTCTATCGTATATTTATCATTCATGCTTTAGATAAAGGATTTTAGATAATTTATTTATTTATGCCCCAGAAACATTTAAATTGCATAAGAGTTAAAGATCTAGAAACAAAGCCTGCAAGAAGTATGAGATTATGTAAAAAGACCAAATCTACGTCTGATTGGGGTGCCTGAAAGTGAGGGGGAAAATGGAACCAAGTTGGAAAACACTCTTCAGGATATCATCCAGGAGAACTTCCCCAACCTAGTAGGGCAGGCCAACATTCAAATCCAGGAAATACAGAGAACGCCACAAAGATACTCCTCGAGAAGAGCAACTCCAAGACACATAATTGCCAGATTCACCAAAGTTGAAGTGAAGGAAAAAATCTTAAGGGCAGCCAGAGAGAAAGGTCGGGTTACCCACAAAGGGAAGCCCATCAGACTCACAGCAGATCTCTCGGCAGAAACTCTCCAAGCCAGAAGAGAGTGGGGGCCAATATTCAACATTCTTAAAGAAAAGAATTTTAAACCCAGAATTTCATATCCAGCCAAACTAAGTTTCATAAGTGAAGGAGAAATAAAATCCTTTACAGATAAGCAAATGCTTAGAGATTTTGTCACCACTAGGCCTGCCTTACAAGAGACCCTGAAGGAAGCACTCAACATGGAAAGGAACAACCAGTACCAGCCATTGCAAAAACATGCCAAAATGTAAAGACCATCGAGGCTAGGAAGAAACTGCATCAACTAACGAGCAAAATAACCAGTTAATATCATAATGGCAGGATCAAGTTCACACATAACAATCTTAACCTTAAATGTAAATGGACTAAATGCTCCAATGAAAAGACACAGACTGGCAAACTGGATAGAGTCAAGACCCATCAGTCTGCTGTATTCAGGAGACCAATCTCACACGCAGAGACATACATAGGCTCAAAATAAAGGGATGGAGGAAGATTTACCAAGCAAATGGAGAACAAAAAAAAGCGGGGGTTGCAATCCTAGTCTCTGATAAAACAGACTTTAAACCATCAAAGATCAAAAGAGACAAAGAAGGCCATTACATAATGGTAAAGGGATCAATTCAACAGGAAGAGCTAACTATCCTAAATATATATGCACCCAATACAGGAGCACCCAGATTCATAAAGCAAGTCCTTAGAGACTTACAAAGAGACTTAGACTCCCATACAATAATAATGGGAGACTTCAACACTCCACTGTCAACATTAGACAGATCAACAAGACAGAAAGTTAACAAGGATATCCAGGAATTGAACTCATCTCTGCAGCAAGCAGACCTAATAGACATCTATAGAACTCTCCACCCCAAATCAACAGAATATACATTCTTCTCAGCACCACATCGTACTTACTCCAAAATTGACCATATAATTGGAAGTAAAGCACTCCTCAGCAAATGTACAAGAACAGAAATTATAACAAACTGTCTCTCAGACCACAGTGCAATCAAACTAGAACTCAGGACTAAGAAACTCAATCAAAACCGCTCAACTACGTGGAAACTGAACAACCTGCTCCTGAATGACTACTGGGTACATAACGAAATGAAGGCAGAAATAAAGATGTTCTTTGAAACCAATGAGAACAAAGATACAACATACCAGAATCTCTGGGACACATTTAAAGCAGTGTGTAGAGGGAAATTTATAGCACTAAATGCCCACAAGAGAAAGCAGGAAAGATCAAAAATTGACGCTCTAACATCGCAATTAAAAGAACTAGAGAAGCAAGAGCAAACACATTCCAAAGCTAGCAGAAGGCAAGAAATAACTAAGATCAGAGCAGAACTGAAGGAGATAGAGACACAAAAAACCCTCCAAAAAATCAATGAATCCAGGAGTTGGTTTTTTGAAAAGATCAACAAAATTGACAGACCACTAGCAAGACTAATAAAGAAGAAAAGAGAGAAGAATCAAATCGACGCAATTAAAAATGATAAAGGGGATATCACCACCGACCCCACAGAAATACAAACTACCATCAGAGAATACTATAAACACCTCTATGCAAATAAACTGGAAAACCTAGAAGAAATGGATAATTTCCTGGACACTTACACTCTTCCAAGACTAAACCAGGAAGAAGTTGAATCCCTGAATAGACCAATAGTAGGCTCTGAAATTGAGGCAATAATTAATAGGCTACCAACCAAAAAAAGTCCAGGACCAGATGGATTCACAGCTGAATTCTACCAGAGGTATAAGGAGGAGTTGGTACCATTCCTTCTGAAACTATTCCAATCAATAGAAAAAGAGGGAATCCTCCCTAACTCATTTTATGAGGCCAACATCATCCTGATACCAAAGCCTGGCAGAGACACAACAAAAAAAGAGAATTTTAGACCAATATCCCTGATGAACATCGATGCAAAAATCCTCAATAAAATACTGGCAAACCGGATTCAACAACACATCAAAAAGCTTATCCACCAGGATCAAGTGGGCTTCATCCCTGGGATGCAAGGCTGGTTCAACATTCACAAATCAATAAACATAATCCAGCATATAAACAGAACCAAAGACAAGAACCACATGATTATCTCAATAGATGCAGAAAAGGCTTTTGACAAAATTCAACAGCCCTTCATGCTAAAAACGCTCAATAAATTCGGTATTGATGGAACGTACCTCAAAATAATAAGAGCTATTTATGACAAACCCACAGCCAGTATCATACTGAATGGGCAAAAACTGGAAAAATTCCCTTTGAAAACTGGCACAAGACAGGGATGCCCTCTCTCACCACTCCTTTTCAACATAGTGTTGGAAGTTCTGGCTAGGGCAATTAGGCAAGAGAAAGAAATCAGGGGTATTCAGTTAGGAAAAGAAGAAGTCAAATTGTCCCTGTTTGCAGATGACATGATTGTATATTTAGAAAACCCCATTGTCTCAGCCCAAAATCTCCTTAAGCTGATAAGCAACTTCAGCAAAGTCTCAGGATACAAAATTAATGTGCAAAAATCACAAGCATTCTTATACACCAATAACAGACAAACACAGAGCCAAATCAGGAATGAACTTCCATTCACAATTGCTTCAAAGAGAATAAAATACCTAGGAATCCAACTTACAAGGGATGTAAAGGACCTCTTCAAGGAGAACTACAAACCACTGCTCAGTGAAATAAAAGAGGACACAAACAAATGGAAGAACATACCATGCTCATGGATAGGAAGAATCAATATCGTGAAAATGGCCATACTGCCCAAGGTAATTTATAGATTCAATGCCATCCCCATCAAGCTACCAATGAGTTTCTTCACAGAATTGGAAAAAACTGCTTTAAAGTTCATATGGAACCAAAAAAGAGCCCGCATCTCCAAGACAATCCTAAGTCAAAAGAACAAAGCTGGAGGCATCACGCTACCTGACTTCAAACTATACTACAAGGCTACAGTAACCAAAACAGCATGGTACTGGTACCAAAACAGAGATATAGACCAATGGAACAGAACAGAGTCCTCAGAAATAATACCACACATCTACAGCCATCTGATCTTTGACAAACCTGAGAAAAACAAGAAATGGGGAAAGGATTCCCTATTTAATAAATGGTGCTGGGAAAATTGGCTAGCCATAAGTAGAAAGCTGAAACTGGATCCTTTCCTTACTCCTTATATGAAAATTAATTCAAGATGGATTAGAGACTTAAATGTTCGACCTAATACCATAAAAATCCTAGAGGAAAACCTAGGTAGTACCATTCAGGACATAGGCATGGGCAAAGACTTCATGTCTAAAACACCAAAAGCAACGGCAGCAAAAGCCAAAATTGACAAATGGGATCTCATTAAACTAAAGAGCTTCTGCACAGCAAAAGAAACTACCATCAGAGTGAACAGGCAACCTACAGAATGGGAGAAAATTTTTGCAATCTACTCATCTGACAAAGGGCTAATATCCAGAACCTACAAAGAACTCAAACAAATTTACAAGAAAAAAACAAACAACCCCATCAAAAAGTGGGCAAAGGATATGAACAGACATTTCTCAAAAGAAGACATTCATACAGCCAACAGACATATGAAAAAATGCTCATCATCACTGGCCATCAGAGAAATGCAAATCAAAACCACAATGAGATACCATCTCACACCAGTTAGAATGGCAATCATTAAAAAGTCAGGAAACAACAGGTGCTGGAGAGGATGTGGAGAAATAGGAACACTTTTACACTGTTGGTGGGATTGTAAACTAGTTCAACCATTATGGAAAACAGTATGGCGATTCCTCAAGGATCTAGAACTAGATGTACCATATGACCCAGCCATCCCATTACTGGGGATATACCCAAAGGATTATAAATTATGCTGCTATAAAGACACATGCACACGTATGTTTATTGCAGCACTATTCACAATAGCAAAGACTTGGAATCAACCCAAATGTCCATCAGTGACAGATTGGATTAAGAAAATGTGGCACATATACACCATGGAATACTATGCAGCCATAAAAAAGGATGAGTTTGCGTCCTTTGTAGGGACATGGATGCAGCTGGAAACCATCATTCTTAGCAAACTATCACAAGAACAGAAAACCAAACACCGCATGTTCTCACTCATAGGTGGGAACTGAACAATGAGATCACTTGGACTCAGGAAGGGGAACATCACACACCGGGGCCTATCATGGGGAGGGGGGAGGGGGGAGGGATTGCATTGGGAGTTATACCTGATGTAAATGACGAGTTGATGGGTGCAGCAGACCAACATGGCACAAGTATACATATGTAACAAACCTGCATGTTATGCACATGTACCCTACAACTTAAAGTATAATAATAATAAATAAATTAAAAAAAAAAAAAAAGATCTAGAAAAAAATTTGCCATCTCCCAGGAAGCCTCTAGGTTTATGGCACATTCTTCTCTCTTTTCCTTCTTTTCTTTTTTCTTTTCTTCTCTTTCTTTCCTTTTTTCTTTTCTTTTCCTCTTCTTTTCTCTTCTCTTTCTTCAGAGACAGGTCTTACTCTTATCACCACAGTTGGAGTGCATCCGTGCAATCATAGCTCACAGCAACCTGAAACTCCTGGGCTCTAGCAATCCTCCCACCTGGGTCTCCCCCGCGCTCAGATTACAGGCATGAGGTGCTGTGCCCAAACTCTTCAATTCATATTCTATGGGATGTCTAGTATATGCCAGGATTTGTTCTAGGCACTAGGGATATAGCAATAAATAAAATAGACTTGCTTCCTGTTCTTCGGAGATTTACATTCTAGGCTGAGAAGATAGGCAATAAAAAAAAATATAAAACAATATGTGGCAATAAGTGCTTTTTGAAAAATTAAATAAGGTATGTATAAGGGGTGGAGGTGGAGAGAAAGGATAATTGGGGTGAGGTGGAGTCAGGTAGGTGACTATGGTGCTATTTTAAGTAGGAGGGTTAGGGAAGACCTGTTTGAGCAAAAGCCTGAATCAAACGAGGAGAGTGGATATCTGGCAGGGAGTAGCATAGTCTAGCCTTGGGGAATAACAGGTGCAAACAGTAGGTGAGTGACAGGTGTGGTGGGGGAAAGTCTGGGTGCCTGATGAACTTTAAGCAGATTGGTATAGCCCGGAGGTGGATCAGCAGAATGAAGTAAACTACTGTAAAGATTTTGGCTTTTTATCTGAGTGAAATGGGAAGCCATCAGAGAGTTTGAAGCAAAGAAAAGACAAGACCTGATTTAGGCTCTAAAAGGGTTGCACTGGCTCCTGTGTTGAGAGTCGACACTAGTAAAGACAGGGCAGAAGACTAGCTGAAGGCTGTCATCTCATCCAGGTGATCGATGACTTTGCTTGGATTTGGGTGATCGCTGTGGAGGTGATCAGATTCTAGATATAATATGATGGTGTTGCTGACAGAGTTTACTGATGTGGGGCTGTAGGGTGGGAGAGAAAGCGGGGTCAAGGCTGTTTTGAAGTTCTTGGTCTGGAGCAACAGTACGAACAGAATTGACACTTAATGTGGCAAGGGCAGATTAGGGTGTCTTTAATTTGAGACCTCTTGAATTTCGAAGTGGAGCTAGTCATTTCCAATTTTTCAGGGTTTGGGACCTGAGCAACTTGAGTTGCCATTTACTGGTTTTGTTTTGTTTTGAGACAGAGTCTCGCTCTGTTACCCAGGCTGGAGTGCAATGGCATGATCTCAGCTCACTGCCACCTCCGCCTCCCAGGTTCAAGTGATTCTCCTGCCTCAGCCTCCTGAGAGTAGCTGGGATTACAGGCGCCCACCACCATGCCCAGCTAATTTTTGTATTTTTAGTAGAGATGAGGTTTCACTACGTTGGCCAGGCTGGTCTTGAACTCCTGATCTCAGGTGATCTGCCTGCTTTGGCCTCCCAAAGTGCTGGGATTACAGGCCTGAACCACTATACTCCGCCTATTTACTGGTTTCGTATTTTCCACCTGAAGAGTTTCTGTTTTCGTCAACAGTTCAGCTTTTGCTGTTTTCAGACTGATTTTTGCCAGTCTGATGGGTTTGAAATTGGTCTCATTATCATTTTAATTTGCATTATCCTGATTTCAGTGATACTGAGCATCTTTTATTATGTTTGGTGAAAACATGTATTTTCTCTTTCATAAATTGCCTATTCATCTTTTCTATTTTAGTTACTGGTTTATGGAGGCTCAGGTTACAAATCCTTGATGGGAGGCCGGACGCGGTGGCTCATGCCTGTGATCCCAGCACTTTGGGAGGTCGAGGTGGGTGGATCAGGAGGTCAGGAGTTCAAGACTAGCCTGGCCAAGACGGTGAAACCCCCGTCTCTACTGAAAACACGAAAGATTAGCTGGGCATCGTGGCATGCGCCTGTAATCCCAGCTACTCTGGAGGCTGAGGCAGAGAACTACCTAAACCTGGAGAGGCAGAGGTTGCAGTGAGCCGACATCACACCACTGCACTCCAGCCTGGGTGACAGAGCGAGACTCCATTGCAAATAAATAAATAAATCCTTGGTGGGTCATATCAGTTGCATATATCTTCTGATAGACTGTAGCTTCTTTTTTCATTTTTTTACTAATTATTTGGTCACTCAAACCATTATTTAAGGCAGATTAAATAACATATAACCAGCTTGGGCAACATAGCAAGACCCTATCTCTACAAAAAAATTAAAAAGATATTAGCCAGGCATGGTAGTGCATGTCTGTGGTCCCTGAGCTACTTGGGAGGCTCAGGTAGGAGGATTGATTGAGTCCAGAAGGTCAAGACTGCAGTGAGCTGTGATGGCACCACTGTATTCCAGCCTAGGCAACAGAGCAAGACCCTGTCTCAAAAACAACAACAACAAAATTTATCCTAAAAACGTATTTGTCATTTATCTAAAATTAGAGTTGAGGGGCTGGCCATGGTGGCTCACACCTATAATCCCAGCACTTTGGGAGGCCCAGGTGAGCGGATCACGAGGTCAGGAGTTCGAGACCAGCCTGACCAACATGGTGCAACTCTGTCTTTACTAAAACTACAGAAAAAAAAAAATTAGCTGGGCGTGATGGCGTGCACCTGTAATCCCAGGTACTCAGGACGTTGAGGGAGGAGAGTCGCTTGAACCCGGGAGGCAGAGATTGCAGTAAGCCGAGATTGTGCCACTGCACTTCAGCCTGGGCAATAGAGGGAGACTCCATATCAAATAAATAAATAAATAAAATTCAAGTTGAACTGGGTATCCCATATTTTATTTGAGAACCCTACAGGAGATAGAACTGGAGCATCTGCCTTTGACCCAGAGATGAAACCACCTATGGAAGACAATGGAGCTATTGTGGCAGGCCTGAAGAGCACACTTTGGGATCATTACCTGAAAAAGACATAACTTTGTTTGTAGTCACTTCTATACACAAGTACTGCGGTATTTAAAAAATATTTTTGGTGCAAGAGCTTAGCCTTTGTCCTAACCAATATGTGAAAACTTTCTTGCAATTCCAAGGATTGAAAGGATTGACCAGGTGCAGTGGCTCATGCCTGTAACCCTAGCACTTTGGGAAACCCAGGCAGGGAGATCACTTGAACCCAAGAGTTCAATACCAGCCTGGTCAATATAGTGAGACACTGTCTCTATTAAAAAACTTCTTTTTAATTAAAAAAAAAATTTACCATGTTTCAGGGATTATGAAAACGGAATAGTGACTTGGAGGAAGTTACTAAACTTTGGTATAAGAAAAGAAATCTGGCCAGGCAAGGTGGCTCCAGCCTGTAACTCCAGCCTGTAACACAGTGACTGACACCTGTAATCCCAGCACTCTGGGAGGCCGAGGCAGATGGATGACTTGAGGTCAGGTGTTCGAAACCATCCTGACCAATATGGTGAAACCCTGCCTCTACTAAAAATACTAAAATTAGCCAGCCGTGGTGGTGGGCACCTGTAGTCTCAGCTACTCAGGAGACTGAGGCGGGAGTACTGCTTGAACCTGGGAGGTGGAGGTTGCAGTGAGCCGAGATCACGCCACTGCACTCCCGTCTGAGTGACAGAGTGAGACTCTGTCTCAAAAGAGAAAAGAAATCCTGCAAGCAAATCAAAGTGAATTACCTAATGCAGGGGTTGGCTGACTGTGGCACATCTACCAAATCCAGTCTTCTGTTATAAAGTTTTATAGAAAACAGCCACATTCATTCATTTATATGTTGTCCATCCCTGCTTTAGCACTGTAATAGCAGAGTTGAGTAGTTGCAACAGAGGTTCATGTGGCACTGCAAAGCCTAAAATGTTTTCTATCCAGCCCTTTACAGAAAAAGTTTGCTGATCACTGACCCAAAGCAAAACCATTATTCACCTAAAAATTTTTCTGAGCATTAATTGATATGAAAAATTTTGAAGAAAACAAATAATGTGACTTAAAGATTGAATCATGTGGTCATTCACATTTAAAAGCAGCTGAAAGACTGGGTGCAGAGGCTCATGCCTGTAATCCCAGAACTTTGGGAGACTAAGGTGTGAGGCTTGCTTGAGGCTGGGAGTTCAAGAATAGCCTGGGCTAAAAATTAGCTACCACACCAGGTAATTTTTAAATGTTTTTGTAGAGATGGGTCTAATTATGTTGACCAGGCTGGTCTTGAATTCCCAGGCTCAAGGAATCCTCATGCCTCAGCCTCCCAAAGCGTTGGGATTATAGGTGTCAGTCACTGTGCCCAACAGTATTTTTTTTTTAATGAGACACACACTAAAATCTGATTTGTTTATTGCCTGCAACATTTTTCTTTTCTTTTCTTTTCTTTTCTTTTCTTTTCTTTTTTTTGTTTCAAACACCAATTTGAACCAGGCTTTTTTATGCTAAAAAGTTATCTGTTGTTTATCTGATGTTCAAATTGAACTGTGTGCTCATTGTTTTTATTTGCTAAACTTGGCAACCCTGTCTCCAGTCACTGTGAATCGGGGAAGGGTCTAGGAAGGCACAGATCTAAGCCTTTCAAGGGAAGGCTTCCAGAGTGACACACAATCATTCTTGCCCACATTTCATTGCCTAGAATTTAGTCATGGCCACACCCAGACACACCTAGATCGAAAGTCTAGCTTGTTAACCAGGTGCCTAAAATGCTACTATTACAGGAGAAGGAGAGAACAGATTTGGGGGAACATTTAGCAGGCTACCATCGTATATATATCTTTGAAAAAAAATTTTTTTAGTTTCATTAGTTGTAAGTTCTTTCAGAGACATCAATTTCTCTAAATCAGATTTCTGTTGTCTTCTATGTTTTTCATCTCCTGTCTAATCACTTTAATCTTTATCCTTTTCCTTTGTATTTGATGTGCTTTTAAAAAAAATCCGTCATCCATCCCGCAATTTTCTGCTAGATATTTCTTATTTTTATTTTTTAAAACTAGAGATGAGATCTCACTGTGTTGCCCAAGCTGGTCTTGAATTCTCGGGCTCAAGTGATCCTCCCACCTTGGCCTCCCGAAGTGCTGAGATTACAGGCATGAGCCACTGTGCCCAGCCAGACATTTCTTATTTCTTCTTATTTTTAATTCATGTGTTGTTTCTGCAACGGTATGACTTTTCCCTCTCAATACCTTCTCTTAGCCCTTCTAACATCTTTTATGTTTCATTCATTCTCTTGTGATTTCTCTTTTGATATATTTTATTTTCTTCAGGGTATGAAACATTTGTCTCTATATATCTTCTGTTTACTGGGGTTAATCTTCCTCCATAATGTATCGTTTCTTTTTAGAATATATTCCTTTATTTCATCTCTTCCCCAATATCACAATTTAAAATGTTTATATCAGTCTTATTTCCTTTTCATTCATCTTTGATGAATATTACTATTTAAAATTTCTATTTATATTGAAATAAACAGGGTGGATGAATTATCTTTGAGGACCCCATGTTTCTTGTTGGATTCAAGCAATGAGGAGCCACAGAAGAAAGCTGGAAGGAGGCATGAGAATGGGTTCATACAAAATGGTATGAGATTGGGCCCCTTCATAGTTTGTGTTTTTTTTTTTTTTCTTTTTTACATTGCAATTTTTAAAAATTAAAATATAATTGAAAAAAATCTTTGAGAGGAAAGGTTATGTAAGCCTGCCATCTATCCTACTTAAGCCCAGATGTGAATTACCACATATTGTCCTGCAATCTTCTCCTATCTGGGGGAAGAAGCCTTGGTTAGTTGACTTTTGGATTAATAAGGAATGCAGGCAATTATAGGAATAGAGGAATGGAATCTACAGTGCTGGACAATATTGAAAGATACTCAGAGGTTCTTGAATCAAGGAATAGAGAAGTCTTTAGGTGTCTTTCCTAATTCTGCTCAATGACGATGAAAGGGAAGGCTGGAACTTTTTATTTTTTTGTGATGAAAAGATTTGGTTACTTTGGATTAGGCCTATGATATTAAAAATCCACTGCTAGCACAGTTTCCTAGTTAAAATGGTTGGAATTTAGCATTCCATTCCAAAATGATAAAAACATACTTCAATTCTCCAGTTGTAATATGGGTTTCTCCAGATTGCACGGTATTTTCACAATGTTCCAACTCATATTTAGTTGGGTGGGTGGAAACATTTTAAAAACTGGTCTCATATTTTTAAGCAAAGTTGGAATACTTATAAATGAAAGTCACGATTCTTAGGATGAAATAAAAACTTGCACATGGATTTTTTTATTCATATTTTTTCTTAAAACATAAATAAACTTAACAATGTTGATGACTATGACTAGCATACCACTAAATTTTAATTATGGAAATTCTAATGCTGAATAATAATTTGGATCTAAAGAAAACTTTTGATATATGATTATGGATAAGCTTTGGGGTGAAATTTTATAGTTTCTGCCAAAATGCAAGTGATATTAATTTTTAGGATGGACTTATGGCTGAAAAACAGCTAAATCGCTGGCGGTAAAGTTTATTTATTTGTTTATTTATTTGAGATGGAGTCTCACTCTGTCAACCAGGCTGGGCCCTGCCTCCCAGGTTCAAGCAATTCTCCTGTCTCAGCCTTTCGAGTAAGCTGGGATTGCAGGCGCGTGCCATCATGCCCAGCTAATTTTTGTAGTTCTAGTAGAGATGGGGTTTCACCATGTTGTCCAGGCTGGTCTTAAACGTCTGACCTCAAGTGATCCGCCCACTTGGGCCTCCCAAAGTACTGGGAGTACAGGCTTGAGCCACTGCACCCAGCCAGAGAAGTTTCTATAAGGAGATAAAATGTGGCGTTTCTGAAAGTTGAGGCCCATACCAAGTATTCTCTTTGTGGACACCTCTTATAATTTACACTCTTTGTTTTAGGCATATTCACACAGGCCTATACATATATCTTCCTGTGACCTGTACCGTTATTGGTCAGCCAGGAATTTCTTGAGGTATAAATATTTATCAATAATAGTGACACAACCATCTTTTATTTCTTGAATAATTCTGTAGTAATTTCTATGTGTAAAAGATGTGGTAGATATTATGGGGATGTGAAAGTAGTAAAAGCTCCAGGAATCTCCTCTAGAGAAGTTTATAATCTAGATAAAAAAGGAGATAATATTTAGCTAAATAAGATTTGTTATTTTTTTCCCACAATATATCCAAGTAACAAAAGAACACTATTTATAATCAAGTAATGGCAACAAAGAAAGAAAGAAACAAACAAACAAAAAACCCAAAATAAACACTAATACTCTAGTCCAGAGAAGGAAAAGATGGCAATATACTGAGGGCACAGAAATTATTCAAGAATATTTATTGTGTGTGGTACTTTACTAGGCATTGTATATAATGAATTAAATAATGTCATTGCCTTCTAGAAATTAATCATCAAAGACAGTAATCATGTGGAGAGAAATAATAAGATATAAATTAAGCAACTGCAGAACAATAAATTAGTAAATCATTTACATTATTTGTTTAAAAGAGATGAAGGAAGAATCCTAGAAATTGTTGACGGTGGAGAATCATTCCCTTCTCTCAATTACAATAGTTAAATGCCTTGCAAGTGTGGTGGGATTTCTGTAGCTATTCAGTTCAATATGAAAATCTTTCACTTTTTTGTCCAGGCATGGTGGCTCACGCCTGTAATCCCAGCACTTTGGGAGGCCTGAGTGGGTGGATCACCTGAGGTCAGGAGTTCAAGACCAGCCTGGCCAACATGGTAAAATTCTGTCTCTACTAAAAAATACAAAAATTAGCTGGGTGTGGTGGTGCATGCCTGTAGTCTCAGCTACTGGGGAGGCTGAGGCACGAGAATCGCTTGAACCCAGGAGGCAGAGGTTGCAGTGAGCCAAGATCACACCACTGTACTCCAGCCTGGATGACAAAGTGAGACTCTGTCTCAAAAAAAAAAAAAGTCTTTTGCTTTTTCAAAGTAATATTAGTAGGTAATGTGTCTTTTGGTAATGTGTGAATAAGAAATAAAATCCAAAAGCATTTTCCTACAACCAACAAAAGAAAACCCCTTACTCCTCTGAGGGCCACTGGTCTTAACATAGTTTTGCAAATGCTTCACCCAAATTGCAAATTTCATTTGTGGATTCACTAGGAAACACTTGTGCTTCTCAGAATTGCCAGCTTCTGTTAACATATTCAGAGTAGAAATCATTCATAGATTATCGTAGAATGACCTTCCACGTTAGGGACTGGGATACTTTGACTCTATTTCTGGCTTTGACATTTTTTCCCTTGATAATGGTTCACCAAAACAATATTATGTGGTTAGCAAAGCCAACACTTACCTTTCAAGGATACAGTTCCCATCTTCAAAAATGTCTTGCTTAGTTTTTAGTGTATAAAACTTCCTTGTTTTTATTAATATAGCTATGGTAATTTCAGAGGCTATTTCAAAGGATACTCCAAGAAGTTTGATTATAGGAAACCCACACATTTATTAGCTATACTCTAAGGAGGAAAATAGCCTTCAAAGCAAACAAAGCTAGAATTACTGTTAGCTCTTGCTTATCCATGATATTTGAGGATAAAGAAAACTATCAAGATAGCAACCAGTTAGTTTCAATCTCCTTTCAGTTACAATGGCCCCAAAACCTATTGTTTCACCAAATCTCTTACTGAAACTAACACATAGCCGCATGACTGAAGTTTGGCCCCCTTTCTTTTCCCTTGCCCTCCCTCTGGTGGAGGTGTTCACAAGTGAGATGTCCACCATGGGCAGCTAAAGAGAATTCCAAAGGCTTGCACCCTCCGGCAATTAAGCCGATTAGCCTTTGGAATGGAGAAAAACCAGCTGTAGGCTTCCTCTTTCCAGATGCATAGGGGTGCCACACTCACTTTTTGGTCTGGTCAGAGAGCATCCAAATGACCAAGCACGGTGGCTCACGCCTGTAAACCCAGCACTTTGGGAGGTTGAGGTGTCAGTTATTCGAGATTGGTCTGGGTAATGGGTAATGTGGCGAAACCCTGTCTCTAAGGCGGGGGGGCGGGGGGGAGGTGTGGCGGCGGGGGTGTGGCGGTGGGGGGGTGTAAAAGAAAAAGAAAGAAAAATTACCCTGGTGTGGTGGTGTGTGCCTGTAGTTCCAGCTATTCAGGAAGCTGAGGCACCAGAATCTCTTGAGCCCAGGAGGCAGAGGTTGCAGTGAGCCGAGACTGTGCCACTGCACTCCAGCCTGGTGACAGAGTGAGACGCCGTCTCAAAAACAACAAAAACAAACAAAACAAACAAGCAAAAGCATCCAAATGAGAGCTGATATTAAAATATTCTTGTTCATGGCTTCAGAAAGGAATAGACCTAATTTTTAACTGGGTTCATATATTCCTAAACAGTAACAATAAAATGTTATAAACAGTAGGGTTGCTGTTGGGGAAATAGTACAAACTTCTGCTTCATAATCATATTTTATTTTATTTTTTGAGATAGAGTCCTCGCTCTGTCATCCCGGCTGGAGTGCAGTGGTGCAATCTCAGCTCATTCCAACCTCTGCCTCCCGGGCTCAAGAGATTCTCATGCCTCAGCCTCTCATGCAGCTGGAATTCCAGGCTCGTGCTACCACGCCAGGCTAATTTTTGTATTTTCAGTAGAGACAGGGTTTCACCATGTTGCCCAGGTTGGTCTCGAACTCCCGGCCTTAAGTGATCTGCACGCCTTGGCCTCCCAAAGAGCTGGGATTACAGACATAAGCCACCATGCTCAGTCCATAATATTTTAATTGAAATAATTTTTTTTTACATTTTAAAAGTGTCTTCTGTTGCCCTGGCTGGAGTGCGCTGGCGTGATCAAGACTCACTGCAGCTTTGATCTCTCGGGCTCAAGCGTTCCTCACACCTGAGCCTTCCAAGTAGCTGGGACCACAGGCATTGACCACCACACCTGGCTAACTTAACAAAATTTTTTTAATAGAGATAGGACCCCGTTATGTTGCCCAGGCTTGTCGAACTCATGGGCTCAAGCGGTCCTCCTGCCTGGGCCTGCCAAAGTGCTGAGATTACAGGCATAAGCCACTGCACCTGGCCTTAAAAGTTTCTTCACATCTATGTCTCATTTGATTCTCTTCAACAGTCCAGCAAGATAGGGAGGGTGCTGTTACAACTCAGAGGCCCAGTGGAAGCCCAGTTAAATTTTTCAAATTTTAACTATGTGCCTTTTGCACTCTCCATCCAGATAGCCTAATACACGTGAGACACCTAAGAGAGTAACTTATCATAACAGTTCTTAAAAACATTCCCAAATTTTGGAACATCACAATTATATTTGTCCCAGGAGTAGAGTTACATTGGCACTGAAAGACCACAATAATTAACACATAGTAAGTTAAGTGTTAGCTGTTATTATTAAAAACCCATATTAAGAGGTAATATACTGTTGTTTCATCTTTTTTTTTTTTTTTTTTTTTTTTTGAGACACAGTCTGGCTCTGTTGCCCTGGCTGGAGTGCCACTCTTGGACATAGCTCACTGCAGCCTTGAACTCCTGGGCTCAAGCGATCCTCCTGCCTCACAGCCTCCTAATCAGCTGGGACTACAGGCGCATGCCACCACGCCCAGCTAACATTTTGTTTGTACAAACAGGTCTCCCTATGTTGCCCACGCTGGTCTCAAACTCCTGGACTCAAGCGATCCTCCCACCTCAGCCTCCCGAAGTGTTGGGATTACAGGCGTGAGCCACTGAGCCCAGCCTAGTATAGTATTGTGAATAAAAGAATGGACTCTGGAGCCAGATCCCCTGGGCTTGAAACCTTCCTTCACCACCCACCTATCTCGTTGTGTAAAGCTTTTAGAGGAATACCTAGCAGGAGGCGTTGAATTTGATAGCTCTAGTACTTTGACACATAAGTAATAATTTGCGCTAAGTTATGTGGTAAATGGAGTTGGATTGTAATCTTGGTCCTTACATCCTATTACCTCTTATAGAAATATTGCCTCTCTAGGTTATGTTATTTTTCCATAATTCTTAGAATGTGTTTTCCTTCCTTTTCCTTCTCCTTTCATGGCCCACATTTTACTCTCCTTTATCAAACTGCAAATTTCACAATCGACATTTACAAAAATTTCTAGTGCAAAAATTTTAACCCAAATGTCCCTAGCTGTTAGGTATTCCGTTTATGCCGTGCATGCACATTTGCATGTGTAAGGAGTTGTTTTGTGCTGTAAATTGTTTTTCCTTTCTGGACATATTCTATAAACCCACAAGCGGTGAGCTACTTGAACCCTGAATTTCTATTCACTTCTTGTTAATTTACTCAATAGTATCTAGCACTGGATACTGCTACAGCCAGTGGGCTATTTAGTAAATTACCATCTGACTGGCAATCCCTCCTTGTATTTTATTCTATTTTTCTTTTCTTGATTGTTAGCTGACTTGTTTGGTGACGGGCTGTCAAGAACATGCAAATTTCGTGGCCATCTAAAAATGATCTCGTCAACGTCTTTCCTCGAATTGAAGCGAAGGATTTAGCTGTCGATTTGGTTTGGCACCATCCACTTTAAGGAAGATGTAAAAACGAAGGCGCAGGTGCCCCAGCTGCAGGGCATGCTTTATGTCCCCGCTCCCCTGTCCCCCACAAAGAAACAGGACCTCAGGTGGTGGGCGGGCGGGGGAAGACTCTAAGTCTACAGGGGAGAGTAGCAAGAAAGAAGGAAAAGGTAAGCGGACTCCATAGCTTCTAGGTTTTGTTCCTCTTTTTTTTCCCTCTGGACGGCGGTGGCAGCTGATCAGACACAATAGCTGGCAGTCCCCCGCCGCAGTGAGGATAAAAATGACCCTCAACAGCACCAGCAGGAGCACTGAAAAGGAGAGGGGAGTGTGTATGGGAAGGGGCCGAGGATGAGGGTGACAAGGTGAGAAACGCTGCCTCCGACTGCGAGCAACTCCCCTCCAGACCCGCGAGGTTCGGAGCCGGGGAGCCAGCTCTCAGGAGCCGGGCGGGGTGGGAAGGGGAGGCCGAGGGGGCGGTGGCCTTCACCTGGGGGCGGGGAAGAGGGCGGAGGGAAGCCTGACTAACCAGTCTCTGATTGGCTCGCGTTCTCCCATCGTGTCTCCCGATTGGACAATTTGCAGCGGGAGATGTTGTGAGGCGCGGTGGGGCGGAGCGAACTGCCGGGGTCTGTGACAAGGCCCGGGAGCTGGGTGGGGAAGGAGGCGGTTGTGCCGCGGCTCCGGAGCCGCTGTGACCTGAAGTGTGGCGGACAGAGAAGCGCAGCAGCCTCTTCACAGTTCCGCTAGCCGCGCCAAATTCGCTCAGTCGCTCTGCAGAATTTATAAAAGGGAAAGAACTGAATGAGCAACGCTTGGCTAACTTCCCCCTTCCCACCACAGGAAGAGATTTTGCTGTGAGGCGTGAAGGGACACTCCCTTATCTGCAAGTCCCACGTCTGGTCGCAGCTTCATTGCCTGCCCGCTGCAAAAAAGGGGGGGCACAATTTGCCAATCCCCGTCCCCCGGTCTAGGACCTTTGATCCCTCGAGTCTGCAGGTGTCGCTGTTATAGGCTTGTCCCCCTCTCCACCCCAGACGCCTACCACCAGGTCTCCTTCCCCGGGAGCAAGCCCATCCCTGGACGCTGCCACTCAGCGCTTGGGAGACTGCAGGGGCGGGGAGGGTTGTGTGTGCCTGGTTTTGGGGTGCTGGGGAGCGAGGGCTTGTAGGTCCCGCGACCCACGGGGAGGGGGCAGGCGAGCACCCCCCTCCGGCCTCCGGGTAATCCCCCTTCTCCAGCGTCGGTTTCCCGGGCCCGTGTTATTCAAGACAGAAAATATTCAGCCCCAGAGCCTCCCCTGGGGAGGGGAGGGGAAGGAGGTGGAGTGGGAGGAGGTGGATCCAGGGAGGAAGAAGCGAGAAATCCGCCCCCGGGAAACAGCTCCGCGCGGCCGCGGAGCGAGGCGCTTCTGTCAGTTGGCGTTAGCGGGCGCCGGAGCGGGGCCCCGGCCCGGCCCGGCAAGGCGAGGGGAGAGTCCGGCGGCCGCCGCCCCGCCCCACGCCCTCCCGCGGCGGCCGAGAGCCCGGGGCCGGCCGGGGCAGGTCACGGCGGTGCCTGGGAGCGGCCGGCCGGGGGCGGCGGCCTCGGAGCGCGGCGGCGGCGGCGGCGGCGGGCAGCGCGGGATCGTCCTGCTGCGGGGTCCGGCTCACGCCGGGCGGGGCGCGCTGTCCCGGAGCCGGCCAGCCCGGTGCGGATCCACTCGTCCCGCTTCCTCTGGTGCGTGTCTGGTTTCTTTTCCGTCTCAGCCGGTAGGGCGCCGCGCTCGCGGGCCGGGGTGAGCCCGGCTCGCCGCAGGCTCTCTCCCTTCCCGCCACCTCAGGCCACCCGGCCTGGCGCTGGCTTGGGGCGGGAGGGAGCCCGCGGCGGGCGCCCGGCGGGGGCGGAGGGGCCGCGCCCGCGTGTGCAGAGCGAGGGCGGGCGGCGGGGCGGAGGGAAGGGCACAAAGGCCGGCGGCGGGCGCCGGGGTCCGGCCGGCCGGCCGGCCGGCCTTGGAGGAGGGGCGCGTGGGGCCGCTCATGAATATTAACCGAGCCTGCGGCCTAGCGCGTCCCGGCCGGGCCCGGCGCCCGGCCCGCGTCCCCGCTCCAGCTCGCCGCCGCGCTTTGGCCGCCTGGCCCGAGCGGGCGGGAAGGGTAAGGCCCCCGGTTTTGTCTCGCCCAGGGGCTCCTAGCACCTTTGAGAAAGCCCATATTGGGGCTGCTCTCCTTGGGAGCTGGAGGTCTCCGACCCGCCTCAGGAAGGGGCGGGGGAATCGTGGGGGAGGTGGGTGGTGGTTTGCTTTTTCCTAGTTTTTCCCCCCCTAGGTGGCCACAGGGGAAGGAAAGCCGTGTCGAGTTGTAGTTGGGGGAAAAGCCGCGACTTCAGAGTTGCTTGAGTGTGGCTTCGGAATCATGCCCCGGAGCGCGAGCGGCGCCCGCGTCCCACCCGCGGCCGCGCACGCCTCCCCGGCCGTCCCCGGCCGTCCCCACCCAGCCCCGCCGCGGGCCAAGGAAAACAGCCGCCTCCTCGGGGACGCCGGCCGGGGCGGAGGGGCGGAGGGGCGGCGCCCGAGTCACCCGGAGACGCCGCCGAGCCCACGCCGGCCCCAGCCAGGCTGGCTTTGTGCTTGAGTTTTTGGGGGGCGGAGGGGAACGAGGAGGGGGCTTGAAAAGTGTGATCCCATTTCAACCTCGTGGGGGAGAAAACTTCCCCGAAGTGTCCCTGTCTGGGTGATGCAGAAAAGAACATGCACAGCCCTCTGCTCTGCCCAGGAAAGACATGAATTAAAATGCACTTGAATGGGGAACGATTTTCTCGAAGGCTGCATAACAGCCAGGTGTGTTTGATGTGTTTGACGCAACCGCTGGGCAGTTTTGAGATTTTTCTTTTTTAAACACCCCCTCGAATTTATAGGCTTTTTGTTTGTTTACGTTAAAAAAATTTTTTTTTTTTGTTTTGTTAGGGAGGAAACGCGAACTTGGTGTGGACATGTGGGCAAGACAGTGATAGGCGCCTGGAGAAAGTTCACGCCCTTTAACTTCTCCTTTTCCTAGGATCTCTCTGGGAGCTGACACTCGAGCCTTCACGACCCGTTCGGATTTTTCCAGGACTCAGGAGTGGCACTGGGAAGAAGGGGACCGCTTTCTGCAATTGGCCTCGACACTGGCTTCCAAGAAGACCTGTCGCCTTTGTTTTTAAGTCTCCAGAAATGGAAGAAGAAGGCGAAGTCAGTTGAAGTCGCGAGAAATCAGCAAGGCATTTGAAGGCGCTTCCTGAAAACCTTCATTCCCTGGCGCGTTGTCTGTTTCACCAGCCCTGCCCCCTCGGAGCTTGCTTGCGGAATTCTTCCCCTTCGGGTGTGTGGTGGCATTCCCCCCCCCCCCACCTCCAATGTGGATTCCAAAGGATTTGTCCCTTCTTTGTCATTTGAAATGAAATGATGGCCACGCGTCGGACTGGTCTGCCTGAGGGAGATGGTGACAAGCTCAAGGCCTGCGAGGTAAGCGCGGAGCCAGCGTTCCTGGCCAGCAGGGCGGTGGCCTGTGTCTTGAGTGTCCTACAAGTTGGGGGTGACCGGCCACCGGGCCTCACTAGGGGCTTCCCGGGGCTTTGAGCTGGTTGGTGGGAGCGCCCCAGGTTAACCAGTAGCGAGGTGAAGCCTGGCCCACGTCTGTTTCCAGGGACTCCCGTGTTTCTTTTGCAAGAACACGTCCCGCATTTTGGAATGTCCTCATCTTGGTCACTCCTCAGAGCCAGGAATTGTCCCATCTCTGTGGCTGTGGGTACTGCAAGCCTGAGAATGGGCACCTGAGTATCCGTTTTCCTTCAGTCCTCTTCCAAGATATTTGGAATTGAGCTGGTTGGGGGTGGTTTTGAGCGTTTTGTGTGTCTGTGTCCAGGATTTGCCCTCCCGGGTGCAGAGACGGCAGCTAGTATGCTTGTTGCACCTGGAACTTAGTCTTTCTTTGGCACTGACGGTGGGCGCCTGGCTGCTGTTGCTGCAGATCTCTGCTTTAGAAAAAGACGTGTTTTTCCGTGAACAATTCAAGCACAGCTCTGGAAAACGACCTTACAGAGTCGTAATTCCAACTCCCGGAAAAAAATCTCGTGCCTTTACTGTTCTCTTATTTATACCCTCCCTTTCACACCTCTGGAGTTCTGTGAGCTGCTCTGGGGTGTCAGGTGGGTTGCGTTGCTGGTTAGGGTAGCATCTAGCATTTTCCCAAGGCCCAGAGATTTTACTCCAGACTTCCTAAAAATTTTTGAGTAGGCAGGACAGAAATCATAGAAAATACATTGATTTATGACACCCATTTACCCTGTTGCCTCTCACCTTTTTTTTTTTTTTTTCCTCCTCACGTTTGGAGATTGAAGTATTCGGAATTTACTTCCATTATGAATACACTATGTTTATTATTGGCGGTTTCTGTAATTTGTTCATTAAATAGACTGAGTATTGTTATCCTTTAAATTTTAGTTTTGAGATGCCTACGTTTTCATTGAAGCGTTGAGGATTACTTTAGACAATAACATACCCAAGTGAACCCTCATTCACCGTCTCACGTTCTTTTGCACCGGATGTTAAATTTTAACTTCATAGTCCTTGAAACAAGGTCTGGCTGTCAGTGTGTGAGTTTTGGCATTTTAATAAAAATGAATCCGAAGTTAAATTTTGGCTCATAAAGCATGCAGAGAAACTTGCTTCATGCAGCTTACTTCATGTCGGATTAGAAGGTTTATGCAGAAAACGCTGTGAGGTGCAGCGTGCTATTACTGTACCATTTATTAGAACTATAGGTTTACATTTAGAATCAGTGTTTTACTTTTTGACATCTGTAAACACCTGCTTGCAGGCAAAAGCATGATTAAATAGAACACCACAATCCTCTGATCACGGTAAACCATAATAACTCCTTTTGGAAGGCCTACCTGCAACCTGGTGATTGCTTAATGTGTATTGCAGTTACATAATAATATGTATTGTGGTCCTGAAGCCTTATTTGTCATTGTCTTGTGAATACTTTAATTAGCATTATATTTGCATTCTATTTGCGAGAACTAATGTTATTTGATGATTATTATTTTTTGGTCATTTAAGAGATGTCCTGAAACCAAGAATTTAGACACATCTTGTCCTTGGCTAGCAAGCAGTATTTCCAGTTTGTTGCACACTTGACTTTTATTAACAATGACAGTTATGTATTTTTTAACGGCTGTGAAATTCGTTTTCATTTGGACCTTACTGCTGGCGGCATGGCTATCTTGTTTCTAGTTTGGGAATGAAGAAAACAATATCACCTGTATTTTGCTCATGTGAAATATATATACAGTATTTAGGTTTGGTATTAAACTACAATATTATTTGACTTTCTAAAGAATAGGTATTTTGCCTAGATTCTATGTGGAAGTGGAAATAAAGGGATATATGCTGTCAGAAAACATTTTAAAACCTCAGGGTTGGGAGTGAAGAGAACTTGTGTGATTATTACCTGTATTTAGTTGTGTTGTGTTTTTATCTGTGATTGATGCTTCTGATACACATTAAATCTTGTGAATATTTTTTAGTAATAGGGAGTTGCCAATGAAATACTTCGGGCTAATATTTAGGGTTTTGAACACTGCTCTTAATTTTTGTCCTCAATTTTATTAGAAGCACTACATTCCACAGTGGTACTATCATTCTTTAAAAAATGTTAAAAATCCATAATGTGTTTGGGTACTACATTTATTATTGTGTTTTTAATTAACAAAGAGATGAGTATGTATGTCTCAATAGTAATGCTGTCAGTCAGCCAAGAAAACCTAACTTTGTAGGACAGAAGAAATCAATGTAATGAATTAATAGGAGTCTCTCTTTCATGCTTTAATTAGCCAACTCCACCTTCTCTGGATAAGGTCTTGCACTTTGTTGAAAAACAGCAAAATACTCGTTCATCTTAAGCATTACAATTTTATTGTGTTGATATATGAATACATTTAGGCCTCCCCACCCCCAGGATATGTTGGAAGGCTCAAAACAAATCAACAGCCCTCTTCAAATAAAAAATTAGGACAGTTCAGTAGAATATGTCTTGGCATTATACAGTAAGGATGGTCCAGATGGTACTCACATGAATTTATTTACTTTATACATCTCAAGGTGTATTTTTAAAACTTGAAATCACTCACTCTGAACCTCTTAAGAGATTTTTTGGTGTGTGTGTGTAGTCTGTCAAGTCTTCTGACACCAAACCTTGAGTAACTTTGCTCACAAAATCACTTTATATAGATTCTTCTGTGATATTATCACCCCTTTTCATATCCATATAGCTTCATCTTTCAAGGTTCAACTTTTTTTTTTTAAGCCAAAGAAGTGAAAACTTTCCCTCAGCTTTCTAAACCACATAATTTTTTTTCCATTTCTAACATTTATTTCACTTTTTATCTGTAGTCCATACTCTTGTCCAGTAATAGAATTTTTGACACTTTATTATTAAACTTTTTACTAATGCAAATGAACTTATTTTTGTTTTGCTTCTTGACCTAGGCTAAGATTATTCTATGATTGAAATGTATTATGGCTGATGAAATACACTTGTTGGTTGATTTTGAAATATTGTAAACAATACAATAAGACATTGTTCTGGGTACGAGTTTGTATGAATCCATGCGTTGACTCTTCCTTCTGGAATGCTGGACAGTCGCTTTTGCTTTCATCCCAGACTCCCTGATTCCTTCTCAGTCACTCTCCTTTTCCCCTCCTCCTTTCTGTTTCCCTGTCTGCCTCTTTTGTAGGGTTTTTCTTCCTCCTCTTGCCTCATTGTTGGTTTCACCCAGAGCCAAGGCCATTCCATTCCTTTATTCTCTTTCTCACTCCCTGGGTTTTATTTTACACTCTCCTGTGTGCTGGTGACTCCATAGCTACACCTGTATCTCAGGCTTTATGGTTGACCTCTAGACCTTTTCAGCCAGTTGCCTATTTACCGAATGAACACTTTTGGGGGGATATTCCCCAGGCATTGCAAACTCATCAAATTTCACCGCTACCACTGACTCTTCCTCTTCCTGTGCGCCTTCTTTCGCTGAGTAGCACTACCATCTCTTTATTATTGGTCCAAGTCAAAAACTAGGTCAGCATCCTCACTCTTCTGTCCCGTCATTCCTCATATGCAAAGTCCTGTGGCGTCCACATTCCCAATACCCACTACCCCCACCCGAGTCCAGGTCAGCTGCATCTCCCTGATGAACCACAGAAACAGACTCCCTATGGAGTATCCCAATAACTTAGCCTTGTCCCCTTCCACAGCTCTGCCCCTACCATAATCAGAATGATCCTCCTGATGGGCACATCACCTGAGGTCAGGAGTTCTACGCCAGCCTGAGCAACATGGTGAAACCCCGTCCCTACTAAAAATACAAAAATTAGCTGGGCGTGGTGGTGCACACCTGTAGTCCCAGCTGTTTGGAGACTGAGGTATGAGAATCCTTGAACCCAGGAAGCAGAGGTTGCAGTGAGCCAAAATCACGCCATTGTACTCCAGCTGATCATTACATTACCTCCTATAAGACAATTTTCTGTCTTCCCATTTCCTTTGAAATAAAATTCAGACTTCTGGGAAGTCTGAAAGGACTTCGGTAATTTGGTCTGCCCTTCTGTCTCACCTGTTACTTCTTTTTGTTCTTCCTAGATTGAACTCCAGTCAGGTCCTTTCTTCCACCCTTCCCTTTACTCTCCCCTGCTCCTCCTCCCTCTGCTCCATGGCTGAGTTTTACTGTCTTGTCTTCAATACTGCTTCCTCAGGAAAGCCTTCCCTGACCCGCAGGACTGTTTTAGCTGCCCCTGGTGTATTCTCTCAAAACATCCTCATTTTCAGGAATACCAGTTACAAGTTTATTTATCTATATCCCCCTTGGATTGCAGTCCCCATAAGAGCAGGGACCATGTTTGTTTCCACAGTGACTGACACACAGTGTCAGGTGATATTTTTTGAATGAATAAATGAATATGCAGGAAAGGCTCTACATTTTATTCAGTGTTCATGTAGATTCCGGGACATTATGCTCTCTTAATTATCTTCCTTCCTCGTTGTCACCTCCTTCTGTCTCTTTGAAGTTTCCTCAACATCCTGGTCTGCTAACCCTTCCTACACCTCAAGCCTCAGTTAATCCTCTTTTCTTCTCCCAATACTGTTTCATGGTTTTAAATATCAAGTATATGCAGATAATTGACATACACACACTCACTTATATTTCTTTATGTGTACGTATGTGTATCTCTATTGCTGACCTGCTGCTCTGTCTCTCAGATTCAGATTCCTATATCCAACTGACCTGACTGCCTAGAATCTCCATTTGGATAGTAAATAAGGCGTATCTAAAACCACAATCCTGACTCTACCTCCATTCCCCTAGCTTACCTTCCCAAGTCTGCTCCTTCCAGTCTTCCTCATCTCAAGCAATAGCAATCCCACCCTTCCAGGCCAGGAATCTTGGAGTGATCTTTGATGTCTTTCTTTTTTCTCATACATGACATGTGGATCCGGTTGACTTATTTCTCCACTTCAGTCCTTGCCAGCCTGAAGTCTGTTCTCCACACAGCAATCAGGACAGACAATTTATAAATCAAATTGTGTCATTCCTTTGCTCAGATTCCTCAAATGGCTTCTCATTTCTCTGAAGATTGAAGGCCAGAGTTCTTGCAGTGACCTGCAAAGCCCTGTATAATTGATCCTCCCCCTCCCTGAGCGTACCTCCTGTGCCTCTTCCCTCCTCACTCTGTGTTAGCCATTCTGGTCTCTTGCTTTTCTGCATGTACACAAACATGGGAGTCCCCAGAGCCTTCCCACTCACTGAACTCTCCTCTTAGAACACTCTTCACTCGGTCTCTGCACGGCTTGCTTCCTTGGCTCCTTCGGGCTCTTGCTTAGAGGTCACCTTCTGAGTGAAGCTTTGCCAACCACTCCCTTTATTGAATGCCCCTCCCCTGCTCCCTGTGCCATGCTCTGCCTTCCTTCTTTGCTTTGTCTCTGTATCACTTAGTCTCCACCCAGCATGCTTATGCATTTGATTTTGCTTGTGTATTTGAGACAGGTAATATATCTAGAATGCAGGCATTAAGAGTGCAGTTTGTCTGTTTTGTTCGCATTGTATTTCTTGTGCCTAGAAGAGTGCCTAGCACATAATAGGTTCTCAATAAATTTTTTTTTAAATGAATAAAGGCTTAGAAAAACTCCAAAATGTTACTGAGTTTGCATTTGGACGTGTAGTATGTGAATTCTTATTTTATTTATTTTTGAGGCAGAGCCTTGCATTGTCACCCAGGCTGGAGTACAATGGCACAATCTCCGCTTACAGCAACCGCTGCCTCCCAGGCTCAAGTGATTCTCCTGCCTCAGCCTCCTGAGTAGCTGGGATTACAGCCGTGTGCCAGCACGCCTGGTTAATTTTTGTATGTTTAGTAGAGATGGGGTTTCGCCATGTTACCCAGGCTAGTCTCGAACTCCTGATCTCAAAGTGATCCACCCACCTTAGCCTCCCAGAGTGCTGGAATTACAGGTGTGAGCCACTATGCCTGGCTGAACACTTATTTTAGTTTATACAAAATATGTACAGTATGAAGTATGTTCTCCGTTAGACCTCGTGCCTACCTTGAATTCCATTCTATTTCCGTTAGAACTGCTGTCAAAATTTTTGGTGCCTTTTTTCTTTGCACCTTTTTTACCTCTGGGAAGCTGGTAACCAAGTAACAGAGTGTAGTACAAATGTATGAAACAATTTCCACTAAGAGATGAGATCATGATAATTAACAGACAAGTGAAAGGGCAATCTGGTCGATAAAAGAAACTGTAAAAAGATGATCTGTCTGTATGGATGACGTTTTATTTCTTAAAACGAATGGCTAGTATATGAATGTTCCTTATTACATATTTTTATTTTTTCATATCACAAATATTTCATAACCAGTTTAAAAAAAGATCACAAACATTGTGACGAAAGATTAACAGTTTATTCTGAATGATGAGAATATCAGGATTATTTTATTTTTATGTTATCTCTTTTTTATTACCGAAACAACAATAAAAGAACACTATGTATAGACTTTTAAAATAGGTAATATGTAATCAGTCTTGTGAAAATTTGGTTTGTAGCAAACTACACCGCTTAAAACAATACTTAAAAAGCATACACACTGCTCAAAACAATACTTAAAAACAATTTTTTTCTTTTGTTTTGTTTTTTGAGACAGACTCTCACTCTGTGTCGCCCAGGCTGGAGTGCAGTGGCATGATCTCAGCTCACTGCAAGCTCCACCTTGGGGGCTCACGTCATTCTCCTCCCTCAGCCTCCCGAGTAGGTGGGACTACAGGTGCCCGCCACCACGCCTGGCTAATTTTTTGTATTTTTAGTAGAGACGGGGTTTCACCGTGTTAGGATGGTCTCGATCTCCTGACCTTGTGATCTGCCCACCTCAGCCTCCCAAAGTGCTAGGATTACAGGCGTGAGCCACCACACCTGGCCAAAAAACAATTTTTAAAAAGCATGTTTCTTCATTGGAGGCATAGGATCTTCATTCTAGGCTAATTATAGTACCGTATAACTCTATTATTTAATTGTAATTGTATGTTTCTTCACATACCTGAATGTAAGTGTCAGAATACTGTTCCATGCCAAAAGTTTTATGCTGCAAGGTTGGGTTAAAGCTAAAACCTGTTAGAATTGAGAATGATGGCAGTAGCAGCAGCAGGGATCATTAAGTGGCATTTCGGCAGAAGCCTGGATTTGAATGTATTGAGTGGGGCCTATCACTAGATAAGAGCCATCAGCAAAGTGAGTACCCAGATCTAAATAATTTCTCCATAAATTGTTAGTGTTCCTTCCCATTCATTTCTTCCAGGTTAAGCATTTTATGAAGTTCATTGTGCCTTGATGTTCTTCATTTCTTTAGTTACTACCAGGTCAAGTAATCTAGCACAAAAGTAATATTCAGTTTCTTTTGTTCTTTGCTTTGGGAAGGGTCCTGTCATCTTATTATAGTTAACAATATGCTGATTTAAGTATGGGCAATGCTAGTGTTGATAAGATGCACAGATGCTGTTATTCAATGCAGCTATTTTCTGTTACAGAACGACCATATGGTAGGCACTTGTTTTTCTGTCTGGTTGATGTGATTAGATTACTAAAACGAAAGGTTATTGGACTTAAAGATGTCCTACTATTTTATCTAATTTTAATTGACGATAAGTAATTAAATGTGTTAAAATATTATAAGCCTTCCATATCTTCCCTGGTTTGAAGTAGAAAGATATCTAAATGCAAAAAACTCAATTTTGGATTGCTTTCACTGAAATAGTTTTATGGTTTAAGTTGCCATATTCTTATAAAATTGGGTATTGTACAAATAGTTTATTTCACAATATAATCTGGATGATGACATTTTGTGCTTCTCAAATAATCCAAAAGACAAATGGATATACTATACTATAGGTTTAAGAAACTTGATGGGGGCTGGGCATGGTGGCTCAAGCCTGTCATCCCAGCACTTTGGGAGGTTGAGGCAGGAGGATTGCTTGAGCCCAGGAGTTCGAGACCAGCCTGGACAAAATAGGGAGGCCCCCATCTCTAGAAAAGAAAAAAAACTTGATGTGATGGAAATGTTTTATAAGTCCTCTTACTTCTAGTTGTCTATTTAATATGCAAGAATTTCCACTGTGTAGATTTGTGAATAAAAGAATAGATCGATAACCCAAATTTGATATTTCTGACTATTCATCTGTTTTGGGGAAAGTAGACAGATCAGAAGAAACTGTTTATTATCGTAAAAAAAATAAAGCAACAGGGAAGTTAAAGACTTTATTTACTTTTCCCTGGTGACTAGCTGCTGTTGAGTTTTCTATTTGATATTGGGTGTGTTTTTGATTCAGAATTGGTTACTTATTGCCTTTCCCCCTGTTGCTTATCTCTGTTCTGAAGAGGGCTCTGGCATAGTCAGGAGTAGTGCTATGTATGCAGCACTGTTTATAATCCCACAACTTCTTTGCCCTTCGTACAACCTAAGGAAGATACTCTCTTGAGTTCTATTTTTTGTTCATTGCACTAATTAATATATTGAGAAGACTTAGATTCTTAAGTATATGTCCTGATTTTCTCATTACTCACAATGTAGAGAGTGTCCTTAAATATCAGTAGATACAAAGCTGCATTTATGATTATATTTAGACATTCTTCTGGATGTGGCATAGCTAGTGTGATCTTGGGGATTCATCAGCACCATTTTTTTTTTTTTTTTTTTTTTTTACCTTGAGGTAATACGTCCATAATACCCAGTATTTTCCGAGTAAATACAGATTGTATATTTAAAAGAATTTGTGTAAGCCAGATCAGTGAGACCTACTTTCTTCTCTGGGTTCTGGATATTGGCTTCTGGAAACATTATGTGCTAGTGGATGTGAGGGAAAGGAGAGGCTCTGGGCGCCCCATTCACATCAGATTGTTATTCTTATCCTTTTAGGAAATTGTTTTTACTTTTGTTTTCATTTAATCATATAGATGCCCTTCTCTGTCCATAGATTGTATAAACAGTCAGCCCTCTGTATCCATGGGGTTGCACATCCGTGGATTCAGCTAACTGTGGATCAAAAATATTTGGGAAAAAAATTGTGTCTGTACTGAACAAGTACAGACTTTTTGTTCTTGTCATCATTCCCTAAACCACAGAATAACAACCATTTATGTGGTATTCACATTGTATTAGGTATTGTAAGTAATTTAGAGATGATTTACTGCAGGAGGCGTGTTAGGTTGTATGCAAATATTGCTTCATTTGATATTAGGAACTTGAGCATGCATGGATTTTGGTATCCGCAGGAGGTCTTGGAACCAATCTCCCACGAATATTGAAGGACCACTGCATAGATCATATCTATTTTGTGGCAACATAGGTCCAGTCTCTGCCTGTCCGTACATGGCCTTCTCTACTGCATGCCCAAGTCTCCGTCTGCCTTTCTTTTGTAAGGTCATATGTCATTGGATTTAGGTAATTCTAAAGATCCTTAACTTGGCCAGGTGCAGTGACTTGCACCTGTAATCCCAGTACTTTGGGAAGCCGAGGCAGGCAGATCACTTGAGGTTAGGAGTTTGAGACCACTTTGGCCAATATGGCATGAGAATCGCATGAATCCAAGTGGCAGAGGTTGCAGTGAGCCCAGATGGAACCACTGCACTCCAGCCTGGGTGACTGAGTGAAACTCTGTCTCAAAAAAAAAAAAAGTTCTTAACTTAATTACATCTGCAAAGACCCTTTTTCAAAATAAGGTCATGCCCACAGGTGGTAGGTGGACATATCCTTTCAGGGGGGTTTCTTCTGTTTGGTCACATGCTCAGATGTCTCTCTTTGCCCCTTTCTTTCCAGATGCTGATGCTGTGTACAACTTAAAAGTGTTGTTAGTGATTTGCCTCTTCTCGTGTCTGTTTTGGGGTTCATAGGGATGCCTTGACACCTAGTTTTGTCATAAATATTGCCCATGTGTTTTTGTTGTTGCTGTTGGCTTGCTGTCTGGCTGCACTATCTTTGTTTGAGGGGAGAAGGGAATTCAGGGAGATTTCCTTGTTGATTCTTAAATAAGGAAAAGATAGTTCCATGAATATTATCCTTCATGGGAAACTGGTGGAGTTTTCTAAAGGATTTTACAGATGAAGATGTTCTGACATGGGGACTGAAGACAGTAAAAGTAGACTATGTTTAGTAATGATTTATAAAAGCTTGATTATAGTTGGGCCTTTAGTCTCTGAGTTTTTATTTTTTTTCTTTTTTTTCCTTTTTTTGGTATGAACTTTTGTTTAGTGGTTCCCCTGGGAACTCTTGAAAATCAGATGCCTGAAACCCTTCTTTTCCTTCTCCCAGAATTTTTCAGCATCTTAGAGGATGGAATAGTATCAGTTGTTAGATATGCAGCGATTTTGCTAGAAGCCAAAGTGCTCCAACTACTTTCTTTCTCTCTCTCTCTCTCTCTCTCTCTCTCCTCTTTCTTTTCTTTTCTTTTCTCTTTCTTTCTCTTTCTCTCTTTCTCTCTCTCTTTCTTTCTCTCTCTCTCTCTGTCTCTCTTTCTTTCTCTTTTTCCCTTCTTCCTTCCTTCCTTTTTTTTTTTTTTTTTTTTTTTTTTTTTTTTTTTTGAGATGGAGTCTCACTCTGTCGCCCAGGCTGGAGTGCAGTGGTGCAATCTCAGCTCATGGCAACCTCTGCCTCTCGGGTTTAAATGATGGACCTGCCTCAGCCTCCCAAGTAGCTGGGACTATAGGCACCTGCCACCATGCCCAGCCAGTTTTTGTATTTTTAGTAGAGATGGCGTTTCGCTATGTTGGCCATGCTGTTCTTGAACTCCTGACCTTGGATGATACACCTGCCTCAGCCTCCCAAAGTGCTGGGATTAAAGGCGGGAGTTACTGCACCAACTACTTTCTTAGTGAGACTGAGGAAGGAAGCAACTTGTGTTTTGCCTACAACTGGTGATAATGACCCTTTTGTTCCTAAGATAAAAGTTAATCAAAAATGATTCAAATTTGATCTAGTGCCAGACTTTCCTGTTATATTTACAAGTGTCCTTCCACATTTATTAATAAATTCAACAAACATTGAGCACCTTCTAAGTGCCAGACACTGAGGGTGCAGCAGCATAAAAATACAGACATAGTCTGGCTCCTACCTTCATGGATATACATGGGCAATGGGAAGTGCAGACAATTGAACAAGTACTTATAGTGGAGTTACAATGAATAGGATTTTAGGAGAAGAGTAAGGAGCTATGAAAACACATAGCAGGCCGATCTCACCTATTGTAGGGATCAGGGAAAATCTTCCTGGGAAGATTGTGTCTAAGCTAACTCGGGAAGGAGTTAACTAGGTAGAAGAGAAGAATGTTGTGGCAGAGGGAACAGCTTTAGTTTCTGAATATGCTGCAGCTAGGTAGAATATCTGTTATCTCTAGAATACTAGGGAGAATATCTAGTGTCTCACCAGATACTCTCTATTTAGAAATTCTACATGTAGTATATCTAGAATATCTATATCTGAAGATACTGGATATTTTCCCTAGCTGTAGCATATCCTTTCAGTGTACCTCAAGTTAATTTTCATAGAAAGAGCAACTCTTGTTTTTACCCATATTTCATCAGTTTCCATACCATCTACATTACATTATTACCATAACACAAATAAAACAGACATAGAGGCCGGGCACGGTGGCTCAAGCCTGTAATCCCAGCACTTTGGGAGGCCGAGACGGGCGGATCACAAGGTCAGGAGATCGAGACCATCCTGGCCACCCTGGTGAAACCCCGTCTCTACTAAAAAAAAAAAAAATACAAAAAACTAGCTGGGCGAGGTGGCGGGCGCCTGTAGTCCCAGCTACTCGGGAGGCTGAGGCAGGAGAATGGCATAAACCCGGGAGGCGGAGGTTGCAGTGAGCCAGTGCACTCCAGCCTGGGTGACACAGCGAGACTCTATCTCAAAAAAAAAAAAACAAAAAACAAGAAAAAAACAGACACAGAGATTTGTGCAAAAATACAACTGACTTATGTTAAGCTTGAATGTCACTTGTTGGGAGCAGAATTGAGTGTCTAGATTATCTTCCCAGACATAAGGGTTGAGCTTGCAGTACTGTTGGATTCAGTTTGCAGGTATTTTGTTGAGGATTTTTGTGTCTGTGCGTCAGGGATATGGTCCGTCGGGTTTTGTTGTTGTTATTGTTTTTGTTGTGTCCTTGTCTGGATTGGTTTTTGTTTTTGTTTTGTTTTTTTTTGTTTTTTAGAGATAAGGTTTTGCTCTGTCGCCCAGACTGCAGTGCAGTGACATGAACATGGCTTACTGTAGCCTCGACCTGCTGGCCTCAAGCAATCTTTCTTCCCAGTCTCCTGAGTAGCTGGGACTACATGCATGCACCATCACACCTGGCTAATTTTTAATTTTTTTTGGAGAGATGAGGTCTGTTTTGCCCGAGCTGGTCTTGAACTCCTGAGCTCAAGCAATCCTGTCGTCTCAGCCTCCCAAAGTGTGGGGATTACTGGCATGAAACACTGTGCCTGGGCCCTTTTCCAGTTTTGGTATCAGGGCAATACTGGCCTCATAGAAGGAGTTAGGGAGAATTCCTTATTCCTTGATTTCTTACAACAGTTTCAGGAGAACTAGTTCTTTTTAGTTCTTTGTATGTTTGATATAATTTGGCTGTGAATCCATCTGGTCCTGAGCTTTCTTTGTTGGGAGATTTTTTAAAATTACTGATTGAGCCTTGCTACTTGTTATTGATGTGTTCAGGTTTTCTGTTTCTTCTTGGTTCAACCTTGTGTGGCTGTATGTTTCTAGGAATTTATCCATTTCCTCTAGGTTTTCTAGTTTGTGAGCATAATTGCTATTTATAATAGTTTTTGATGATCGTTTGTATTTCTGTGGTATCAGTTGTAATGTCTCCTTTTTCATATCTGATTTTGTTTATTTGGGTCTTCTTTCTTTTCTTTGTTACAACCTCTATAGAAAACTGTGTGGAGATTTCTTAAAGAAGTAAAAATAGAACTACCATTTGACCTAAGAATCTACTCAAAGGAAAAGAAATCTATTTATCAAAAAGTTACCTGCTGTTGTATGTTTGTTGCAGCACTGTTCACAGTAGCAAATATATGGAATCAACCTAAGTGTCCATCAATGGAGGAATAGACAAAGACAATGTGTGGTATATTTGGAATGGAAGGTTATTCCTGGAATACTATTCGGCCATAAAAAAGAATGAAATCATGTCTTGTGCAGCAATATGGATGTAACTGGAGGACATTATCTTAAGTGAAACAAACTAAGCACAGAAAGTTGAATACTGCATGTTCTCACTCATAAGTGGGTGCTAAACATGTGTATACATGGATGTAGAGAGTGGAAGGATAGACAGTGGAGACTCAGAAGGGTGACGGTGGGAGCAGGTGAATGACGAGAAATTAGTTAATGCGTACAGTGTGTGGTGTTTGGGTGATAAATATACTAAAAGCTGACCTGACCACTACACAATCTATCTATGCAAATAACAAAATTGCATATGATACCCCATAAATTTATACAAATAATTATAATAGAGTTGAGCTTGCCATGGGATCAGCCAGTATTGAAGAATTAGCCAGGAAATGAAGAATTTTGGTTGGTCTAGCAAGTCAGTTAGGCAGAGTTCAATTAAGCCAGCATCTATGGTAATTATAGTTTTGGGAGTTGATGAGGTCATTGAGGGAGAGAAGGGGGTCAAAGTCCAGAACCTGAGGGAATACCACCAGTTAAGGGACGGACAGAGGCAGACAAACCAGCCACCAAGACGAACTAGTTAGAAACAAGCTTTTCAGTAGCCTCAGTTTTCAGATTTTGAGGACTTTGAATTTGAGCTTTATATTTAGCCTTTGGCAAGCTTCCAGCAGCAGCATTGTTTAACCTAGCTTCTCTCAAACTTCTTTTGCTATTGAAGACTTTTTTTACTTAACTGTAGTTTATATTCTGCATCCTATAAAACAAGTAGTAACATACTTTGGGAACCACTGCTGTATACAGGCAGAAAGGAGCAACAGAAGGAATTTACAGGGTAGTCATATGATTAGCTTTTGGTTTAAAAGATGCTTTTGTTAGTGTTCCACAGACAAGATTCCAGAGAGGAGTGACAGGATGTTTGGGAGACCAACTAGATGCCCTGTGATAATCCAGGAGAAAGTTGATGGGAGTCTGAATTTAGGCAGTGCCGGTGGAATGGAAAAAGCACAGTTTAGTATATGTTTTAGGAGAAGTGACAGGATTTGGTAGCTGGATATGAGAGGTAAGGAAGGAGTCTAAGATGACTCTGGTTTCTGTTTGGGTGACTAGGGGGATGAGTTGTACAGTCACTATACAGATTAGGGAATAGAGGAGGTAGTGCAAGTTTGGAGGGAAGGTGATGAATTCAGTTTTGGACATGTAGTATGTAGGTGTGTGTGCTTAGCAAGTGTTTAGTCATGCAGATTTGGAGCTTGGGAGAAAGGGTGGTGTTGAGGAGGGCTTTAGAAGTAATTCATAGTTAAAATCACAGGTTGAGCTAACAACACCTATGGAAGTGTAAGAAATTAGAGGGAGGTCAAGGATAGAATTCTGATTTAGACAGAAAGGGGTGATAATCTTGAAACTGTTAATCATTTATTAGATATCTGTTGGACACTGTTTTAAGCATGTTACAGATGTTATTTCAGGTTAAACCTCATGTATGTGTTACTGTCTCCATTTTACAAATGAATGATTTGAAGCTTAAAGGATAAGTCTTTAGCCTCCTTGATCATACATCTGTCTTATTAAGATCTAGGCTTTTCTCACATTGCTACATTGCCTTTTGCAAAGAAGTAATAGTTAAAGAAGTTGTAAGAGAACAAAGAGAGTGGAATTGTGGTACCCATGATGAGAGTCATTGAAGGAGTTGTTAGCTCTGTGTGGCGCTACTGAGAGGTTAAGAAAGGATGGAGTACCCTTTGGTACCCTTGGGATCAAGTCATTGTGAGCGTCATTAATGATGGCACAGCCTTGTGTTGGAATTTGTTTGCTGTGGACCGGAGCCAGCATAGTTGATTGATTTATATATTACCTCCCCAAGTTGTGTTTTCATTGAATGACTAAACATGCCCAGAAAAGGAGGAAAAGCAATAACCTTTTAAAAATCAAATAATGTTAAATAATAAGAATTTTATGAAAACTTTCCTTCATGATCTAATAATTTAAATGTACTGGTGGGAATCGCATTTGGGAAGATGAGTCGTTCTGGCAGTTAGCTATTGCTGCTTAGACAGGAAAGGGAGGGGAAGATCTTATTTGTGGACCACATCACTGCAGAGCTCTCGTAACCCGCTGCTGTGCTGACAGAAGCTGAGTCAGAGAAGAGATGCAGACTGCGCTATAGGCAGTCATGGCCCAGTTCAGGATTTTAGACTGCATGATCAACCACAATTGGAGTTTGTTGTGCAATCTGTATTGTGCATGGAGTGGTCAGGTTTGTTTCATAAGTGTGTATGTATATATTTGCTTTTTAATTCAAAACTGCTATGATGTATAAAGCAAAAGTAAATCAGGGTATGAAAACACTGTCTTCCTGTAAGAGTAGGAAAGTAATCTTTTAGAATATATTTTTTGTCAAAATACTTTTTTAATGTGACAGATCTAATGATCTGAATTTAAAAGAATTAAGTTAATTCGTAAGTAGCATAGATGAGACTATTTGCAGAGATTTAAGTGGTGGAGGAGGGGAAGTTAGAATGAATTACTTAAAACTGGCAAAAAAATTAAAGCAATATAATTGTAACATAAGTAAATGTTACATATTTTTGAAGGCATCTGACATTGTATTTATTAGAAAATAGGAAAGATTTTGGAATGAGTTGCTTTTTAGCTAGTTTTTCAGTTTTAGTGAAATATGGTTCTTGAGTTCTTTCACAGTGGGATTAAATGGAAGTACTTTTTAAAACTTTTTCGATTACTAGTCTGTTTAGAAAATGGTTATTTTGCAATAGAGAAAATCTACTACGATAGCTATCGTCTGCTTTTGAGTGTTCTTCCCTAGGAAGCAAAAGCTCTTGTTTTTCCTTTTATCCCTTGATCAACACTGTTATTATCAGACTGTTGTTGTTAATCATAGATAATATTGTACATATTCAGCATAATGGCTTCTTTTACAGAATAGAAAGTAACCTGGATGATAGCTTTTATTCCAGTTATCAGTGAATCTTTTAAAACTATGAATTATTTACCTAGTAGGTTATTCATCACTTTGTGGGTATTTGTCTTCCTTACTAAATACAACTTATTTAATATTGCTTGAAATTTGAAAGGAAAACAGTTGAAAATGTTATTGAAAGCAATGAATAATTAATAAAGCACACTGACCATGCTTGCCCCAGCCCCAACCATTTCTCAGTTCTTCCATAGCTGTGATGTGAGCTTCTTCGTTTATGATATGGAATTAGTTCCCAGTGGGACTTCGGGGTCTCCAATACTTTATGTCCTGTTTTCTCTATTCTGGAATGGTGAAGAAATATTTTCATAGTTTAGGCTGGGCATAATAGACTAATGTATCAGAGAAATCAGAGGTGGAGAAGGTCATTTAGTCTCTGTTTATTTCAGCGTAAGATTGATCCCTCAATGCACTTTCTAGTTCTGTCCCTAATGGATTTACATTACTGTAAAAAGTATGGATTTTGGATGGCTGCTAAGAGGATAAAAGAAGATAGAGGCTGCAATTATCTTAACATGTAAAATTCATAATATCAGGAGCCTAACAAAGCTGAAACTTAACATATTTTAGTGTTTAGTGACTCGTTTACAGCTATTACTAAACTCATTAGTCTCATCATCAGAAAACTTTCTAGTTTGAGGTCTGAGACCTTTTTAAGACTTCTTCATTCTGGGTAATCCCAAAGGAATTTTATTTGAGTTGCAATAGAATCTAGGGATGCATTGATCCAGTAAGCCAGTGATACCAAGTGCTTTTGGATGTGCCTTGGCCTGGGGTTTTTTGCTAGGATTGTTGTTGCTACCATCCTTGTGGTTTAGGTCTGATCGTTGGCCATTTAGTTGCCAAAGTCTCTGAGAAGAAGAATTTGTAGGCCGGGCACAATGGCTCATACCTGTAATAGCAGCACCTTGGGAGGATCACTTGAGCCCAGGAGTTCGAGACCAGCCTGGCCAACATGGAGAAACCCTATCTCTACCAAAAATAGAAAAAATACCACCAGGAGCGGTGGCTCACATTTGTGGTCTTAGCACTTTGGGAGGCCAAGGTGGGAGGGTTGCCCGATCTCAGGAGTTCGAGACCAGCCTGGGCAACATGGCAAAACCCTGTCTCTACTAAAAATGCAAAAAAAATTATCCAGGTGTGGTGGCGCATGCCTAATAATCCCAGCTATTTGGGAGGCTGAGGCACGAAAATCGCTTGAATCCGGGAGGCAAAGGTTGCAGTGAGCCGACATTGTGCCACTGCACTCTGGCCTGGCAATGGAGCGAGACTGTCTCAAAAAAGAAAAAAAAAAATAGAAGAATAAGTTAGGCATGGTGGTGCGCACCTATAGTCCCAGCTACTCAGGAGGCTGAGGTGGGAGGATCGCCTCAGCCTGGGATGTGGAGGTTGCAGTGAGATGAGAATGGGCCACAGAGTGAGACCCTGTCTCAAAAAAAAAAAAAAAAAAAAAAAGAAAAGAAAAAAAACGTAGAACTTAGCATAAAGTAAAAATGGCATATGACAACATCTCATGTGGCTTCTATGCCACCACTTAAAGTATTTGGTGGAGGTCACACAATCAGTGCTTTGGGAGCCAGGCACTTGAAGAGTAAAGAAAGTGAGTGGATGACAGTCAGGAATTAGACAATAGAGGCGGGTGGAGACTGGATTACTAGAGATTTGGCTTTAGGAGATTGTTGTCATGTTGTACCCACTGTTGTCAGATCATTTAGATTTCAAGAGAAGCTGAACATTTGAATTTTCATGTGAACTTGTCCTAATTTTTTTTTTTTTTTTGAGGTGGAGTCTTGCTCTGTCGCCCAGGCTAGGGTGCACTGGCACGATCTTGGCTCACTGCAAGCTCTGCCTCCCAGGTTCTTGCCATTCTCCCACCTCAGCCTCCCAAGTAGCTGGGACTACAGGCGCCCGCCACCACACCCGGCTAATTTTATTTTTGTGTTTTTAGTAGAGTCGGGGTTTCACTGTGTTAGCCAGGATGGTCTCAATGTCCTGACCTCGTGATCCACCCGCCTCGGCCTCCCAAAGTACTGAGATTACAGGCATGAGCCACCGTGCCTGGCCAACTTGTCCTGATTTTTAAATGTTGATGACTAATTCAAGGTTTTCAAAATAGTGAGATCTAAGCAAAATACATCTGCTGGCCAGATGTGGTGCTAGGCTTTTAGTGTATAACTTCTTGTTTGTAGGAATACTTAGGGCAGCACTTGGTTTCTTTGAGTTTCACCGTTGAAGCTAAGCAGTTATCAAGGATGCTGCTGGATAGCCTTGGGAAGCTTACGGTATAGGTCGGGAAGAAGTATGGGTGAGAGGAAACAAGTCACAGAAAAGGCAGGATGGGAAGGAAGAAGAACAACTGAAGGAGACAGAGAAAAGAAATGATATCATGGGAAGTGGGAGAGTGGCCATCATGTTTCTCAGGTGGCATACTGAGAATTCTGCAAGGTAACATTACTTATTAAATATTACCACTGTTGTATGGAGGCAGTATAGTGTTATAGTTGAAAGTGCAGAGTTTAGTGCCCAAGAACTGAATTCAAGGCCTGGAGTTGTTCCTGGCTCTGTGGCAGTGGTATGGTTTGAGTGTTACTTGCCTTCTCCCCTCTAACAGTACCTCCATCAGGGATTGTTGTGAAGATTAAAATGAGGTAACCTGGATATAGCATTTAACATAGTGCTGGCATGTTGAGTGCTTAATACATGCTTACAATTATTATTAATGTATTCTAGGTTGTTATAGGTGATGTTATACAAGATTTACATTAAAACTAAAGAGATGGTAGTAAAAAGAGCCATTACTTTTAAAAATTACAAATAAAATGCATGGTTACTTGTAAAAACTGGAAAATATATAAATTAAAATTGGTTTATGTAATTAAATCTTTCAAATTCAACTCCTGTTAATATGTTGATACTGCTTTTTTTTTACCCAGTGCATCTAGTTGGTGTGTGTGTGTTTTACAAGCTGGAATCATATTATGTACATTTTTCCATTTTTAGGACATTATTTTCAATGTCTATATAATATATAGTGTATAGTACAGTGTATATAATTCAGTGCCTATATAATATATAGTACCTAGTACAGTGTATAATATACTGTAATATATATTATACACTGTACTATACACTGTATATTATGTGTATGTATATGTATTGAAGCCATTTATCTGTTGAACATTTAAATTGCTTCTAGTGTTTTGCTGTTATAATGTATGGTGAATATCTTTGTGTTCTAAACTGTTCCCTGTTCAGGATTATTTTCATAGGATACTCTTAGAACTGAAATTACTGGGTCACAGTGATACTATCTTTAGTGAGACCTCATCTTTACAAAAAAATTAGCTGAGCATAGTAGCACACACCTGTAGTCCCAGATATTTGGGAGACTGAGGTGGGGCGATTGCTTGAGCTGGGGAAGTGGAGGTTGCAGTGAACCGAGATTGTGTCACTGCGCTCCAGCCTGGGCAACAGAGCAAGACCTTGTCTCAGAAAAAAAAAACAACCACAACAAAAAAAACATTTTTATATTCTAAAGCTCTTAGAGAGGTGATTGTTCTTGGGCTTCTTGACAGACGAGTGAACTAAAAAAAGTTATAGATTACAATACTGGTTATTCCCACACCACCATTAAGAATGGAGGTATTGGCTGGGCGTGGTGGCTCATGCTTGTAATCACAGTGCTTTGGGAGGCCGAGGCAGGCGGATCACTAGGTCAGGAGATCGAGACCATCCTGGCTAACACGGTGAAACCCCGTCTCTACTAAAACTACAAAAAAAAATTAGCTGAGTGTGGTGGGGGGCACCTGTAGTCCCAACTACTCAGGAGGCTGAGGCAGGAGAATGGCGTGAGCCCGGGAGGCGGAGCTTGCAGTGAGCTGAGATTGCACCACTGCACCCAGCCTGGGCCACAGAGCAAGACTCAGTCTCAAAAAAAAAAAAAAAGAAAAAAAAGAACCGGAGGTATTTTCTTCCCCCCACCAAGGTGTGTGATAAATTTCAAATGTTCTAATCAGTGTTTAGAAATAGGGGTTGAATGTTTGGTGATACTGGAGCCAGATAATAGAAGAAGTTGTGCATTAAGGTTTTATATATATGGCATATCCCATAATCCCAGTTCTTGGTTTCCTTCAATTCCAGTGACAGCTGTTTTTACACAGCCACATACATAGGGAACTCAGAAGGAATACTGGGGAGCATCAAGCATGGGAGATCCTGGCATTATCATTTCTGTAGATATTTGTATACAGCCTGTGGTCTCTTTTCAGCTCAGCATCGAGTATGATCGTTTTAAACATGAACATGAACATGGTATTCTACCAGAGCCCACCAGAGACTGCCCATATTAGCATAAAAGCCAAGGGCCTTCAGAAGTTTTGTTCCCTCCTTTCATTATCTCCAGTGCCCTGTTTCCACTTACTTTTCAAACCCTAGTCATTCTTCTCTAACCACACGGGCCTCCTTTGGTGTTCATGTCAGGGCCTTTGCACTCACTGTTCCCACTGCCTGAAATGCTTTCATTTCAGATCTCTGCATAGGCTGCTGCTTTGCTTTCTTTAGGGTTCTGTTCACATGTTCCCTTCTCAGAGAAATGTTCTGTGCCAATTTAGATGTTACAAAGGGAAAAACAATCATGCCATTAAAGAAGGCACTTTTTTTTTTATTTGAAAGAAGGTTGTAAAATGATTGGAAATTTTTATTATTTAATGGAAATCTCACTCTTGTATAAGTCCATTTCAGTAAAGAAGAGCCGGAGGAATCCTGGATTGGATCCTTTGGACTGGAAACAACAAGGAGATAGCCACATCAAAGAGGCCCCACGCGTAGTGAAGTTTCCTCTCTCCCTGGGGAAACCAAATGGAAGAGGGAAAGAGAGGCTGCATAGAGCATTTTTTTTTTTTTAATTGCTTTCTCCCTGAAACTCCTTCCTCTTCTCTCCCTCCCCCACTCCTCCTTTTTTGTTAAGAAATGGTATCCTAGGTCTCTGTTCCTCAGAGCTGTTAAAATCAGCAGCTGCTTCTAACACCAGTAGAAGGAGGCTTTACGCTGATAAGCTAGGAAATTGGAAATAGGCCTTTTGACATTTAAGGTACCTTAAATTCTTGCTACTTTAAGTGTGGTCTATGAACTGAACAGCAGTATCTACACTCCTGGAAGCTTGTAAGAAATGCAGACGTTCAGGGCTCACTCTAGACTCTAGGGAATCAGAATTTGCATTTTAACAAGATGGTCAGGTGATTCTTCCACACATTAAAGCTCTGCCTTCAATGGCCAAAAGACAGTTAAAGGTTGTTTTTGAGAGGTACTTAATTTGTTTTTCTTTAAATATTACTTTACATTGTATCAGCCTTTTAAAAATTAGGACAAATGCAAAGTGTTACGGTGTTACCACTTGCCATATTATTTAAATAATTATGTAGAAAATTTCTAAGTGGCTAAATGGTACCTCTTTTTTGCAACCACTGGATAAGATCCTAAATTAATCCAGAATACCTAATCATAAAGAAAAATCTCAATTTTTCATGTTTTATATTTCATTGTTAACATAAATGGAAAAATTGAAACCATGTTTAATTCTTATTATTTTAATCAATTAGGGAGCCTGAAAATTGGACTTCAGGCTGAGAACTCCGAGGGTTTTGCCTTGCCTAGGTGTAATACTTTAAATTGGCTTTTTTCCTGGCTTGACCTCGAGGCCAGCCTCTCTAGCGTTGTGGGTGTGCTGTGTGAGTGTTCTCTCTGCACATGCTCGCGACGCACTTCCGCACTCATCACCTTGTGTAGGAGACATCAGCTGCAAGTGGCACAGGGAAACCTTGCTGGCGGGCAGGGTGCCGCCTACAGGATGAGCAGAGGAACTAATATGTGCGAGGACACAGCTGGCATTGCCAGAATGCCCAGGTGGCTGGTTTTCCACAGGTGGAGCTTAAAGGTGAGAGCAAGGGGACGGGGATTAAAGGACAGAGGCCTATTAACCATTGTTAGGAGAAATCCAGCCAGACCGCTTCTGTATTTCACCAGCAGTACTGGAGAACCATTGACCTAATCTTCAGAATTGTAGCTATCACAGCTGTTGGCCTTAAACAGGGGAGGAAAAAAACACCTCTCTCTGTCCCTCACAGCAAACCTCTAAAATGGTGAAAAATGCCACAGGAACTTCAGTTCAATATTTTGTGAGTGATGAAGAATAGGTAATATTTAGTGAGTACTTAACTATGTGTCAGACTATTTAACCAACTCTACAGAGATGCTGTGAATATCACAGTACCGTTTTACAGACGAAGAAACTGATAAGGGCTTAAGTCTCTTGTCAGGGCCACATAGCTAAGAAGCTGCAAAGCAGGACGCAAGCCCAGGGAGTGAGACTCCAAAGTCTGGGTGCGTGATGCCTTCTCTTTACCGAAGAATATAATGTAGTGTTCTAGTCATCAGCTTTTAAAACTAGTAATTCTAGGCTGGGTGTGGTGGCTCACGCCTGTAATCCCAGCACTTTGGGAGGCCAAGGTGAGCGGATCACCTGAGGTCAGGATTTCGAGACCAGCCTGGCCAACATGGTGAAACCCCATCTCTACTAAAAATACAAAAATTAGCTGGGCATGGTGGCAGGCACCTGCAATCCCAGCTTCTCGGGAGGCTGAGGCAGGAGAATCGCTTGAATCCGGGAGGCAGAGGTTGCAATGAGTCGAGGTCGCGCCATTGCACGCCAGCCTGGGGGACAAGAGTGAGACTCCATCTCAAAAAAAAGAAAAAAAAAGTAATTCTAAAGCTGTATCAGACATCTAGAGTAAATAATAAAATTACATGGATATAATATGCAAATATATGCATAAATTATTTATCTCCGTCCCGTTCCCAGTTGCTGACCAATTTAGGGAGTAGTGGCGAGAAGTAGACTGAAAAAGAGATAACAGGAACCAGAAAGGGGAAGAAAAGATGAAAGGAATGTCTGGAATGATAGATACACAGTACTGAAGAGCTAAAGCTCTGCTCTACAACAGAGCAAAGCTAAGGTAGGAAAACACTTTGGAAGGGCAAATCAGGTGTTGCAGTAACTATTAGTGACTGTGAGTCTTAGGTGCCTTTTGTAGTGTTGATTAGTTGATGTTCTTCCTCTGCTCTGTTACTGAAACCTTTAGCATTGCTGATATATGTGTACAAATATATTGTGAGTTGGTGTACGTGTTATATAAGCAATATAATTATAAACATTGAGCCTATGTGAGCAAAATTCAATGTTAAAATTCTAAAAAGTGGCGTCATTACTGTCATTTAACAATATGCATAATTGCTTTTAGTTGGAAAGTGGTTATGTTTGGACTGTAAGCAATTTGCTTTAATTCTGGTTCACATGATGGTCAGTAGCAAGCCAGGTGCTTCTAGATCTATAACTTAGAGGACCCTAGTAGGTACTTGGCCAAAATACCTTAGTAGGGTATTCTGCCTGGGAGCTCTGGTTGATGGGTGAAATCAGATTTAAATGAATAAGAAAGAGAAAATGGAAATCTCTGAAGGAAAAGGAAGAATTTAAAGGAACAGTCTAAATGGTGTGTGGATGAATGGATGGCAGACCCATCTGTCTTGGCTTCTTGATGATAGTTGGACTTGATTGCAAAGAGAAAAGCACTTAAAAATACTACCTTCTCCCCAGCTTTGGGGGAAACAGTTTGCTTGAGAGTAGAGGCATGAACTCACTAGTCACTTTGCTGCTGCTTTGTTGTGTGACTGAGCAAGTGTGTTAATGCTCTGGATTTTAGTTTTCCTATGTTATAAACTGATTAGATGATTTCTTGGGCTTCTTAATTCCAGTTCTAACAAAAAGTGATTCTTAGAAAAGCAGGATAAGTTTTTACATAGTACTGTATATTTAAGAAATGCAATTTTGACTCCCGTGTTGTACCACGTTTAATTCATGATTGATGGGGAAAGTTTTTTGTGTAGGGTCCTGTTCATAGTCTTTCAATTTAGAGGATGAATGGGACAATCCTTCATTTAATACAAACTGTACAATAGGTCCATTAAAGAATGTAGCACTTAATTTTTCTAAGGGTGGTCATAGATAATAAGCAAATGTGGGAGCTGCTGAATTTACTAGCTTTATCAACAAAATGACTTAGAATTTCCCCCCCAAATGTGGTACATATGACTATGACACTACCGCCTCTTAGTTGAAGATAGCGTTCAGCTCATTGGGTTGTTTTGTTTTGTTGTTTTTTGAGACGGAGTTTTGCTCTTGTCACTCAAGCTGGAGTGCAGTGGTGCGATCTGGGCTCACTGCAACCTCTGCCTCTCAGGTTCAAGCGATTCTCCTGCCTTAGCCTCTCTAGTAGCTGGGATTACAGCTGCACACCACCATGCACAGCTAATTTTTTGTATTTTTTCAGTAGAGACGGGGTTTCACCGTGTTGGCCAGGCTGATCTCGAACTCCTGACCTCAAGTGATCCACCCACTTCGGCCTCCCAAAGTTCTGGGATTAGAGGTATGAGCCACTGTGCCCGGCCAGCTCATCAGGTTTTAAATTAGAAATTATAAAGCTCTGTACAAAATATAAGAAAGAAGCATCCTTTAAATTGATGGCTCATTTAGGGGGTAGTGGAGAAAATGTGAAGTGAAAGGGAACAAGGGGAACCTGGAGAAGAAAAGATGGGATAGGAAAATGGGAGAGGGAACATACTGAACCAAAAGGTGTCTCTTTTCTTTTTTGCTTTCTCTTTGTCTCTTTCTTTTTCTGTTGCTGAAATTCATCCCTTTGTTTGTCATATTGTCCTCATACCCCTCACCCCTTCACCCAGACCCCTTTATAAGGCCATTTCACCCATTTCTCAGCAGCGAATACCTCCAGCTGCCCTTTTCCTCTGGATGGTTTCCCTTGGCTTAATGAGTTTTGCCCCGTCTGGGACATCACTTTCACCTTTCCCAGGGAGGGATGAGAGCCAGTGAAGGGCCACCCCTAGGAACATGTTTTATTCCCCATCTCTAGAGATTCTGGGTCGGGCCTCTGGATGTCATCTTGATTTTGATACTCATTTCTACATTTCACTGACTTTGAATGTGAAATGCTGCTACCTGGCCTCTGCTGTTCTGTGATCCTAAAATCCTCCCTGGTCCTTAAGAAGCCCAGACCTATAGCGATATCTTCTGTCAGTGCTGACCGGAAGGGGACAGAGAACTGGCACCGCCTCCATCAGCACATTCAGTATTGCCATGGTACACGGAGTGTCCTGTGGGCCCTCCCCAGGGTCGCTGTTAGCTGGTTGGTTTTCTGATGTAACACATAACACATAGACCTGTTTAGCAGGCCCGATTCTCTGAGCCTTCAGATCCCTTCTGCCGTGGTCTGTCAGAGCAGTTCTGGCATCTCTACTTCATTTAATGTGGGCCATCATTTTTTCCAAACTTCCTAGAGCCATCCCAGTAGTATATTTGAGCCTCCACTGAGTCTGTGCCTCGGTATTAATCCTGTGTTGGGTCATAGTGCCTCATTTCAGCCTTCATCCAGCGTCACATTTTACTCCCTTGAGTTAACATTCTCAGAACCACTCTGCCCCGCGACAGAGGCACAGTACGCTTCTGATACTTTACCCACTGCCCCTGGATGCTGAGGCTTTTCCCACTCATTGGCGAAAACGGGCTTTCTCCTTCGTCCTGTGTGAGTTTCGAGGATTGGTGCCTGTAATTTCTTCAGGAGATTCTTTTCCCTCGTCATTGCTCAGCTGAAGACTGGGGTCGGGGAGGACCCCCTGCAGATTCTCAGCGCTTTCTGTCTCTCTGGGCCGCTTTCTTCTCCAGGACTCTGTGCTGTGAACTTGAGCCACCCTGCCTGGTTCCCCTGCCCTGTGCCAAGGCCCTGAAACTTTCTGTGGAGTAAGCTAGGGTGCCCATAGGGCCCGCTGTTTGTGTCATCTTTTTGAGGGATCACTGTCCCTTGTGGCCTAGTGTCCAATGCCCAGAAACCATTATTTCACATATATTGTCTGGATTTTTAGTTGTTTTTGGTAGTAGAGTGTGTCAGTTCAGTTATCTATTGCTGAGTAATAGATTACCCTTAAAATGTAGTGACTAAAAGAACATTTATCATCTCTGTTTCTCTGGGGGTCAGGAATCCAGGTGTGGCTTACCTGGGTCCTCCAGCTCAGGGTGTCTTTCGAGACTGTCATCACGGCGTCAGTCAGAACTGCAGTCATCTTGAGGCTTGTCTGGGGAAGGGTCTGCTTTCAGGCTCACTCATGGGTTGCTGGTGGGATTTAGCTCCCCTCAGGTGCTTGGGCTGAGGGCCTCAGTTCTTAAGCTGGCTGTTGGCTGAGGCTGCCCTCAGAGGTTTCTCGACACATGGGTCTCTTCAGAGGGCAGTTAACAATAGGGCAGCTGGCTTCATGAGAAGAAATGATGGAAGAGAGCCAGAGACAGTACAGGTGAGACAGGTCACAGTCCTTTGTAACCTAATCTTGGAAGTGATATCCCATCACATTTGCTAAATTCTATTCTTTTTCTTTTCTTTTCTTTTTTCTTTTGATACAGAGTCTGACTCCATTACCCAGGCTGGAATGCAGTTGGGCAATCTCAGCTCACTGCAACCTCTGCCTCCAGGGTTCAAGTGATTCTCATGCCTCAGCCTCTGGAGTCGTTGGAATTACAGGCGCCCACCACCACGCCCAGCTAATTTTTGTAATTTTAGTAGAGATGGGGTTTTGCCACGTTGGCCAGGCTGGTCTTGAACTCATGATTTCAAGTGATCCACCTGCCTCAGCCTCCCAAAATGCTGGGATTACAGGCGTGAGCCACCGTACCCACCCTAGATTCTATTTATTAGCAGCAAATCACTAGGTCTGGCCCACACTCAAGGGTAGGGGATGACACATAGCATGAATATTACAAGGTGGGGATCACGGTTTTTTTTCTATCACTGTGATTGATGATAATCCATTTAGGAATTGGGAGATAATGTTCAGGGAGTTTCTTTTCTTTCTTTTGTTTTTTGTTTTTTTTTCTTCTTTTAATTTGAGATGGAGTTTTGCTCTGTCAGCCAGGCTTGAGTACAGTGGCACCATCTCGGCTCACTGCAACCTCCGCCTCCCAGGTTCAAGCGATTCTCCTGCCCCAGCCTCCCGAGTAGCTGAGATTACAGGCGCGTGCCAGCACGCCCAGCTAATTTTTGTATTTTTAGTAGAGACAGGGTTTCACCATTTGGTCAGGCTGGTCTCGAACTCCTGAGCTCAGGTGATATGTTTGCCTCAGCCTCCCAAAGTGCTGGGATTATAGGCATGAGCCACCGTGCCTGGCCGTGGTTCATTTCTTTTCTGGGAGGACTTACAGGATTCAGCATAAAGTAGTACGCGGGCAGCTATGATGTATTATAGAGAAAGAATACAAAAGCAAAATGAAAAAGTGTATGAGGCAAAGTTCAGAGGACACCACCCACAAGCTTCTAAGAGTCCCCTGCCAGTGGACCCACACAGGATGTACTTAATTTTCCAGCAACAGATTGTTAAAATATGTGTGAAATGTTGCCTACCAGGGAAGCTCATTCAAGACAAGATGTTTATTGGGGACAGGTTACGTAGGTACCTTCAGCCTAGTATATACTAACATTCTGGACTCCCAGAAGGAAAGGAAGTATTCAGCATAAACCACATTGTTTGCACAGTCTAGGCACTGGGGAGCCACTATCATTAAGGAAGGATGGGAACCCTCTTGAAATCCAAGTTGCCAAACACCAGTGGAGGGCCGCCTCGCAAGCTGGCCTTTCTAAGGATAGCAGTCAGGCCTCCTGTGTTAATTCTTTCTTGTACAGTAGGGAATGGGAATTTATGTTCAGTGTACCACAACAGTAGTGACCAGTCAAAATATTTTATTAAATTTGATGATTGTGGGCCTAGGCATAAGGGGGTATGGGTGAGTTGAATGGTACTTTCTGGGGCGTAGAGATCAAAGGAACGTAATTCAGGCAATAATCCTAACATTTAGATCTCAGCTTGGTGTTACAATGTATACTTGTGAATTGAGAAAAAAATGAAGTTTCAGTGGGCCATTGGTGTGTATCTTTTGCACCTGATTTTGTCCTGACCACTGTGCTGGGTATAGGCTGTAAAATGGTGAACATGTATGTCTGTGTTCCTGAAGATTATAGCCTAGTGGAGGAGACAGATATTAAATTAATAAACACAGAAATAAAAATATAATTACAAAAATAAAACTCTTTTACAGGAAAAGAAAACATTCATTTTCTACTCAGTACAGTTTCTTTACATACCTGGTTTATGGTGGTAAAGCCCCTAAGATGAGACAGCGCTTGTGTAGTGAGCTTTGATGCAGCCAGAAGATTTGTGTGGTAGGAGCCAGTGAATGGGGGAGAGGGATGAGAGTATTAGGTTAGAGTCAATCCCTCTGCAAGAGAAGGTTTTAGGGGCCAGGCGCGGTGGCTCACGCCTGTAATCTCAGCACTTTGGGAGGCTGAGGCAGGCTGATCACCTGAGGAGTTCAAGACCAACCTGGCCAACATGGTGAAACCCCATCTCTACTAAAAATACAAAAAAATTAGCCGGGCGTGGTGGCGAGCGCCTGTAATCCCAGCTACTTGGGAGGCTGAGGCAGGAGAATCGCTTGTACCTGGGAGGCAGATGTTGCAGTGAGCCAAGACAGTGCCATTGCACTCCAGCCTGGGCAAGAAAAGCAAAACTCCGTCTCAAAAAAAAAACACAAGGTTTTATATTTCCTTCCCAGTGTAATGGGAATTCTGTTGTTGGCTTTTTAGCATGACAATGACAATCAGATTCATGTTTGTTTTTGTAAATGTTTTAAATAGAAATATAGCAGTACATAAAATGCATAAATCATAAATACATAGCTTGGTGAATTTTGCAAAGTGAACATGCCTGTGTCGTCATTGGCCACCCAGATATAGAACATGAACAGCGCCTCAGAAGCCTCTGTTATGCCCTTGGCAGTCATTGTTTTCTTCTCCAAAGATCATCCCTCTCCAGACTTCATCACCATATAGTGGTTTTGCCTGTTTGAACTTTTGTGTGAATATTATCACCCTGTATGCGCCTGTTGTGTTAGACTTTTTCCACTCAGCATTATCTTTGAAATGTATCCGTGTTGTTGCATTAGCTGTAAATTGTCTAAAAATGTATTGATGGTAGTTCATTGTATGAATACACCACAGTTTATCCTACTCCTTTTTTTTTTTTTCTTTTTGAGACAGAATTTCGTTCTTGTCGTCCAGGCTGGAGTGCAGTGGTGCAATCTCTGCTCACTGCAACCTCCACCTTTCGGGTACAAGCGATTCTCCTGCCTCAGCCTCCCAAGTAGCTGGGATTATAGGCACCTGCCACCACGCCCAGCTAATTTTTGTATTTTTAGTAGAGATGGGGTTTCACCATGTTGGCCAGGCTGGTCTCGAACTCCTGACCTCAGGTGATCCGCTCACCTTGGCCTCCCAAAGTGCTGGGATTATATGTGTGAGCCATGGTGCCTGGCGTATCCATTCTACTCTTAATGGATGTTTGGGTTGTTTCTAGCTTTTGGCTGTTACAGTTTCCAAAATATAGAGCTGGTTTATAAGAAGACAAACTCTTAGAAATGGTTTCTTCTTGTGAAAATTAAAATTACTTAAAATTTGTATTAAATATTTTATATAATTTGGTGAGAACAATTGTACCAGTTTTTCCCCTGTAGCCTATAATTTCATGGATGTTTTCATCGACTCCATGCCTATAGATATCATATGATAGACTGATGATTTCCAAATCTCAGATCACTTTCTTGAGCTTAGATTCATTTGTTTAACTAGTAAGTATCTCCACTGGCACCTTACAGGTGTTTTAAACCCATATTACAGACTAAACTTATGTCCTTCCCTCCTAACACCATTCCTCTCCATCTACTAGACTTCAGTAATAACAACAATATCAACATCATCAGCAAAAATCCGAGAATTGATTTTAGAAGTGATCTAGCCAGCTAGTGCTTAAAGACATGCCCTGGGGCATCGAATGGAGCCGTGAACACCTGCACTATTAGTAAAGCAGTGTTACTGCCCTTCTTGTAACAGAGAATTCCATTTTGTCTCTTCAGGCTGATCTGAGTGATTCATGTTTCTTATTTCTAGCTTATACATTTTTAGTAAAATTTATGGTATTTTGGATTTCTATTTTTTGTGAGTATTGTATGCACTTCATAATACTTGAAGATTCTCTTTGTCAAATATACATCTTATGTATTTATGCTTACTTAAAAATCATAACAGTTTGCCCTTGTAAAAGGTTTTAGAGGTTTCTGATTGTTCAACCGTCTCTGGTATTATTGGGCTTCTCTGGTATTATTGGGTCGTTTCTGTATTTTAGCCAGTTAAAGCATTTATTCTGTGTAGAAATATTGCCTATTAAAATAATCCATTTCATAATGTTTCCAGAAATACATTGTGTTGAAAGGCAGTTGTATTTATAGGACATAAATTATGAAGTGATTAAAATAATTTATTGCTTTCTAAAAGGCCTTCCTCCAGGGTTTTAAATAGTAAGTTCCACCAATGCCTCTAAAATGCACCTAAAATACTTTTTGATATTTAATCATAACTTTTCATGAACAAGATATAAAACAAATACCTTCTACATTTAGAATTTTTTACTTAGCTGGGTTTTGAAATAAATAAGACACAATTCAGTGTGACCTCAGCAATGTATTTGAAAGAACATGAGTGTACTGTGTGTTATTACCACATTAGAAGTTGGATGATAGCCTCATTGCTCCATGTCTAAGCCCTGTCTTTCCCCAGGGAACTGTGGATGCTGTTAGCTCAGCTTCATGCCATTTGCCTTGCTGGACCCAAGAACTCAAAGCTGGACCAACTCTGATGTTTCCGCCTAAAGTTAGGGTACATACCAGTGCTCACACTAATCAGAATGTAAGACAGCTTGATCCTCTTACCCTGAAAGGCTTGTTGTCTCGTCTCTAAGTGGTCTGCTACCCCAGCTGATGACCTCTCAGTTTCTGTGTATTTTAAGCTTCCTTTCCAGTCCCCAGGGATTTTGCTGGTTTCTACTACATTTTAAGACAATCTTGTTAACCCCAATTTATAATTTTATATGGCGGCTGTGTTCTGAACACCAATGACACCATGTACTTTTCTAATTTAATCTTAAAGACACTGGAGACTATATTGTATCTGTCTTTCTATGTTTTGTGTGTGTGTGTGTGTGTATATATACATATCTATGTATAGAGAGAGAGATTTTTTTTTTTTTTTTTTTTTTGAGACAGAGTCTCCCTCTGTCGCCCAGGCTGGAGTGCGGTGGCGTAGTCTCAGCTCACTGCAACCTCTGCCTCCTGGGTTCAAGCAATTCTCTTGCCTCAGCCTCCTGAGTAGCTGGAACTACAGGTTCATGCTACCACGCCGGCTAATTTTGGTGTTTTTAGTAGAGACAGGGTTTCACCACATTGAACAGGCTGGTCTCAAACTCGTGATCTCAGGTGATCCGCCTGTCTTGGCCTCTCAAAGTGCTGGGATTATAGGAGTGAGCCACCATGCCCATCCTGCGTTTCTATGTTATTTATATTATGGGGCACTTAGAATAGCATGTTATGTGCCAAGATGTCTAGCCTCACTAGTAATGAAAGAATAAAAAAATTAAGACATTAAGAACCATTTTCATCTTTAACATATTTGCAAAGATGAAAAAAATACCCAGTGTTGGCTGGAATACGGATATAGCAATCTCTTGCTGTCAGTGGATTTGGTTCCCTGTTTTTCTGGATGGCACTTTAAAATATTGTATCTAAAACTAATAACAAACAAAAAGTAAACATTTGAGCCAGCAGCTCCATTCTTAGGAATTTATCCTAATGTAATTCTCAATGGTTTTTCATAGACACTGGTCTACAAGGCAGTTGTAGTTATAATAGTAGTAGTAATGTAGTGTAAAAAATAATGAACAAAGAGAAGAGTGAACAAATAAAATGTGATTTATGTAATGAAATACCATGTGGTCTTTAAAAATAATGATGTAGGTGTATGTCGTTGACATGGAAAGACATTTATAAAATATTGAATAAAAAGAAATAGGTTAGAAGCAGATTTTCCTAAAGTATGTATTTGTGTGTGTGTGTGTGTGTGTGTATATATATAATACATATACATATATTTATTTTTGAGACTAGAGACCTTGACTCTGATGTCCAGGCTAGAGTGCAGTGGCATGATCACGGCTCACTGCAGCCTCAACCTTCTGGGTTCAGATGATCTTCCACCTCAGCCTCCTGGGTAGCTGAGACTACAGGTATGTGCCACCATGCTGGGCTAATTTTTTGTATTTTTTGTAGAGATGGGGTTTTGCCATACTGCCCAGGCTGGTCTTGAACTCCTGGGCTCAGGTGATCCACCCACCTTGGCCTCCCAAAGTATTGGAATTATAGATGTGTGCCACTGCTTCCAGCCACTGTATATTTATGTATGAAAAAGTCTGGAAGAATATGTATATGTCTCAAAGTATTGACATAATTTTCTCTAGACAGGGAATGACAGGTAAGTTAAATTATTTCCTTTTTGCTTAGATTTATTTTCTGGTTTATCCTAAGTGAACATACATTATATTTGCATAAATATAAATTAGAAAAAAAAGAATGGTATATTAGCCAATAGCTATTATCTTCAGATTGTTAAAACAATTTGTTAGTGGTGTGGTGGAAAAGTTCCAAGATCAGAAGATTGGAAACTTAGGTTGTAGTCCAAGCCGTGTCACTAATTAGCTATGAGGCCACCAGTGAGTCTTTCAGGGCCTTGGTGTCTGTATTTGTAAAATGAATCGGCTGAACTAGATCTATGATTTTAAAAGTCCCTATCAGACTGTTAGTGTTTCCAAGGAATTAGTAGAGTAGGTTTCTGTAAAAACGCCCCTGCCTCTCTCTCCCAGCAGAGCAGCTCTGTATACAGTATTCAGTATTTGTATATTGAGTTTCTGTTCTAAGCGAAAGGTCTCAGAGATTTGAAATGGGAGGAAGGGAAAGAAAAAGGAAACCCCATCTCTGAGATTCAGTAATTCTAGGTATGTTTGATGCTACTCCCTTTAAGCTTCTGTGTTTCTTCCTATTCATGGGGCATGGGTTCTTTTAGGACAGAGCTTAACTCCTGTGTCAGGCTGCCCTTGGTCTCCTGGAAGTAGCAGACTATGACAGTCTACCTTCATTGAGAACTAATGTAAATGTCTGATATGAGAGTGCCTTCACCCTAGCCGATACATAGAGACCGTATATTTTTACACACGTGAAAAACCATTTCAGCATCTTCTATGAGTTGTTTCCCCGTCTAGTCTTGGCCCATTGGAGTAGTACACTCTTACTGGTCTGTCCTGCCTTAATTTGGACCCTAATGAATAGCTTGGGTCACCAATATTTGTGTAATGTTTGTCAAATCATTTAACCTCTTGGAGTGTCAGTGTTCTGTTCTATAAAATGGTGAATAACCACATTGAATTTTTTTTTTTTTTGAGACGGAGTCTTTCTCTGTTATCCAGGCTAGAGTGCAGTGGCGCCATCTCGGCTAACCTCAACCTCCACCTCCCTTGGTTCAAAGGATTCTCCTGCCTCAGCCTCCAGAGTAGCTGGGATTACAGACAGCACACCACCACACTCAGCTAATTTTTGTATTTTTAGTAGAGACGGGGTTTCACCATGTTGGCCAGGCTAGCCTCAAACCTCTCACCTCAGGTGATCTACCTGCCTAGGCCTCCCAAAGTGCTGGGATTACAGGCGTGAGCCACTGCACCTGGCCACCAAATTGAATTCTATTATCTCTAAGTTTCCTTCTAGCTGTAAAATTCTTTGAAACTGTGTAGTCTCTCAAGTGTTGCCAATGAAAATGAGTCCACCATTAACATTGGTTGCTGATATAGTATTACTGATAGCTCAAAATTAACTTATAAAAACTTATTTATACATTCATTTAATAAGATAATCTGATAATAATAATCTGATAATCATAGCTCTTCACACAAAATAGTGAAACCCCATGATATGTGTCTGACCGTTTGTACCTATATCTTCAGTAGCGTATATACATGCTTGGTATTGCTTATATCTGCTCAGAGGGGACTGCATTATTTCATTGGTAGCTAGGATGAACTGAAATTGAAGCTTGACTTTTAATTTGGTGATTCCTGTCTACCCAAAGGGAAGGGAAGTAATTGTTTTTAACCATAAAAATGCAATCTGTTCCTTGATTCATAGAAAACAAGATTTTATTCATAGCATAAAGTAAGTAGCTTTTGAAAATATCTCTATTATAGTTGGTAAAACTTCTTTACAAGAATATGTGTAAAAAATAGACATATCTGTATTTGAGTTTATATATGTTTCTCTGGTTTTGTCTAGTTGTTGTGAAATGTACTGTATGCACTTACTGCCTCAAATGAGGAAAATGGAGAAATAAGGAAATAAGAATAATTCTCCAGCAATGTTTTAAAGTCTTCATTTTCTCTTATCCTTGTTTTATGTGAACTTTACTTATTTCATATAAATTTCATTCATTTTTGAGGTCCTACTTTCTGTCAGGTTTTGTGTTGGGCACTAGAGTAAAACTTGGGCATCTTGTCAGGAAGCTGCTCTGTGATTAAAAAGATAGATGCATGAACAAGCAATTATAATATGGTCAGTAAGTCCTACAGTAAAGGCACTCTCTACAGTGGAGGGCCTGGGGAACTGCCTTTTTTTTTTTTTTTTTTTGGAGACAGGATCTCTCTGTCACCCAGACCTCACAGGCTCAAGTGATCCTCCCACCTCAGCCTCCTGAGTAGCTTGTACTACAGCCAGGCACTACCATGCCTGGCTAAATTTTGTGTTTTTTGTAGAAAATGGGATTTCACCATGTTGCCCAGGTTGGTATCAGGTTGCCCTTGCTCTCCTGGAAATTGCAGGTGAACTTCTGGGCTCAAACCGTTGCCTGCCTCAGTCTCCCAAAGTGCTGGGATTATGGATGTGAGTCACTTCACCTGGCTTAGAAACTGCTTTTAAGCAGTAAAGTACACTGATGGGGAAGCTCTGCTGTAAGGCACTTTGGTGCTGAGGAAAGAATAGTTTATTCAGTTAGTACACAGGAAACATGTGAAAACAGTCATAACTCATCTGCAGGGATGTGACACCCAATATTGCAACTGGATGTGAAAGGTAACAACTGCTTGCGTGCATGTTCATTATAGAAAATCCATGAATCGTTTAGGAAAAAATTTAAACAGCTCCTAATTCCAGAAAGTGTGTATGTGATTAAAATAATTTTGATCATATTGGGGAGTTTTATATGTTATATTTTTGCTTAACATTATATTTTGGGCATTTTCTCATGCCATTGAAAAATGTTCACAGTCATGACTTTAGGAGCTATATCATAATTTACTTACTATTCTTTTTTGTTGCTGTTAGACATTAACATAGTTTCCAGTTTAAGTTTATTTATCTTTATTTTTATTTATTTATTTTTTTGAGATAGGGTCTCACTGTCGCCCAGGCTGGAGTGTGTGGCACTATCTCGGCTCACTGCAGCCTTGACCTCCTGGGCTCAAGGGATCCACCTGCCTTAGCCTCCCACGTAGCTTGGACCACAGACAGATGCATGCTACTATGCCTGGCTGATTTTTTAATTTTTTTGTAGAGACAGGGCCTCATGATGTTACACAGGCTGGTTTCAACTCCTGGGCTCAAGCAGTCCTCTTGCCTTGGCTTCCCAAAGTGCTGGGATTACAGGCGTGACTCACCATGTCCGGCCTAAGTAGTTTCCAATTTGAGTTATTATACCTTGGAATGAATAGCTTGTAATATGACTTTTTGCCCTTATTTCTTATTTCATTATTTACTAGCTTAACAAGTATAAAATTGAAGTTTCTTAGTAGATATTGCCAAGTAGGTTTACAGGAAGATTGTACTTCCAGTGAAGTATATGTGAATTCCCATTTGATTTCATCTTAACGCTGTGGTACCATGTTTTTCTTGATTTGTTTTAGCGTAGTATCTTTTCTTCAGTGTCCTCTGCTTATTGAAAATAATGTTAGTGAGTGGGTTAACTAAACTGGAGTGCAGTGGTGCGATCTTGGCTCACTGCAACCTCCACTTCCCAGGTTCAAGCAATTCTCCTGCCTCAGCCGCCTGAGTAGCTAGGATTTCAGGCATCTGCTGCCATGCCTGACAAATTTTTTTTATTTCTAGTAGAGACGGGGTTTTATCATGTTGGCCAGGCTGGTCTTAAACTCCTGACCTTAAGTGATCCTCCCTCCTCAGCCTCCCAAAGTACCAGGATTACAGGTGTGAGCCACCGCAACCAACCGAGAAGACAGTTCTATCAATAAAGTATTATACTTAGAAAAGAAAGAGGTTTGTTGCACTAAATGATAATCTCATTGTATCTTTATGCTTGGTAGATACTCTATGAGAAGCTAACAGCAAATCAGAAATGTAAATAAAATCGTGATCTTTGATTTTGGTAGACATGCTTAAAAGGTAACTGATTATAAATGCTTAATAGAGCTAGTTAGGCTTTGAGAGTAGGGGCCAAATGCTTGTGCCACTATAAACTGCTAATATGTATATTGATTGGATGCTGTCTTGTTGTTTTGGGCCTGTACTAAATGTGATTGACTGCCACTAAACTCTTTTGAATATATATTCAGCAAATTATTTCTTTCCATCATTTGGCTATCTTTCTGCCTTTAGGAAGTTGCATGTTTTCTAAAATACAGGAATGGAAAAAACAAGCGGAAATTTGAGTACTTACGACTGTAGTACTGCTACATGGTTTGTTGAGGAAGAAATACATGAATGGCCAAAATTACATTTTTAGACCACAGCCCCCCAATTTTAAATATATTGATTTATCCTTCTGTGTTTCTTTACAAAAAAAAAAAAAAAAGTAAACGAAAATGTATATAAAGCAGATTTAAATGATTATAACAATCTGAATATCAGTCATTATTTGTTAAAAACCCATTCCTAGGCCAGGCGCGGTGGCTCACACCTATAATCCCAGCACTTTGGGAGGCTGAGGATGGGGGTGGGGATCACCTGAGATCAGGAGTTTGGGACCAGCCTGGCTAACATGGTGAAACCCCGTCTCCACTAAAAATACAAAAATTAGCTGGGCAAGGTGGCGGGCGCCTGTAATCCCAGCCACTTAGGAGGCTAAGGCAGGAGAATTGCTTGAACCCGGGAGGCGAAGGTTACAGCGAGCTGAGATCATGCCACTGCACTCCAGCGTGGGTGAGAGAGTAAGACCTTGTCTCTTAAAACAAAAATTAAAACATAAATGAAAAACCCATTCCTAGTTTATTCAGAGTTGTTCAGTAGTCAAACTGATAAACTCATGGGAAGTTTTGTTTTTGACAGGAGTTTTTGTTTCAGCAAGATCTAAATTTTTTAAGATTTCATTTAAAAAGAAAATGCTTGAAGTATGCATTTCTCTGAGTCTCATTTTACAAATGTAAATACTGTATATGCCTCTCAAAGTTGTAGTAATAGTGAATTGTGGCAGTTGTTAGTTAAATTTTGGGGATCATGTGTTATCATTTAATTATGGTTAGTATTTGAAGAGTGTTTTATAGTGTTGTATGTTCAAGTTTTTTGTTTTGTTTTGTTTTGTTTTTTCTCATTCTGTAAGCCAGGCTGGAGTGCAGTGGTGCGATCTTGGCTTACTGCAACCTCTGCTTCCCTTGTTCAAGTGATTCTTGTACCTCAGCCTCCTGAGTTCCTGGGATTACAGGCATGTACCACCACGTCCAGCTAATTTTTGTATTTTCAGTAGAGACGGTATTTCGATACGTTGGCCAGGCTGGTCTTGAGCTCCTGACCTGAAGTGATCTGCCCACCTTGGCCTCCCAATGTGCTGGGATTACAGGTGTGAGCCACCATTCCTGGCCTAGGCTTTCTGTTTTTTTTTTTAAGGAAACAATCCTGCAGTGTATGTAGCATCTGCAAATTACTTTATAAAGTATTTTTATTTTTATTGGTTTTTCTCTAAAACTGAAGCCATAACTGTTTCTGAAAAATGAGAAGTAGATGGTTTTTAATTTTCCTGAGGATAGCACTGAGGAGTACAATTGAAACTTTGAAGATAAAATGTTGACTGAGATCTGTGCATGTCCAAAGGGAAGGTGGTTTCCTAACCATGTGCCCTTCTAGGTTGAGAGGCTGACGGGGATAGAGTATGATAGCAGCTGCTTATGGACATAGCCCAGGTTTCTGAGTTATTCCTTTACAATTTATATTAACAAGCCATCTTCTGGCATTATACTATAAAGACATACCTTAGGCTGAGGTGGGAGGATTGCTTGAGCGTGGGAGGTGGAGGTTGCAGTGAACCAAGATCACGCCACTGCACTTCAGCCTGGGCAACAGGGCGAGACTCTCTCAAAAAGAAAAAAAAAAAAAAAAAAACAGAAAAACTTGCCTTTGAAAATAAAGTAAATCAGAGAAAGACAGAGAAAAGTGCTATTAAGTTAAAAAAACAGAACCCTGAATAGAGAAATAAATATAGTGAAATATCAGTGATTCAGAAATAATCCACACATGAAGCCATACAGAACCAGCAGAAAGGACTCATGTCAACAGTCAGTTTATTAAAGCCAGCTATATGAAAAGTGTTGTTATAAATGAATGTCCAAGTAAATAATGAACTTGAACATTGAGAAAAATTAAGCCCAAACGTTTAATTGGAAGTATTATGGACTAAAGGCACTTAGATTCATCTTCATGTTGTGAGAGTATTACAGTCTCATTAGTCATCTTTTTTTTTTTTTTTTTTTTTTGAGGTGGACTCTCTCTCTCTCTGTCGCCCAGGCTGGAGTGCAGTGGCAGGATCTCCACTCACTGCAAGCTCCGCCTCCCGGGTTCACACCATTCTCCTGCCTCACCCTCCCGAGTAGCTGGGACTACAGGCGCTTCCCACCACATTGGGCTAATTTTTTGTATTTTTAGTGGAGGTGGGGTTTCACTGTGTTAGCCAGGATGGTCTTGGTCTCCTGAGCAGTCATCATCTTTTATCCCTTAAATGTTCAATACCCACTGAAAAACACAGTTACTTTTTGAGAAAAAGCATCTAGATACAATATAGATATTTATTATCAAAGCATTTCCCATTGCTGTCAACCTTTATTGACCAAAAAAAGAGAAAGAAATCTTTAAGATTAGAAAGAAACTGCATAAACAAGCTGCTTGTGAAGTTATCAAATATACTTATCATGTAAAAAAATTGTATTCAAGAGTCTTCTGTCTCAGTTGGAATTTAAATAACCCTTTAGTTCCCAACATCAGATTTCCACATGTTGAAAAATTTTGCAGAGAAATGCCCTGTCAAGGAATCCTAGTATGTGAGGAATAATTTACAATTGATTGATTTCTGTGGCATTAGGACTATGGATAGAGTAGTTTAAAAATAAGCAATATTTAAATGTTGAAAAACATTTTATTCCCTTCCTATTCATGGCATATAAAGAAAAACATGGGCTAGCTCCATCACCTACTATTAGCTGTGTATTTTGGACAAATTCATCACAGCAAGCCTGTTTTTCCATCACATTTGTGATATCTGCAATAATATGCTAAAGTTTTATGGATGTTCAAGATTTTGTTTTTCCCTTCCTACAAAACAATATTTTACGTACTGGTTTCCCAAGTATCTCAAAAGTGATATCACAATACGTTTTTGAAATAAGCCTTTATGTATCAGTGACCTCTATGTTTTTTTTTTTAGGTAGTTAAATAGTGCGTGTACTATGTGCCTGGTTCTGTTTTCATCCCTTTACAGACTCATTTAATCTTCTTAACAAGAATATGAAGTGCATTGTCATTATCATCCCCATGTTAAAGACAAGGAACTGAGGCACAGTTGTGTTAAGGAACTTGCCCACGAGCCACAACTTAACAAATCAAGAATCCAGACCCAGGCATTCTAGCTCCAGAGTCCATGTCCTTCCCCCCAAGCATGCCATCTTCCAGTGGTACAAAAGAAAAAGCGAGCCAGGGGACGGTCATACCATACTAGTTCCAACAGTTTATATACAAGAATAAAAAGGCATGTGGCTGCACACGTTCAAATCCTGTCTTATATTTTCTCAACTAATGACATAAAAAGGTGTTGTGTCACCATGAAACGGGCCCTAAAGTAAGGAACGAAGTTTTACTTTAGGTAACTGGTATTATTAATATTGATGGTAAGATGGGGAAAAAAAAGACAAAATGCCTTCCAAAAGTCCATAGGAGTTAGGCTTATAATCTTAGATACATGATGGAATTAATATCAGTATCTTTTAAGAGGAACACAGTATAAAATGCTTTCTTCGGTCTTACATGAATGATTCCTGGAATATACTAGGACCCTGTTCTACTTAAAATACAAATAGTTACAAAAGATAGATTAGGACTTATATATTGTTTATACAGGCATTCTTTTATAATTCTCTTGCATTTACTTTTGTGACAGCCCTATCTCTTTCACCTCTGGTGAACATTTAGACTTTGTACTTTTTATCTGTGGAAACCAGATATAACACATCTACCTAAATAACATTTTTATTTAAATATAACTTACTAACTATAAGATCCATCCATTGTAAGCATACGTTGCAATTATTTTTAGCAACTTTATGCAGTTGTGAAACTTTCATTGCAGTCTTTTGGAACATTTCCATTGTTCCAGTTTGGAATGCTGGTTCGCATTCCCTTATGTGAGGTTTTTATCACCTTTATTTGCTTTATGATTAGTGATTTCCCCTTATACTCTCTCTCACCCTCTTTGAGTTGCTTTGTCTACTTGTTATATCTAATTTTTATGGAATTAGTTTTTAATCTTTATTTTGGTTTCTTTTAACCTTGAGTTATTATTCAATCAAACGACCTTGTTATGAAGTCTTTTAAGGGAGTCAAATGACAGTTCTTAGTCCACAGAAATTTACTGCTATTATTCCAGTCACTTCTTGGCTTCTTGCACTCTGATGTTACATGAATTGGCACTCACATTAGGGAAATAAGATGTGTGTAGAGGGATATTTCTTAGGTGGAGAAACCCGTGACTGCTGGCTCCTTTACTGTGTGTGCCTATAGCTTGCCCTTGTTATAAGATCTAAAAGATCAGCGGCAATGTGGGTAAGAGTGAAGAGGGCACATGTATGTGTTTCTTTTCATCTTCTCCTTCTGTGAAGGCCCATAGATATGTAACCCTTTAGGAGACTAGGGGAACTTCAATGTTACGTTCTGTGTGGGTGGAATGACTGAGACACCTGAGCTATGTCACATTCAGAAATCTTAGTTAGTTTGCAGAGAGCAAGAAAGAAATTGCCTACTCTGCATCCCATCTTCTCTGTTTGTGTAAAGAGCCCAGTAAAACAAGACATAGCAGGCTCAATTCAGAAATGTGAAGCATGTAACCGTGATCCAAGAGTTACCTATATGATTTTTTAAAAGAGAAAACTTGGATATATTTGGGAGCTGTGAGGCCAAGTCATAATAGTACATTAGAAATAGATTTAATACTGTATAGTTTTTAAAGTGTTCAAATATGAGTCCCACAGGAAAGGGAAATTGTAAAAGATAATAAATTAGATCAAAAAGCTGTTACAGGGGAGAATCTATGTAGATTATGAAATAAAAGAGATGACGAAAAGCAATTTAACATAGAGAAAATATTCTAGCATCGAATTCAGGAGACCATTATTTTAATTCTTACTGTGATGTAAACCAGCTACAATCTTGGATAAATCACTTTGCAAATCTGGACCTCATGTGTAAAGGGTTCACTTATTTAGATTAAATCTTAAAAGATTCTTTTGTGCTCTAAAATTATATAATGGGATGGCAGCTAAGCACATGAAAAGATACTCATCATCATTGGCCATAAGGGAAGTACAAATTAAGATCACAATGAGATATCACTATACACTTGTCACAATGGCTAAAATAAACAATAGTGGCAATACCAAGTCCTGTCAAGGATGTGGAGAAATGGATCACTTACATACTGCTGGTGGGCATGTAAAATGGTACAACTAGTCTGAAAAACAGTTTGGCTGTTTCTTACAAGAGTAGACATGCAATTATCATATGCTATGGTCTGAATGTCCTCCCAAAATTCATATATTGACACCCAATTAGGCCTTTGGGAGATTATTTAGGTTCTGAGGGTGGAGCCCCGTGAATGGGATTCATGCCCCTAAAAAAGAAGCCCCGGGAAAGAATCTTGCCCTTCCACTAGGTAAGCAAGAATGTGTGGCCTATTTAGGAAGTAGGCCCTCACCAAACACTGAATCTGCCAGTGCCTTGATCCTGGGCTTCCTGAGCCTCTAGAACCATGAGAAATACATTTCAGTTGTTTATAAGCAACCTAGCCCATGGTATTCTGTTATAACAGCCCAGATGTACTAAGATGACATATGACCTAACAGTAGCATTCTTGGACATTTCCAGGGAAATGTAAACTGTGTTCATACAAAAACCCGTACATGAGTGTTCATAGCGTATTTATTCATAGTAACCCAAAACTTGAAACAGCTGAGATGTCTTTTAACAGATAAATGGTTAAACAAAATGTGGCATATCCATTCCATGGAATACAACTCAGCAATGAAAAGGAATGAACTATGGATACATGCAGCAACCTGGGTGAATCTCTAGAGAATTATTCAGAGTGAAAAAAAACCAGTCCCAAAAGGTTACTGACTGTATGATTCTATTTGGATAACATTCTTGAAATGACAAAATGATGGACATATAAAACAGATTAATTTGGGAGGCTAAGGCAGGAGGATAACATCAGCCCAGGAGTTTGAGGCCAGCATGGGCAACATAGTGAGACCCTGTCCCCCCCCCCCCCAAAAAAAAAACACAAAAAACCCCCAAAAACCAAAAAAACAAAAAAACACCCTCAAATCGGGCAACCGGGCATGATAGTGGTGCGTGTCTGTAGACCCAGCTACTTGGGAGGCTGAGGTGGGAGGATTGCTTGATCATTGGAGGTTGAGGCTGCAGTGAGCCAGATTGCACTGCTGCATTCCAGTTTGGGCCACAGAGCAAGACTCTGTCTCAAACAAAACAAAAACAGCAATAAAACAGAAACAAACAAAAAGAAAAACAGATTAGTGGTTGCCAAGGGTCAGGGGCCAGGTAGGAGGTGGAGGGAGAGAGCAGGTATAGGTATAGTTATGAAAGGGCAACAAGCGAGATCCTTGTGGGGATGCAACACTTCCGTATCTTGATTGGTGTGGTGGGTATATACACTCACATAAAGTGATAACACTGCATAGTACTAAACACACAATGAATACAAATAAAACTGGAGAAATAAGAATAGCACGAGTGGATTGTATCTGGGTCAGTAACCTGGTTGTGATATTGTACTGTAGTTTTCTAAGAAGTTAATTGTTGAAGGAAATTACATAAAGATTACATAGGATCTCTCTGTATCTTTCTTTCCCTCTTTCTTTTTTTTTTTTCTTTTCTTTTTCCTTTTTGTGGAGAGTGAGGTCTCACTGTGTTGCCCAGGCTGGTCTCGAACTCCTGATCTCAAACTGTGCCCTACCTCTGCCTCCCTACGTGCTAGGATTACAGGCGTGAGCCACCATGCCTGACTGTATTATTTCTTAAAACTGCCTGTGAATCTGTAGTTGTCTCAAAATGAGAGGCTTAATTATAAAAAGAACTAAAATTTTAATGACTATTTTATTCATCCGTGTATCAACTCTGTGGAACAAGGTTGGGTAATAGTAGGTCCCCAATAAATATTTATTTACTGAATGAGTGAAGAGAGAGTGTGTCAGTGAGTGAGACCGTGATCTGCATGTATACAGTGAACTCTCATTTGGATCTCAAAAGGAGGATCCAGTCATTACTTACAGCTTAACTAGACTATTTGGGAAACTAAGCCTAGAATAACTCTTGCCCTACAAACCCTACCTAATCATATGCTTGCTTTTGCAGTTGCCTGGGACTTAGCTTGAGTCTCTCATGTTATACCCTGCTAAATCCTAGAAGTGGGGGATAAACTACGATGGATTTATGATAAATATGATAAATAGTTTCAAATATACATAGCCTCGTAGATGACTTCAGAGACTTCATTCACACAAATAGCTAAAAATAAGGAGGAAAAAGTTAGCAGTTCATCCAAGATTCAGTTATTTTCTTATTGCTTACTTACACTATTGATTGCTAACCCAGTTTTTTCCAGTGCTCCATTATTTGCTTTGATGCATCTTTCCAGTTGCATTTTACACAGAAGTATGTTAAAGTGTTGTGAGAAATTGTGATTTAAAGAGCCATCAGGAAAAACAGATTTGAAAAGACAATGGAGCTTGCAGAGAAAGAATGAGGAGTTAATATTTATTTATTTAGAGTCGGAGTCTCACTCTGTCGCTTAGGCTGGAGTGCAATGGCGAGATCTTGGCTCACTGCAACCTCCGCCTCCCGGGTTCAAGCAATTCTCCTGCCTCAGCCGCCCAAGTAGCTGAGATTACAGATGCCCACCACCACGCCCAGCTAATTTTTGTATTTTTAGTAGAGACGGGTCTTCACCATGTTGTTCAGGCTGGTCTCTTCTACCTCAGCCTCCCAAAGTGCTGGGATTACAGGTGTGAGCCACCATGCCTGGCCTGGAGTTAATATTTATTAAATGTTTATATACTCAGCTCTTCATATGCATTTCGCATTTAATCCACATTCATTCTTTGGGAGAAGTGCTTTTATTCTTATTTTAATGATGAGAAAACAGGCTTAGAGAGGTTAAATAATTGCAACTAGCAAACTGCAAATGGCAGAGCCAGAGTTAGTGCCCGATTGAGCTGACTCAAAATCTCCAAATCCTATGTTGTTTTTTTCAAATTAGGTTTATAGATTTAGGGGGTACAAGTGCAGTTTTGTTACATGGGTATATTGCATAGTGGTGAAGTCTGGGCATTTAGCATAACCGTCACCTGAATAGCGAACATTGTACAGATAATTTTCCCCCTCATCCCCTTCCACCTTCCCCGCTTTTGGAGTCTCCAGTGTCTATTTTTCCCCTCTGTATGTCCATGTGTACCCATTGTTTAACTCCCACTTATGAGTGAGAATGTGAGCCTATGTTCTGAACCATAATGCTAAACTGAAAATTAAAATTCTGGGTCAGATAAAAAGAGAGAATTACATTCCTATGCCAGTCCTCAGCAGCATGCAGCAATGCAATATACCTTTGTAACAAAACTGCACATATACACTCAGAACCTACAATAAAAGTTGGAAAAAGATAGAATCAAAATAGAATCTTGTGTTCTTAAAGAATGATGGGAGATAGGAAACAATGACTAATTATTTTATCCAATGTTAAATTCTAGAATCATTTTTACTCTTTATTTTTATTTTATTTTAGTTTTTTGACACAGAGTCTCTCGCTGTGTCGTCCAGGCTGGAGTGCAGTGGCGCCATCTTGGCTCACTGCAGCCTCCGCCTCCCGGGTTCCAGTGATTCTCCTGCCTCATCCTCCCAAGTATCTGGGATTACAGGCACGTGCCGTTGCACTCAGCTAATTTTTGTATTTTTAGTAAAGACGGGGTTTCACCGTGTTGGCCAGGCTAGTCTCAAACTCCTGACCACAGGTGATCCGCCTGCCTCAGCCTCCCAAAGTGCTGTGATTACAGGTGTGAGCCACTGAACGCAGTCTACTTTTTATGTTTATATTTGCTATATACAAAAAGAAGCATACATACATATCATTTTGTATATCATATTGACTTAATATGGTATGATAAAATGACCCCTTAGGAACTCCCCACAGATCTTAACTTATAAATTACCCATGCTGTTGGAGTAAAGTGTGTGTTTTCCCCAGATCTCAGCCCCATGCTTCCTCATTCACACATTCTTATCCCCCCAGGATAACCACTTTCTTGAGTTTCATGATTAGCACCCTATTGCTGCTTCCTTTGTTTAAATGTCTTTATTGAGTTATGTTTGATATATAGTCAACTGTACATATGTAAACTGTACAGTTCAGTAAGTTTATACGTAGGTATGCACCAGTGAAAACATCACCACAGTCAAGATTATTCACCGCCCTCCACATTTCCTCATGCCCCTTTGTAATCTCCATCCTTACACCCACCCAGAGCAACTGCTAATCTTTCAGTCAGTATAGACTAGTATTTAGAATTTTTCTAGGATTTGTATAACTGGAGCATACAGTGTGTACTCCTTCTCCTCCTCCCCCTCTTTTGTCTGGGTTCTTTAACTAAGCCTAATTAACATATTGCTACATATATCAGTAGTTGATTTCATTTTATTGCTAAGTAGCATTCTGTTGTTTGGCTGTGTCACAGTTCATCCATTTATCTGTTGTTGAAATATTTCAGTTGTTTTCCTGTTGGTGGCTATAACAAAGTTGCTATGCACATTTATGTACAAGTCTTTATGTTGACATATGCTTTCAGTTTCTCTATAAGTAGAATGGCTGTGTCATATGTTAGGTGTATGTTTAAGAAACTGTCAGACGGTTTTCCACCATTTTACATTCCCACTAGCAGTGTCTGAGAGCTCTAGTTGCTTCATATCCTGACCAACACTCGGTATGGTTAATTTTTATATAGCACATCTGTTATATGTGCAGTGGTATTTCATTATGGTTTTTAGTTTGCATTTCCATTATTGAATTTTGAGAGTTCCTTATGTATTCTAGATACAAGTCCTTTATCAGATACATTATTTGCAAATATATTCTCCCATTCTATGGCTTGCCTTTTCGTTTTCATAAAAGTGTGTGTATATATATGTATGTATATGCGTGTGTGTGTATATACTTTTCATAAAATATATATATATTTTGAGACAGGGTTTCATTCTGTAACCCAGGCTGGAGTGGTGTGATCACAGCTCACTGTAGCTTCATCCTCCTGGGCTCAGGTGATTCTCGTGCCTTAGCCTCCTGGTAGCTGGGACAACAGGCATGCACCACCACACCTGGCTAATTTGTTTGTTTGTTTGTTTGTTTTGAGACAGTCTGGCTCTGTTGCCCAGGCTAGAGTGCAGTAGCATGATCTCGGCTTGGTGCAACCTCCACCTCCCTGGTTCAAGCGATTCTTCTGCCTCAGCCTCCTGAGTAGCTGGGATTACAGGCACATGCCACCACACCTGTCTAATTTTTGTATTTTTAGTAGAGATGGGGTTTCACCATGTTGGCCAGACTGGTCTTGAACTCCTGACCTCAGATGATCCACCCACTTTAGCCTCCCAAAGTGCTGGGATTACAGGCGTGAGCCACCGTGCCCGGCTGCCTGGCTAATTTTTAAATTTTGTGTAGAGACAGGGTCTCCCTGTGTTGCTCAGGCAGGTCTCAAACTCCTGGCTGAGGTCTCAAACTCCTGGCTGAGATCCTTCTGCCTCAGACTCCCAAAGTGCTGGGATTACAGGTGTGAGCCACCATGGCTGGCCAAGAAGTGTCTTTCAAAGGGCAGAGGGTCTTAATTTTGATGAAGTTTCATTTATCTTTTTAAAAAAATTCATTGTATATTCTTCCAATGAATATTTTTTTGTTGTTTCTGTTAATGGATTATGTTCCTTGGGGTTATAGCTAAGAAATCTTAACCTGAGTTCGTAAAGATTTTCCCCTGTTTTCTTCCAGAAGTTTCATAGTTTTAAGTGTTATTTAGGTTTATGATCATTTATTTTATTTGACTTTTTTGAGACAGAGTCTCACTCCCCATCCAGGCTGGAGTGCAGTGGTACAATCTCGGCTCACTACAACCTCCGCCTTCTGAGTTCAAGCAATTCTCCTGCCTCAGCCTCTCAAGTAGTGAGAATTATAGGTTTGTGCCACCACACCCAGCTAATTTTTGTGTTTTTAGTAGAGACAGGATTTCACCATGTTGGCCAGGCTGGTCTTGAACTCCTGGCCTCCAGTGATCCACCTGCCTCGGCCTCCCAAAGTGCTGGGATTACAGGTTTGAGCCACTGTGGCCGGCCTAGGTGTATGATCATTTGAGTTAATTTTTGTTTGTGATACGAGTTATGGATCAAAGTTCTTTTCTTTTCTTGCACACAGCCTCCACACAGTCGTTCCAGGGCGATTTGTGTTTCAAGTATTTTTATTATACTTGTACAATATTGACATGGGTTCATGTTTCTTTTGGATAAATACCTAGGAGTAGAATGACAGCATCATGTGGTTATGGGTCTAGAGCAGGACTCCATATTCTGTTCTGTGAATCTGTGTATCTTGATGCCAATACTGTACTGTTGATTACTGTAGCTTTGTAAGTCTTGAAGATTTGTAGTCTGAGTGTTCCAACTTTGTTCTTTTTTGAAGTTGTTTTGGCTATTTTAGGTTCTTTGCATTATAATGTGGTTTAGAAATACCATAGCAGTTTCCACACAAAAATCTCCTGAGATTTTGATTGGGATTGCACTGGATTTATAGATCAGTTTAGGGAGAGTTAACATTGTAACAATGCTGAGTCTTCTAAGTCATGGTCATGGTATATCTCTCTTTATTTATGCTTTAATATCTCTTAATGTTTTAGAGTTTCAGTCTGTAGATCTTACAAACTTTTTGTCAGATTTATCCCTAAATATTTCATATTTTTAATGTAATTATAAATGGTATTTTAAAAAGCTGTAAATTTCCAGTTGCTTATTGCTAGTATATGGAATTGCTTTTTTTTTTTTTTTTTTTTGGGTGTACTGTATTACTACTTTCATTAACATTCCATTTACTAGAACTCAATCATATGGCCACCCCTACCGCAAGTTTCGAGTTTGGCTGGGCAATGTGACCACCTAGTTACCTTTTCACCTTTATATGAGGCAAATTATTGTGGCAGAGTAGATAGACTCACTGGTGGAAGATAATAAACAATATAAAAGAAGCAAGACTATTCAAGTATTTGCAATTCAATAAAGGTGACCTTTTCAAAATGCTGGGATTAACTTGGAGTTGTAATTTAAAACAAAATCTGAGTAGCTATGCAGACATGTTAAGTGTAAGATACCTATCAGGTTGGAGAGAGGCTTGGGCTAGAAATACAAATTTGGGAGTCATTTGCATATAGTCCGTGTTTAATGTAGTAAATGGAATGAAATCACCAAAAGACAGAGTATAGCTAGAGAAGTCCATAGACTGAGCCCTGGGTGCCTCCAGGTTCAGAAACTTAGCAGATGAAAACAAAGGAGCCTGAGACAAAGTCGCCTGTGAGTTGGAAGAAAAATCAGTGTGAGAAGTCAAGTGGAGAGAATTCTTCAAGAAGGAAGAAGTGACCCCTGTCCCAATAAGGTGCACATAAGATGAGAACTGAGAATTGATCATTCAGTTTAAAATGTGGAAGTCGTGGGTGAGCCTGACAAGAGCAGTTTCTGGGAGTTAGGCGGATAAAAGCCTGCTTTAAAGGGATTTCAGAGAAATGGAGGGAAAAGAATTGGAAACAGCAAGTACAGATAACTTTAAGGAGTTTTGCTCCAAAGAGAAGCAGACAAACGAGGTGGTAGCTGGAGAGGGGTGTGTGTGATCAAGAGAGGATTTTGGCCAGGTGTGGTGGCTCACACCTGTAATCCCACCACTTTGGGAGGCTGAGGTGGGAGGATCGCTTGAGCACAGGAGCTCAAGACGGGCCTGAGCAACATAGTGAGACCTTGTCTCTACAAAAAAAAAAAAAGAAAGAAAGAAAGAAAGAAAAAATTAGAGTGGTGACATTCACCTGTAGTCCCACCTACCTAGGAGGGTGAGGCGGGAGTATCTCCTGAGCCCCCGTGATCCAGTCTGCAATGAACCACGATCATGCCACTGCATTCCAGCCCAGGCCACAGAGCAAGACCCTGTCCAAAAAAAAAAAAAAAAAAAGATTTTGTTAAGATTAAAGAAATTACAAAATACGTGTATGCAAATGGGAATGCTGTATATAGTAAAGAGAGAATAAGTGATGCAAAAGAGAGGGGAGAATTGTTGGACCTGTATCTTTGAATAGTAAGAGGGGAGGATCTCGTCTCAACTGCTGGCGCCTTGGGAGAATGGACGGCTCATCCATCATAGCAGAAGGGAAGGCAGGGGAACATGGGCACAGTTGCAGGTTGGTGGGGTGATCATGGCAGGCGATTCCGTTCTCATTTTATTGCTTCTGTTTTCTGAGTGTAATAGAAAGCAGGACCATCTGCTGCAGGTGAGGGTGGGGAAAAGGGATGAAATAGTCATCTAGGATGAATGACCAGAGAGAAATGTGTCACTATTGACAGACAACACTAAAGGCTCTCTTGAGGTTGATAGTCATGAACTTAGAGTGAAACAGCTTAGTTTTTTGTTTTTCTCCACCCATGTTCGCCTGCATAAGTGCAGCAGGCCCGGAGTAGGCTGTGTTGATTTATCCAGGGTTAGGTTTTGTCAGGCAACTTGGAGGAAGTGGGAGAGGGTAAAGGAGTGAGTTGAAGCTAGCTTAAGAGGAAAGTGAGAACATGGGGTGATGAGGGACAGGGAAAGGGTGGTAGGGTCAGCTCCAGATTGAAGAATTGTAAGGGCTGGGGAATGAGAGGGAATGAACTAAATAGTGAACTAATAATAGGTGGTGGTTCTAGCAGGGATTCTTGATTTGGGCTTCTAAGGGGGTTTCAGTCATGCCCAAGTGAAAGCAGAGTGGAGGAGAGGAGGTCAAAGAACAAGAAGGCCAGGGTATCAGAAGGATTATCTATGTGGATATTGAATTCGTGCTCAGAACCTGAAGACCTTTTCTATTATTTTCTAATGTCCTTTGTTGCTGTTGGACTATCTGATAAGGTTTAGGTTTCTTTCTTGGTCAGTTTTGTATCTCTTCTTTCATGCTTTCTGTTTCTTAATCCATAGTGCTCTTTAAAATTTCTTTGGTATTATCTTTCATTCTTTCTATTGCATTTCTAATTTTAGCAATTATATTTCTATTTTCTGAGTGTTCTTTCTTCTGACTAATTTTGTATAGCATGATTTTCTAGAAAAAAGCTCTAGGTTTTGATAATTGCATGCTTTGTTATAATAATATAATAAATTTTTGTTTTTGATAATTGCATGCTTTGTATAATTTATGCATCCGAAAATAGTTCATATCAGCGCTTAGGTACTAACATGTTTACATAGAATTTTTTTTAGGTGAGGAAGTTTATTGTGTTATGTAATTAACTTTTACATATCTTTTCACTTTAGGTCTCAAAAAATAAAGATGGAAAAGAACAAAGTGAAACTGTATCACTGTCCGAAGATGAAACATTCTCCTGGCCAGGTCCCAAAACAGTTATGTTGAAAAGAACATCTCAAGGCTTTGGGTTTACATTAAGACATTTTATTGTTTATCCCCCAGAGTCTGCAATTCAATTTTCATACAAGGTAAGAGAAATAGTTACAACAATTTGAAAAAAACCACAAGGCCATTCCTATCCCCTTCTAGTCTTCCTCTTCCTTCCCTCTGGCCTTTTTTCTGTCTTAAAAGAATTAAACATTACATTTGAATTTTTATTATATTATTTTTCTCCTTTTAGGTATTTTCCCACCTTGAAGAACAAAACAAAACTTTAGTCTTCTCTGAAAGATCATATTGATTCTAAACTCCAAATCTATATTTTTTAAGGACTTCTAATTCCAGACTTCATTCTACTTTTTCTAATATGTAATTGTTATCTAGAAAGGTAGTGAGTTTTCTGGGCAGACTCTGCAGAGGAAATGGTTCACTAAAATATTCCAGCAGTTATAGAAAATTAGTAGAATTAGAACAATACTTAACTTTCAGATATGTAATATGATGGCATGTTAGAATTTAGAAACACAGCTTCTCATCAGAATGAATTACATTGACAGGCTTCAGCGGACAGTAACACAGCCTGAAAAGGACAGCCTGAGATAATTATGAGTGCAGTTGACACACTGAGTACTTGCTCTGTGTTCCTTACCATTTGTTATAAGCGTTATCTTACTTTATCCACACCAGAATCCTGTGGAGCAGGTGGTATTATTGGCCCCATATAACGATGTGGAAACTGATCTGGGTCATAAAACAGATAAGTAGTTGATCTGGGATTTGAATTTGACCAATATGCATGCTTGATGCTGAACTGTTACACAATAGCATAATGGAAATAATGATATTCAGAAGAGTTATGAGACCCTGGCCAGGCCACTTCTTTTGACCTCTAGATTTCCATTTTCATTTGTAGGAATTGAACTAGGGTATGAGAAAGTCTTTTCTAATTCTAAATATCTATGACTGCTAAACTGTCTTTTAAAAAGTAGTGTCTATATTTGTATCTAGAGACCACAGTTTTAAATTATTTTTTGGTTAAATATGTCTTTCTAGTAATGTCCTACAGGATATGCTTTTTTTGAAATACGGAATAGCTTATTTTTTCTTTTCTTTTTTTCAATTAATTTTTTAATATTTGGTTACTTTAACACTGAGATAACAGGAAACAACTGAATATCTTTTAAGGATTGTATATAATTGCTACCTTTGGAGTGAAATTTATCTGTTTGGGTTTTCATCTCTTAAGAATCTAGTTGATATTAAAAAGTCTCAGTGTTACTTATGCATTAGGTCATATATGAGAGCACTTGATAATTACATTAGGATTGTGTATTTGTTTTGTCTTTGTTTTGGTTTTGTTTTGAATAAGAACTTTGGGTCATGATGAACATATAGGTAGTACAATGTTTTATAAGATAATTTTACCAAACTTATATAAACATGTATTATTATTATTGGAAAATATTTCTAGAAATTTTAGTAGCATACTACAATAAATCCTCACTTAACATCGTCAGTTGATTTTTGGAAACTACAACTTTAAGTGAAACGTATTTAATTGATAACTGATCTTATGTTGGCTAGAGTTTATTTGGCATATTTCTGGTCAAAAAAAAAATCACTAAACTTGTAAATAAAGACCAAAACATTTCCAGTGTTAAACATTGAAGTAAATGTGAGGTGTTCATACACTTAAGAAAGAGTTATAAAAACAAGTCCAGATTTGAGGGTGGCTGGAGCCTATCCTGGCAGTTCATGCAGCTCAGAGCGCGAGGTGGGACCTAACCCTGGACAGGACGCTGTCCATCCCATTGCAGAGCACACACACAGCTGCACTCATTCAGACCGGGACAATGTGGGCACACCTGTGAATCGAGCAGGCACAGTTTTGGCATGTGGGAGGGAACCACAGTACCTAGAGAAAACCCACACAGTGGGGAGAATGTGGAAACTTCACACATACAGAACCCCAGTGGGGAATTAATTTTTCTCGTGAACGTTACAACAAAACAACTTTGCATGAAATGATGGTATTCCAGGACATGCTTACACTTGTTAACAGCATGGTCATTGGCGTCAAAAGAGCCTGGATTTGAATTCCATTTCTGCCTCCTGTTAGATCTGTGACCTTGGATAAGCTAACTAACAGACAATAGTAGTACCTTCTTTACAGGCTGTGTAATGATTAAATGATACAGTAGTTGTAACACACTTAACATAGAAATTGACACTGTAATTGCTCAATAAATTTTAGCTATTAATGCTATTATTAAATACAGATGTTCTTGCAAATAGGGCTCTGTCTTGTAAATTTTACATGGAAAATATATATTGGAATATTTTCCATTTTAATTAAGAAATTTTATCAATTCACTTCAAAAGAATTAAAAATTTTAATATTGTATAGCTTTTAGAAAATGTGTAATTAATATAACAGTGTCCTTATTTTGTCAGTTAGCTAGCAACTTCAGTCTCAGACCAGATCTTAGAAGAAGAAAAAAAAAAAAACACTGGGCCGCCTAAATAAAGGTCAAAAAATTATGTCATAAATTATCAGTGCTTCACCCAATGTCTGTTTTTCTTTCTGAGGTACATGGTAGCTCCAGTATGGTAGAGGCTCAGCAAATATTTGAAAAAATGTATTTTTAGACTAGTTTTTAAAGGTTCCTTTTCTAGTTTTCCAGCTAGAGGTAGATAACATGGCAGCAAGACAGCTCGGTAACAACGAAAGAGACCAAGTAGGTAAACTTCAAAATTGAATACAAGAACTTAAATATGTAGCAATTTGGGACCAGTCCATTTATATAGACAGCTCTGGGTCCTGTAATATCCCCTAAAGGCACATTTAAGTGTGGTACAGTAAGCGATGACCTGGCCTTTCCTTCTCTCCAACTGCCTACTTGACAAGTTGACTCCATTAGAAAGCTTACCCTTAAATGCCAAAAACTGAACTGATGTCCTACCCCTAAGTTGGCTTCACCCACAGCCTTGTTATCTCTCTGAAAACTCTTATCTTTCCAGTAAAAGGTACTTCCTATACTGTTATTGAAGATGGGCTATTCGTTTGCTTTTGAGCTTGCAGTGGCTATAGAAGAGAATATGATCAATTAAGAATATTGTAGGTGAGATCGTAATTGGCACAATTTAGGGAGGTCAATTTGAATTAAAATGAGCCTTACTGTGATTAACAAGAGTTTATAAATGTATACTCATGTATGTATATATATATTTTTATTTGTAGGATGAAGAAAATGGAAACAGAGAAGGTATGCTATAAACCTTTTAATTTGTCTCAATGTTTTTCTACCCATTTCTTTCTGTTCTTTAAGTGATACTAAATGAGATGATATAATTTTTAGTGTTCAAATGTATAATAATTCTTAGGTGTGAGAGCCATAGAATTAAATGTTTTTTACTGTGGACTTCAAAATTTTATGAATTCCATTGTCTCATCTTAATTTGAACATGTAAAGATTTTATTGTTAATTGTATGTGTTTTTGTGGAGGAATATATCATAATTCCAAGGAGAGTACTTAAGATTTTTATTTCAATTAGTAATCTTTCTAAATGAGATGATTATTTTAGGTAAGGAATGCTATGTGTTTTATCAATTAGGTTTATTGAGTCAAATATTGAAAAGAAGAGGGTTTGGGTTATTCTTGTAGTTAATGTTACTGTTGATTTAAACATTAATGAACGTGAAAGGACAGTCAGGCTGGAGATAAAATTATTTCTTAATAACTGATTTTAAATCAACTTGAACGAGTTAAAATTCACACTCAACAAAATGCACCCATTAAAAACTTTTATTTCTAGATAATTTTCAACAACAAAGTTGCAAAAATAGTACAGAGAATTTTCATGTATCCTTTATTTTACTTTCTCTAGTGTTAAAAACTTACAATACCATGGGGGGCCGGGCGTGGTGGCTCACGCCTGTAATCCCAGCACTTTGGGAGGCTGAGGCGGGCGGATCACGAGGTCAGGAGATCGAGACCATCCTGGCTAACACGGTGAAACCCTATCTGTACTAAAAATACTGAAAACTAGCTGGGCGTGGTGGCTGGTGCCTGTAGTCCCAGCTACTCGGGAGGCTGAGGCAGGAGAATGGCGTGAACTTGGGAGGCGGAGCTTGCAGTGAACCGAGATCACACCACTGAACTCCAGCCTGGGCGACAGAGCGAGACTCCGTCTCAAAACAAAACAAAACAAATTTACAATACCGTGGTACAATCAACAAAACTAAACAATTAGCATTGATACAGGACTACTGTATAAACTACAGACTTTATTTCGATGTCATCAATTTTTCTGCTAGTATCCTTGTTCTCTTCCAGAATCCCTCGTTGTATTCACTTGTCGTGTCCCTATAGTCTTTCCTTGTATTTTATTACTAGTACTGATCAGTTATTTTATAGAATGTCCTTCATTTTCAGTTTATCTGATGTTTTCTTATTAGTTCAAGGTCATACATGTTTAACAAGAATACCACATTTGCATCTATTGTAAGTGTACAGTTTGGTAAGTTTTGATGAATATATAACCGTGAAATCACTATCCCGATTAAGATGTGATATCAAAAACAACCTTTCCATCATTCTATAAAGTTCCCTTGTGCTCCTTTTTATTCTGCTGTCTTCAGACAATCACTGATCTGATTTTTATCACTATATAGGTTAATTTTTGCCTCTTCTAGATTTTTTTTTTTATAAATGAAATAATACAGCATGTACTCTTTTGTCAGGCACAATATTTTTGACCTTTACTGTATTATGTGTATGGGTACTACTACACGTAATACACTGTATTATGTGTATGGGTACTACTACACATAATACACTGTATTATGTGTATGGGTACTATTATGTGTATAGTACTACTTTTTTTTTTCATTTGCATGAATATACCACAAATTGTTTAACCACTCAACCTGTTGATGGACCTTTGTAACAACCGTTTGAGGTCTTGAGAAGGTTATGGGTTAAAATGATAAAGAAATGGCTTTTTTTTTTTTTTTTTTTTTTTGCACTATCAAAAGTAATCCGAGGGTGTAGGGCCAGGCAGGACTCTTCATAGTTGTCACTGGTACAAGATGAGCCACTCCTGCATCACCATCTGTCATGTACCAGGGTTTAGGATGAATTCCAAATGCTACTTGGCATGGGTTAGAAGTAAGCCTTAGTGGGGAAAGGGAGAACTCACAAAGCTGGCATCAGCAAGAGAAAAGAGGATATAAGTACTCCATCTTCCCGTCATCCTAAAGGCTGATGTGCTGATGCCTGGACAACCTACTGGACACACAGCGTCTAGAATTCATGCCTCTTATGAGGGAAATATACTTCTAATAAATGTAGAAAGACATGTTATAAAACTTCATGCAGATCATCATGTGTCTGACATAGCTCACTGAAGTGAATGGATTTAGTTTGTGCTTTGGCTAGGGAGAATAAACTTGAATATTTATAAGGGAAAACTAGAAGATCTATTGTAGATTCAGCAGAAGGTGATTTGAAGAGGAATAATAGAGTGAGCCTGAAGGGTATGATCTGCTGGAGAAGATAACAGTTTGCCTATTTTAATTATTAATATATGCTTAATTTCACTCAGAAAAAGGGTTTATGGCCACATAAAGAAATACCTTATTTATAGCAAGATAAAATATAAGGTCAAGAGTTTATGGTAAAAAATGAATTCACATTCAGAAGATTTAGTACATGTAAACTCATGCTTTAGGTCCTAGACTGTTATTGTTGTTGTTATTATTTTTTGAGACGGAGTCTCACTCTGTCTGGAGTGCAGTGGCATGATCTCAGCTCAATGCAACCTCCTCCTCCTGTGTTCAAAGGATTCTCCTGCCTCACCGCCCCCCCGCCCCCCACCCCGAGAAGCTGGGACTAAAAGTGTGCGCCACCACACCCACTTTATATTTTTAGTAGAAACGGGGTTTCACCATGTTGGCCTGGGTGGTCTCTATCTCTTGACCTGGTGATCTGCCAGCCTCGGCCTCCCAAAGTGCTGGGGTTACAGGCGTGAGCCACTGCACCCGGCTGGTCCTATACTGTTATTAAAGCTGGGCTGTAAGTTTGCTTTTGAGCTTGCCAGTGGCCATAGAAAAGATGAGAATATGATCAGTTAAGGATACATATTATTCCTAAGAAAAAACATTCTGTTTGCACTGAGGTCTGAGACAGGTTTCTCCCTTGGAAAACAAACAGTGATACAGTAGATGATATTTTCAACACCGTTTCTTCTTACGGCTGTTTTTAAAGTGGTTCCTCAGTATAAGCTGACTGCAAACCCCAAGGTCTCATTCAGCTTAAAGCACTTCTCAGCTGGGAATGATATTGCTCCCTGGAGGGTATATGGTAATGTACCCTCTTTATACGCATCTTGATCACAGTTGGGAGAGGGGGAGTGTGTATTGGCATCTGGTGGATAGAGGCCAGAGGTGCTGCTGAAACAGTGCACAGGGCAGCCCCCCAAAACAAAGAATTATCTGGGTCAGGCCCAGTGGCTCACGCCTGTAACCCCAGCACTTTTGAAGGCTGAGGTGGGCGGATCACTTGAGGTCGGAAGTTGAGACCAGCCTGGCCAACATGGTGAAACCTCTTCTCTGCTAAAAATGCAAAAAATTATCCAGGAGTGGGGGTGCATGCTTCTAATCCCAGCTACTCACGAGGCTGAGGCAGGAGAATCGCTTGAACCTGGGAGGCAGAGGTTGCAGTGAGCCAAGATCGCACCACTGCACTCTAATGTGGATGACAGAACAAGAGAGTCTGTCTTAAAATAATAATAATAGTTATTACTATTACCTGGTCCCAAATATTAATAATGCAAGGGCAAGAAACCCTGGTTTAAAGTGACGGGCACCAAAGCATTGTGGTCCAAGTGTATAGGTCCCCATGAGTCTGGCTTGATCCAGTGACAACATTCAAAGCGTTTAGAAGAATGGATATTCAAGGCTGCATATCCGGTGATCTTTTATGATTATTATCCCTTACAGCTGAACTTGAGTTCTGAACTGAGTTACTGCTATAGTGTGAGGTTAAATTATCTGGTTGCTCTACTGACATTTTATGATGTTGATTAAGGGATAATCCTAAGTAAGAAAAGTTACATTGTAAGAAAATATAGAGTTAATATAATAACTAGAAGATAAAATGGCTAAAAGAAAAAGTCCATGAAGGATGTAAATACAGTCATCCCTTGATGTACCCAGGGGATTGCTTCCAGGACCACCCACATATGTACTGATCTGCACACACGCACACACTCATGTCCTGTAATAGACCCTGTGGAACCCATGTATTGGAAACACAGCTTTTGCATCCTTGTGTTACTGTGAATACCATATTTTTACTGAAAAAAAAAAAAAAAATCCGCAGATCTACAGAGTTCAAACCCATTGTTCACGGGACAACTGTAATTGAAATGTAGTAAAAGTTTACCATCAGAGGTCTAACAGATTAAGGGAGAAAATAATGATAAGTGAGGTTAACAAAAAGGTAAATCAATTAGCTAGTTAAAAGACTAATAAGATAATTTCAAAAATCACAAAACTAAGGCTTTAAAATGGGAGAAATAGAAATTCAAGTACCTTACCTCTTCTGAAGCAAAGTTCAACAAAGTTGGATATTTATTAAGTCCAGATCTGTAGTTTTCTTCCTAAGCGAAGAAGAATATGAAAAGGTATGAGAGTATTTGGAGAAAGCGTTTTATAATATAATTGTAATATATTTGGAAGAACTGCTTGATTTTGGGGAGTGGATTGGGAGAGTGGTGGAAATTAGCACATGACTGAGAACTTAATCTGTTCCAGGCATCATAATATATATTTTAATCGTCTTTAATCCTCAGTCTAACCCTGTAAGATGTGAGATATTCCTATTTCCTTCACTCTAACCCTGTAAGGTGTGAGATTTCCTATATTCCTACAAAATAATATTCCTATTTTGTAGATGAGGGAACTGAGGCTGAGAAATAACTTGCCTACAATCACATAGCTAGTAAGTGATAGTAACTGGATTTCCAAATCAGTTGGGTCTAACTCTTAGGTCTATCTTATAATTCTGCCATCTTACTTCTGTTAACATCTTTTTAAGTCCTCTTCTTCATTTCTTTAATTTTATTTTAAAAATAATTCTAGTCTTAAAAAAGGGTGTGACTTATGTAGTGTTAAGAATTAGAAGATAAATATAGGGTATATTTAGTATGTTATGAAATTAATTCTGTGAATCCTGCATGGAGAAAGGTCAAGGAGATCCCAAGTTTAGAGGCTGTGAACACTTTGCAGGAGCAACCATCACTTGTTACTCAGTTTCAGTACTTGGCTAGCCGTGGACCTGCAAAGCTTAATGAGGTTATGGAGTCCTAGTGCTCCACCTACCTTGATTGCACCTTTGCTTTCCAAGTGTGAGTTTGATCTTGGCATCCCAATTGATGGTTGGGGTCACAGGCTATTTCACAAAGGCCTGTTTAGCCCTAAGTATAATAGTCATGATATCATTGCAAATAACCTGATCAAAAGTTATACCATATTGTATGTGAAAAAAATTTCTTCTAACTTCTAGACAATTATTTACAAGTCACTTTTTAGAATGCAATCTATTCAGAGACAAACTATATATAATTTAGTATTTTAATTCAACAGAATGTTATGATTTTTATCTTACTGTCTCATTTCTTTTGAAAACTTATTTTCAAGCATATTGAGATCACGAAATCCTTTTATGTAGAATTTTGTGTTAGTTTAGTTGAATCGGAGCCTCCAGTGTAATGATCACAGTCAAAGCCTAGAATCACTGGAGAGAAAATAATTGCCAGGATTTTATTCAAACTCCTAAGAGATGCTGTTATAATGCCAAAATTCTGTTAAACAGTTGAACGATTTTGTTTTGGTCTTCTTCCCTTTTGGCAATTTAGTGAAATCTCTTTTGCCACTTAATTTTCTTGTTTCTTTCTTATCAACCAAGAAATACTGAGCGATTTAATTTTCTGATTATTTTACTTACCCAGTGTTTGCATTTTATGTTTCTCATATCCTTTATGTGTGCACTCATATTTTAAAGGTATTTTTTCTCCTTGTTGGTTAGTTTTCTGTACTATGATGCAGATGTTTTATAAGAAAAAGGTTAAGTAAAAGAATATTTTTTTGGTGGTAATAGTTGCTTGTGGATAATTCATATCTTGCTGACATCCTGTATTCCCTTAAATCTCTGGAGAATGTAAATAATAATTTATAATATAATATAACAATATAGTATAACATTATGTTCTAATATAATATAATTATAAATAATATTTTACAGAATTTATGAATATTAAGGGTAGTGGGATGGTGGCAACCAGCTTCTGTGAGTCTTTCGGTAGCTCAAACTGGTCAGATGGCCTTGAGAGAAGGGTGGTCTCGGGATGCCATCCAAAGTTGATGACAGTGGTCGGAGCCCTGGCTCCAGCATGGAGGCCTGAGCAGAACATCAGATATTTAGCTTACTGTGGTATACTGATGAGCTGAGCTCTTCCGCTACATACGTCAATTTTGATTAAGGAGATATGTGCAGTAACTTTCTTCAAAATCGCTGCACCATTGATAAACAAAAGAAAATATTCAGAGAGGAGGATTTTAGGCTATTTAATGCAGAAAGTGTATGATGTTATATTGGGAATGGAGGATTGTAAGCATTTCATTCCTTGGTGCAAAAAATCAGATATAATATCAAAGAGATCTGGATATTATAAAACACTATTAGAAACTGAGTTTCCACCAGTGTTGGATTGATATTCAGCAATAACCTTGGCAAAACCTCATTTGGTAAAGGTATCCTGTACTGATGGGAGACTTTTCAAGCATGGTCCATGATCTAAGGCTTTGGGTGGGGTATCAGAAGCATGTTTAGAATTGCTTTCAAAATGTGGAGCAGCATTACATGGATCTCTTCTGAAGGCTTTGGGAAGGAGCATTCACTGAACCCTTTAGCATCTTTTTTTTTTTTTTTTTTTTTAAAACGAGTAAGAGGGTGTTGCTCTGTGCCCAGGCTGGAGTGTAGTGGCATGATGATAGCTCGCTGCAGCCTCAAATTTATGAGCTCAAGCCATCTTCCTGCCTCAGCTTCCTAAGTAGCTGGGACTATAGGTGTGCCCCACTGCCTCCCAGAGTCATTTTTAACTATATTGGCCATTTAAACTAAGTTTTTCTGGCAGTTAGGTAAACATACTAATTAGGTATGTTTTTTATGAACTTTTAATGCTAGTCATTAGAACAATCACAGATGTCTTAAATATTCTTGAGGATATTTTAGGAAGTAGGAAGAATAATGATGATGATGATAACAATAATGATGATGGTAGTGGTGGTGGAGGCTAATTTAACAGCGTACTTGCTGCAATCCAAGACTTTGCATGGATTAACTCATTTAACCCTCTCAACAGCTTTCTAAGGTGGATATTATTATCACCGCCATATTTCAGATGATGAAACTAAAATGCAGAGTGTTTAAGTTACTAGCAGGTGGCAGAGCTGGACTACAACTCAGGAAGTCTCTAAGTTTCTACCACAGCTTCTCAATAAAGTTCTTTACTCTTGGCTGGGTATAGTGGCTCAGGCCTGTAATCCCAGCACTTTGGGAGGCCAAGGCCAGGAGGTTGAGAACAGCCTGGGCAACATAGCAGGATCTCTGTATCTACAACACAAAAAAAGAAAGTTCTTTACTCTCGCATTATTCATTCTTGAAAATGTGTAAGAACGAGTATTCTGGGCCGGGCACGGTGGCTCATGCCTGTAATCCCAGCACTTTGGGAGGCCGAGGTGGCAGATCACCTGCGGTTGGGAGTTTGAGACCAGCCTGACTAACATGGAGAAACCCCATCTCTACTGAAAATACAAAATTAGCCAGGTGTGATGGCACATGCCTATAATCCCAGCTACTCAGGAGGCTGAGGCAGGAGAATTGCTTGAACCCGGGAGGTGGAGGTTGCAGTGAGCCAAGCATGCCATCGTACTCCAGCCTGGGCAACAAGAGTGAAATTCCATCTCAAAAAAAAAAATAGGCCGGGCGCGGTGGCTCAAGCCTGTAATCCCAGCACTTTGGGAGGCCGAGGCGGGCGGATCACGAGGTCAGGAGATCGAGACCATCCTGGCTAACATGGTGAAACCCCGTCTATACTAAAAATACAAAAAACTAGCCGGGCGTGGTGGCGGGCGCCTGTAGTCCCAGCTACTCGGAGGCTGAGGCAGGAGAATGGCCTGAACCTGGGAGGCGGAGCTTGCAGTGAGCCGAGATCGCGCCACTGCACTCCAGCCTGGGTGACACAGCGCGAGACTCCGTCTCAAAAAAAAAAAAAAAAAAAAAAAAAAAAAAGGATTCTGTTCCCTTGAAAGGTAGATAATAATAAAAGATCCGTTTGTATATCTTCTTTGGACAATAGTGCTGATATGAACATGCATGTACAAGTGTTTGTCTGAATTCTTGTTTTCAATTTTTGGGGATTATACCTAGGAGTAGAGTTGCTGGGTCACATGGTAATCCTATGTTTCATATTTTGAGGAACTGCCAAACCATTTTCCATAGTGGCTACACCATTTCTATGTCTCCACCAGCCATGAATGAGGGTCCTAATTTCTGTACATCCTCACCAACATGTGTTACTTTCCATTTTTTGTATTATAGCCAACCCAGTGGGTGTGAAGTGGTATCTCATTGTGGTTTTGATTCGTATTTCCTTAATGCCTAATGATTTTGAGCATCTTTTTGTGTGCTTGTCACCATTTGTGTATCTTATGTGGAGAAATGTCTGTTCAAATCCATTGCCCATATTTAAATGGGGTTGTCTTTTTGTTGTTGAGCTATAAGTATTCTTTATATATTCTGGTTACCAGGTCCTTATCAGATATATGATTCGCATGTATTTTCCTCCATTATGTAGGTCATCTTTTCACCTTTCTTTTCACTTTCTTAATGTACTTTGCTGCACAAAAGTTTTTAATTTTGATAAAATATAATTTACTTTTTATTATTTTGCTCATGTTCTTGTTGTTAAAAACATTTTGATGAGTGGAAGAAACCAAGCACAAAAGAGTAGTACCTGGAGCCAGCGTGACTTCTTCGGCCCCCGCATTTGTGGACCGGAGAACATCACCCGAGAGCGCCGGCGCGACTTCCCTGGCCCCCCACACCTGAGGACCAGAGAACCTCGTCCGAGAGTGTATGCATATTTGCAATAAAAGACTGCCACTTTCTTATGTAAAAAAATAAATAAATAAAAATAAAAAATAAAAAAATAAAAAAAAAAAAAGAGTAGTACCTGGTTCCATTTATATAAAATCCTAGGAAAGACTAATCTAAACAGGTTTGTGAGTTGGCATGGTGGTTTTGCACCTGTAGGCCTAGTTACTGGGAAGGCTGAGAATGGAGAGATTGCTTAAACCCAGGAATTCAAGGCCATCTTGGGCAGCATAGCAAATAGCGAGACCTTGTCTCTTTTTTAAACATTTTGTATTTTGAGGCAGTCTAGCTTTGTCACCCAGGCTGGAGTACAGTGGCATGATCTTGGCTCAGTGCAAGCTCCGCCTCCCGGGTTCACACCATTCTCCTGCCTCAGCCTCCCAAGTAGCTAGGACTACAGGTGCTCCCCACCACGCCCGGCTAATTTTTTGTATTTTTAGTAGAGACGGGGTTTCACTGTGTTAGCCAGGATGGCCTTGATCTCCTGACCTCGTGATCTGCCTGCCTTGGCCCCCCAGAGTGCTGAGATTACAGGCGTGAGCCACCACGCCCGGCCAACACCTTGTCTCTTAAACAAAACAAAACAAAATCCTCTTCTAAACAGTTCTGTGATTGCCTGAATTGACTGGTAAAGGGTACCAGGGAACTTGTTAGCATAATAGAAATGTTCCATATTATGGTTATGGTAGTGGTTACATGGGTGTTTGCAGTTGTCTAAACTTATTGAACCCTGCACTTAAAATGGGTATTTTTTATCTTGTGTATGTTATACTTCAATAAAGCTGATTTTTAAAAAAATATGTACAACTTATCCAATCTACTGTTAATTGACATTGAATTTTTTTCAGTGTTTAGCTACTTCAAACAATGCAGCTATGAGTATTCTCGTATGTGTACTTTTGTACACACATGTACTCATTTCTAGAGGGTATGTATAGGTAGGCATTGCTGGGTCATGGGTATGCATATGGTTACATTTAGTAGATGCTGCTAAACAGTTTTCTGAGGGGACTGTACCCATTTACACACTCAGCAACAGTGTATGAGAGTTCCACTTGCTCTGGATCCTCACTGACACTTGCTATTGTCAGTCTTTGTAATTTTAGTCATTCTAGTGGATGTACAGTGGTGTGGACTATGGCTTTAATTTAGATTTCCTGAAGACTAATGAGGTTGATTACCTTTTATTTGGATTTTACCTGTCAGTTCTTTTTTATTATTAACTTGTAGGCATTCTTTAAATATTGTGGATGAGGACTTTGTTAGTGATATACAATTGGCAGGTAATTCAACCTGTGACTTGCCTTTCAGTTTCTTATTAGTAATTTTTATAAAGGGAAGTTTCTAATTTTAATGTCATGTGAATTATCAGTCTTTTGTGGTTAATAGTTCATGAGTTCTATTTAAGAATTTTTTTCTACTCCATGGTCATGAAGATATCCTCCTGTGTTATCTTCAAGATGTGTTATTGACAATTAAGCCTACAATTCACCTAAAATTGATTATTTTTGCATATGGTGTGAGGTCAAGGTGAATTTTTTTCCTATGTAGATATTGATTTGATCCCACACTATTTTGTGGAAAGTCCATACTTTCTCTCGAGCTCTGTAATACCACCTTGATCATAAAGTGTATGTGTGTAGGTCTGTTTCTAGACTTGCTTCTATTCCAGGGATTGACCCATGGCTCATTTTTGTACAGCTTCCAAGCTAAGAATAGATCTGTATTTTTATAGGGTTGTTAAAAAAAGAAGAATATGCGACGGAGATTGTATGTGTCCCAGAAAGCCTAAAATATTTACTGTCTGGTTCTTTACAGAAAAAGTTTGCCAAACTTTGTTCTATTCCATTGATCACTTTCTTTGCACCAAGATGACACTATCTTAATTAATATGGCTTTATAATAAGTGTTGCTGTTGGGTAGAATAAGTCTTCTTAGAATTGAATTTTCAGTTTCTATACCCACAAGAAAAAATTCTGTTGGAATTTTGATTGATTTTATATTGTTTATAATACTGGAATATTTGAAATATTGAATGTTTTGATCCATGAATGTGGTATATCTCTCTCATGAATCCTTTGATTTTTCTTCCTTAATCACTTAATGTAGTAGATCATGTTCATACAGTTTTCAAATGTGAAACCAGCCCTGCATTACTGGACTAAACCAAACTTGTTCACAATGTGTGACGCTTTTTATGTATCACCAGATTTGGTTTTCTGTTTCATTTAGAATTTTTGCATCTCTGCTCAAGGATTGCCTTCACCTAAAGGCGGGCCTTGGTCTGATAATTGATATTTAGTAGCAGACATCAAGATGGAAGCAGATACTAAATCAGGATGAGATATGCAGAAGACTTATTGGGGGCCATGCCTATAAAGGATAAAGAAGAAAGCAAGAGAGTACAGGAGAAAACTTCAGACCATGAGACAGGCCTGACCTCTGTGAAAGAAGAGAGGAAAGGAAAGAATTGGAAGGAAGGGCCCCAGACTGCAGCACAGATCTAAGAACTCCTCTGCTAGGCCAGTGAAGAGTCCCCAGGCAAACACTTGTCTTTTAGAAGAATCCTGCTTTGGGCAGAAATGGGGAAATGTGGCCTCTGCATGAACATGGTGATGGATCCAAAGGGCGGCAGCTGGGGCTGTCAGTCACAGTCTTCCCTGCGGCAGGTTCTTCAGAAGGAAGGCGGAACAGCACACGTCCATGCTTGACATGGTTGGGCTTTTTCTTTTCACCCCTGCTCACAAGTTGTATTCTTTTGGGGACCCCATCCGAAAACATGGTGTTTTCTAGAGCTCTTTTCCTTGGCTGGCCCTGAAGTTCCTTTTTTTTTTTGTCTCCTCAGCCTTTTGAGATTGATGGAAGCTCTGTGTAGCTGGTCAGTCTCTCAGCCATTACTTTGGAAACAGGAAATGCCTCAAGGTGAACAGTTGTACAAAGCACTGGACTCACCTCTCTGGATTTCCATGTATTTGGAAGCTTGTTCCATTAGGCCATCTCTGCCTTGGTAGCTTTCTGGTGCCTTCACACAATAGTGATTATACATCATCTAGCTTTTCTGGCTGTTGTTCATGGGTGCAAGAGTTGATTCTGTAACCAGCTAGTTCACCGTAGGTAGATTTAGAAATTTTCACCTATTTATTTAATGTAATTAATTATGTATTTATTGTTTAATCTTCACCTTTATTTTGAACTTCCTCTTGGTTCATTCTTACATTTTTCTCTTTTCTGAGATTAAAAAATAATTTCTCTTTTATACTTTCTACTTGAAAGGCTAAATAACATTATTACCCTTCTTTTAGTGGTTACCCTAGAAACAATATGCAAACTCATCAAAGTCTAATGCTACTTAATTCTGTTCTACTCTTATACAATATAAGGACCTTAGAACATTTTAACTCCACTATCTCCTTCCTATCTACATGTTGCGTTTTTTTTTGCTTTTGTTTTTTTTTAAAGAGATGTGGTCTCACTGTGTTTCCCATGCTGATCTTGAACTCCTGGCCTCAGGCAGTCCCCACTTAGGCACTACTCAGAGCCTCAGCCTCCTGAGTAGTTGGGATTATAGGCATGAGCCACTGCGCCTGGCCTCCATCTCCCATGGCTACTAAATTCTCTAGTTTCTCTTTTTCTTCTTTTTTGTCTTTCTGGTCTGCATTCTGGATAATTTCTTCCAATATATGTTCAGTAAATTTCTTTTTAGTTAAGTTTTAAAGTTTGATTATGAGAAGTTTTTTAGGGTATTACAGCAAATATGCTTGATCACTTCTTATAGTTTCTTCACCTGGATCACTTTTAGGTTTATCTTTTTATTTCTTCAGACATGGTGAGCGGAATTTTTTTATAATCTGTGCCTGGTGATTCCTTTATCAGAAGTCTTTGTGAGTCTGTTTCTCGTTTGTTTTCTCTGGTAGCTTTAGCTTAGAATATTGTTGTTTTCCATGGTGTGTGTTTTTTTTTTTTTTTTAAACTGCTTTGTGTTTCTTGACCTTCAAAAATTATTACTTGGGGATTCTTTGAGATCTAAGATGAAAAATCTCTTCTCCAAGTTGATTGGTGTTTGCTTTTGACAAGGAACAGGCTGTTACCTGAGTTAGCCTACAAATCCATGTCCATGTGCAGTTTAGCCCATGGCCACTTCTTAGAGCTATCTTTTCCCTTCCTTTTTTTTCTTTTTCCTACTTCGTAGCCCCAAAGTAGCCTCTGGGTTGGTGGGGAATTATTTGTAGTTACCCTTCCTCTTAAGTGTGGGTGAGTCTCCAGATAGCTTCCTAACTGGACTTGGGGCTTTTTCTTCTATTTGCTGGGTAGAAAAGTCCTTAAAATGGATGCTCATGTTCAGTGTCCTGGGCATGTATTGTTTCACTGTTATCAATAGTATTTTGGGATGTAATTTTCTAACAGCTAGGCTTTACATGTATATATACTATGGTTCAGATATAAATTACCCATCTCTCTATATTAGCCCAATTAGCTAGTACATTGATAAGTCATTAGATAATTTGCTGCCCATGTATTTGTCCTATTAAGAAGTAGTTATAATAAAATTACCAAGTTATTTGTAGTTTGCTATTATGGGTAATATTTCCTAATGTAAAATGTATAAACTCACTTACATTCATATATGGACACATACACGTATGCATACATAAACACACACAAAGGTAATAAGTGATTCTATATGTTGCTAGTAACAAGTTAATTTCAAAATATTTATTTGTTCTTCTCTAGTGGACAGGTGGGAATATATGGGAAAGGAGGTCTCCAGGGTTGTCTTCTGACTAACTAGGACATGATTAAAACACTTGGGAGCCTCAGATATAAAGGGGCTGTGATGGTAAGAATATATATACATTTTGACCCTATGATGAATTTTTTTTTTTTTTTTTTTGAGACAGAGTTTCGCTCTTGTTGCACAGGCTGGAGTGCAATGGTGCAATCTCGGCTCACTGCACCCTCCACCTCCGGGTTCAAGCAATTCTCCTGTCTCAGCTTCCCAGGTAGCTGGGATTACAGGCACCTGCCACCACACCCGGCTAATTTTTGTATTTTTAGTAGAGACAGGGTTTCACCATGTTGGCCGAGCTGTCTCAAACTCCTGACCTCAAGGTGATCCACCTACCTCGGCCTCCCAAAGTGCTGGGATTACAGGCGTGAGCCACTGCACCTGGCTGACCTAGGATATGTATTTTTAAAAAGAAGATGGAGAAAACTTGAAACTTTGCTTGAAAGAGAATTGCTTAGAGAGAAAGTGATAGCTGCTTTCAGATGTTTGAAGGGATAAATGGAGTAGATTGATGTTTCACAATTTTTAAAAGCTATAGATGGACCTTTCCCCTAATTCTCTACCGGAAAATTCCTGCTCATATTTTGGAGACAATCTGAGTGATCGTTCATGCTATGTGGTAAACGAGTAGGGAATTTCTTCCTCCTGACGTACCTCTTCTAGGGAGGTGGTGGCAGCAGCACAAACCTATGAAGGCAAATAGAGAAATGAGAGGCAAAGGCTGGGTATTAGAATATGCAGGCTGGGCATGGTGGCTCATGCCTGTAATCCTAGCACTTTGGGAGGCCGAGGTGGGTGGATCACATGAGGTCAGGAGTTGAGACCAGTCTGGCCAACACTGTGAAACCCTCGTCTCTACTAAAAATAGAAAAATTAGCCGGGTGTGGTGGCACATGCCTGTAATCCCAGCTACTTGGGAGGCTGAGGCAGGAGAATCGCTTGAACCCAAGAGGCAGAGGTTGCAGTGAGCCAAGATCATGTCACTGCCCTCCAGCCTGGGGAACAGAGTGAGACTCTGGAAAAAAAAAAAAGCAAAGTAAACTTTTCTTACATACTTTGACTTTTCAGTATTTTTATGGACAAGAATTTTTTTTATGTATTACTTTCAGAGCAAAGATCATTAAGAATAGAAATTGTCTGTTATTGCTGAGTTTTCAGTGCCTAGTAAGTACCTGGCACCTATATATAGTAGGAGCTCAGATGTTTGCTGAGTAAATGTGTTGAATAAAGGGAGGTGCACTGGGGTGTTTTGAATGATGACTACCATCTTGAATTGGCACAAGCTTCTAAAATGACTGTTCCCAAAGCTGCAAAATTTAGTATGTTAGTGTCTAACCTCTGCTGTTGAAGAAGAAAAGCAGATTTCCAACTGCCCTCCTACTTTTCTTTTATCTTTTCCCATCAACCTCTCTAACACAGAGTGCCAGTGACACTCTTTTGATTTAGAAATCAGTTTTACATAGCTGCTATGTGTGTAAGCTAGAACAGTGATAACAAAAATATGGCAATCCTGGATTTACATAACAATTTGGACTTCCTCTTTGTAAAATAAACTGGTAAAGTAAGGTGGTCAAGTTAGATGAAGGGTTAAAAAAAAAAATCTTTTACTTCAAGTCCCAGGAAACCTTGTTTATAGTGATCTAAAATGCAAGAAATTCAATTGGATTAAAGTAGCATTGTCAGAAAATTACATTTCTAGGAGTAGATTTTAAGAGTTTGAAAAAAAGTGCATGAAGTTAATTTGGCAGCCAAGAAAATAAATGAAATTTTAAAAATCTCTTTAAGGGTTCTAAAACACTTCACATGGAATTTAGGATTTCAGAGAACTAATTGGAGACCCTGAACAGATAGGGCGATACAGGTGAAAAAGAAGAAAGTACATGGCAGAGTATTAATGTTCTCCAAGATGTTAATTTCTCCTCTGGAAATAACTTCTTTATAGAAATGTTATTTTAGAGGTAACTCTGTAATTAGGTAATTTTGAGCTTTTTGTTTTTTAATTATTTTTTAAATTTGTAATTGACAAATAATTGTACATATTTATGAGATACAGTGTGATATTTTAATGCATGTATACATTGTATAATGATCAAATCATTGTATATTGGTTTCTTTTTATTATTAAAGTTTTTTAGAGACAAGTTCTCACTATGTTGCTCAGGCTGGTCTTGAACTCCTGGACTCAAGTGATCCTCCCACCTTGGCCTCCCAAAGTGCTAGGATTACAGGACTAAGCTACCATGGCGAGCCATTTTTTTTTCCCCCTTAAATTCAGGGTCTCATTCTGTCTCCCAGGCTGGAGTGCAGTGGCACAATCTCAGCTCACTGCAACCTCCACCTCAGCCTCTGGAATAGCTGGGACCACAGGCTTGCACCACCGTGCTTGACTAATTTTTCTATTTTTTGTAGTGACAGGGTTTTGCCATGTTGCCTAGGCTGGTCTTGAATTCCTAGGCTCCTGGCTCTGCCTCCCAAAGTGCTAGGATTACAGGTATGAGCCACCACACCTGGCCAAGTTGATTTCATAGAAGTTGAGCTGTCTTTTTTTTCAACTGCTCTGTAACTTAAGACCTTAATCATAGACACCCCCTTGTTGGGTAGTCCCATTTTCCTTCCTGATGGTTGTCCAGCTAGTTAGCCTGCATTGAAAGTACTTGATTCATAAATCCATTTAGTAAAGATTTAATTATAAGAGTTATAGTTCCTGTTTTGATGTTTAACAGATAGGTTTTCATCTTTGCTATAAAAACAGAACAGAAATATTTACATGTAAATGCCAAATACATTAAATCAAGAAATATAATTTTTGTTTGTTTATTGCCTTAGCAAACATCTGTTGAGTCAGTCCTGTGAGCCACTCACTAAACTAATTACTGGGAAGGAAGTGATATGGCCTCTAACCTCACTTCCTTCAGATAGCTGTGCACATGTCACCTGTTAGAGAGGCCTTCTCTGACCACTTCAGAGAAACAGCCCTGCCTTTCCCTCTTCCTTTCCTTCTCACTCTGCTTATTGTTCTTCACAGCAGTTATTACCATTTCTCATATTACTTATTTCTTCCTGAGCATTTTTCTCTCTCAGTTGGAATGTAGAGCAGAGACTTTATTTTCTTACTTTATTTCTTAAAGCCCAGAACAGTTCCTGGCACGTATATATCTAATGAATATATATAGAATACAGACTCTGATTCCTTGGGCCATGATCCTGCAACAACTGCATATACCTTTATTTTTGCACTTATGTAATTATTTTATATCCTCCACCAAACTAGAAACTACTTTTTTCTTTTTATTCCCTGAGACAGAGCCTCACTCTATGGCTCAGTTGGAGTGTAGCAGCACGATCTTGGCTCACTGGAGCCTACACCTTCTGGGTTCAAGCGATTATCCTGCCTTAGCTTCCCTAGTATCTGGGACTACAGGCACTCACCACCACACCTTGCTAATTTTTGTATTTTTTAAGTAGAGATGGAGTTTCACCATGTTGGCCAGGCTGGTCTTTATCTTCTGACTGCGGGTGATCCACCCACCTCAGCCTCCCAAAGTGCTGGGATTACGGGTGTGAGCCACCACACCTGGCCGGAACTTCTTGAAGCCAGAGTTTTAACCACCAGGCGAGGGGATCTCAGGTGGGGTGTCCATTGGGTTGTTAACAGATGAATAGGAGTTTATCAGGAGGAGGGAAAAATGGCATTCCAGAACAGATTTAGAGACATTTAGAAGTTACATTTGCACAGATTTGGTGGAAGGATTTGAGGATGGAGTGTACATCTCCAGTTAAAGATGCCTTTTGGAGCATTATGCTTTTCTGACTTGAGTGACTGGATAGATGAGGGTGTCATTAAATTAAGGATTGAAGGATATTGAAGTGAAATATATCTCTCCTTCCTCTGGAGAAATGAGTTTAGTTTGGGATAAGTTGCATTTCTGATGCCTGTAGAGAGTTCAGTATCTAACTGAAAATTTGTTTCTGGAGTTCTCAAGAGAGAGGTTAGGGGTTGAAAATAGATTTGACAGTCATTTTGTATGTTATTATTAACTCTTAAGCATACATGAAACCATACACAGAGAGGATAAAGACATGTAGAATAAAGGCAGGAATGTAAGAGATGGTCAGAGAAAGAAGAATCAGAAAGGAAATTTGAGAATAAGTGGTGGAAAGCTCTGAGGACAACCAGGAGGAGTTGGTAATTTGCTTATTAGGAGGTGATAATTTTAAGTGGGGCAGGGGGAGTGGAAAATTTATCCTTTGTCATAGAGAATTCATTAGGATTTGGACTAAAGAGCTGGACTAGACCTGACAAATGGCAGTTTGGTAAAGTTACTGAGAACAGTTTCAGTGCAGTGGACGGAAGGGAGGAGGAAGACAAATAGGAGTGGGCTGGAACATAAAAATTAGAGCAGCAAACCTTGACAAGGTCAGGGTGGGGTAATTGTCAGTTTTGTCCCCCAGGAGATATTTGTTAATTTCTGAGAAACCCTGAATTAGAAGTAACTGAAGGTAAGTGATATATACACTACATTTTTAAGAAGTGTGAAAAACAATGGGATACAGAACATAGCTATATGGAAAGGTGGAGAGAACTTTTGTTGTTTTAAGTTTGGGAAGCTTTTGTATATCCATGAGATTTGGAGAGAAGACCAGGGATTTTCTCACATGACGTTTTACATGTGAGAAGAGATAATTATGGAGGCAAGGTCCTGAAGAGGGCTGATGACTAAATCCCACCTGAAATAAGACAAAGAACATGAGGACAGGCAAAGAAAAAAAAGTTGAGGATATAGCAACTGAGTGAACTGGGAGACAAGGTTATCGAACTAGCGTGAGGAAATCAGCATGGAACAGCAAGTTAAAGAGGGTTATTATGGCCGGCTGTGGTGACTCATGCCTGTAATCCCAGCACTTTGGGTGGGAGGCCGAGGCAGGAGGATCACTTGAAGTCAGTTCAAGATCAACCTGGTCAACGTAGCAAGACCTTGTCTCTATAAAAATAAATTTAAAAAAAGAAGGTTACTAGAAGTTTGAAACAGCAACTTTGAGCGGGCAGGAATTAAAATGCAAGCAAGAGACTTTTCTGAGCAGTGTCAAGAACTTAGCTGAACTGGGAAATTGTAAATCAGTGGTGGTTATGCAGTCTTACTCAGCTGTAGTAGCAGGCCAAGAAGAACAGAGCAGGCGTATTTTGGAATTCTCCATAGTCAGAGTTGGCAAATCAAATGCTTTGAAAGGTTAAGGGGAAAGGAAGTTGAGGGTGCTGGTGAATTTTGTTGAAATACTGATCCATGGGTAATCTTAGTAAGAAAGAAAGTTACCTCTGTTCCAATGTTAGTATATGTGTTGCCAAAGTGAGCATGAAAGTAATTTCTGGAGGGAGACTGATAGCTTAGAAGAATGGAGAAGACTAAAGGGAATGGAAGGTCTTGATAAAGTCAAGCAAGTTTAATTGGTTGAAGGATTGAGAGTGATAAAGTCAGATAGAAAGGTAATTGGTTAGAGCACCATAACGAGTTTTTCTGAGTTTGCAGAGAAATTAAATTCTAGCATAACAGAAATAATAGGGTTATGAATCTAGATATAATATCGTTTGTGAAATGTGTGAAATGTTGGGAAAAAACCCAATGCTACTTGAACTTCAAATACTTAAGAAGGCAGATGCCAGGATTCTTTGTTCATTGTAGGATAATCAATGCCTGGCACATTTGTAAGAGCTTGTTAAATATTTGTTGAATGAATAACACCCATCTACAGGCTTTCTTGCCTAGATACTTCATAATGCCAGAAAATTTTGATTCACACCTGACATCTAGTGGTATTGTACTTAAACTGCTATTGAGTGGCAGCATTTTCCTTACACTATTTGAGGGAAATAGTACAGATTAGTTGTAGCACAATTGCTTTGTTCCTGAAACAACTTTCCAAGTTGGTTTTGGGAATTTTTACTATTGGCATTTTCCAGGGCTCTAATTTTAATTAGTCAGCAAACATTTATTGAGCATCTACTATGTGCCAGGCACTGTTCTGTGTGCTGGAGATTTTCATGTACTGTATATTCTCGTGCATATATGAACTCAATGAACTTGAATACATTGGTAGAGCAGTTGCATTGGGAATGGGCTACTTGTTAAGACACTTAACTTAGGATTCTATTATGATTTTTACATGTGAAACCTTTCTAAATTGATTTCATAGCCTTTGGGGCTATCATTTCTGTCATGACATACTGCTTTTTATTAATGTTAAGTAGGTATTTAGGAAGATGAATATAGAGTGGGTTTGTTTGTCAGCTTACAGTAGAAATCACATAGTGCAGGAAGCTGCATACTGTGAAGAACTATTGAAAGATTTTGTTGTCTTGCCTTTAAGAAAATGTAAAGTTCTTATCTGTTAGTGGTGTATATGGATATATTTAAAGTATCTATGAATGACATGATATCTGGGATTTGCATTAAAATGTTTTAAAGTGGGTAGGTTTCAATGAAGCAAGACAAGATTGACAGATTTTTAAATAATTATTTAAGCTGCATTCATGGGGCTTTGTTGTCCTCTCTACTTTTGTGTATGCTGGACATTTCCACAGTAAAACTTTTTTTTGTTGTTGTTGAGACAGGAGTGCAGTGGCGCAGTCTTGGCTCACTGCAACCTCCACCTCCCGTGTTTAAGCAATTATCTGCCTCAGCCTCCCAGGTAGCTGGGATTACAGGCATGTGCCATAATGTCTGGCTAATTTTTTTGTATTTTTAGTAGATACAGGGTTTCACCATCTTGGTCAGGCTGGTCGTGAACTCCTGACCTCGTGATCCACCCACCTCTGCCTCCCAAAGTGCTAGGATTACAGGCGTGAGCCACCGTGCCTGGCCAGCAAAACCTTTTAAAAACTAGAGAGGTGTGGGTTGAAAGAAAGGTTAGCATGATTCAGTTAAAACATGGTTTGCTTTTTTATATTGAACAGATTTTCTTATTTTGTTCTGTTTGTTATTACTTGAAGATCGGGTTAAGTAGAAAGATAGTATGTTTTTACTAATAATAGATATAATGTGATTGAGACCTGACAGGTGACATTCTACTGACAGTATCCAGAGATTATTGGAATTTGGGCTTGGGAGCTCATGGTAATTGCTGGATCTATAGATTGGAAACTTGGAGATATAAGTTCAAAGTGCTAGCTATCACTCTGCAAGTGAGAGCATTTTGAGTGAGAATTTGGGGAACACCTAGATTTAATAAGTTGGCACATCTTTCTTAGTACTTCTTTCCTTACCAAAAAACAAACAAATACACTAAGAAAGGACTAATAATCTGCCATAGCAGTCTTCTTCTTAAATTGGATTCTGCTTAATGACTTATGTAGGATGTATTTATCATATGATACATACGGATTTTTAATGTTGGACATTGTGTCTCTGTTAGACTCTTAAGATAACTGTGTGATACCAGTAAACCGTATCCCCATAATAAAAGTTAGAAGCCTGTTGTCAACGTTAAGAAATAATAGTTATAAAATATTTTAGGCAAACAAAATATAGGAAAAAATGTTACTTCTAAATGCTTGCCACCCATCTTTGTCCTCTTAACCTTTCAGCTTCACCTCCACCCCTCACAGCCTTTCCTTTTCCTCCTTTCTCTCTCCCGAAGACATAAATGACTGCAAATATAATAAGGCCCTTTTATGCCACTCCTTTCCTATTCCCTTCCTCCAGAGGTAATTACTAGCCTGAATTTGGTGTATATTACTCCTTATTTTTGTTTTTTTCCTTAATAGATCCACAGTTCCTATTGCTCAATAAATTCTTCTACATCCTGTGTTTTTCTGTGGCAGTCTGTTCTCCATCAAAGAGAAATAAGGATCCCTTTTCGTCACTCAGACATAACTTTGCTATGTATTTCAGTCTGTGTTGGGGTTTCAGTTATTTTTTTATCTGAAAAATAGATATTAATTTCAGTATGCTATTTATTTCCCTTAAATAACTGATGCTTGGTGCCTTCATATTCCATTATGTGATAAACTTCTTTAGCTTTCCACCTTTCTGGAGGGTATACTTCTTCCCAGGCTTATCTAACTTTCAGATTGGAGCACAGTCTTATTTCAACGGCCTTTTGTTGTATAGAGATAGACATTTTTCTTTGGCAATAAAGAAGCCAATGGAAAAAATACCATTTTTTGAAATAAGTCTCATAAAATCAGAGATTTGGTTCGACTAAAAAAATTCTCCAAGTGTGAGAACTTTGAGAGAGAGGAAACAAAAGCTCAATCTCAGTGATAACCATTATTTTCTTTCTTTCTTTTATATTTTATTATTTTTTAAAGCCTATGGCACCTGGTATTCCCAGGCAGTCTCCCATCCAAGTATTAACCAGCCTCAGTCCTGCTAAACTTCTGACATCAGATAAGATTGGGCACATTTAAGGTAGTCTGGCCATAGACAAGAGCCATTATTTTCTATTGCTTTGCTCTTGATTAAAATGTAGGATAGTTTTTCTTTGTATAAACTACGTATTTTTCCAGTCTGTTAAGAAATATGTTTCTCTTGTCCTCAGAACTGTAGGATTTTCTTACTATCATGATCTGTTTCTCTGTGATCTTCATTATAGAGTCCTTTTTGTAACTGGCATAGTTCAAATTTTGTTGCTCCTTAAAAGTAATCTATTAGCTTTAGTCTGTTTTTTTCTTTTTTTGTATACTTAATATTTAAAAATTTCAAATAATTTAGATGTTGCAAGTGATTTTTGTCTTAGGCATTCTCCAAAGAAGGAGGTCACCAGCAATTTAACTCATCCTTTTTGACTGACAAAGCTCCCAGACCTACAGATGTAGCACTTCGGTTTTAGACACAATCTCTTTGAAGACAAGTCTAAAGTTTGTGTCAGAGTTATTGGAAATTTTTTTAGTATAATCTCTTCTTACCTTTTCACTTTCTTTTCTTTCATGTTTCCCGTCCCATTCCCTCCCCCGGCAATATTCCTTGACTTCTCTGTAATATGACAGTTGAGTTTTATGGGTGTCCTTTCAACCAGTATTTATTGCTCACTTGTGATGTGACAGGCTCTGTGTACCCAAGATCGTCTCTGATCTGTTTGTAAACCTGAAAAGTTTATAATCAGGACTGTCATAATAATAAGTAATTTAAATACCTGTGTGCACTAAATATTATATAAATGCTTTACTGGATTATCTTTTTTAATCCTCACAATAGCCTTGCGAGGTAGGAATAATTATTATCATCATCCCCACTTTTCAGATCAGTAAACTGGGGGCACATACAAATCATCTAAAATCACTTGGATATGGGGTTGTCCATATGAAATACAGAATGCCTAATTAAACTTGAATTTCAGATAGACTACTACTATTTTTTAGTTTAAATATATATCAAATATTGCACAATCTGATGACCCCACTTGGAAAATGAATGACAGAGGTGGGATTTTAAACCATGTAATATGGTTATAGGGCCCATGGTCTTAACTGTTGCACTCTAATGAATAGAGAGAATAGGAATGACATCCACCTGAACATTCAGTATTTAGATGGCAGCTACTACCTATATATAATTAATTTTTTTACTCAAGTTATTTTTCCCCCAACTGATCACATTTACTTCATTGTAGACGTATGTGTATTCTTTCTGATTTCAAGTGTACTGTTCAAGTTCAGGTAAATTTACCTGTGCTTTTTATGTCTTTTTAAGTCAGTACTAATTATATATTATAACATAAAATGGTACTTTTTCTGAACCTGGTTACTTTAGCCATTCTCATCCATGTAAGATAATTGTCTTTTTACCTTCTTTTCTGCAAATATAGGAAGATTTCACTGCATGTATGTGCCAAAAAGACATACTGTCTTTTGATAAGGTTAGGAAATGATATTTGAATAAGGTATTTAACAGTTCTTTGAAACATGTCCCATGTGTTCTCAAAAAATCGGGAAGTTATAAAATACAGATGTGGAATTGAAAGATGCTTTTACTAAGAATTGCCAGGGAAGCCATCTGGGTCTGCTAAGTAATCATACAGCGAAGTAAGGAGTCATTTTTCCTGGTGAATTACCACGGTTTGGGATCAGGCTTTCAGTTCTGCATATCTAGAAATTTACTTATAAAAACTATAGACCTGAGAGAGCTTGTGAATGACACACGTGTTAAATGTGATACTTTTGATTTCCAGTTCTGGCAAAATTGCAGAGCACGTACCTTAAAAAGAAGACACTCTTAAGATTCATGAGTCAAGTGTTTAACTCAAGACATAGAGCCAAGGTGTATAGAAATTGAAGAAAAGTACATTTCTTAGTGAAATCTGCTTATCTTTAAGGGATACTTACGGGAAATGTTTTTCTCTCTCTAGGAGGAATTGGATGGTATCTAGGTAACAAGTCAGATTTTTGGAGAAAGTTCAGAAAGGAAAGTGAGCAAGAGGCCGGGCACGGTGGCTCACACCTGTAATCCCAGCACTTTGGGAAGCCGAGGAGGGCAGATCACAGGGTCAGGAGATCAAGACCAGCCTGGCCAACATAGTGAAACCCCGTCTCTACTAAAAATACAAAAAAATTAGCCAGGCATGGTGGCGGGCACCTGTAATCCTAGCTACTCGGGAGACTGAGGCAGGAGAATCGCTTGAACCTGGGAGGCGGAGGTTACAGTGAGCCGAGATCATGCCACCGCACTCCAGCCTGGGCAACAGTGTGAGACTCTGTCTCAAAAAAAAAAAAAGTGAGGAAGAATTAAAAGTGCAACTCTCAGCAGATGTAACAGTGCTTGCTATAGGATTGGACTCTATTTTAATCTGTTCCATCTTCATATGTTTTCAGGCATAGTGTACTGAAAGATTTGTCAGTGACAAAGTGTGTCTGACTTTACAATGGCAGTTATTTCAAAATTAGTATTTCTTTTATAGAATTAACACCACATTATTTTGGAACACCTCTATTCTGTGTAAGTGAAATTTTCTATCAGAATTTTCTGAAGTCACCGCATTGCTACCCAACCAACTTTTTATTATTTTGTAGAATTCATTAATGGTCATTTACATTTTGTATTTTTAAGTATGATATAATCACCTTTGAGACACAGTGGACTAGAAGACATTAATAGGAAAAATGTCTCTTCTCTTTTATTATATAAATATTTCCATGAAAGCAGTGACTTGATGCAACAAAACTTACTAAGCCTTTAGATCTCTAGCCAAGAATATAGATATTTTTTCTTTAATGCCAACTATTGTAAATTTTAGATTGACCACAGAGTGACGTAACCCGATCACCAACTTGATCGGAATTCAGCGTTTGCATTTTAAGTGACTTGAATTGATAAGAAAGTATTTTTTTCCTTTTAAATTAATTGCAGATGGACTGTCTACTTGAATACAGTAGAGCTTGAGAAATGAATCACTTTCAGTTACTTTTGAGGCAGCATGGAATTGCCACACTTGAATTCAGACCTGGGTTCAAATCCCTACGCTGCCTCTTAGCAACTTACTGAGTCTCTTTTTCCTCTTCACTCAAATGGCAATTTTAGGATCATAATGCCCATCTTGAGGGCTTGTGTGAATTTAAACTAAATAATAAATGTATTAATTCGTTGAATAATTATTTATTGAATGCCTGCTCTGTGCTATGGATATTAGTGAGCATTGCAAAAATTCCTGCTCTTTATGTTAGAGAGATATACAACAAACGTGTAAGCAAATAAAAATGTAATTTTAGGTAGTGAGTTGTAAGTTTTATGAAGAAGAAGTGCAGCACACACAGAAAATTTCAAGTGGCAAAGGAAGGGATTTGGACTGATGTCTGCTGGCTTCTAAAACAAACAATTTCTGCTATGCCCCATTGCCTTTGAAATCTAGCCATTCATTGCTTTAGAGGGCATCTTTCAGAATAAATGGCTAAGTATTTAAGGGGAGCTAGTGATAGATATTCCTTTATTAAGTAACTTCTTTTGAGCCATCTTGGTGCATACACTATGGTAACAATTCCGTTTTATATGGCAATAATTATGAACTCTTTATATTTGACACTCAATCATTTTTTGCTCAGTATTGCTGTTTAACAGGTAGTATCATGTTACTCAACACATGTATATGCCTTATTTTCTCTATTACATTCTTCTTTAAGGGTCAGGACTGTGTCTTCTACTTCAGTGATTCTCAAACTTAAGTGTGCATTGCAATCACCTCAGAGTTTCTGATTCAGGAGATCTAGGGTGGGGTCCACAAATTTGCATTTCTGACATATTCCCAGGTGATACTGATGCTGCTGGTCCTGGGACCACACTTTGAGAACTACCGTGTACCTCCTTCTTCCCCCACAATACTTATGCTGTTTATCACTTAGCTTAAATGTCCTCTCGTCTGCGAATTTGTCATTGACTTCTATTTCACTGAAACAACTAGTTGTTCTCAAAATTTAATGTGTATTAGGATCACCTGGGAAACTTGTTGACAAAGCAGATTTCTGGTCAGACTCCAAAACATCCATTTTTAGCAAGCACCTTAGATGTTAATGCCAGTGATCCATGGAAAACAGCTTGTGAAATTCCAACTTACGGGGTTGATCATGCTCTCTTCATTGCCATGACTATTTTGTATTTGTCTCTGATTGTTTTTTATATTACACTGTTATTTGTTTGTATGTCTTTCTCCTCCTACCAGACTCCCTGAAGGGAAAGGAATATGTCTTATTCATTGTTGCATTTTAAAGCTTATTAGCACAATGCAGTATTAAAAAGCAGTAGAGGCCAGGCGCAGTGGCTCACACCTGTAATCCCAGCACTTTGGGAGGCCGAGGCAGGCGAATCACAGGGTCAGGAGTTTGAGACCAGCCTGGCCAATATGGTGAAACCCCATCTCTACTAAAACATACAAAAATTAGCCGGGCATGGTGGCATGCACCTGTAGTCCCAGCTACTCAGGAGGCTGAAGCAGGAGAATCACTTGAACCCGGGATGTGGAGGTTGCAGTGAGCCAAGATTGCACCACTGCACTCCAGCCTGGGCAACAGAGTGAGACTCCATCTCAAAAAAAACCAAACAAAACAAAAAACAAAAGCAGTAGAGTGAGTACTGCCTGTGTAATCATCTTTGGCACTTGTTAGCTATGTGACCTTAGAGACTTTATTTAATCCCTCTAAGCTTCAGTTTCCTCTTTTATGAATGGTAATAGTAGCACTTACTTGCTATGGAAATTAGCTCTGAGGTATGTACAGTATTTAGTGTGGCAACTGACATACGGAATGTAGCAAGTAAATGGAAAGCATTACAGTGTTGTGGTTGTCATTATGTTATGGAAGAAGCAAAATAAATGTTTGAATTAATGAAAACTCTTGCATTATAATTTTAGCATCCAAATTCAGGATATATATTTAATACTTCTTTAAAAATATTTGCTTAATTGTCTCAAATACTATTTTATATTTTGGTATTTTAGTAAGGTATTGTGAAGTAAAATCATGCTTTGGGCTTCTCTGCAACAGGAAAACAAAGAAACCGCTTGGAACCAATGGATACCATATTTGTTAAACAAGTTAAACAAGGAGGACCTGCTTTTGAAGCTGGATTATGTACAGGTGCTGATACTCTTCTTTAAACAATACCTTTTAATTTCTTTTTCACTTTATGTCTTCCATATTTCAGGATCGATATTTTTTCCTTTTGCATCTTTCTGTATGCTTTTTCCTTTTCCTTCACATCTGTTGTTACTAATTTTGAGAACTAATTATGTTTCTTGATGCCCATATGGATGGGTTTGAACAGAAATAACAATACAAATTGATACACTGTGAGCACTTTTAATTACCACACAGATAATAGACTCTTAGAGGCTCTTTTAAGGAACATATTTTTCATGCATTGAATTTTGACAAAGGATTACAAAGTAGCAAAATGATGAAGGTATTTATATGATATATGTGAAATGATCTTGGATTTTTAAGTTCTGGAAGTGCCTGATCTGCCAGAGTTGAGTTAATTAATTTGCAGCACAAAGAGTGGCTTAAGTCTCCAATGCAATGTAAGCCTGGCTTCATCTGAAGGTGTCAGTATATGTGGCCTAATTGGCTGGATGTGGTAGCTGTTTGTTCTAAAATGTTTTGTGATTTGTGATTTTAATAAAACCTAAGTAGAGATTTCATTTATGTTAGTGCACACTCTAAAATAGTTACTTTCTTTTGTTTTTTAAACATCAAACAATTTAAAATGGGAATTATTGAAAAACTATATTTCACTGCCTTTTAAATAAAATGCTATATTTTCACCTACAAATATTAGAAAGTAGTGGACATCATTGCTAAGATTTGTAAGGATGTACTGTTAATGTATTACTCACCTTAGTTATTTTTTTATTACACTTAAAGTAAGCCTGATTTAAATATCATTAATATGTATAATATGAATATTAGTGTGCATATGGGATTTCTTTAGAATGTATTATCTGTTATATTTTAAGCCTCACATGATTGGGAAGATGAAGTGGAGATATGCTGTGATAAGCACACAGAAAGTGCATTTTTGTCTATTTTCTTCTTTCCTCTGTTCTTTCTGTCCTCTGTTCTTTGTTTCTGTCTTTTCCTTTCTACTCTACTCAGAGTAGAAAGAACCCGGGAGGCAGAGGTTGCACCACTGCACTCCAGCCTGGGCGACAAGAGTGAGACTCTGTCTCAAAAAAAAAAAAAAAAAGACAGGGTAAGTGGAGAGATCATTAGTTCTGCAACTCAGGAAACAACGGATAGGAGCATAAGGAGTACAGCACTGGTCCCCTGGTGACTAGACCTTTCGAAATTTCTCAATTCAGTAATGACTGCAACTCTTACTTAGAACATGGCTAGTTTCACAAAAAGCTGGATATATTAAATGTATTTAAAAGATACTTTAATAAGATACTTTAAAAGTAATAAGCTAGGATATTCATATAATTATTTTGTAATATAATTATACTAATAATTTTCTCACAATTCTGTATTTTTTTATTTTAATATATACCACATTAAAAATAACGACATTATTCAAGAAATATTTCAAAAGTGTTCAAAAGTGACTTTCTGCAGGATTTCTCATGTGTTTTTTAACTTCTCTTTGAAGGTGACCGAATTATAAAAGTCAATGGAGAAAGTGTTATTGGCAAAACCTATTCCCAAGTAATTGCTTTAATTCAAAACAGGTAAGACTCTTAAAACATTAATTTTGGCCAAAGATGGGTTTTACGAATCAATAGAGCACATAGATTTACTACAATCTTCTCTTCTTATAAGGAACTGTGGTAACAAGGAGATGTGGAACTTTCCCTCAGATATAATGCATTTGAGAGTTGCCAAGGACCAGCTGTCTGAGGATAGCTTAGTTGGTGGCTTTGGCTTGACAGATGTATCAGATCTATGATTAAAATCCCATAGAGGCTGAGAGGCACACATTTTAGATTTACTGTGTTTACCCCTTTTATTTGAAGTGACAAATGTATAATTTGTTTATAATATATAAATAAATGCATACATAATTTATTTTAAAACCTCTTACTGGGGTATGTTACTTTTAAGTATCCTTTTGAATAATCTTCCTAAATTAATTCATTTTTTGTAACCAAGACAACAAGACATTCCCTTTTAATCCATTTGTCTGCCTGCATTTTACAGAATAATAGGATTTTGAGCTCTGAAGTTAGATACGTATTTATAGAGTGACTGTCTATGAGACCTTGAAGATCATTTAGTCCTACTGTCTTTCACCCACACAACCAGAAAATTTTTCCAAATTACAAATAACCATTTATTACCATATTGAATTTCTGTCAAGGTTAGGCCATGGATCTGAGCCCAGTCAGATCATCACTCTGTTGTAAGAGGTTCTTCTCAGATTCAAATATAGGAACTTTTGGATTATCTAATGCTTTCTGTTGGCCAAACTCACCTGTCTGCAATTGAAGTGCGGTTCTTCATTTTCTGAAGATTTTTATCAAGCTCTCCTAACCATATCTAGAGTGGCTCATGCTACAATCTAAATTATTTACACCAATGCCCTAATACATTGCCATTTCTTACAATTAAATGACATGGTCATGATTAATTGATCTCAGAGTATTTTCTTTAATGTTTTAATATTTAATGGGATTTTAACAGAAAACAACTCTTGAATATTGCTTCTAATGTTGATAATGAATTTAAAGCCTCTCCAAGGGATAACAGATTTTGCCAAAATTTTTTTCCTCAAAATAATTTAGATCATCACAAGTACAACGATATGTTTTGTCAGCCCATAACTTAAAAGATTTTTAGTGTATTTGTTAATATCTCTTCTTTAAAAACCAACTTAATCATTGTTTTCTTCAAAATCTACATTAATTCTTCTATTCCTGGTGCAGTTCATCTTTCAGAGTAATAACACTTCAACCACTAAAATCAATTTGAATATCAGAGAAACATTTTTTCATAATTTTATTTCCATTAAAAAAGTTGTGTTTCTTCTCTCTGCAGTTGGTAGCAAATGGGTAATGCAGCACAAAGCCCTAGAGATTCTGCAGTGTATTAATGTAACATGTGTCCCTGCAGGCTACGTGCAGTGGCTCATGCCTGTAATCCCAGAACTTTGGGAATCTGAGGTGGGCAGATCACTTGAGCCCAGGAATTTGATACCAGCCTGGGCAACATGGTGAAACCCTGTCTCTATAAAAAATACAAAAAATTAGCTGGGCGTGGTGGTGTGTGATTGTTGTCCCAGCTACTTGGGAGGCTGAGGTGGGAGGATCACCTGAGTCCAGGAGGTCAATCAAGTGAGCCTTGATAGAGCCACTGCATTCTAGCCTGGGTGACAGAGTGAGACCCTGTTTCAGAACAAAAACAAACAGATGTGTCCTTGTGTAGGAGTTTATCGAAACATCAGTTTCTACCAATGCTAAATATTGAAATAAAAGTACCTACATATTTTACTAGTTAAATTTATTTGAACCTGTGGTTCTCATGGGTTTAGCATAATCTGAGCATTTATGAAACGAAACATAATGATTCAAATCTGTTAAGAAGAGACACCAGTAGGTTATTTTGGTTTTTTTGTTGTTGTTGTTATTTGATTGTTTCTTAATCTCTTGACTGTATTGGGGGAAAATCTATCTGATACTGTTAGCATTTGGTGGAGATAGTAGCACTGCCTTTGCCATAACTTTTTATTTTATTTTATTTTATTTTATTATTTTTTTGAGAGGGAGTTTCATTCTTGTTGCCCAGGCTGGAATGCAATGGCGCGATCTCGGCTGACTGCAGTGTCCGCCTCCCAGGTTCAAGCAGTTCTTCTGCCTCAGCCTCCTGAGTAGCAGGGATTACAGGCACCTGCCACCATGCCCAGCTAATTTTTGTATTTTTAGTAGAGACGAGGTTTCACCATGTTGGCCAGGCTGGTCTCGAACTCCTGACCTCAAGTGATCTGCGTACCTCAGCCTGGGATTACAAGTGTGAGCCACTTCGCCCGGTGCCTTTGCCATATCTGTACGTAACTCCAGATCACAGGATTCAGTTGTGTTTACCCCTTTGAACTTTCAAAACCTAAGGAAATTTCTCTATCGTTTTCAACAGGAAATTTACAGAACCAAAATAAAATTAGACTTTGAGCTATCCCTGCAAAGGCACTAAAAGTAAATCATAGGCAAGAAAGCAAATAGTTGAAATGTTATATAGTTATTAAAAATGAGTCATCTCAGTCGTTGTGATGGTAAAGCGATTTCCTTCACTTCCGAGGCCAGGAGGGAATATTGCACAATGAAGATGTTTAATATTAGTTGGCTGGGTGCAGTGGCTCACGCCTGTAATGCCAGCACTTTGGGAGGCCAGAGTGGGCAGGTCCCTTGAGGTAAGGAATTCGAGACCAGCCTGGCCAACGTTGTGAGCCCTCCTCTCTACTAAAAAATAGAAAAATTAGCTGGGTGTGGTGGCGTGTGCCTGTAGTCCCAGCTACTCGGGAAGCTGAGGCATGAGAATTGCTTGAACCCAGGAGGCAGAGGTTGCAGTGAGCCAAGATTGCACCACTGCACTCCTGCCTGGGTGACAGAGCGAGACTCAGTCTCAAAAAAAAAAAAAAAAAAGAAATTATTTAAAATATTAAATTTGAGGGTTCTTTGATGTTAATGAATTTTAACTTGATGAACAGAATATATGACAATCTATAATTTGTTTTGTGACTTGAGTAAAACAATAAATAATTGTATACTGATATTGTTAAGAGTTTTGTCTTGGGACTATTTAATATAAGCAACATACTTTATATTTCTAAATTAGAAACATGTTATGAAGAAGACTTTACTGATAATGAATAGCACAAACATGCTAGGGGTCCGTCCTTCTTTTGTGTATAGTTAACTTATGTATACAAAGGTCACTTCTTCTCATTCTAAGGATTTGATTTTAAAAATAAAGATGTAAGAATACCAAAAATAGGCCGGGCGCGGTGGCTCAAGCCTGTAATCCCAGCACTTTGGGAGGCCCAGGCGGGTGGATCACGAGGTCAGGAGATCGAGACCATCCTGGCTAACATGGTGAAACCCCGTCTCTACTAAAAATACAAAAAACTAGCCGGGCGTGGTGGCGGACGCCTGTAGTCCCAGCTACTCGGAGGCTGAGGCGGGAGAATGGCGTGAACCAGGGAGGCGGAGTTTGCAGTGAGCCGAGATCGGGCCACTGCACTCCAGCCTGGGCGACACAGCGAGACTCCGTCTCAAAAAAAAAAAAAAAAAAAGAATACCAAAAGTAAACTCTTAAACAATTTAAAAAATACTTCTGAGTTAACTGTTTTTCCATTAAGTCTTTTGATACACTTCTACCTCTCCTAAAATAGTATATATATTCAATTTCAGTGATACAACATTGGAACTTAGTGTTATGCCAAAAGATGAAGACATTCTCCAAGTGGTAAGTTTTATTTATTCATATATGAGTTGTTTTACAGTCATGAATGTTAGGAAAATATTTTTGGGATGGAAGTATTAAAGATTGAATTAAAAAAAAATTCTAGAATTTAAAAACCCTCTAGTTCTTCTTACAGAATCTGGAATTCTTTACATTTTACAAAAATCAGACCAAAAATACCATTGTCAAGTTTTTGCAATTGAGTGACATGGAAATGTTATGTTGATTCTACAGTGAACTCTTACTGCTGTCATTTAGAATGAGATTCCTAAAGCGTTTGTCCTAGTGTTGCCTTCTAGTTCATCCTTGGACTAAAGGAAGAGTTCAGAGTGCAAGTGCATATCCCCAGGAATTAGAATCTTTTTTTTTTCCCCTTCTCACTATGTACAGAGAAAAAAAAAATAGAATTTTCGTTTTTTATATGAGGACAAATTTTATGATTGCCATTTTCTAATTTTCCAATAGATATTACTGTTTGTAAATTCACCAAGCAGTATTGTAAGTAGTATCAATTCATTCCTAAAATGTTCACAATGAACAGAATCTGCACCTTAAGGGGAAAATATGTTACAGTCTTGAAATGAAACTTGAAAACTTTAGTATTTAGTCTAAAATTGTTTTCTGATGTTTATAAAGAAATAAATGGAATACTTATTTATTAAGCTTAAATATTGCTGAAAGTAAGAAGATGATAAAAATATAAATTTCGGCTGGGCGCGGTGGCTCACGCCTGTAATCCCAGCACTT